>NC_053497.1:111705733-112337400 GCF_905171775.1 Rana temporaria
GGTTCCACCACCAGCCCCCCCACCTAAGACTCGCCCCAGGAGCATAGGGACAAGACGGAGCCCACGACCGGGTCGTTGATTTTTTGTATATTTTCTTTTATACTCCGATTATGAGTTTTATATTTTCTTTTATACTCAGATTATGAGTTTTATTTATTTTTAAATCCCTGCACACGGGGAGTAGTGCAGGCTACAGTGTGACTGGTGTGTGAATGTGGGGGGCTGACACTCCTGCCGGCAAAGGGGTGTCACCCTCAGTCGTTGGGGAGAAGTTATCCCCACGACACGTGTGAATGGTGTATGAATGTACAGCAACCTAATTGGAGACTTAGCGCGGCGTTGCTGCTCCCAAGTACCGTGCGGTGTACTTTGGTCTAATCCAATTTGATGTGGATGTGGGGTGTGTGCTAGGGACCACAGTGGTGTGCATGCGTGCATTCTCCTTGTGCCATGATGAATGTGTGTGTTTAACGTGCAAAGAAGCCTACCACGAGGCATCTCCTGACTGCTGTTCCCTCAGCAGATGGGGTACCCTCGGGCAGGGAGGGACTGGGTGGTTGGGGGGTCAGGTCATCACGTAGGTCAATCTCCAGGCCCTTTCTCATGGCATAGTTGTGTAGAATGCAACATGCACCGATGAACTGGCGCACAAAGTTTGTGGAATACAACAGGGTACCCCCAGACTTATCCAGGCATCAGAAACAGGACTTCAGGAGGCCAAATGTGCATTCCACCACTCCACGGGTACGTGCGTGTGCATCATTGTATTTTCTCTCTCCTCTGGTTTGGGGATTTCGGAATGGAGTCATGAGATGGGGCCCAAGTGCATATGCCGCGTCACCTGGAAGGGAAAAGACAGGAGGATGTTAGCCGTGCATGTGCCCCTCGTGATGTCTGCATCATGGGGGCGGACAGTCATGCCTGACTCCCATGTCACTCACCAACCAGCCAGCTGTCCCCATATACGTTCTGTTCCAATTCTGTTGGGATGGTGCTTTGACGGTATATGAAGCTGTCGTGGCTGGCCCCTGGGTGTTTGGCACGGACGTGCCATATGAGGCATTGGGCATCGGCTATCACCTGTACGTTGATGGAATGCCAGTGCTTCCGATTGCAGTATATGTGCTCTGTGTCACGGGGGGGCCGTATTGCCACATGGGTGCAATCAAGGGCCCCCACGGTGCGTGGGAATCCTGCAATTCTGTAGAAATCTGTCATTGCCTTCTGCCGCAGATGCTCTTGGGTGGGTTTGATGAAGTGGTGGGACATGCATCGGAGGATTGCGGGGACAACCTGGTGCACACATCTGCTCATGGTGGATTGTGACAAACCAGCCACGACTCCACTTGTTCTTTGAAATGATCCACTGGCGAGGAAATGCAGTGTTGCCAGTACCTTGACCAGTGGCTGCACTGCATGTACGTATCTGAAGATGCGATACACCTCCAAATCACCCATGCCAAAGACGTCAATGCGCGTGCGGAATATCCTCTCCCGTGCCCTCCTACGTGCCCGTCGACGCAGTAGTGCTATGACCACGGCTGCCCCTGGCATGTTGGCATACAGATGTGTTGTCCTGCAAGTGTTGGTGCTCAGGTCGTCTGTAACGGTGCTGCTGTAGCTGCTCTCCAGCTGACCTGTGCAACTCTGGTGCAAAGTTACCCCTGCTTTATGAGGGGTAACTTTCCGCCGGACTTTCCAGTTACACGCACCGGCCAAACGTACGTTTCTGAATCGGCGTATCTCCCTCATTTGCATATTTGAATACAAAATCCATGGGCGCGCCAGATCCGTCCAGCGTAAATATGCGCTGGCAAGTTACGCCGGTAGGAAGAAGCCTTTTTTGAGGCGTATCTGGTTCTGTGGGTACGACTGCGAAAATTTACACTTACGCCGTGCATCTCGAGATACGCCGGAGTAAATGCTCTCTGAATCCGGCTCACTGTCTCTTGGAGGTCCCAGAACAATGACACACTGTCACTTGGATGTCCCAGAACAATGACACACTGTCACTTGGATGTCCCAGAACAATGACACACTGACACTTGTGGTGTTCTAGAAAAGTGACACCCCAACACTCTGAGGCCACAAAATATAAAGCTGTTGTGATATTTTCTTGATTATTGTCCTTATTGTATTTGCGTGATGCTGTGTTCATTTTTCAATCCAACAATGAATATTATTCTGTTATGAAAGACAAATGATTGTTAATCGTAATTGACAAAGCACAAAACCCCCAGTTCAGACAACCGCATCTAATTGCAAAGCTGAAGGTCAAGAGCTTTCTGATTTTTGCAAACAGAGGAAAAAAAGATCTTAATTATATGTCGCTGCACTAATTACCTATCAGCAGAGGTCAGACTTTTATCCATCACAGACGGAGACTGATTGGCATCTGAAGATCAGGAAGTGATTGAACTGAATATGCAGCAATTATACATGTAAACATTTAAATCCCTCAAAATATTTTCACTTGTTCACAGTTAGTTTAACAAAGTTCACAATAAAACCACACACAATAATTTTGTGATGGAGCTACTTAGGTTCCTGCATCTTTGACATAAGAAATATGATATGTATTTAAATTTAATGCATACTTCACTGCCGCTTTAGGCTTAGCATGGGGCAGTTGACACTATTCCTCAATTTTATTTCTGAAGTCCACTATGAGCTGGAAAATATTTCTACCCACGATACTAACTTTATTTTACATTGATAAGCAATAAACATGTACCTGAAAGTTCAACAACCCTCATTAGGGTTGCCACCCCATCCCTTTGGGGCCGGGTTCACACTGGTGCGACACGACACTAGTACTACTTTGGATACGACTTTGCCCTGCGTCTTGAAGCCGACACATGTCCGACTTTCAATGAACGGGGATCCGACTTGGACCCCTGCCAATACCAGGCACTGTGTTTGATATGAATCTTGAGGGGAAACTCCACTCCAAATTTTAACTAAAAAACCGGCATGGGTTCCCCCTCCAAGAGCATACCAGGCGCATGGGTCTGGTGCGGATTTAAAGGGAAACCCCTACGCCGGAAAAAACGGCAAGGGGGTCGGCCCAAAATCCATACCAGACCCGTATCCGAGCGCGCCTCCCCTTAACTGCGGCGCCCCCCCCACCAAAAGCACCCTGTCCCCATGTTGATGAGGACAGGGCCTCTTCCCGACAACCCTAGCCATTGGTTGTCGGGGTCTGCGGGCGGGGGGCTTATCGGTATCTGGGAGCCCCCTTTAACAAGGGGGCCCCCAGATACCGCCCCCCACCCTAGGTGAATGAGTATGGGGTACATCGTACGCCTACCCATTCACCTGGAGGAAAAGTGTCAATAAAATAAACACACAATACAGGTTTTTAAAATAATTTATTAGTCAGCTCCGGGGGTCTTCTTCCGACTTCTCCGCTCTCCGGGGGTCTTCTTTCGTCTTCTCCATTCTCTTCTTCTGCTCTACGCGCTCCCCGGTTCTTCTCCCGCTCTCCGGTGCCTTCTGCCGGGCGGGGCCGCCGCTATCTTCTTTGTAGCTCTCTTTCTAGTGCAGCCAGCCCCGGTTTTCCTCGTCGCCTTCTTCTTCCCTCTTCTTTTCTTCTGATGTTGACTTGACGCTCCCTCCTGCTGTAATGCCGGGTGCGCGGCTCGCACCGATTTATATAGGCCTCTTATGACGTCACAGTCCCAGCATGCTCCGGGTGGTGACATCACCTACCTCCCATGTTAAGGGCATGTGGCCTGGCACAGTTAAGGAGGGGGGGCAGCTCGCTCGTCCCCAACTTTGATCCATGGGCCTGGTATGCTCTTGGAGGGGGAACCCATGCCGGGTTTTTAGTTAAAATTTGACGGGAAGTTCCCCCTCAAGATCATCAGAGTACAAGTCGCATGCCAAAGTCGGAGCATGCAAGACAGCGTTCCGACTTTGATCCGACTTCAATGACATTCAAAGTCGGACCAAAGTAGTATAGGGAGCATTTTCAAAGTCGCTCCGATATGTGTCGAACCAGTTAAGATGGCTCCCATAGGGAAACCTTAATTTTCATATGCCATGCGACATGAGCTCCCAATGTCGGGGGGGTTTGTCGGACTAGTGTGAACCCGACCTAAACCCCAACAGATATTAATTGCACATGTTCTGTGGCTGATTAAGGTAGAAATTAAACTCATTTGGTGCCTTGTCTGCATTAAATTAGCCTTAGAACCTGTGTAATTCAAATGTGTTCAGGTTTAAAGGGATGAGGTGGCAACCCTAACTCACATGTTAAAATCTGTTTCTGAAACCAAGTGCTTATTAGGTTTAGTTTTGCTTTAAATTACTATCTTGACACTATCTTTTATACATGTTGGCCCTGCTAAAAATTCCATTGCCACTTGTTAGGATTGCCCTATTTATAAAAGTCATCTTTTTCTCACAGCCCCATACTGCCTTTGCCTTAAAGAAATGGATGCGTTGCAGTAGGAAGTCCCATAATGCATCGAATTTCGGAAACTGTCAGAAAAGTGTCCACATTTCACATTCATTATCAAGCTGTGCAGTACCAGAGAAGACAAAGGGAAGGGGGAATATGTGCATGCATCCATCTGGGTTAAGAGCTGATGTCCGCTGAATCAAAATTGGCTGACCATATAACTGTGGACAATAACAGGCAATTTGCACCAAATACCAATGTTTGTGCACAGGAGGTACATTTGCAGAATCATACCCCTCTGCCAGCAGCCTTTCAAAATCAATAACAGGCTGAAATATGTGATGGCTGGATGTTGAACCGAATGGTACTTGTGTTTAGGAACTTATGTTCAGAATCTCTGCATTCCAGACATTTGTCGCTTGGTCCATACTGATGTAAACTGAATTACTGCCAAGTGCTCCACCCAGCCACATTAACCTCCCTGGCGGTATGATTATTTCAGATTTTGGGTGCTGAAAGCGGTATCATTATTTTGCATGGAAATTTGGCGTTTTACAATGTAGGCCTGTAATTCTTAGGAATAACTCACTTAAATCTGTCCAAACCAGAGTCTAGTAGACATCTCGGGTATGATAAAGTTTGAAACACAAAATCATAAAGTATAATATAATATGTGACGAGACCCTTTCTCGCCCGGTTCTGCTCTCCCGACACTCCTCTGCTTCGGATCAGCTTGCAGATTGCAACGTCTGATGGTCCAGTCATCCAAGGTTCCGGGATCCAAACTACAGCTATGTGCCGTTCAGACCCATTAAGAACACACACCAGGCAGGCTGTATGTATGTTCAAGCAGGACTCTTTATTTTCAAGTACACAGCACACTTTTATACAGAATTTGGAACATCCCACCCCCAACAACCGCTTTCCCATTGGTCAATTGTAAAGTATATGCAGTCTTCACTCAGGTCCTCCTTGACCATGCAAATGAGGACTTGAAATAGTCAACAGGGATTGGTCCAATAGCTTGGATAGAAAGACTTGTGTATTGAGACAGAAGCCCCAGGGGGTAATCAATGTACACAATAGCCCAGTCTACTTAATTACTACCTCTGAGAGGTTACATTCCTTTAGACAATAGAATGCTAATTCAATGCTCCTGACAGGAGACTTCTGACCTTTAGAACAATACAAAGCCCCTTAGCGTAAACACATACATCTTCAAACACACATAATAGATTCAATTAACCTTCAATCCACAATTCTAGCCAGACGGACTGTCTCCGACAGATACCCACACCTGATAATCAAAAGGTTTTAACACAGGGTTATCACATAATGGAAATGTCTCAGTATAGCTCAGTAACCACTCCCGTACTCCAAGGTCCATGACATTACTTCCCCTGGGAAACAGTCCAACAGCTGCAGTGGGACCCAAACGGGTCAACTCGAGGATGTTGGAAAAGTAGTCTTAAGGTTCCAGGACTGTCTGCCGGGATAAACCATCCGCATTCCCATTTTGAGGCCCTGGCCCATAATCGGACGGCAAGAGGCTTGCATTCAGTCCTCTCCAAAAGCCCCTGTCCCGGCTAGGTCTATCACACATCTCCCCCTTTGGCAGGAGACTAACACTGGGAGAGACCCCAATTCCGGTACCCACCCAGTACCCCAGATAACTTGTCCCAAACAGAGCATTACTCACCCAGCCAATCTCTGCCTCTCTCATAGAACACGCCTGCCGCTGGGGAGAGGCCTGGACTGGCCCTTCTCCCTGGAGTCCTTTCAGCCGCTGGAGAGAAGACAGGGTGGCTGGGCTCAGTTCATCATGCTGTTGGGGATCTGGGCCAACTGGCCACCATTCCTGGGGTATACCAATGGAGACTGCAGTCCCATCCACTGATGCTAGGTGAAAATCCCCTGGTGCTTGCAAAGCAAAGCCGACATCCTCCTGTCTGTGCCGCACCATTTTCTGGGGTTGTGTCCGTGGAGATCGGAGTCCCATCCACTACCACAGGAACCCCCTCCACTGTTAGTTGAGAGCAGAGGCCCGGGGCACTCTGCTCTGTTGCCAGCTCTTCCGCTGGGTTGCTGTGAGTGGAGACCACAGTCCCATCCACCGATATCCGCTCAAGCAGTAGTCGTGTGCAGCAGCCAGTAGCATCCTGCCCTGCTGCCAGTGATTCAGCTGGGAGTAACAGCTTTACTACCTCAGCTTGTTGCTGGGGAGGGGGGCCAACTGCCCCAGCTCCCTGGAACTCCACAGTTGGTTCCGGTGCTGGGCAGAGATTGCTAGCACTCCGCCCTGTTGCCAGCACTTCTGCTTTGGGAATGGCAAGCTCCCGGTTTTCCACTGTTGATTCATCAGCCAGGATTTCAGCGTTGTCAGCGGATATTTCCTCATAGTCCCAGGCAAAGGGAACCCCACCCTGCTGCTGAGCGGAGTCTAGCAGCTGTTTGTATGCGATTTCCAGCTCATGTTCCAGCTCATGTTGCCGCTCTAGTTCTCTCTGTTGCCGCTCTTGTGCTCTCTGTTGCCACTCTCGTTCTCTCTGTTCCTGCAGCTGGAGGTCTCTAATGGTATTCTAATGGTATTCTGTATGGCGGTCTCTGATGGGTTAGCACCATATAATGCCAATTGCTGTTGAACTTGCTGCTGGAACAAGTCTTCAACTGACCGGGGTCCTGCATCACCATCCCTCTGATCCATCTCGGCTAGCGCAATGATCAGGGTGGCCTTGTTCTTCCCACCGGACCCTCCACGGCTCTCAAGCAAGTCTTTTAGCATGGTTCTCCTCCAGGCTGCATAGCTGGTCATTCATGGTGGTGGTTTGGAGTTGTCCCAGTAATTGGAGAGCAAATCCCACCGCTGCCAACCCTTTCTCGCCCGGTTCTGCTCTCCCGACACTCCTCTGCTTCTATTGGATCAGCTTGCAGATTGCAACGTCTGATGGTCCAGTCATCCAAGGTTCCGGGATCCAAACTACAGCTATGTGTCGTTCAGACCCATTAAGAACACACACCAGGCAGGCTGTATGTATGTTCAAGCAGGACTCTTTATTTTCAAGTACACAGCACACTTTTATACAGAATTTGGAACATCCCACCCCCAACAACCGCTTTCCCATTGGTCAATTGTAAAGTATATGCATGGTCAGTCTTCACCTTGACCATGCAAATGAGGACTTGAAATAGTCAACAGGGATTGGTCCAATAGCTTGGATAGAAAAACTTGTGTATTGAGACAGAAGCCCCAGGGGTTAATCAATGTACACAATAACCTGGTCTACTTAATTACTACCTCTGAGAGGTTACATTCCTTTAGACAATAGAATGCTAATTCAATGCTCCTGACAAAAGACTTCTGACCTTTAGAACAATACAAAGTCCCTTAGCGTAAACACATACATCTTCAAACACACATAATAGATTCAATTAACCTTCAATCCACAATTCTAGCCAGACGGGGACTGTCTCCGACAGATACCCACACCTGATAATCAAAAGGTTTTAACACAGGGTTATCACATAATGGAAATGTCTCAGTATAGCTCAGTAACCACTCCCGTACTCCAAGGTCCATGACATAATAATTTTAATAATACTTTTTATTCAATACATTTTAGTAAAAAATATAATCAAAAACACTGACTTTTTTTGGTCAAACAAGGGTGCAATATTAGTAGTCATATTGCTGCAGTAACATCTCCGATATGGACATTTTTAAAACATGGTACAACACAAAGTCCAACGTCACAATAGGGACAATAGAACCGGGTTTCTTTTCAAATTTTCATGCCAGTGTCGTCACGCTTGGAGCAGCAAACCACACACATCCTTGTGGGTGCTGACTTCTTTTGCGATGGTGGAATGTGGTCCATAAAGTGGCGACCAGTCAGGCGTTCCGGGTTCACAACGTCAGCGGCACGACGTCCAGATCTGTTTACAGCCGTTGGCGTTTGCTGCTTCAGAAATATAAGTTTCGCAACCTTCCAATACAGAGGTATTGTTGTAATCCAACACAACTTGGGGCTTTGTTATGTCTTTTCCAGCTTTTGGTGTGTACCATGACAGTAGAGGTGTTGTGAATGGTACTCATTAGGCACACATCTTTTTTTGTCCCATCTTAGTGCCATAATTTTTCCTTTCTGCCAGGCAACTATTTCTCCTGCCTTTTAGCTTTTTATTGCCAAAGGTTGGCGCCATGTCACGCCGGTTAGCCCCAACGGTCCCATATGCATCCGTCTTGTTCAGTAGAAGGAACTCGTAGAGTTCTGGAGAAGTATAAAAATTGTCTGTGGTGACACAGTAGCCCTGATTCAGCAATGGCTCAATCAAAGAAAGAACTGAAGCAGTTGCCATTCCATAACTGCTGAATCGCTCGCTGAATTTGGTCCCTTTCCCGGTGTATAGGACCGAATTCCATATGTACCCAGTGCTGGATTAACACAGCATGAACAATTTTTATGCCAAATTGTACTCCCTTTGACACAATAAACTGTATCCAGCTGAGTCTTCCTTTGTAGGTCATTAGACTTTCCTCAATACTTATGTCTCTGTCTGTAACATAGGTCTGCTGGAAATTCTTCAGAATTATTTGATAGACCTCCCAAATTTTTTTCAGTTTGGTAGCTGGATAAGAACTCTCATCAAAGTCTTCATTATTTGCAAAGTGCAAATATTTCATTATGAGAGAGAATTTGTATTCTGACATACAGTAACTGCCAAAAAAAAGGAGTGGCTAGTAACTTATTGGTGGTCCAATACCACTTTTGCAGGGGTTTCCCCACCACTCCCTGAAGAATAATTGGGCCCAGAAACTTCCAGATGTCCTCTCTGGTCACTGGTTCCCACTTTCTGCTCCTGGAAAACCTCTGATGGGATTGTTACTCCTGGTATCGATTTGTCTCAGAACAATTTTTTCAATGACCTCATCGGTCAAAAAGAGTTGGAGGTATGCCAAGGGGTTGTCATCCTCAACATCCACTTTGATACCAGGTGCTTCTGTAAACGGAAATCTTGGGGGCGCTACGTGCTCCGTACCACAGTCAATCAAGCACCAAGTCCGCACATCGCTGGGCACAGTCGCAGGATCGTTGCTAAAATCACTTTCTGCATCTGATGACAAACTTCCCTACGAGTCGCTATCACTCAACTGCAAGCGATTCTGCATCACTGTCGCTGTCTTCCAGCAGGTCATATACTGCTTCACATAATTTTTCGGGTTCTGAAAAACGTCAATTTTTTTTTCCGAACATCCTGCATTTTTTAACGACGTTTTAAACAATGACGTTTTTCAGGTTGTAAAAAATGATCGTGTGTGGGCTAAAACGACGTTAAAAACCCACGCATGCTCAGAAGCAAGTTATGAGACGGGAGCGCTCGTTCTGGTAAAAGTACCATTCGTAATGGAGTAAGCACATTCATCACGCTGTAACAGACAGAAAAGCATGAATCGTCTTTTACTAACACGGAATCAGCTAAAGCAGCCCCAAGGGTGGCGTCATTCGCATGGAACTTCCCCTTTATAGTGCCGTCGTACATGTTGTACGTCACCGCGCTTTGCTAGAGCATTTTTTTAAAACGATGGTGTGTGGGCAACGTCGTTTTAATGATGAAGTTGGAAAAACTAAGTTTTTTTCTACATGCCAAAAAATGATCGTGTGTACGCGGCATCAGACTCTCCTAGAGTTTGACAGGTTGCAAGCAGCAGGGCTGGATGGTGCCCTGTGCTATCAGATAAATGCTGGAGCTTCATTAATCAGAACTAAATGCCCAATGTGCATGAGGCTCAAGTATATTCTAGGTGCATCAAAATAAAAGGCATACAGCTTCCAAAATGTTTTTGTTTTTTGGAATGGTAGGAGAGACTGTTTCCTGCCAGCATGCTGCAGTGTGCTTTCTGACACACCACCTGCCGAATAAGAACTATATCTCTCTAATTCACAAAGTTAAATAAGTTCACATTTTAACAAAAAATGTTAAATAAATGCACATTTCTCTTTTCGTCCATGGACGGACACAGCTCCTTAAATCTTGACATTTGGGGTATGTTCCTGTTCATAGGCGAGGACTAGGCAGAACATGTTAGTTATCTTAAAACATGTAACTTTAAGGCCCCTTTCACACGGGGTAGTGGAGGTGCGGTGGCGGTATAGCGCCGCTAAAAATAGCGGCGCTATGCCTTCGGAATTGCCGTGGGATTTGGCCTCTAGCGGAGCGGCATTAACCTCCGCTAGTGGCCGAAAAAGGGTTAATACCGCCCGCAATGCGCCTCTGCAGAGGCGCATTGCGGGCGGTATTACCGTGGTTTCAGGGTTAGCCGGCAGATCTTCCCAGACTGGGGGACAGAAGCGTTCCTGGGTGCGTAAGCCGAACAAGGCGGCTAACAAGCCTGCTACCGCATTAAGTTTTGCCCTCGCCCGACTCAAGGGTGGGGGGGCGGCTTCTCGAGTTTGCAGCTCGGTGGACCTCCCTGCTCTCCGACCAGTGGGTCTGCGAGGTGGTCACTTCGGGGTACAAGATCGAGTTTCTTTCTTGTCTGCCAAACACTTTCACTCAAATCTTCCTCTCCTTCCGAGTAATTTTACCTGTGCCCCTGGAGGAAAGTTTTCAGGGATTCTATTCGAATCTGTTTGTAGTCCCAAAGGAGGACGGTCCAATCTTGGACCTCAAGGCCCTCAATACCTTTGTCCCCATCTGTACCAGCCATCAAAGGTTTCTTCGCTTTGCGATCGGCGAAGACCATTATCAATTTGTGGCTCTTCCCTTTGGCCTAGCGCCAGCACCAAGGGTTTTCACCAAGGTGCTCGCTCCGATTCTGGCTTTGCTGAGACAGTGAGGCATTGCTATCGTGGGCTACCTAGACGATCTTCTTCTGAGAGCTGCTTCTGGTTCAGAATTAGAGGAGGACGTGTCTATAGCCAGTCAGACCCTCTGGGAATTTGGTTGAGTACTGAACACTCAGGCCGCGTACACACGGTCGGTCCATCCGATGAGAACGGTCCGATGAAGCTGACTGATGGTCTGATGTGCCTACACACCATCAGTTTAACCGATCGAGTCCAACGCGGTGATGTAAAACACAACGACGTGCAGAGAAAAATGAAGTTCAATGCTTCCAAGCATGCTTCGACTTGATTCTGAGCATGCGCGGGTTTTTAACCGATGCTTTTGCATACTAACCATCGGTTTTGACCTATCAGTTAGGCATCCATCGGTTAAATTTTAAAGCAAGTTCTAACATTTTTGACAGAAGTATAACTGACCGATGGGGCCCACACACGATCGGTTTGGACCGATGAAAAGGTCCTTCAGTCCGTTTTCATCGGTTTGGACCGACCGTGTGTACGCGGCCTCAGAAGTCGGTCTTGGTACCGAATCAGCGTATGGAGTACCTAGGAGGTGAAGGTCTTCCTTCCTTTGGAGAAGTTGCAGACACTCCAGTCGACGGTGAAATTGTTAGCATCCCACAAATGGTCGTCTCTCCGTTTTTTGCATGCGAGTTCTGGGCCTCATAATGGCCTCCTTCGAGGCAGTACCGTATGCCCAATTACACACTTGAGTCTTGCAGAAGGAGTTCCTGTCCAAATGGAACAAATCTCTGTTGTCTCTGGATTGTCCGATTCAGATGAGTCACCTGGTCAGGGCTTCCCTGAGTTGGTGGCTGAGATCCCCGGCTCTTCTGTCCGGGAGGTCGTTCCTTCCTTTCAATTGGACTGTGATCACGACGGACGCCAGCCTCACAGGTTGGGGGGGAGTCTGGGGGGTCCAGTCGGCCCAGGGTTGCTGGACTCGGACAAATCCCACCTGCCGATCAATGTACTGGAACTTCGAGCGATCAGGCTATGCCTCTCCTCGCAGAGGTCGCAGAGGCTACAGGGTCGTCCGATCAGGATCCTGTCGGACAACGCCACGGCGGTGGCTTATTTTAACCATCAGGGGGGAAACAAGGAGCTCCGGTGCGGCATCAGAGGTCACTCACATCCTGCGGTGGGCGGAAAGGAGCGTGCCGCCTCTGTCAGCCGTGTACATTCCGGGTGTAGAAAACTGGCAGGCAGACTACCTAAGTCTTATTTGCATCGCACGGACCGGGGTATTTTCGCCTTCCTCTGGATCAAACAGGGAGGCAGGTTTCAGCGTAACCCCCCCCCCTCATCACCGAAAATCCCCTACCCATGTCAGACATCTGCCCCCAGTACATCAGCATCATGACTAATCTGAGATACTCGGCAGAAACCATTTTGGGGTTAAAACCGTTTGCCTCAATATTACCAGTCGCCACCAAAACACCTGTTTAGAATCGATCGACGATCGGCAGTCAAACACCACTTCCCAATATCTCAACCAAAGCGCATATCATGCGCCCTGGTCAACACAAGATCGGCAGTAAGACACCGTTTAGAAATCCATGATCTCATCCTACAATGTGATTTAGACTGTCTCTTTATTACAGAAAGCTGGCTTACAGCAGACTGTAACACCATCTTAGACGAACTGGTGCCAGAAAATTATCACATCATAACAGAAAATAGAGTAGGGCAAAGAGGAGGAGGCCTGGCCTGGCAGTGATCCACAAGACTCACCTCGCGATCACTAAACCAGTCCTTCAAAACCCACTTCCATTCATGGAAACCCTTTCTCTACAACTTCAAACAAACCCCCAGGAGACTGTCCATATTCCACCCGGTCCAAAATCGCAGTTTTTCTCATCTTTAACAGAATTCATTTCCACTTATACCCTAAGCAGCAAACATCTTTTGCTGCTTGGAGATTTCAACCTGTGGGTAAATTCCTCACAGGACCCCATCGCCGACGCTTGCATTGACCACTTGGAAGGACTGGGTCTGCAGCAACTAGTATGTGGGCCCACACATGCTTCAGGGCACACACTTGATCTTATCTTCAGACAAGATCTGGAAGTAAAGATCCTCAAAAATGAGCCGTTACCATGGTCTGACCACCATGTAATCAAGTTCATTATTACCAAAAATGCCCCTTTAACAAAAACATCTAAAACCAGCGACAATGCACTGGACGAGATCGCAGAAGAAGCTCCATTCGGAGCTCTTCAAAACAATATTAAAGAACAAAATAAAAACAATCCAACCACACCTAACAACCACAGAAACCCTGGATGCCATCAACAAGGCTCTGCTGCAGTCAGCTGACTCAGCAGCGCCAAAACGCAAAATCTGCATCCGAAAAAACAATTCCAGCTGGTTCAACGACCAGCTGTCATTGCTGAAGCAAGAGCGCAGGAGGGCCAAAGCCGTCTGGAAAATAAGCTCTTCCGAGGAAAACCATGCCATCTACAAGGCAATAACAAATAAATACCATAAATAAATTTTCAAAGCCAAAAAAAATCACTTTTCAACTGTCATCACCAATGCCCTAAACCGCCCCCGAGAACTTTTCAGGCTTGTCACCCAGGCCATGAATCCAGTCTGTCTTGAAGCCCCCAACACATATAGTCAAGAATTCTGCAATGAATTGTCGGACTATTTTATCAGTGAAATTGAGGGAATCTGTCAAAGCATTCAGCAAAATAACACCCCCTCCAAACCCCCCCCCCCTCAACCATTCCCCCAACTCCCACAAAACTTCACTGCAATCACCAAAGTTCACTCTCAAATCCATTTCCATCGATACCACCAACAATATCATTGGCGCTCTACGAAATAGCACAGCGCCCAATGATATCATCCCTACCAAACTGCTAAAGGAATGTGCTGATATTC
The DNA here is from genome assembly GCF_905171775.1 of Rana temporaria. Lineage (NCBI taxonomy): Eukaryota > Metazoa > Chordata > Amphibia > Anura > Ranidae > Rana > Rana temporaria. Next base: position 111,719,873 of record NC_053497.1, read on the forward strand.
TGGCTCCTCCCATCACGCAGCTTATAAATCAGTCCTTCAGGGAGGGCATAGTGCCCTCCCATTTGAAACAAGGCATAATCCAACCGATTCTAAAGAAACCAACTCTTGACCCCAAAGACCCAACTCACTGTCGCCCCATAACAGGCCTTAACGTCCTCTCCAAGGTAATGGAGAAAGTAGTGGTACAACAGCTGCAACAGCATCTAGATACCCATAATCTACTCGATCCACTCCAATCGGGTTTCCGTCCTGGTCATGGAACGGAAACAGCACTACTTAAAATATGGGATGACGCTCTCAAGGCCGCAGACGAAGGAGAATCTTGTCTTCTAGTTCTGTTGGACCTTAGCGCAGCTTTCGATACGGTAGATCACAAACTATTACTGACTCGGCTAGCGGAAGTAGCCAAAGTCGCAGATGATCTTTCCTGGTTCTCCTCTTTTCTGGAAAACCGATCACAAATAGTGAAACTGGGACCTTTCACTTCTGAAAAATATCATGCGGGGTCCCTCAAGGATCCTCTCTGTCGCTGGTGCTGTTCAACATCTATCTCCGCCCTTTGTTTGAAATCATCAGTAGCCAAAATCTACTTTACCACTCCTATGCAGATGACACACGACAACAAAAAGGATCATCATCTCAGTCTAGAGACATGTCTCTCTTTGATAGAAAACTGGATGACAAAGAGTTATCTTAAACTCAACAGCTCCAAAACAGAACTTCTCCTGTTTCACGCCAGTCGTAAGAACCAACCTGCAACAACTTGGACACCCCCACCCATTTTGGGCCAAATCATCACCCCTAGCACCAAAGTCAAAAGTCTGGGGGTCATCTTTGACACCTACATGACAATGGATGCACAAATAGGGTCAGTAGTCAGCGGATCGCACCATCTGCTGCGCCTACTACACAGACTTACTCCATTTATTCCCAAAGAAGACATAGCAGTCGTGGTGGGAACAGTTGTGAACTCCAGACTGGACTATGCTAATGCCCTTTACCTCGGACTCCCAAAGTACCAAATTGCTCGTCTGCAAGTCGTACAAAATACGTCCGCCAGACTGGTGACCGGGAAAAAACCCTGGGAATCAATCTCGGCTTCATTAATAACCCTACATTGGTTGCCAGTGAAAGGCAGAATTGATTTTAAAGCACTCTGTCTGACGCATAAGTGCATCCATGGGAAGGCCCCCCAATACCTATGCGGAAAAATAAAAACTTACAATCCCAATCGCATTCTGCGATCCACCGACCAAAATCTGCTCCAGATGCCCAAAGCCAGATACAAATCCAAAGGGGGAAGAAGATTTGCGTTCCAAGGCCCTAGGCTATGGAACGCTTTACCAACCAGCATTAGGGTGATGGAGAACCACTTGGCCTTCAGAAGAAAGATCAAAACTCATCTCTTTTGATCTCAAAGGAGAAAGGAACAACAAGCGCCCAGAGACGATTTAGTTTTGCATGTGCTGCGCTATATAAGTTTCTCACTCACTCACTCACTCACTAAGTCGCCAGATGCTGGATCAGGGGGAATGGTCGTTACATCCAGATTTGTTTCAACTCCTTTTCCGCAGGTGGGGCACACCGGACGTGGATCTCTTGGCTTCTCGACTCAATTGCAAGGTGTCGAGGTTCGTGGACAGGTCCAGAGATCCCTGGGCAGACGCGTCAGACACGTTGGTGGCTCAATGGGGCCAGTATTGGCTAATTTATGCCTTTCCCCCACTGAAGTTGCTTCCTTGTCTGCTCCGCAGAGTAGAGGCCGAGGGGATCCCGGTAATTCTAATCACTCCAGATTGGCACCGGCGTCCCTGGTACGCCGACCTTGTGCGCCTGGTGGCGGATGCACCCTGGCGGCTGCCAATGAGGGAGGACCTTCTGTCTCAAGGTCCCATACTTCATCCTGCTTTACAGTCGATGGCTTTAATGGCATGGCTATTGAAAGCCAGGTACTAAGGGACCAAGGCCTGTCGGATTTGGTAATTTCAACCACGCTGAGGGCACGGAAGTCTTCTTTGCGGAAGATCTGGTAGGTAATTTTGTGCAGGGGGTTCGACATGTGCTTCCCCCGATTAGACCACTGCTTCCTCCATAGGATTTGAATCTGGTGCTCTCGGCTCTTCAGAAGCCCCCTTTTGAGAACATCAGAGATATTCCTCTCTTGACGCTCTCTCAGAAAGGGGCTTTTCTAGTAGCCATTACATCTGTCAGACGTGTTTCTGAGTTGGCGGCCTTGTCTTGCAAGTCTCCTTACTTGCTCCTTCACAAGGATAAAGTGTTGCTACGCCCACAGCCTTCCTTTCTTCTGAAGGTAGTTTCAGCTTTTCACCTGAATGAGGACATTGTACTTCCGTCTTTGTGTCCTTGACCGTTGCGTCCCAAAGAGGCTGCGCTACATACCTTGGATGTGTTGTACGTGCTGTGCGGGTGTACCTGTCTGCCACTGTCTGTGGCGGTATCTGGTCCACAGAAGGGCCTGACGGTCTCACCAGGGTAGTCTTAATAGCATTATGGGCCTCTGGGCAAAAGTAATGATCTGGGGCCCCTACAATGGAGACAGTGTAGGTAAACAGACATCAAGTAGGTAGGAGGCAGACAAACAAAGCTTCCTCTTTTGGGTGGAGCTCTGCATTAACTACATGAACAATCATTCTGTACAACAAAGAAACGGGGGGAAATAATACATACATAAAGTAACAAAGATGTCCTTTGCATATAATATATATGCTAGAATGATGCCTCCCCAGCACTATGGCCCCTCTATGCCCTAGATATCCCCCTAGCACTCTGAGCCCTCTACACCCCAAATATCCCCCCAGCACTCTGACCCCTCTACACCCCAGATATCCCCCAGCACTGTAACCATAAACCATAAGATACCCCTTGTCTTGTGACCCCACTACATTCCTGATACTCCTACACTGTGGCCTGTTTACATCCCTGATACCTCTAGCACTATAGACACCCAAGCTACCACAAGCAGTGCTCCCCCTATACACCCCAGATCCCCCCTCAGCATTGTTTTCCCTCATATAACCTTGATTTCCCCCAGCACCATTATTCCATCCATGTAGTATCCTCTTTTCCAGTGTAGATACAGTGCATTTAAACTTTTGGCTCTGTGCCCACCTCCAGCACTGCACTCACCTATACCAATCAAGCAGGCAAAAGGAGGGGCAGAGGAGGGAGCATCCCTCCGGGCATTCCAATCCTTACAGTGCTGGACAGCTGGGCTCACCATGACACCATCCACAATGCTACTTCCGCAGGTGGGCTCTCAGTACTGCTGACTCAGCAGCTCTCACCCCAGCTCCTACCCCACAGCCTTCGAGTCCTGAGCATTCAAGCTGCATGGGGGGGGGGGGGGTCAGAGCATCACTGGCGCTCCGGCCCTGCCCCTCCCTGCTGACTGTGAAATAGGTGTTGTTCTGCACAGCATGGCAAATCACTCTGAGCGCCATCATAGGGCCCACAATTTCCAAACAGTGTGGGCTCAAGGACCAGCTGCTTTGGGGAAAGGGCAGGGGCCCCCCATGCAGCTGGGGCCCCTCTCATTAAGACAGCCCTGGGTCTGGCCGGCCACCATTTCTCAGTGAACCTTAAAGGGCGGGCGCCTCCTTTCCCTGTCATGGCGCATTCGACCAAGGCCATTGGTTTACAAGGTTAATGTAAGTGCATCTTCAGATGCTTCCTTCGGCCACAAGGTTTTGCAGGCAGGCTGTTTGAGTTTGCAACTCCTGTTGAGGAGCTCTGCTTGTTTGGGGTGAAGTTGGTTTTTGATTGCTGTTCCCACCCCTCGTTTTTTTGACACTGCTTAGAGACGTCCCAAATGTCAAGATTTAAGGAGCTGTGTCCGTCCATGGACGAAAAGAGAAAATAGAATTTTTTGTACTCACTGTAAATTCCTTTTCTCTGTCGTCCATGGACAGACACAGCACCCACCCCTCCTTTTTAAGTTTGTACTGCTTTTTGACGAACTGAGCTGAATGCTGCAGGGTGAGGGGTTATGACCGGAGGGAATGTTCAACTCTGTTAAAGTTACATGTTTTAAGATAACTAACATGTTCTGCCTAGTCCTCTCCTATGAACATAACCCAAATGTCAAGATTTAAGGAGCTGTGTCCGTCCATGGACGAAAGAGCAAAGGATTTTACAGTGAGTACAAAAAATTTCAATTTTTTTTTTTTGCAGGTAACATTTTCTTACTAGTTTTAGGTGCCTGGAAATCATTAAACCAGTGATCAGCAGATTTCTGATGCCATGCAGGTCTCCTGCAGACTGTCAGTGTAAAAGCTGTCTGCCCCATACAGGCAGGCAGTTTTACACTGATAGGAAGAATCAATGAACTACTGCAGAACTCAACAACGCCATTGTAGTCCATTGAGAACTACAAGCTGACAACCACAAAAGATGTTGGTAGTTGTAGTTCATTCATTCAGAGAACACTGTAAATGAATGATGCGGCGGGTGGGTAAAGCTCTGCACGGTCACATTTTCTTTAGATTGTGGCAGCAAGAGGAGATCCCCCTCCCCCCACTCTCACTGACAAATTGGGGGATCAGGGGGTTCAAGGGCTGGTACATTTATAACATGTTACATGAGCTTGTACTTCTTCTTTGAGAAGTTTTGCAAAGTTCTCTCTGCTTTTCTTTGTAAAGAGATTTTTATCCAGCCCAAGAGAGGTTACAGATAGAGAGGTCTGAAATCTCACATGCGGCTTTTTCCACCTGTGAGTCGGAAGGCTGAGATAGTGCTCTGTGGAATTTGGCAGGAGAGGTAAGAGCGAAAAGCACTTTGGAGCCAGGATTCAGATAGAAGTACACTTCACATGTGAAGATTTGTTTTTCTGCAAATTGTGATAAGAAAATTAATTCATGCAAATTGGGGCTCCAGTGCAAAGCGTTGCCAGAAAAGATATATTCAACTTAAAATAGCAACTCCACTCGAAGAAGAACAAACTCTTTCCAAGCAGATAGAAGCTGCAAATAACAAACAAAAAAAATATATAAAAAATGTTCTTTGTGTGTTTTTACACCTTGATTTGCTGTCCTGGCCAGCTAACCACATAAATGCAATTGTGTGCATTGCAAATTCATGTGTTTTACCACACTGCACAAAACATGCTGCCTTTTGCAGACACGCACAGGTGCTGTTCATCCCTAATGGTGGTCCGGAAGTAGTTAATGTGCTGCAGTCTGTTACTATGTGTTGCAGGGCACTGTAACATTATGATAAAACAATGCTCATTGTTTTATCGCAACGCTTTGGTGTGAACAGGCCCTATACAAAGCAAGGATTTGGGCTTGGTTTGCTTTTGGAACGTCACCCTAAATCAAACAGAATCAGCTGTGTAGGATGAATCTTAATTGGGCAAGGAAAAGTCATGCTCTGCTAACACATTGAGGTCACTGAAGACAAATTTGTGTAAAAACTTACACTAGGCACAGCAACAAGGCACATGGTAATCTTATGGCACCAACAAAGTCCTTCACAGGAAAAATATTTTCTAAATGTTCTGTCCAAGCAATTCTGGAGAAGCACAAAAAAAACAGACCAAAAAAAAAGTAGTGATCAACCAAGCAACATTTGTGCAGCAGATGAAAGGCACCTTGTGCTGACCAGTGGCATCACTAGGGTTGGTTTCACACCTGGTGCCCTAACCCCCCCCCCCCCCCACAATAATTTTTCTCCCATATTTTTGACCCTACTGTTTTGTCTCTCTCTCCGCCACTGAACCCATCTACCCCTCTGCCACTGATCCCATCTACCCCTCTGCCACTGATCCCATCTACCCCTCTGCCACTGATCCCATCTACCCCTCTGCCTCTGATTCCACCATCCCTCTGCCTCTGATTCCACCATCCATATGCTTGATCCCTAGCTAAGGGGAAAATAGTCCCGGGAGTATGCTATAGGCCCCCTAACCTGAGGGAGGAGGGGGAGACGGATTTCCCATCACAAGTTGGATTGGCAGCAAGGAAGGGAAGTGTTATAGTAATGGGGGATTTTAATTATCCGGAAATAGACTGGGCGGAGGGAACCACTCATTCATCTAAGGCTCGTCGGTTCCTAAATGTCTTGCAGGACAATTTCATGGTTCAGATGGTAGATGCACCAACTAGAAATAAAGCGTTACTGGATCTACTGATTACCAACAATACAGACGATCAAGTTAAAATACTGGGCAATTTAGGAAACCGCGATTACAGGTCAATTGGCTTCAGTATAAATCACACAAATAGGAAACATAAGGGGAATACAAAGACACTGAATTTCAAAAGAGCCAGCTTCCCTAAACTACGAACCTTGCTTAGAAACAAAAAACACGGAGGAGAGATGGGTTTGCTTTATAAGCATATTAAATAAGGGCATTAGCCAATGCATCCTATTGGGTAATAACTTTAAAAGAGCGAACAAAAGTCCTGGATGGCTTAACACCAATGTAAAAAATGCATATAAAAGAAAAGGAGAAGGCCTTCAAAAAATACAAGGCTGAGGGATCATTATCGGCATTCAGACTTTATAAAGACTGCAACAAGAAATGTAAGGGTGCAATTAGGGTGGCTAAGATGGAACACGAAATACACATAGCATAGGAGAGCATAAAAAAATCCCAATAAATTCTTTAAGTATGTAAACAGTAAAAAAAGGTAGGACAGACTATATTAGGCCCCATAAAGAATGAGGAAGGACATCTGGTTACAAAGGATGGGGAGATGGCGAAGGTATTGAATTTATTCTTCTTCTCAGGCTTCACATGTGGGAATCAGGGGGCTTTGGTAACCAAAACTGCAGTGTTTATCCTCATGACACATCACAGGAAGCACCTCCATGAATAACAAAGGTCAGAATTTAAATTAGACTTGGGAACCTTTAGATTAATAAATCACCGGGACCAGATGGCTTGCATCCAAAGGTGCTTGGGGAACTCGGTCAAGTAATTGCCAGACCATTGTTCTTAATTTTTACCTGGGAATTACAGATCAGTTAGCCTAACATCAATAGTAGGCAAGCTCTTGGAGGGGATGATAAGGGACTATATACAAGATTTTAGTAATGAGAATGGTATCATTGGCAGTAATCAGCATGGATTCATGAAGAATCGTTCTTGCCAAAATAATCTATTGACCTTCTATGAGGAGTTGTCATCTAGATAAAGGAAGGGAGGAGATTTTAACACATGTTTGGACCCCAAATTAGATAGTACGTCGCATGCACAGGGCACCGGAATTAGGTATAGGAAAACGTTAAAAAGGAAAATGTGTCAATACCAACTTGTAGATGTATGGAGATCCCTACATACAAGACAAAAAGATTACACATTCCGTTCCCCTGTGCATGGGACGTATACAAGAATAGATTATTTCTTAATAGAACATAAGCTATTGGAAGTAGTCGAAGAAACAAAGATAGGTATTACAACTTTTTCCGATCATGCACCAATTATATTACAACTGACGATAGGAGAGAAGGTATTTGGGAAAAGAAATTGGAGACTTAACGAAGAATTATTAACGGATAAAGTTATAGAGAAGAGATTAAGGAAGGAAATAGAACAGTTTTTCATAGAGAACGGTACGGAAGGAATGTCCGAAGCAATTGTGTGGGAGACGCATAAAGCATTTATAAGGGGAATTCTGATCAAAGAAGGAGCGAAAAAAAAAAAAGTAACGAAAAAAAAGCAAGATTAGCAAAATAAATCCTTGATCTGGAACAACTATATAAAGAGACGGGACTGAGAGAACTTTTCCTGAATCTTAACATCAAAAGGGAAGAAATAAAGGGAATCATCGAACAGGAAACTCGAATAGCTTTAAACTTGGTTAAGAAAGAAAGGTATCTATGGGGTAACAAGACAGGGAAATATCTGGCAATTTTTTTTTTTCATTTAACTTTTTATTAAATATTTTTTTAACATCAACATGACATTCTTACATTTATATACTAACATACATTTAACAACACATACATGGTCTCCTTAAAACCCCTTATTTTGGTTAACATAAGGTGACCCCTTTTTCCTTTTCTCCTTCCTTCCCTCTTCCTTAGAAAAGAAAAGAGCGGAGACAAATACACCCCCCTCCATCTCCCCCTCCCCACCTCACTTAGAGACAGGGGGGCGACCTCTATGGGATATGTACTATTCAGTCCGACTAGGTCCCTGATACAGGTACTAATAGGGCAGGTAGAGGTAGGTGAGGTGCAAGAAAGTAGAAAAGGGGGAGGGACAAAGATACAATAGGGGAAGAAAAAAAAACCCCACCTCATTTTTTACTGTGACTAAATCATCCCTTACTTCAAGGGCACTACTTTTTTAAATTGTCCTTTATATTTCTAAGTGATAGCTACCTCCCATACCGATATGTGAATAAATAAAAAATAAATAAAAATAAAATAGTAATTATCCCTGTTGTGACCTTCCTATTTTAAAATTACAAAATTCTATTGCATTGTGGCTTAAGAGAGAGGGGGCTTCTACTATCCCCGTCCTCTTTCAGGAGGAAGATAGGGGAGCCCAAAAAAAAAAAAAAAAGGAAGATGAGGGGGTGATGACCCCCCCCACCCATCTTATATGTGTATGTGCCAAGCCTTCTTAATTATAAGGGGGCATCCCCTGCCCCTGCTTCCAACTCTAGTGATCTAAAAAAAAAAAAAAAAAAAGTAACAAAGAAATTTAACCTCCACCGCTAACCTTAATCTCCGAGGGAGGATCTCTACCCCTCCCAGTATATATATATGTGTGTGCCTAGCCATTATTAACACTGGAGGGGGGCAACTCCTGCCCCTTACCTCCCACCCTAAATCCGGAGGAAAAAAAAAAAAAAAGGGGGGGGGAGCCCCCTCCCCATTTATTAACTGTGTCTAAATCATCCCTTCCATCAAGGGCACTACTTATTTAAATTATACTTTATAGTTCTAAGTAATAACTACCCACCATATAGATATATAATTAAATAAATAAAAATAAAACACTAAAATAGAATAAACCAAAGAAAAAAGGAAAAATAAAATAAATAGGGGAGGGGGAGAGTAATTAGGGGGGATCTACCCCATCTACACCTACCGCTCCCACTCTCTCCCCCCCTCTCCCCCCTCTCCCCTCCCTAAACCTCCTCCATCCCTCCCACACCCCCTCCTGTCCCCTCCAGGGGTTACCCTGGGATGCCCACAGGTCCTCCATCTTTCTAATTCTGTCTACTTCACGGAACCATTCCTCTATGGTGGGAACCTCTTTTTTTTTCCAGTTCCTAGGGATAAGCATCTTGGCTCCATTTAATAGGTGCGGAACCATAGACCTATATTTTTTCCTTGTCATTTCCGAGTTGTGAAATAGACATTCCCAGGGGTCTTGTTTTACCTCATATCCACTGATCTCCTTTATCTGTGCCAATACCTCCTTCCAATAATCCTGGATCAGGGGGCATTGCCACCATATGTGGGCATGGGATCCTTCCATCCCACACTCTCTCCAGCATAGGGGAGATATCCCTCTATCTATCCTGTGCATTCTCGTTGGAACATAATACCACTTACACAGAAGCTTATAATTCATTTCCTTAACTTTAGCGTCCATTGACGTAGAATGGACGTATTCAAGTATCTTCCTTTTTTTTTTTTGTGCAGATTGTCTGGTTCAATTCTACCTCCCAATTTTCAACTACTTTCAATGCCTCCGGCTTGCCATTAGGTGTCAGGATTTTATAGATATTGGAGAGTCCCTGCTTTCCTATTCCTCCTAGGAGGGTACATTTTTCCCATTGATTTAAATCATTTGGGGCTCGTAATGGTTTCGGTAGTGTGTTTATGAAATGTTTAATTTGCCTATATCTCCAAGTATCTCCAGGGAGTGCTCCATATCTTTCTCGTAATTCTGTAAGGGAACACAGATCTTCCCCTTTCATCACATCCCTCAGTTTTAATGTTTCTGATGTTCCCCACCTCTGGAATAAGCCTCCTTCCCTACCCGGCTTAAAGTAGTCTGTTCCTGTAAGATGCATCAGTGGACTGTTGTATGGCCATTCTTCCCTTTTACATATTCTATCATATATTTTATATGTTTATTTTGTGATCGTTGGAGCATCCTGGGGCAGTCCCCTATACTTTTTCGGTACCCATATTTTCCCTCCTAGTTTATTGGCACTTAGACTTTCTTCTACTTCTACCCATTTCTTTTTCTCCCTTCCCTCCCTCAAGAACCAATCCGTCATCCTCCTAAGTACCGAGGCCTCAAAATACCGTTTAAAATTTGGGAGTAAGAGTCCTCCTTCGTGCCTGGATCTGTTCAGAATTTCTACTGCTATACGGGATTTCTTACCCCTCCATATGAATCCCCCTATTATCCTACCTAGAATTCTGAAAAAAGCTTCTGGGATTCCAATCAGGAGGGTTTGGAAAATATATAGGGCTTTAGGTAGTATCATCATCTTTATTGTATTTACCCTTCCTAACCAGGACACTCTACTTATGCTGTAGCCTTTTAGCTCTGATCTTATTTTGTTTAAAAGGAGAATATAGTTATGTTCATATATGTACCTGTCGGTAGTAGATAGAAATACCCCCAGGTATCTCATTCTCCTCTGCTTCCACCTAAATGGGTATAAAGCCTCCAGATCTCTGCGTTCTCCATGACCCACCGAGATGCTCAAGATCTCTGTTTTCTCTTGATTAATTCTCAGATTTGAGATCTCCCCATATCTCTCATATTCAGCCAATATCGTCGGAAGTGTTTTCTTTGGGTTAGATACATACAACAGCATGTCATCCGCGAACGCAGAGATCCTATGCTCCCTCCCTCCCACTTCTATCCCCTCTATTTCCCTATTCCTTCTTATTGTCTCCATTAACGGCTCCAATGTCAAAACAAACAGGAGGGGAGAAAGCGGGCATCCCTGACGGGTCCCGTTGTAAAGTGGAAATCTATCTGACAGGGTGCCATTTACCCTCACCTGAGCCGAGGGGCTGGAATATAATGCCCCTATCCACCTAAGCATATTTGGACCCAAACCGACATGTGACAGGGTGGCTATCAAAAATTCCCAGTCCACCCTGTCAAACGCCTTTTCGGCATCCAATGAGAGAAACAATGTTGATTTCTTACTTTTTTTGGCCTTTTGTATCAAGAACAGGGCTCTCAGAATATTGTCCCTCGTTTCCCTCCCCGGTACAAATCCCGCCTGGTCGTTCTCGATCAATTCGGGCAGAAGTGGTCTTATTCTCTCGACCAGGATGTTTTAATAGATTTTTATATCCACATTGATCAGGGATATGGGCCTATAACTTGCACATTATGAGGGGTCCTTATCTTCCTTTCCAATCAGGGTTATGTGAGCCCCTAGAGCCTCCTCCCGTATTCTCATACCTCCCCCGATGGAATTCATATACTTTTGGAAGAAGGGCCCCAGAGTCTCCCCGAATCTCTTTTAATAAGCTGAAGTGTACCCGTCTGGGCCAGGGCTTTTCCCCATCTTGATGTTCTTTATTGTTTGGCTTATTTCATCTTTTGTGATTTCCCCCTCTAGCCTACTGATTACTTCCTCCGATAGGCCCGGGATGTTTTCCTTTTCTAGATATTGTTTAATCTTCCTTCTCTTATTCTGGGTTTCAATTATACCCTGTTCTTGATTGACCTTATATAAGTTTTGATAGTACTCCTGGAATATTCTAATTATTTCCTTCGTAGAGTGTCTCAGTTCTCCCTTTTTATCCTTTATTTTTAGAATAAAATGTTGTGAGTTTCGTGGTTTAATAATCCTTGCTAAGAATCTACCTGGTTTATTCCCCAAAGCATAGAAATTATTATTCATTTTATTAAATACCCATTTTGTTTCCAGTTCTAACATGCTACATAGATCCTCTCACTTCCTGCTCAATAATTTATAGGTCTCTTCTACCTGTGATCTTTTATGTAGCTGTTCTAAGCTCCAAATTTCCTCTAATAACTTTTGCTTCTGTGCCTGCCTAATTTTCTTTCTTTTAGCTTTTTCAGCGATCAACCTCCCTCTCATGAATACCTTGTGTGTTTCCCATAGCGTCGAGGGGGCGACGTTTTCTATGTAATTTTCCTGAAAGAATAGACACATATCCCTTTCCAGATCATCGGCTATCTTGTTGTTATTTAGGAGTGATTCATCTATTTTCCAAATTTTCTGCTCAATCGGAACCTCCCCTACATCTAGAGACATCACCACTGGGGCATGATCTGACAGTGTTATAGATTTTATATCTATACTCCTCAGTCCTTCCAGTAGCCGATGATCTAGAATGATATGGTCTATTCTTGAGTATGACCTATGAACCGGTGAGAAGTATGTAAAATCTTTCTCCCTTGGATGCAGAATTCTCCAAGCTTCTACCAATTGCATTTGGTGGAGTTTTTGTTTGATTGCCCTTAGGTATTTTCCCTCTGATCTCATTGACGCCGGTTGGGTATCCAAGACTGGATCAAAAACAAAATTAAAATCTCCTGTAAGAATCAAGTTACCTTCTCTAAATCTTTCTAATTTGTACAGGATTTTCTTCAAGAATACAGCCGATCTCACATTAGGACAGTACACATTTGCTAATGTATATTTCACATTCAACATAGAACCTTATATAAATAGATATCTAGGCTTTTAACAATTCAGGAATTAAAAAAGAAAAAAGAAATGATACTTATAAATGAATGGTGGTTCACACAACTAAAACATTTTTTCGACAGTCTTCCCCAACCGGTAAGAGCGGAGACAAACCTACTACCCCTCGAAAAATTATGCGAAGGGAAGATCGAGAAGGGCACAATTTCTAAAATATATCAGATATTAACCTCTTGACCACCGCCCCATGTCCAAAAGACGTCCTGTTTTTAAAGATGGATATCTCGGTAACGGCAGTAGCTGCTGCCACAACCGAGGTATCCATCTTTTCAGTGGGCGGTGGTGTACACGATAACGGCGTTCTCCGTGGGGGATTCGCCGCGAGATCGCCGTTATCGGTGGCGGGAGAGGGCCCCTTCCCGCCGCTCTCCCGCGCCCTCCGCCGCTTACCGGAGCCGTCGGTAGCGGCGGAGGCGATCGGGTCCGTTCGGCAAGTGACTGGGGTTGCGAGTGAAGTAAACATTTCCTTCACCCGTCCCCATAGCTCTGCTGGGCGGAAGTAATGTCAAAACCTCAGTCCCGCCCAGCGTCTTAAAGCAACATTTTTTTTTGTCATTTGAAAAAATGACAGTTTCAATTTTTTTTTTTCTTTTTTTGCATTTAAGTCTAAATATAAGATCTGAGGTCTTTTTGACCCCAGATCTTATATTTAAGAGGACCTGTCATGCTTTTTTCTATTACAAGGGATGTTTACAGGAATAAAAGTGATATTTTTTTTTTTTTATTTCAGTGTAAAAAATTATTAACTAAATAAAAATAAATAAGAAAACAAAAAAACATTTTTTTTAAAGCGCCCCGTCCCGTCGAGCTTGCGCACAGAAGTGAACGCATACGCGAGTAGCGCTCGCATATGAAAACGGTGTTCAAACCACACAAGTGAGGTATCGCCGCGATCGTTAGAGCGAGAGCAATAATTCTAGCCCTAGACCTCCTCTGTAACTCAAAAAATGAAACCTGTAGAATTTTTTAAACGTCGCCTATCGAGATTTTTAAGGGTAAAAGTTTGACGTCATGCCACGAGCGGGCACAATTTTTAAGCGTGACATGTTGGGTATCATTTTACTCGGCGTAACATTATCTTGCACAATATGTAAAAAAATTGGGCCAAATTTATTGTTGTCTTATTTTTTAATTCAAAAAAGTGATTTTTTTTCAAAAAAAGTGCGCTTGTAAGACTGCTGCGCAAATACGGTGTGACAAAAAGTATTGCAATGACTGCCATTTTATTCTCTAGGGTGTTAGAAAAAAAATATATAATGTTTGGGGGTTTTAAGTAATTTTCTAGCAAAAAAAACTGTTTTAGTCTCGTAAACACCGAATCTGAAAAACAAGCCCGGTGGTAAAGAGGTTAAACGAAACAAGAACACAGAATGCCCTACCATTTATCGAGAGGTGGGAGGAGGAGCTGGGTTCTCGGGTTAATGAGTTTGAGATTAGCCAAATAATTACAAGGGTCCATGAAACTTCAATAAATAATGATACTAGAGAACTAAACTACAAATGTTTGGTTCGATGGTATCTTACGGCGGATAAATTATATAAATTTTCAGGACCCGCATCACAACGATGTTGGAGGGGTTGCGGCAAAGTCGGTTCTATGGCTCATATCTGATGGACATGTCCTAAAATAAGAAGATCGTGGAGGGAGATCAGACAAAAGATCCAAGAAATTACAAATAACGAACTTCCGGACGACCCTTGGGTATGTGTATTGCACGGATCCCGAATTCCAGCAAAACAATATTTGAAGACTTTGGTCCCACAACTTTTGAACGCGGCAAAATATCTGATAGCGCGTAACTGGAAGGGAAAAGAGAGCCCCTTATTGAGAGGGTGGTGTAACAGAGTAGAGGAAATCTATAACCTAGAACATTTAAGATTTAGAGACGAAGAGAAATGGGAAGAATTTGAAAAGAAGTGGGAGAAATGGAAAAGGTTTAAATATACAATGGGTTATGCTGATGCTATGGGTATATAAAGTATTAACTGGAGGCCTGGGCTCTCTCACTGGATATGATTGGGATGGTCTCGCATGTGGGACAATCAGCGGGAGAGAGATCGTGCGGGTACATTCGAGCCCGTGCGGTCCCTCTCATGCAGCCCGGTGAGAGCAAGGGCACAAGGAGATAGAGATATATTCAGTAGACTCAGATTACTGTGTTGTTTCTTTGTAAACTAAAATGAATGATGAAAAGGATGGGAAAAATATATATATATATATATATATATATATATATATATATATATATATATATATATATATATATATATATATATAAAAAAAAAAAAATCATACATTTAACTAAAATGAATATAAACCACTTATGATGTAACACCATAGAGGAGATGATATCGGCAAGTGAAATGGGGGCCAGGAGGGCGGTCCTCTCCTCTAATAGATCCTTTTTATCCATGGTTGAGTCTGAAGTGGAAAAAAAAAATAGATAAAGGAAGGCATGTAGACATGGTGTAATTGGATCTTGCAAAAGCATTTGACACAGTTCCCCATGAACGTTTAATGTACAAAATAAGGTCTGCTGGCATGGACCATAGGGTAAGTACATGGATTGAAAACTGGCTACAATGGCGAGTTCAGAGGGTGGTGATAAACAAGGAGTACTCGGAATGGTCAGGGGTGGGTAGTGGTGTCCCCCAGAGTTCTGTGCAGGGACCTATACTATTTAATTTGTTTATAAACAACCTGGGGGATGGGGTAAACAGTCCAATCTCTGTATTTGCAGACGATACTCAGCTAAGCAGGACAATCACTTCTCTGCAGGATGTGGAAACCTTGCAAAAAGATCTGAACACATTAATGGGGTGGGCAACTACATGGCAAAGGAGGTTTAATGTAGAAAATGTTTAAATAATGCATTTGGGTGGCAAAAATATGAATGCAATCTATACACTGGAAGGAGAACCTCTGGGGGCATCTAGGTTGGAAAAGGACCTGGGGTCCTAGTAGATGATAGGCTCTGCAATGGCATCCAAGCTGCTGCTAACAAAGCAAACAACATATTGGCATACGTTAAAAAGGGGATCAACTCCAGAGATTAAACGATAATTCTCCTGCTCTACAAAACTCTGGTCTGACTGCACCTAGAGTATGCTGTCCAGTTCTGGGCACCAATCCTTAGGAAGGATGCACTTGAAATTGAGCGAGTACAAAGAAGGGGGCAACAAAGCTCATAAAGGGTCTGGAGGATATTAGTTATGAGGAAAGGTTGCGAGCACTGAACTTATTCTCTCTGGAGAAGAGACGCTTGAGGGGGATATGATTTCAATTTACAAATACCGTACTGGTGACCCCACAATAGGCATAAAACTTTTTTGTGGAAGGAAGTTTAACAAGACACGTGGCCACGCATTAAAATTAGAAGAAAAGAGGTTTAACCTTTAAACTATGTAAAGGGTTCTTTACTGTAAGAGTGGCAAGAATGTGGAATTCCCTTCCACAGGCGGTGCTCTCAGCAGGGAGCATCGATAGTTTAAAAAAACTATTAGATAAGCACCTGAACAACCACAACGTACAGGGATATACAATGTAATACTAACAAATAATCACACACATAGGTTGGACTTGTGTCTTTTTTAAACCTCACCTACTATGTAGCTATGATCCCATCTACCCCTCTGCCTGATCCCAGACATCCCTCTGCCTTTTGATCCCAGACATCCCTCTGCCACTGGAGAAAAATTAAGTTTTTCTGACTGCTTGAATTTTTGAATAAAACGTTTTTAACCATGCGCACTTGCGCAGTTATCGTGATGCATTGTGGAATTGTATCATGGACAGGATAATCGTAATTGAATCGTGAGACCAGTAAGGATGGCGCACACCTAGTGTTTGACATGCCTCGATAAGGTGAAAGATTTTAGGAACTCAAGTCACCTTTTGATTCTATTAAGCAGCCCTAGAAAGGCAGGGCATGCATCTAGGGCTAGGTGGATCAGATAGACTATAGGAATAGCTTATGAGCAGGCAGGGTCCCCAATGCCAGTAGACTCAAAGGCCATTTCACAAAATCTCTGGCGGCCTCATGGGCAGAAAGAAACGGAGCCTCATGCCGCGTACACACGATCAGTCCATCCGTTGAGAACAGACCGATGGACCATTTTCATCGGTTAACCAATGAAGCTGACTGATGGTCCGTCGCGCCTACACACCATCATTTAAAAAAACGATCGTGTCAGAACGCGGTGACGTAAAACACACGAAGTTCAATGCTTCCAAGCATGCGTCGACTTGATTCTGAGCATGCGTGGATTTTTAAACGATGGTTGTGCCTACTAACGATCGGTTTTGTCCTATCGGTTAAATTTAAAACAAGTTGCCTTTTTTTTTAACCGATGGTTAAATAACCGATGGTGCCCACACACAATCGGTTTTGACCGATGAAAACGGTCCATCAGACCATTCTCATCGGTTGAACCAATCGTGTGTAAGCGGCATTAATAGAACAGATCTGTCAGACAGCCACATGAGCGAAGCAGGACACCTTCCTAAAGCATTAGAGTGGAACTGCCTTCGCCCCAGGATCTGGCATTTGGAAGAAAGGTCTTACAAGTGGTAGTCCCACCCTGCGGTAGGCCTTGAACTTACTGGTAACTGCTTTTCTAGGAAATCTTCCAGGGCGGCAGGCCTACTTCCCACCCCTGTTTTGATGTAATTACTATGGGAAACGTTTCCCTCTTGCACTGGGAGCCTTTTTTCAACTTGTGTTGATTGTGTTTCCTGTCAGGTGGACCAGTCATCTCTCAGGTGTGCTTTCCTGGAAGATTTCCTAGAAAAGCAGTTACTGGTAAGTAAAACTGGTAATTTTTCCTCAAAGGTCTACAAACAATACCCCATAACGATAACGTGAAAGAAGTTTGTTTAAAATCTTTTCAAATTTATTAAGAATAAAAAACAAAAAAATCACAAGTACATAAGTATTCACAGCCTTTATCATGACACTCAAAATTTAGCTCAGATGCATCCCTTTTCCACTGATCATCCTTGAGATGTTTATACAACTTGATTGGAGTCCACCTGTGGTAAATTCAATTGATAGGACATGATTTGGAAAGACACACACCTGTCTATATAAGTTCCCACATTAAACAGTGCATGTCAGAGCACAAACCAAGCCATGAATTCCAAGAGATTGTACACTTCTGAGACAGGATTGTATTGAGGCACAGATCTGGGGAAGGGTACAGAAAAATGTCTGCCGCTTTGAAGGTCCCAATGAGCATAGTGGCCTCTATCATCCATAAATGGAAGAAGTTTGGAACCACCAGGACTCTCCCTAGAGCGGGCTGCCTGGACAAACTGAGTGATCGGGGGAGAAGGCCATTAGTCAGGGAGGTAACCAAGAACCCGATGGTCACTCCAACAGAGCTCCGGCGTTTCCCTGTGGAAGGGAAGCTTCCAGAAGCACAACCATCTCTGCAGAACTCCACAAATCAGGCCTGTATGGTAGAGTGGCCAGACGAAAGCCACTACTCGGTAAAAAGCACATGACAGCCAATCTGGAGTTTGACAAAAGGCACCTGAAGGACTCGCAGGCCATGAAAAACAAAATTCTCTGGTCTGATGAAACAAAGATTAAACTCTTTGGCCTGAATGGCAAGCGTCATGTCTGGAGAAAATCAGGCATGGTGGTGGCAAAATCATGCTGTGGGGATGTATTTCAGTGGCAGGAACTGGGTGACTGTACATTGCTGCATTCATCTTTCCCTTAATCCTGACTAGAGACATCCTTAATGAAAACCTGCTCCAGAGCACTCTGGACCTCAGACTGGGGCAAAGGTTCATTGTCCAACAGGACAACGACCCCAGGTACACAGTCAAGATAACAATATAGTGGCTACAGGACAACTCTGTGAATGTCCTTGAGTGGCCCAGCCAGAGCGCAGACTTGAACCAGATTGAACATCTCTCTAAGGAGATCTGAAAAATGGCTGTGTACCGATGCTTCCCATCCCACCTGATGGAGCTTGAGAAGTCCTGCAGAGAAGAATGGGAGGAACTGCCCAAAAATAGACGTGCCAAGTTTGTAGCATCATACTCAAAAATTCTCGAGGCTGTAATTGGTATCCAAGGTGCTTCAATAAAGTATTGAGCAAAGCCTTTGAATACTTATGTACATGTGAGTTTTATTTTATTTTTATAAATTTGCAAGATTTCAAACAATCTTCTTTCACATTGTTTTATGGGGTATTGTTTGTAGAATTTTGAAGAAAATAATGAATTTAATCCACTTCGGAATAAGGCTGTAACATAAGAAAATGTGGAAAAAGTGACGTGCTGTGAATACTTTCAGAATGCACTGTACGTAGATATGCATAGATTTTTTTGTTTAGGACTTTTCAGACAGTTCAGTTCAACTCTCCACTCTTAAGTAATGCACTCTGTGCTATCTGGCAAAGTTTAATATGCTTACTGTAACTTATCAACTGAACTTCTAACTTCTTAAATGCTCTTCTCCAGCTCCAAAATGTCCCCTTTTCTGATATTAATTTGTTGTATGTCACACCCATGGTCACAATATAATGATTTATAGTGCTTTATTCTGCTTGTGCATGAACATAACCAGACTGTTATTTGTCTTACATAGTGCTCCTTTTTTAAATTATGGCACGCAAATTCATTTTGAATCATACCAAGCAACTTCTTTTCTCATACAGACCAACAAGAAATGTTTTTCCCCATGAAAACAGACCCCGCTAAAATTCAGTGTATGCAATTAAAGTGGTGGGTAATTAGTGCAGCGCTAATGATCAACAATATAGAAAGTGCACACTGGAACTAACACAATGGCCCAGATTCAGCATAGCTTGCGCTATATTTGCGGGGGAGCAGGGCAACGATTTTGCCCTGCGCCCCCGCAAATATTTTGCGCTGCCCTCGATTCATGGAGCAGTAGCTCCGTGAACTGCGAGGGCGGGAATCATTTAAATTAGGCGCTCTCCCGCGCCGAGCGTACAGCGCATGCTCCGTCGGGAAACTTTCCCGACGTGCATTGCGGCAAATGACGTCGCAAGGACGTCATTTGCTTCAAAGTGAACGTGAATGGCGTCCAGCGCCATTCACGAAGCACTTACGCAAACGACGTAACATTTGAACGTCGCGACGCGGGAGCGGCGGTATACTTTAGCACAGGCTGCCCCTGCTATTAGAAAGGGCAGCCTTGCGCTAAAGTAGCCCTACGGAAACTCCGTACCTGGCTTGCGCGGGGCCCGCGCAAGATTGTGAATCAGTGGTAGTATGCAATTTGCATACTACACGCTGATACACAATGGGAGCGCCCCCTAGCAGCCCCCGCAAGAATGCAGCCTAAAATCTGCGAGGCATAAGAGCCTTATGCCGCGCAGATTTTAGGCTGCAGCCGGTGTAACGAGGTTCCTGAATCAGGAGCACTCGTTACACCGGAGCAAGTAAGCAATTGCGTAATGGTTACACGGGCGCAATTGCTTCTTGAATCTGGGCCAGTGTGAATTGTGAAATGTAAACAAAGATGTGAGTAATATAAACTAATAATGAAGGTTCAGAGAAGCGAGTAGGCTTCAAATAACAATGTGAGAGAAGTCCATGTGAAGAAAACACAATGAAGGAAAAATCTTCCCATTTAGATGGCTCAGAGTGAGTTGCTCTCAAAATCTTCAAAATATATACAGATTAGGTACTCTTACCAAATGGGTGGACACATCTGTTATACAACAGTGGGTCATACAGGCTTGTGATCCTAGATGGTCTGGATCGGTGTTAGATGGATCCTTGCGGTCCCCAGAGGCCTGAATCAATCCCGGATAGAAATGGTGGTCCAGCAGGCTGAGGTATGGGGTTCACACTCTTTCACTGACAGATGAATACTAGGGTAATTCCATACGAACTCCAAAAGTAAAAAAGGGAATAGAAAGAGATGCTCTCAATGGTGCAGGTTAAACCATGTTTGGTTTATTTATAAACATTTCATACATGAATGACAAATAGTGATCACAATAAAACATATAAAAAGCAATGTGGGGTGCAGTAATGCTCACCCCGACGCGTTTAGACTCTAGCGCTCTAAAAAACGAATGTGGATACACCTTTAGTTAATGTTCTGATTAGAAATAAATGTTTTGACCTTTTGTACTAGGATTTCTTTAGCTTTGTTAGTAATAATCCTAGTTTATAAATTAAAATGTACAAATATCTGCGTACGAGTTTTCACATTTCTGAAAACGTTGAAATACTTGTTACACTGTTGGTTTGTGTTATTGGCCATCTAAGCCTTGGTTCACACTGATGTGATTTCTGATGCATTCCAAAATGCATGATATCACATGAGTTTATATGGAGGCCTTTATGCAGTACAAATTCAATGCAATTTTAACAATGGCCCTGTGCGAGTTTAGTGTAGTGCAATGTAAATTGTAGCTCCATAGACTTTAACAGAAGCCGCATTCAAAGCTGGCCAATACACAGAATTGTATTTAAGTGTTTGTAAAAATAAAAAATCAAAGCACTCTCCCTGCGACTGAACATAGGTACTTTGTTCATAGAGACCAAGTTGGATTTATATTACGTAGATAGGCCAAGGATAACACGTAGGATAGTGTCGATATTTCACTTCATACTCCTACGTCACGTGTCCCAGCCTACTTTTCATCACTTGATTTTTATAATGCGTATCACTCGGTCTTCTGGCCATACTTATGCTACATACTAACTCGCTGGGGTTTTGGCCCAAACTTTCAACATCAGACTTTAGTGATGTTTAAAATCCCCAATGCCTTTCTTTTCTACGCTTGCTAGAAATCTACAGTGTTTTCTATAGCACGGGGGATGAATTAGGGATGTCTATTATCCTCCTTATTGTTCGCTTTGGCAATTGAACGCTTGTATATTTAATTTGCAGTAAACCTATTGTCCGAGGGATTGAGGTAGCAGGTATCCACCATAAACGTTGTATTTCCACCTCAAATCTGTTCCCTCTGTTGGATAACTTCATGGTTGGGCGATCAGATGCGGACAACCAGGTAATTTAAGTACCATTTTCACATTTTCAGTGATGGGTGGCACTGTTGGCACTGATGGGTGGCACTGTTGGCACTGATAAGTGGCACTGATGGGCACTGGTAGGTGTCGCTGGGCACTGGTAGGTGACACTGGGCACTGGTAGGTGACACTGATGGGCACTGGTAGGTGACACTGATGAGCACTGGTAGCGGAAACTGATGGTCGGCACTGGTAGGTGACACTAATGGGTGGCACTGGTGGTCACTGGTAGGCAGCACTGTTGTTCAGGTGGCACCTCTCCTTCATCGGGACTGATGTCCCTCTGACAGCTGCCGGTGATCGGCTATTTTTTTTGTCATTGGCTGACAGCTGATCACGTGGTAAGGGGTCGGGATCGACCCCTTACTCCGATCTGTGATCAGCCAAGTCTCATTGACTTGCTAATCAGAGTGCGCTGCGTGCGCCCTGCAGGAGGCGCGCAGGCCGCTCGAGCACGGGAGGATGTCTAGGGACACCCTCCCGGCAATTCAGGTCCGCGCTGTAGCCATCTTTTGGCTATAGCGTGGTTCTGAAGTGGTTAAAACAATCACAAAATATGCAGTTGTGCTCATATGTTTACATACCCTGTCAGAATTTGATTTCTTGGAAATTTTTCAGAGAATATGAATGATAACACAAAAACTTTTATTTTACTCAGCTTGAAGTTTTTTGTGGATGAGGCTCTTTATCATTTAGATGGTAAAGCTGCCCATTCCTCTTGGCAAAAAGGCCTCCAGTTCCTGTAAATTCTTGGGTTGTCTTACATGAACTGCACATTTGAGATCTCAGGGGAACAAAACAGGAAGCGCCACCTAAGTGCAATATGTTGGTCACAATTTATTGAGTTAAAAAGGAAATGCACTTACAAACATGTATAAAAAACGGGCCTAGGCCTTTAGAAGGAGCAGAAGGCTCCGAACGTGTAGCCTAGATTCTCACTGGTTTGCCTCATACTGTCCTTCCCCTGGTGCTCTCTCTGGTTCTGCTTCCTGTGACGTCATCGTCTGTGTTCCACGCTGGTTCTGGCTGACTTCCTGATTACTACAGGATGAATTTCTACACTCTTCTGCCTACCTGTGAGCCTGGATGCACCTGAGACCGGACCGCACTGTGATTACAGCACACAGATGAGCCCGTTTTTTATACATGTTTGTTAAGTGCATTTCCTTTTTAACTCAATAAATTGTAACCAACATATTGCACTTAGGTGGCGCTTCCGGTTTTGCTCCCCTGTCTTCCCCTTACAAAGCCGACTTTCTCTGAGGACAGCTGCCGCCTACCATCCTCCTATCCCTCTCCTTTAAAGGACTGGTTATTACCACATATTAGATCTATCCTCTGTCCATATCCATTTACATTTGTTATGCACTAGTCTTTTGCTCTGACAGTTTATCTTATTGTGTTTACATTTGAGATATCCCCAGAGTGGCTCAATGATATTGAGGTCAGGAGACTGAGATGGCCACTCCAGAACCTTAACTTTATTCTGCTGTGGCCAATGACAGGAGGTCGACTTGGTCTTGTGTTTTGGATAATTGTTATGTTGGAATGTCCAAGTACGTCCCATGCACAGCTTCCTGGCTGATGAATGCAAATGTTTCTCCAGTATTTTTTGATAACATACTGCATTCATCTTGCCATAAATTTTGACCAAATGTCCTTTGCCAAAACATCAGCGATCCACCTCTGTAGGTTTCATCATAGGCCTTGTTGACTCCTCTCCAAATGTAGCCTTTATGATTGTGGCCAAAAAGCAACATTTTGGTCTTATCACTCCAAATGACTTTGTGCCAGAAGGTTTGAGGCTTGTCTCTGTGCTGTTTGGCGTATTGTAAGTGGGATACTTTGTGGCATTTGCATAGTAATGGTTTTCTTCTGGGGTCCTGACCATGCAGTCCATCCTTCTTCAAGTGCCTCCTTATTGTGCATCTTAAAACAGCCACACCACATGTTTTCAGAGAGTCCTGTATTTCACCTGAAGTTATTTGTGGGTTTTTCTTTGCATCCCAAACAATTTTCCTGGCAGTTGTGGCTGAAAATTTAGTTGGTCTACCTGAATGTGGTTACAAACAGTACCCCTTATTTTCCATTTTGTGATTAGAGTTTGAACACTGCTGATTGGCATTCTCGGTTCCTTGGATATGTTTTTATATCCCTTTTGTGTTTTATACAGTTCAACCATCTTTTCCCACAGATCCTTTTGACAATTCTTTTGCTTTCCCCATGACTCAGAATCCAGAAACGTCAGTGCACCACTGGATTGAAGATGCAAGGGTCTGTCAGGAGTCCAGAAAGGCTTTGACCTTTTACACACACTTATTACAAGCAAACAGATCACGGGTGAGGATGGTTGCATTTAATAGCCATTCAAACCCCTTTGTGTCAACTTGTGTGCATGTTATCAGGCCAAAATCACCAGGGAATGTAAACTTTTGATCAGGGTTTTTTGGGTAGTTTCTCTTACCGTTATGATTTAAAAAAGTAAACACATTTGATTGATAATAAATGGCTTCAGCCAAACACTAACCATGAATGAAAGATGTTGTGTTATCATTCATATTCTCTGAAAAGTGTCCAAGAAATTATAAATTTTGCCAGGGTATGTAATCTTATGAGCACAACTGTATATTCCTATAGTTCCTTTAATGAAGAGCATGCTCAATATATTTTAAGTGAACCTTCTGATAAATGGCAACACATACAGTATGTCTAGGATTACTCGACCTTATTGTACTTTGTGTTGCACTGGTTGTCATAAATACCTTTCTATCGTTTTAAAGCTGTAATTTGCTTTGGCGGAAATATGAGCAGATGTTGGGTTAATTTCCCTTTGCGTCCTGATCTTCTGATGACCTAAATATTTACTTTATTTACTAACAATGTCTAACAGCTGGTATTGCTGTTGGGGCATGCTGTGACTTGTTGTTCTTAATTGGTCTGCTTTTCTATTTGCTAATACCTATTCTAGAAAAAAAAAATAAGTGAAAATTGAGTTGTGTTAATGTTCGTGTGTATGTATAAAAATAATCTATCCGATGTGTTACTTTGTTTAAAAAAACGTCTGTTAGCTGCTAGTGCTGTGCAGTGGTGATGTCCTGCTGACCTTTGTATCACTGCAAGCCTAATATAGATCAGATTTTTTAGCTGGAATGGTCAGAATTGTTCATACAGAATGACATCATTCCCCTGTTTTGGTATTTTATTAGACTGTAAGCAGCTACAACTGCACAATGTATGTAACGTGACTGCAGGGTGGCCGTAATCTGATCCATTGGTCCGCAGACGCCTGTGGGTTTGCAAATGCTGCAGTCCTATCCTGCGATGCCAATAATGAGATCATGGTTGGCTATAAGGATACGAAAGGGTCAGTCCACCCAAAACTGATATTCCAGTGGTTGGCAGATGCTGAAGAGTTAAACCCCCTCTGTCTTCTATCTCCTGGCAACTCTATTGGTGGGATCTCTGCACTAAATTTCTGGGTCCACACACCTAGTGTGCCTGTTGTTATAAAGGGCACTCAGCATCCCTGCTGATTTTTTTTATTTTATAGTATGGGGATGTAATGGAAGGAGAGAGAACATCTATATTAGTAGTGGTAAGACTGCAATGTGGGTGGGGATAAAGATGGAAACTTTTGTGGACAAATATCACTGCTGGAAATAAAGTAAACTGGCCTAAACATGGCCTCCTCCCCCTGAACCTGAAGTATATATTTTGAGGAGATTTAACTTTTTAGAAATCCAAAACAGCCATAACCCAAAGTTTTTTATTTTTCCTAATATTGCCTTACTCCACAACAGAGTTGTACGCTAAGTGCATTTCAGAATTCTTTCATGGTGAGAATGCCGACATCAAGCAATAATCAGCGAACATCTGCTATAGTACATACAATTCTCCACAATCAGATGGTGTTCCTCACTGTGTTCCCTATTATTCTGGTTGGCAATTGTGCTTTTAAGTAACATAGATGCTTTTATTTTTACAGAAAGGATTATCATGCTGATTTTCTGTTTTCTGCCACAAACCTACATCCCTCTGACTCGCTAAGTGCACGAGCTTTTCAGTATATTGTCTCTAGTGTTTTGTTCAGATGTAAAATCCACTTTGTTCTGAGTTGATTGTTAGAAGGCTGTCTCCACAATTACAGATACACAACAGATGAATCTTTTTTATTTTTTATTTTTATTTTTTTAACATCGAGTTCAGTGCAAGCAGAGTTGCACTAATTTCATGTTCCAGGAATACATGTATCCACAACTGCATGTACCTGTAGATGAAAGGTGCTGAGCCATCACAGTTGTCATCTTTGCATGCTTTCCCACAATCCCTAGTAAATAGAAAGACAGTGCTGCTGTTGAGTGAACATATGACTTTCATGCAGGGGAATAAACTGCTAAAGTGTCATAGCTGCTGCTACTTTCTCAAAATGAAAAGGGGAGAGTTCCTGCTCTGATCCTGCATAAGCTATGCTATTTGTCAGAATGATGCAAGGTGGGCCCAGAAACTGTTTTAAAGACTGCTTTGTACTAGATTCCATTTTCAAATGCAATAAAATAAGGTAAAATTTAAGTATAAGTATAAAAAATATTAAAACACTGTAAAATGTATTTAAAAATATGAGCTCCTTTTTGTAATTTAGAATACCAAGTAAAACATATTGAAGTCATGGGCAAGAAGGCAGAATAACTTTGAAGGAGAATGTCATACGTGTTGGGTTGTTTCCTCATGGACCAGAAATACTATTCTCTTTCTTTTGTTACTTATTGTAGTTTGAGGTGGGCGTGGAGTTGTAACCAGTGAGGAGCCTTTTTTATTCTGTCATTGGAGCCACAGCTGGATCACTGCTGACCTCACAAGTGGAGTCAACATTCTGGACTTTGTTACCTGCCGAGTAGTATGATCAAGTGGTGGCACATAGGCTAGCATTCTACTGTAGTGTCACTAAAGTATTAGTTAGTTAGGAGCTTTTGATCAGGGCCTCAAGTGGTCACCTAAGAAAAAAATTAACAGGTATGTGGGTAAAAATTATATTCAGCAGTGATACTACATTACTTCTATTGCCATGTTTTATTAAGTGTCTTCAACATCCATAGTTATGCATCCTTTTTTGTATAATTATTATTATTATATCAGTCGTCTTTAAATTCTTCTGGAAACCACACAGCAGGAAAGAAAAAACCTCCAGACATCTGGGAACAGACACTCCAAACGCACCCACATCTTTATTTTTAACGTCTGCCCAGAGTATGGCTCAGTGTCTCTGAAGCACGCCCCAAATGCAGACCTCTGGCCAGTTCCTCCACGTAAAAAGCCTGTATGATCACAGCCGACCTGAGAGACAGAGGGACCATTTACAAACACCCCTGAGAGTTTCCGTTTGCCGAGCTTGGCATACTTTTTAGGGAGGAGATGGACTGCAAAGTATCCAAGACAGAATTCAAATTCACAAGCTGCTGGAAGCTGCAAGGGAACTGGTACCAAGACACTGCCAACAGCTGCACTGTGGATATCAGCACCGTGTATCACAAGGATTTACAGGATTCGCTGTGGCCATTGGTTTTCTTTAATCACGGAAAAAGTCTGCACCATTGCCAGGGACTTTAATTAAATGGGTGAGTAAACAAGGACAGGAACCATATTTGCTCACCCTGGTTACACATGAGAATGTATATAGCTAAGTGGGCAGTTCCCCCTAAACTGTTTTTCAGATTGTGACAGTGCTGAAAGATTAAATTATTCCCTGATTCCTTTTCCCTAAAAAGTCTTACAGTAACGTCAGAATAGGTTACTGGAATAATTTATCTAATTTTTGTAGCCCTCACTTATTTTGCAGGTCTATACCAAGAACACTGAGCTAATAACATTGGTCCCTGCACCCTAGAAGCTTACACTTTAATATCCCCACCACAGTCGCACACTATTATTATACATCTATATGGCTCTGACGTGTTCCACAGTGCTGTGCAGAGAACGCGGAACCATGCACCACAGCAGCATACACTGTAATGCACCCCTTATTTTACACTAGTGGCGGCGGGGGTGCTGCAAAAACACTGTTGAGCTACTTTCCCTCCAAATCGCTCCCCTAAGCTGCCGTATGGGAGTATGCACATGCTACGGCTGTGATACCGAAAAGCTTATCCCTGCTGTCACATTCGTAGGTTATACTGTGAATGGGCCTGTGGTGCCACAGCCACCCCGCAGCTGCATGCAGTGTACGCGGTTGCAGCTGGTGGTGTGGGCTTTTAAGGGTTAAAACAGATGTTGAGAAAGTAATATAACACTTCCTCATCACCTTTCTAATGCCCTCTGAAAAGTGATCTACCACAAATCGTTTTTCATAAGGTGATGCCAGTGTAAACCAGCTCTTACCTAGCTCCAACATTGTATAGTGCAATACAAATAATAAATCATATTTACTAGTCCCTGTACCAGAGGAGCTTGTACTCTAGTGTCCCATCCCAGACACACACGGAAGCCAGTTAACCACTTACCCCCCGGACCATATTGCTGCCCAAAGACCAGAGTACTTTTTGCGTTTCGGGACTGCGTCGCTTTAACAGACAATTGCGCGGTCGTGCGATGTGGCTCCCAAACAAAATTGGCGTCCTTTTTTTCCCCACAAATAGAGCTTTCTTTTGGTGGTATTTGATCACCTCTGCGTTTTTTATTTTTTGCGCTATAAACAAAAATAGAACGACAATATTGAAAAAAATGAATATTTTTTACTTTTTGCTGTAATAAATATCCCCCAAAAATATATAAAAAAACATTTTTTTTCCTCAGTTTAGGCCGATACGTATTCTTCTACATATTTTTCGTAAAAAAAAATCGCAATAAGCGTTTATTGATTGGTTTGCGCAAAAGTTATAGCGTTTACAAAATAGGGGGTATTTTTATGGCATTTTTATTAATATTTTTTTTTTACTAGTAATGGCGGCGATCAGCGATTTTTTATCGGTATTGCGACATTATGGCGGACACTTCGGACATTTTTGACACATTTTTGGGACCATTGGCATTTTTATAGCGCTCAGTGCTATAAAAATGCATTGGATTACTATAAAAATGCCACTGGCAGTGAAGGGGTTAACACTAGGGGGCGGGGAAGGGGTTAAGTATGCCTGGGTGTGTTCTTACTGTGGGAGGGGGGGTGGCCTCACTAGGGGAAACACTGATCCTCGGTTCATACATTGTATGAACCGAAGATCAGCATTTCCCCTGCTGACAGGAACGAGAGCTGTGTGTTTACACACACAGCTCCCGTTCCCCGCTCTGTACCGAGCGATCGCGTGTGCCCGGCGGCGATCGCGCCCGCCGGGCACACGCACGGGAGTCGGGGGCGAGCGGGGGGCGCGCGCGCGCCCCTAGTGGCGGCTAATAGACAGGACGTCATATTACGTGCTCTCGCCTAGGAGAGCCACCTTGTGGACGTATTTCGGCGGTGCGCGGTCGGCAAGTGGTTAATCATCCAGTAAATTGGACTGTGGGGGGACTTGAATTCTACACATACATGAGGAAAAGGTAAAAACCCCATGGATAGGGTCATGTTGATAATTGAGTCGAGGACTCCATGGAAGCCAGACACACACACTGTTTCATTTACTAAGCTGATACACTGTGCAGTCTTTTCACTGTGCATGGGCCAAACCCAACATTGCAACACAGGAGGCATGAGCTCTGAGCAGTATCTTTTTGACATCACTATTAACTACTGTATCTTTGTGGGCAAATCAGATAGTTGTAAAGGATGTAAAGAAGAACCAGAATGTGTATATGTGTCTGTAATAAAAGACGTCACATGTCTTGTTGGGTGCCACATATTACTTCATAGTTCCAGTAGAGAATCTTTGGATTCTTTAAAAATTGACTCGCCTGCACTGGCTCTAGAGGTAGATGTAACTTATTGGCAGTGCCGTTCACAGAGACCTAGAAGAAAAGGAAATACCTGACTGTTTTGTGTTTTACAGTTTTTTTGCATTGGCTAAAAAGGCAAAGTGTTCCCACACTTTGCAGGTATGATTTGACCATTCCAGTCTGCCAGCAGGTCAATTAGCATGAATGTTCATGCATTAGTTAAACATACAGCGGAGGGGTTGGGGTGTGTTTCTCAAGATGAGCAATTCAAGCTGCCTCTGCCTGGACAGGTTTCTAACTCATCGGGCAAACTCCAGGAACCCACAGTTGCCAATCAGAATTAGTCTTGTATTGTTCTGACATCTATAAACTAAAATCTGTGATTGGCTGCTGCTGTTTATAACTAAGAAGCTTAGTGCCTAATATGTTTTATGGTATTAAATACATCTATAAAGTAGGGCTGCGGAAATTAACAATGAATTCCTTGATTAATCGTTCATTTTTTTGATCGATCAAAATTCTTTTGATCGGTACTAGTGGTGCAACAGATCGTAAATGATCCGTGATCCGAACGGATCACCATATGCTGATCGGCACACCACATGATCTGCGGAGCTCCGCTGCTGACTCAGCCATAGGAAAGGCTGTGGCTTCGGCCTAGCTCCCAGAGCAGCGGCCATCTTGGTCCACCCAGCGGCCGCCTAGGTGAGCCTAGAGCGGCGAGCTGACGTCATCGTCCAGCCTCAACTGCTCGTGTTCGGCCGGCTTCTCTGGTAAGACTAAGCAAGCACTAATCTTCCTATACAGTGGGGGAGATGTGGACCATATTACAGTGGGGAGATGTCTGTGGATATTACAGTGGGAGAGATGTCTGTGGATATTACAGTGGGGGAGATGTCTGTGGATATTACAGTGGGGACTATATATGGTGGTAATCTGAAAAATGTATGTGCGTTATTATTATTCGAAATTAGTCGATTAATCTATTAAAAAAAAATGATTTAATCGAACACGAAACTTTTAATCAGTAACAGCCCTACTATAAAGGAATCTCTGTGAACAGTTATCTTAGACATTTTTACATTTTGCAGTGTTATAACCTGGGATCAAAATTAATCTACAAAAAAGAATCCATAATGTCAGTATTTTTTACTGTGTCACAATATAAAATGTGTTACATTTGTTGCGTCATCCAAATGAAAGTACTGTAATGCTATAGGCAAAATTTCGTTTTTTAATTTTGGATAGATTAAGGGAAGGATATAACCCCTGTAAGGTTTATTTTTGCTCTTTTTGTCCCATTGGGGAAATTTCCTTTTATTTCCTGTCCCATAGCCAAAACAGTTGAGAGGAAATCTCTGCAAATTAAGGTAATCTCTTGGGGACACCCAGGTCACCACAACTAGTGTCCCCATTGGAAGATTTTCCTTCTAATTCTTCTCTGGCGATAACCCCAAATTCAGATTTTTCTTTTCCTTTCACTTTCAATGATAATGGTAAACAGGACAAACCGAGAGGGGGAATCTCCCTAACTGGGACACAGACAGCAATAAGAACTGAGAGGTGTTTTAATCCTTCTCATCTCTAACCAAAACAGGAAAGAAAATAGTTTTGCCTTTTTTAAATCCATTTTATTTGTAAGCTCCCAACATTACAAATTGTGGAGAAATCCAGGAGGGAGAATAGTTCTACAAAGTTCTGTCAGTGTAAAAACATGGAGAAGAAAAACAAGATGCGCTAAATTCAAAATAGAATAGATCCTAAAGATCATGACACAATTGATTGTCCATGAATGTTGCAAAACATGAAATCAGAAAAAATAAACGTAGTCTATGAAAAAACAACGTAGATCCTGTTCACCAGTGCAGTGAAAGAAGAAGAAAAAAAACAGTCCACAGGTGTTGATCATAAATTGTGGTGACAATCCAATAGAAAAAGATCCTCCACCATAAGAGTAGTGTGTCTGCTTACCAGATGTCCAGCGGTCTCTTAATTAAAAGAGGACCCCAGAAAACGTGTAGGTTAACACTGTGGTAGTTGGAATGTAGATGGGCTGAGTCTGACGTCTATCCCTGTCTCAAACCAGTGGATGGAAAACTTGGATAACGAATATCATGGAAAACACAGAAGGGCCGCAATAGTGTGATACCATAGATAGAAATGTATTTAAAAGAAGACAAAAACACACTTGCATGGATGCAGTGTAAAAAAGGCATGTCAATTTGGAGCTCCGGCCGGAAGCAAACCAAAACAACCCGTCCAATAGGTAGGAATAGTGCATTCAACGGGGGGGGTGATCCGATGCGACACACGTTCTGCCCGATCGGTTTCGCGAAATCTCGCTTCCTCATGGGGCACGGGTGGCACACCAAATCACCCCCCTTAAATAGTACAAAATAATGGCCGCCAAGCATCATCGCAGACGATGATGAGGAAGCGAGATTTCGCAAAACCGGTTGGACGGAACGTGTGTCGCATCGGATCACCCCCCGTTGAATGCACTATTCCTACCTATTGGACGGGTTGTTTTGGTTTGCTTCCGGCCGGGACTCCAAATTGACATGCCTTTTTTACACTACATCCATGTAAGTGTGTTTTTGTCTTCTTTTAAATAAAATTTTATCTATGGTATCGCACTATTGCGGCCCTTCTGTGTTTTCCATGATATTCGTTATCCAAGTTTTCCATCCACTGGTTTGAGACGGGGATAGACGTCAGACTCAGCCCATCTACATTCCAACTACCACAGTGTTGACCTACACGTTTTCTGGGGTCCTCTTTTAATTAAGAGACCGCTGGACATCTGGTAAGCAGACACACTACTCTTATGGTGGAGGATCTTTTTCTATTGGATTGTCACCTCAATTTATGATCAACACCTGTGGACTGTTTTTTTCTTCTTCTTTCACTGCACTGGTGAACAGGATCTACGTTGTTTTTTCATAGACTACGTTTATTTTTTCTGATTTCATGTTTTGCAACATTCATGGACAATCATTTGTGTCATGATCTTTAGGATCTATTCTATTATGAATTTAGCGCATCTTGTTTTTCTTCTCTATGTAACCACTGTACAAATATAAACAGTAAGGTGCAGCTTTATATTTTTATTCATTTATTCACACATGTGTATTACTTATGAACTTTGTTTATATTTACTAGCTTATTAGCGCAGTTGCTCCCACAATTTTTTTTTTTACTAGTGTAAAAACATGGCAGTAACAAGATAAATTAACACAATTACAGAAAATCTATGGGAAACGAAAAGCAAAATATTGTGATGAACCAGTGACCCTGAGACTTGAGGTCCATTCTCAGATGGACCAGTCCAGT
Source organism: Rana temporaria (assembly GCF_905171775.1). Lineage (NCBI taxonomy): Eukaryota > Metazoa > Chordata > Amphibia > Anura > Ranidae > Rana > Rana temporaria. Next base: position 111,752,726 of record NC_053497.1, read on the forward strand.
CACCTGGCAGGTCATGTGTTTTCTGGCAAAACAAAACATTTTTTCACATCATTTTATGATTGGGTCCCCATGTTTGTTTAGATATGGAAAGATTATGCCTTTTTACAGTGGGGATCGAAAGTTTGGCCACCCCAGGTAACAATTTGTATTAATGTGCATAACGAAGCCAGGGTTAGATGGAAAAATCTCAAAGGCATCAAATTACAGATTAGACATTCTTATAATATGTAAAAAAAAGTTAGATTTTATTTCCATCATTTACACGTTCAAAATTACAGAAAACAAAAAAATGGCGTCTGCAAAAGTTTGGGCACCCTGCAGAATTTATAGCATGCCCTTTGCAAAGCTGAGACCTGCCAGTGTCATGGATTGTTCTCAATCATCGTCTGGGAAGACCAGGTGATGTCAATCTCAAAGGTTTTAAATGCCCAGACTCATCTGACCTTGCCCCAACAATCAGCATCATGGGTTCTTCTAAGCAGTTGTCTAGAAAACTGAAAATAGTTGACGCTCACAAAGCTGGAGAAGCCTATAAGAAGATAGCAAAGCGTTTTCAGATGTCAATATCCTCTGTTCGGAATGTAATTAAGAAATGGCAGTCATCAGGAACAGTGGAAGTTAAAGCAAGATCTGGAAGACCAAGAAAAATATCAGAACAGCTCGCAGGATTGTGAGAAAAGCAATTCAAAACCCACGTTTGACTGCACGATCCCTCCAGAAAGATCTGGCAGACACTGGAGTTGTGGTACACTATTCCACTATAAAGAGATACTTGTACAAATATGGTCTTCATGGAAGAGTCATCAGAAGAAAACCTCTTCTACGTCCTCACCACAAAAATCAGCGTTTGAACTTTGCAAATGAACATATAGACAAGCCTGATGCATTTTGGAAACAAGTTCTGTGGACCGATGAGGTTAAAATATAACTTTTTGGCCGGAGAGAGCAAAGGTACGTTTGAAGAAAGGGCACAGAATTTAATGAAAAGAACCTCTGTCCAACTGTTAAGCATGGGGGTGGATCAATCATGCTTTGGGGTTGTATTGCAGCCAGTGGCACAGGGAACATTTCACGAGTAGAAGGAAAAATGGATTCAATACAATTTCAGCAAATTTTGGATGGTAACTTGATGCCATCTGTGAAAAAGCTGAAGTTAAAGAGAGGATGGCTTCTACAAATGGATGATCCTAAACACACCTCAAAATCCACGGGGAATTACATCAAGAGGCGTAAACTGAAGGTTTTGCCATGGCCTTCACAATCTCCTGACCTCAACATAATTGAAAATCTATGGATAGACCTTAAAAGAGCAGTGCGTGACAGACAGCCCAGAAATCTCAAAAAACTGGAAGACTTTTGTAAGGAAAAATGGTCAAAGATACTTCAAACAAGAATTGAAAGACTCTTGGCTGGCTACAAAAAGCGTTTACAAGCTGTGATACTTGCCAAAGGGGGCAGTACAAGATATTAACTCTGCAGGGTGCCAAAACTTTTGCAGACGCCATTTTTTTGTTTTCTGTCATTTTGAAAGTGTAAATGATGGAAATAAAATCTAACTTTTATTGACATATAAGAATGTCTAATCTGTAATTTGATGCCTTTTGGAGATTTTTCCATCTTTCCTTGGCTTCGTTATGCACATTAATACAAATTTTTACCTGGGGTGCCCAAACTTTTGATCCCCACTGTATTGTATATTGAAGAATCATATTATGAAAGTTGAAAAGTAATATTATGAAAGCCACTCCCTGTTGCCCAGGCGGTGTGTTTGGGATCATTGTCACGCTGAAAGACACAGCCATGTTTCATCTTCAATGCCCTTGCTGATGGGAGGAGGTTTGCACTCAAAATCTCACGATACATGGCCCCATTCATTCTTTCATGTACATGGATCAGTCGTCCTGTTCCCTTTGCAGAGAAACAGCCCTAAAGCATGATGTTGCCACCCCCATGCTTCACAGTAGGTATGGTGTTCTTTGGTTGCAACTCAGCATTCTCTCTCCTCCAAACACGACGAATTGTGTCTCTACCAAACAGTTCTACTTTTTATCTGACCATATGACGTTCTCCCAATCATCTTCTGGATCATCCAAATGCTCTCTAGCAAACCTTAGACGGGCCTGGACATGTACTGGCTTAAGCATTTTCTAATCATTGCTCCCACAATTGATTTATTTACACCAAGCTGCTTGCCTATTGCAGATTGTCTTCCCAGCTTGGTGCAGGTCTACAATTTTGTTTCTGGTGCGACAGCTCTTTGGTCTTCGCCATAGTGGAGTTTGGAGTTTGACTGTTTGAGGTTGTGGACAGGTGTCTTTTATAATAACAAGTTCAAACACGTGCCATTAATACAGGTAATCAGTGGAGGACAGAGGAGCCTCTTAAAGAAGAAGATACAGGTCTGTGAGAGCCAGAAATCTTGCTTGTTTGTAGGTTACCAAATACTTATTTTCCACCATAATTTGAAAATAAATTCTGTCCAAATCAGACAATGTGATTGTCTGTCTGGATTTGTTTCCACATTTTGTCTCTCATAGTTGGGGTATACCTATGATGACAATTACAGGCCTCTCTCATCTGTTTAAGTGGGAGAACTTGCACAATTGGTGGCTGACTAAATACTTTTTTGCCCCACTGTGTATGTGTGTGTGTATATATGTGTGTGTGTGTATATATATATATATATATATATATATATATATATATAATTTGTTTTAATTTTTTTAAACTAGCAAAATGTAGTAGTTATATCACCCATTTCGGTTTTATCTGGCACTTCTCTTACAGATAAAAATAAATAACTGTGTGTGTTCCCTACATTGTGTGTTTTAGAATGGAAGTTCATGGTCTTTGGAATTACTACCTCCTAACTCCTAACTCCTCATCAGAAACAATGTATTGCAAGCTGGCATATGTACTGAGAGACGTGATCAGAAAGAGCCAATTTGGTGTAACCTACCACCGCCATGTCATATGACCACTCTGAGCAGCATGATGTCATGTGACCACTTAGAGACAGTTTAGTGAAATGTGGTAGCATGATTATGCCTGTACAGTTTCTCATAAGCGCAACAAGCATACCTTCTGTTAATCCATGGTTTGTTCCTACTATGAATTGTTCCTGCTATGGCTATTGAGGCTGCATACCCACTGGTGTATCGTCTGAACGCCCACAAAATCATGCAAAACGTGTCTCACGCTTGCAGTGCTGTTTATGTTAATAGCTCCCAAATGCGCAGTTTTGCATGTGTAAATGTGGCAAAACGCCATGTTAAAATACACTCAAAGCTCAAAAAGATTCTTAAGCAACTTTGCCGCGTTTCTCACTTGTAGGGCAGCCAGTTGAAATGAATAGACTGCCGTATGCCACAAGTGTGAAAATTAGCATATGCATGACACCCAGTGTCACACTACAGTGGTGTCAATGGAGACTTAATTGTGCACAGGAGAAATGAACATGTATCCATATGTACAACATACAAAATGTTATGTTATTGATATGTTAATTACTCAGTGGAGTGCAGTTGTAAATTACAAGTTTTTTTCCTTGGTATTTATTTTTTGTAGGTGCCAGACCCAAGAAGCTACACAGAAACAGTATGGAGAGCTTAGACCTAATAAAGCTTCCTTCAGAGAAGGTGAGAAATAGAAGCACTTGTCAAACACAGTATAAGGCACTATTACCTGTCGCAAGCTATCTACATGTCTACTCAGTTCTGGTGTTGTGTGGATGGATGTGTGTGCTTTAAAGAAAAGTCCCACCCAATAGTGGAACTTCCGCTCATTTGTCTCCTCTCCCCCCCCCCACCGGTGCCACAATTGGCACTTTTTGGGGGGGGTACAGGATACCTGTCCAATTCCTGTGGTCTGCGTCACAGCCCATGATGTCACCGCTGGGCTCCCTTCTCATCCCCCTGTCGCAGAGCCAGTAGGAGAGAGGAGTATAGGCCATGCGCATGTGCAGTAGGGTTTCGGGTATGAAGCCATAAGGCTACACTGCCGGCTTCCCTTACCCGCAATGACAGCGGCAGCAACTGACAGCTGATGGAAACACCACCAGCATTGTTGACAATGCTAGACTCCAGGACAGATAAGTGTCCTATTAAAAGCCAGCAGCTGCAGTATGTGTAGCTGCTGGCTTTTAATTATAATTTTTTTGGGTGGACCTCCGCTTTAAGGAAAAAAAGATCTTTACTTCTTTGTATGCCATCCTCCTAAGGGTACAGTGAGCTGCAATGTGCCAGACACTCTGACAAGCAACTTAAAGTGTCATGCCAAAACATTTTTTTTTTAGTTTTGGATAGCGTAGGAACGTTTAAAATCCCTATCAAAGTTTTATTGCTGTCTTTGTCACCACTTGGTGCATTCACACTATCTTTTTGTCCTTTTGACTCTTGTCACAGAGACCGAAAGGGAAATTCAGTATTTTACAATTATATTGAATGCCGTTGCACAAGCTCTCTAATAAATACATAAAGTAAATACAACAAATAACGTGACATATAGCAAATGATCAAAATAAATCACAAATAAAGTGCTTAACTATAGTGCATTCCATATTAAAGTGCATAAACTATTATGGTGTATAACATGCCTCCTGGGAGTAAAAACAGCTGCCAGGTGGAAGTTCCAGCCAACCATCGGTGGTAAATACTGTGGGGCAGATCCACAAAGCACTTACACCGGCGTATCTCGAGATGCGCGGCGTAGGTGTAAATATGTGCCGTCGTATCTATGCGCCGTATCCACAAAACGAAATACGCCTGAAAAATAGGTTTTTCCGACCAACGTAATTTTTTCTGCGCCAGCGCATCGTGGGCTCAAATATACGCTGGAGGCAACATTGATTTGCTATGCAAATGAGGGAGATACGGTGATCCACGAATGTACGTGTGCCCGACGCATGCTACAAGCGCCGCGCATAGGTCATACGTCTGGTCTAAAGTTACCCCTCATAAAAGCAGCTTTAACTTTGCACCAGACGTGTGCAGGTCAGCTTCAGCAGCACCGTTAGGGACGAGCTGAGCATCCACACTTGCAGGACAACAATCTGTATGCCAACATGCCATGGACATCCATGGTCATAGCTATACTACTGGCTTTAGATGCGCGTAGAAGGAGGAGGGCACAGGAGAGGATATACCGACCGCGTATAAACGTCTTTGGCATGTGTGATTCTGAGGTGTATCACATCTTCAGATACTGCCATCCTGGAATTAACCACAACCCTGAAAGATGACATCACCAGCCAGACACACCGCTCACATGCAGTGGAGCCACTGGTCAAGGTACTGGCAACACTCCATTTCCTTTCCTTTCCTTGTTTCAGCGTACAAGTGGAGTTGTGGCTGGGATGGCACAATCCTCCATTAGCAGATGTGTGCACCAGGTTGTCCCCACAATCCTCAGACGCATGGCCAACCAAATCATCAGACCCACCCAGGAGCACCTGCGGGTGAAGGCAATGCGTGATTTCTACAGAATTGCAAGATTCCCACGCACCGTGGGGGCCATTGATTGCACACATGTGGCACTACGGCCCCCCCGTGACACAGATATACCTCAATCGGAAGCACTGGCATTCCATCAACGTACAGGTGATAGCCGATGCCCAATGCCTCGTATGGCACGTCCGTGCCAAACACCCAGGGTCCAGCCACGACAGCTACATATACCGTCATAGCCCCATCCCAACAGAATTTGAACAGAACATGTATGGGGATAGCTGGCTGGTTGGTGAGTGACATGGGTGTCAGGCATGACTGTCCGCCCCCCTGATGCAGACATCACGAAGGGCACATGTATGACTAACATCCTCCTGTCTTTTCCCTTCCAGGTGACTCTGCATATGCACTTGGGCGCATGGGCGTCCGCTCATAGGGGTAAGGGGGGGGCGAGTGACCCCCCCTGGAATCGGCAAGGGTCTGCCATGCTCGCATCTGTAGCTGTGCTGACTCTCTCTGTGTTTGTGCGAGTCGGCTCCACAGCTGTTGCAAGATCAGTGTCACTGAGTTACAGAGCTCTTTACTGCCACCTCTGGCTGCTTCCTGTAACCTTGTGTTTGCTTTGCTGCCTGTAATGTATTTTCAAAGGGACATGTGGAAACAGGACTTGGGAGAAGGAAGACCACCATGACCTTACAAGTGGGGGCTGTGAGTAAAAGTGAAGGGAGAAGGCTGTTTGTGTACAGGGGGGGGCTGACATATATACAGATGAGGGGGGCAGCTGAGTGCATACAGGTATGATCAGTGAAGGGGGTGCCGGATATAGGAAAGATGATATCATCTGTCCTGTCCTGTATACAGCTATATACACCCATCTTCCTTCCTGTATTCCTCCATCATCACTGACTGCAGATATACATCATCTGTCCTGTATATAGAGCTGTATATACCCACCTTCCTTCCTCTATATACCAATACCATCCACCCCTTCTATATACACATACTGTACACCCTCTGTATTGTACATTTAATCAGCACAGTGAGGCTGCATATCATGGGCACATGCCTGCACTTTATGGGATAATGACTAAGCCCCTCCCCTTCATGACATTGTCAAAGAAGCGGAGCATAGGTGACCGTAAAATTATGCCCCCCCCCCCTGTAAAAAGTTCTGTGGACGCCCATGTGGAAGATTGGGCCTCTTGCTCTGCAATACCCTGTGCCGTGGACAGGTAAGGGGGGAACCTACGGGACTTGGTTCGATGGTAGGTTTCTCCAGGGGGGGATTATGGGTTCAGCCTATAGTATGCTCTGCATCGGCAACCTTATACCACTATGTCTTTCAGACAGGATGGACCATTCACCCATACACTTCCCCCTGACTGGTTATTCCTAGTATGCTGCTGCTGCCACAAAGGTGAGGATGGGAGGTCTGCTAAACATCTATTTCTTGGGAGAAAGTAAGGAGGAGCTACCCCATCCAGCTCAGACAAAAGACCCTGGGGAGGCTATGCCTGTCAATACCTGTGCGGGCGCCCAACCAGCTTGCTCCACGTGTCCTCCCTGTCTCCGGCACGGCGTCCCTATCCTCCTCCTGTGGGTCTGCATGTCGCGCGCGCACGGTCTAATAAGAAATCTCACGGCAGCGTGGGGAGGGGGCGGGCAGCGTCCGGGCATTCCCCTCCCGCCTGACGTCACAGGGGAGGCACGCATTTAAAGCCTGCAAGCAGAGCTGACGGTTGGAAGGACACAGAGTGGCAGTCTCCCTGCCAAGGAGTGGTTGTATCCCTGAGATAGGCTCCAGCTGGCCACAGTGGCACCCGGTGGCGGTTTAGAGAACAACAAGGGTCTGGAGCTTATGTTCAACACTGACCATTACCTATACTACACAGCCAGAGTTCTCTTGCAGCAGCCTGAGCTTAAGTCTCCTGCAGGCTGATTTCTACATTAGCCTTGAGTGCTCTATACTAGTCCAGCAAGTGAAGGGGGGCAATACTTATCTTGGAGTAATCCTCAGTATTTGCTTACCCTCATTTGGCTCAGGGAAGCTTAGGACCCCCTAGCATTACCCTAGCCTCGGTTTTTTGTGTGACTTCTTGCTGTAACAGTTGTTAACAGCGGAGTACCTCAAGCTTGTATCATGGCTCCCAAGGGCTCGGGAACGGCTATAAATGTTAAAAAAACAGAGGATCTTGGCCAGGCCTCGGCAGTCCCATCCTCACCGGAAAGACCAGAGGTCATCGCCGTGGGTGAGTCATCAGGGTTTCTAGGTGCTGCGGCTGGCCCTATCTAACCAGCCCCTGTTTATGTCACAGAGGAGATGCTGGCTTCCACCCTGGGTGGGTTGGAATGAAGGTTGACAACTTTAATTGCAGCCTTATTGCCAGAAAGAAAACGGGCTAGGTCCCCGTCCCCTAGGTTTGTGTCCTCAGATGCATAAATCCTTTCCCCTGAGGAGTTGGATTTTCCGGGGGACCAAGCGGATAACCTAGAGGGTTCGGATTCTGAGGAATCTACCATAGAGGAACCTTTTTCAGCCTCCCAGGTGGAAAGTTTGTGGATCCAGTCCCTAACGGACATGATCCAGACTGCATTTAAGTTGCCTCTTCCTGAACCACAGGTCCCTGCGGTTTCCTCCTTGGGCTCCTTAAAAGCACCACTAAGCAACAGGGGTATTTCCAGTCCACCCGCTCTTAGAGGACCTAATTTTTCAGGATTGGGTACGGCCTGACAGAATCTTTATTCCTCCTAAAAGGAGGAAAGATTCTCTAAGAAATGGGCAGTCCCTACTGTGGACGCAGCCATTTCCTGCGTCAATAAAACCTTAACTTGTCCGGTGGAAAACATTCAACATTCAAATGTTCAAAGATCCGGTCGATAAAAGACTAGAGAATCTGTTGAAGGCCTCCTTTTCCACAGCAGGGGCAGTAGTTCAGTCGGCTGTGGCCGCTATTGGTATTTGCCAGGCATTAAAGGACCAGGCAAAGCAAGTGTTAAAGGACATTCCGGCTCAACAGGCACGAGAACTAGCCGATCTCCCAAGAGCCCTGTGTTTTGCGGTGGATGCCATAAAAGACTCCATCCAACAGGCTTCTTGCCTATCCCTCTTTTTAGTGCACATGCGGAGACTCTTGTGGTTGAAGAACTGGTCGGCCGAAACTCCTTGCAAGAAGCTCTTAGCAGGTTTTCCTTTCCATGGAGAAAGATTATTTGGAGAGGACCTAGATAAATATATACAAAAAATATCTAGTGGAAAGAGCACTCTCTTGCCGGTTAAGAGGAGATTTCAAAGGTCCCCCGTTAAAACGGCCAGCCTCACCAGCCCCAGGCCCCTCAGCCTCCAGACAGTATCGACGGCCTTCCGGGCGATTAGGCATGGGAAATAAGTTGCAGGGGCAGGCCTTAGGTAACAAGAGGCCCTGGTCTCACAAACCAACAAAGGCAGCCCCCAAATCGACTTTATGAAGGGGCGCCCCCACTTACTCGGGTGGGGGGAAGGCTTTGGTTCTTCTCAGAAGTTTGGGAAGCCAGAGTCCCCGACAAGTGAGTCCTCTCCTCAGTGGCCTTAGGCTACAAACTGGAGTTTCAGGAGTTCCCCCCTCCTCATTTTCAGATGTCAAGCCTGCCAGGCGATCCGGTAAAGAGAGTTTCTCTTCTAGCGGCCTTGGATCGCCTCTTGTTCCAGGGGGTGATTGTGGATTTACCAGCCCAAGAATGCGGGCTAGGATTCTACTCCAAACTCTTCATCATACTAAAGCCCAATGGCGATGTCATTGGACCTAAAGGGTTTAAACTATTACCTAAATATCCGCTCCTTTCGGATGGAATCCATCCGCTCGATGGCCGCCGCCTTACAACAAGAGGATTTTCTGGCGTCAATAGATATAAAGGACGCATACCTCCATGTGCCGATATTCCCGGGACATCACAAGTTCCTTCTATTTGCAGTGGATCACCGCCACTACCAATTTGTGGCCCTCCCATTCGGGCTAGCAACGGCCCCCCGGGTATTTACAAAAATGATGGCTCCCGTCTTAGCCAATCTAAGAACGCAGGGGATTGCAATTATGGCATATTTAGACGATCTCCTAGTCATAGATCGCTCGGCTTCCAGCCTAGATCGAGCAGTGGGCCTCACGGTACATACAATACCTCGAGACTCTGGGCTGGGTCCTGAACCGGGACAAGTCAGCCTTACAGCCCACAAGATGACTAGAATATCTCGGCATGCTATTGGACACAGAACGCCAGAAGATTTTTTTGCCTCAAGCAAAAGCCGAATCCATAAGGGAAGTGATCCAGTTAGTCCTGAGCAAAGAGAAGCCAACTATTCGCCTATGTATGCGACTGTTGGGCAAACTAGTGGCCACTTTCGAAGCAGTGCCATACGCTCATTTCCATACTCCGAACTAGCAGCCATTCTATCAGCCTGGAACAGAAGGGCCCAGGCTTTGGATCTTCCCTTAACCCTGTCGTCACTGGTGCGACAAAGTCTGTGCTGGTGGTTGATCCCTCAGAACCTGCTAAAAGGAAGGTCCTTCAGCCCCATCTCCTGGAAGGTAGTAACCACTGATGCCAGCCTATTGGGTTTGGGGGTGATCCTGGACGGATGGACCCAGCAGGGGAGGTGGTCAGGGTCAGAGAGAATCCTGCCCATCAATGTCTTGGAAATCAGAGCTGCAGGATTATCCCTGGAGGCTTGGACACCCATATTTCAGGGGTCGCCAGTCCGAGTGCAGTCCGACAATGCCACGTCCGTGGCATATATAAACCACCAAGGGGGCACCAAGAGTCGGGCTGCCCAGAGAGAGGTGAACCTGATCTTCTCGTGGGCGGAATATCATGTCCCTTGCATCTCGGCGGTGTTTATCCCCGGAGTGGACAATTTGCAAGCGGACTTCCTAAGTCGCCAGCAGTTGTTCCCAGGGGAATGGTCTCTCCATCCCCAGGTCTTCCAGGATATTTGCCAAAGATTGGGGTCTCCGGATGTAGACATCAAGGTTCAACAAGAAACTGGACAGGTTCATGTCCCGGACAAGGGACCCGTTGGCCTGCGGAACCGATGCGTTGGTATGCCCTTGGCATCAGTTTGCTCTACTGTATGCCTTCCCCCTGTTACAAATGCTACCCCGCCTCCTGCGCAGAATCAGGGTAGAACACAGACCGGTAATTCTGGTGGCTTCTGCCTGGCCCCGAAGGTCTTGGTATTTTCTAATTGTGAGAATGTCGGTAGGAGAGCCCTGGACTCTCCCGCTCCGCCCAGACCTGCTCTCGCAGGGCCCAATCCTCCACCCTGCCTTACGGCAACTAAACTTGACGGCCTGGCGGCTGAATCCCTAATTCTCAGGGGTAGAGGCCTGTCTAGCCAGGTAATCTCCACTCTGATTAAGGCCAGAAAGCCAGTTTCCAGGATAATCTATTACAGAGTGTGGAGGGTCTTCATAGCCTGGTGTGAGTCGAGGGGGTGGCATCCCCGTAAATATACCATTGACAGGATTTTACAGTTCCTTCAGCTCGGGGTAGACAAAAACCTAGCAGTGAGTACTATCAAGGGGCAGGTTTCGGCCTTGTCAGTCTGGTTTCAAAAACCATTGGCCACCCACTCGCTTGTTAAAACCTTCTTACAGGGAGTTTTACGGATTAATCCTCCGATCAGGGCCCCCCTTTGTCCCTGGAACCTAAACCTTGTCCTGTCGGCTCTACAGAATCAGCCTTTTGAGCCTTTAGCCGAGATTCCGTTGCTGTTACTGACTAGAAAGTTAATGTTTTTGGTGGCTATGGCTTCTGCTAGAAGGGTGTCAGAGCTGGCAGCCCTGTCATGTAGAGAACCATACCTCGTACTGCATAAGGACAGGGTGGTTCTACGCCCACATCCGTCCTTTCTCCGGAAGGTAATAACAATTTTTCACTTGAACCAGGATTTGATCCTGCCTTCTTTCTTTCCAAATCCCACTTCGGGAAAAGAAAGATTGCTGCATGCCTTGGATGTGGTCCGGGCCATGAAGTTCTATCTTAAGGCCACAGAGAAGATTCGAAAGACCGACGTATTGTTCATTTTACCGGATGGTCCTAAGAAGGGTCAGGCAGCAGCAAAATCCACTATCGCTAGATGGATTAAACAATTGATTACCCAGGCCTATGGCTTAAAGTGGATACCACCTCCTTTGTCGGTGAAGGCCCATTCTACTAGGGCCATGGGCACCTCTTGGGCAGCGCATCAGCAGATCTCCATGGCTCAGGTTTTTTAGGGCGGCGACTTGGTCGTCAGTCCACAAGTTTACAAAGTTTTATCAGTTGGACGTTAGGAGGAGCGCCGACGCAGCCTTTGGGCAGGTGGTACTGCGGGCTGCAGTATAAGATCCTCACGTCCGGGGCACCCTTAATTATTGTTTGACTGGAATGTCTCCCTCCCCTCATTAAGCATTGCTTTGGGACATTCCACATAGTAATGGCTATGCTGCTCTGTGTCCCGTGATGTACGATAAAGAAAAGTGGATTTTTATAAACAGCCCGTGATGTACTCCAAGAAAAGGATTTTACAGGTAAGCTGTTTATAAAAATCCACTTTTTTTCATACCAATGGAGTAATGAAAGGGATTTATATGAGGGTCAAGGGCGGGACAAATGGGCAGGGGGTGGGTGGGACTGATAACGACTGCCAGCTCATTCGATGGCAGTATAAATATAAAATAAAGTAAAAAACTTGCTGCAGTAAAGGTAAAGACACACAAGACATGAACACTGACTGGGACAGAACTGCAACAAGTAGAATATAGATAAATTAAATTCCAATATTTGGACAGAGTGTAGATACTCATATGGGATGCAAGGTGTGCAGCATGGGAATACCAGTGTCGGCAACACCATAAATGGGGTAAATATGACAACAAGTATAATAAAGGTAACTGGACAGATGAAATACTGTGCAGCAGGGGACAGCAAGTTTCAGCATATGCATGTCCATATGCTGTGAACATGATACACAAGGGACAATGTTAGGGTGGTGGATGAGTTGATATATCCTCGCTGCATCATTGGATGTGATTGACAGCAGCGCCAGCCAATGGTTGCGCTGCTTTCAATCCAACCGCTCTGGCCAATTAACGGCCAGACTGACCGGCGGAGAGGATGTCGGGGCAGAGCGCGGGAATTTCGAGGGGTCAGGTAAGTATACCGGGGGGCCCGGTATAGTCGGAAGTTTTTTCACCTTAATGCATAGAATGCATTAAGATGAATTTTTTTTTTACCTTTACAACCTCTTTAAATAAATTCAATTTATTTTAAATACAACACTAAGGGAGGTCACTTTTGTTTTATCCTAACATATTAAAAAAAAGCTTGGTGGCCGATGCCTTAAAGGGACTATAACCACGGATTACTTGGTTATATCTGGCAGAACTGGGACCAGGCTAAGATCGGTGGAGAATTGTCCATAGTATAGAATGAGAAACAAAAGGCACATTTGAATTCTCATTAAGGTGAGAGTTTTGGGAGCACATGGGTGTCACCCAGGAGGTGGAAGCACACCAATTGTCTTAACATTATGGCACATTAATTGATTTTCTTGTGAATTGAACATGTCATATCACCACTGGAGAATGAACTGTTATACACCATAATCTAGTTTATGCACTTTGCTGTGGACTGCACGATGGTTATACACTTTATATGCAATTTATTTTGATCATTTGCTATATGTCACATGTTATTTATTGTATTAGAGAGCTTGCACAGCAGCATTCACAGATAATATATTACTTGTGGGAACATAGTGGGTGTCTGCAGCAGCTCTATTATTAGAATATAGGTTTACACACACACACACACACATTGGGGGTTATTTATGAAAGACAAAACCACTTTGCACTACAAGTGCAGTCGCTGTAGATCTGAGGGGAAGATCTGAAATGAGGGGAAGCTCTGCCGATTTTATCATCCAATCATGTACAAGCTAAAATGCTGTGTTTTATTCCCCCTCAGATCTTTGTGTCCCCCTCAGATCTACAGAGACTGAACTTCAAAGTGCACTTGCAGTGCAAAGTGGATTTGCCTTTCGTAAATAACCCCTATTGTGTTTCAATAATTTTGGATAACTATTATTAAGGTAGCGCCAAGGTATACCTTTTTTTATCAAAGTTTTACAATTGTCACAAGAGGTGAGGGTTAGAACTGTCTGAGGGGAACTACTCTCACTTTGTAGAGAATTTCTCAAATTTCCTGTTGTGTCTTCGGGGCAGGAAGTGAAAAGAAATCTCTCTATTTCTAACCTGTATAATAATAGGATAACAAATGCATATACATACACTTGAATATGTTGCAGCAGTTTGTCTGGGGATAACCAAGAACAAACAATATCAAGTAAAATAGTGGGCAGAGGCAGGAGAACACATTATAAAGAAATGTAAACATTGGGATAAAAAAAGGGACGAAATATAAAGTGTTTGAGATTTAAATGTTTGCAAACAAAGCTGGTCCATGTGCTATATATCTACTTACTTATATGAAGCCTTTATAAGCAAATGTCTGCTTTATGGAAAACCTGTGCAGTGAGGAATTAACCCACGTCTTCCAGCTATGTGATTCAAAGTATGAAAGAGGGTATAAGCACATCAGACAGCAACCTAGCATTTTCAAAAGAAGGGTCAGTAAAGGCTGTCTAAGTATTTCTAAGTATTTCTTTAATGAAACAAGTGTCTTCAATTATTTTTAACTGCAGACTCAGAACGGGGATAGCCATCACATGCCAGATCTAAAGAAGGATAGGAATACAAAACCAGCACGAAACAGAAAATACAAGGAAAATCAATGTTGCACAGATACCCCATCTCTGGATGGCGCTCCAGTCGACACTATGGATGTTCGAGTCCAGATGCCACACCTGGTAAGCAGAAAGTTATCTTGTAGTGATCATGCAAAATAAGAGGAGTTCTTTGTTTCTATGTTAGCTGGCCTGGCTTTTATTGACTTCACTGTCTGTATTCATGGGTAAGAAAAGTCGCTCTTTGCGCCAGTGTAGACAGGCTTTGTTCGCTTCAGAACTGCTGCTCTCTTCATAAAAGTCTATAGGAACGCAAAAGCAGCGTGAACAGGTCAGTTGCACCTGCAGTAAATTCTATGTGATCTCAGCAACATGTCAAAGTAATGTCAAAAGAAGATGGCATTTATCTATCGAAGCTTGTCTAGTCAACACATGCCCTAAAACTAACTGCAGCAGATTAAATCACTGGCCAGATTTGTATGTTTCTGAGGGGCTCTACAGTGATTGTTGATTGCCCTTGCCCGCTGCTGGTATGAGGTTTTATTGTCTATGTCACATTGTATTGTTCATGTATTTTACATTCAAAGAATGCAACAGAAAGAATGAAATGCCATTGTAAGTTATATGCATAGTTGAGAAATCAGGGTAAAAAGTTATGGCACTCATATGGGTTACTGAACCACTGTCATACTAAATTCCAGCCATAACTTAAAGATCAGAGAAGTTGGTTTTAGACTGGCAGATCACTTGGCAAGAATGAGCATCTGAAAGAAAATGTCCGACAAACTCTCCGATATTGGGAGCTCATGTCGCATGACGTGTGAAAATCAATGTTTCCCTATGATAGCCGTCACAAGTCGGTCCGACATTGAAAATGCTCCCTGTACTACTTTGGTCCGACTTTGATCCTACTTCAGCCCATTGAATATCATTGAAGTTGGATCAAAGTAGGAGCCTTGTCCTTACCATTCGACTTTTGACATCCAACATTGTGATTACAGCAGCAGTAAAAGGAATTTATCTCACACTGGGATTGTTTTGATTGGTTAAAGAACAACTCAGACTATCAAAGTAGTATGCTGTTCATGAAAGTAAGATGAATGTAGGACCAATGTAGGATCATTGTAGGACAGATGTCGCAGAGCAAAGTAAGATGAAAGTCGAACTGCTGTCCTGTAGTATAGTGTGAACCCAGCCTTATACTTACATGACCTTGGTCACATTTGTTAAGCTTTTTTTTCCTGGCTTTGTCAGTGTATGGGTGTTTTGTTGTCATATTGTATTGGGCTTATGTGCATTGGGCTGTACCTGTTTGTTTGTTTGTTTGTTTGTTTGTTTGCATTTGAGCAATGCAAGTCAGAAAATTATAGCAGGAGGCTTTTACCAATATATAAATACAAACAGGACATTAAAGAGAAACTCATATTAGCCACAGCTGAAGTTGCCCTTCAACACTGGAGTCTTTTACTGCCTGACTCCAGGAAGAGGTGCTGGTTCCAACTTGGGCCTCGTACACACGGTATGATTGTTGTACGACCAAGCGTCAGATTTTTGTCAAAAGCGGGTGTGCAGGATTTTGTCTAGCGTACAAACAATCTGCAAATTGTCGTTTGACAAACACGAACGTAGTGAAGTACTATGAGTATAAAGAGGAAGTTAATTTCTCAAGCGCCACCCTTTGGGCCCCTTCTGCTAATTTTGTGTAAGTAGAAGTTTGGTGAGCAATAATTCGTGTTTTTCAGATCGTACAAAACAAATGCTTTTTAAAATACGTTTGGCATAACATACATCATCACCAGCAAAGCAGCTTCATTATGATCCCATTAAAGAAGATAAGAATGTGCACTGACATTTCATGAATTGCCGCGTCACGAATGTTAATTCTAGATTACGAACAGTACAAGACCAAACTCTTCCCAGTCGTTCCTCGATTCCGAGCATGCATTTTTGTACTTTCGACTTTTGTGTGACGGATTTCTGTACTGACCATCCGACATTCAGACGTTCTAACAAAAAGTTTATAGCCTGCACTTCCAGCTTTTGTCTGACAAAAAAAGTCAAATCGGCTTTGCAAGCACCGTACTAACTATACAAAAATCCACAGGCCACTAGTTTTATGAATTTTCGTATGGTGTGTACAAGGCCTTTGAGTTGACCTCTATGGCATTGTGCACAGTAATGTGTCTGCCCAGGAACAAAGACCACATCTTGGAATTAGATAATATATCATCCAGCAGGGGACAGGAGACTCGGTTATCAGTTAGGTTGTTTCAGACAAAGTTAAAAAGTCTAAGTCTGCTTTCACACTGAGGCGTTTTGCAGGTGCTAGAACGCTATAAACAGCGCCTCGAAACAGCATCTCTTTTCACTCCAATGTGAAAGCCCGAGGGCTTTCACACTGGAGCGGAGCACTAGCAGGACAGAAAAAAAAAGTTCTGCCAGCTGCAGATAGCTAGTGTATACACTGCTCCTAAAACTCCCCTGCTCTTTTAAATCAATGGGCAGCGCCTCTGAACCGCCGGTAAAGCGCCGCTGCATCGCCACTTTGCTGGCGGTTTTAACTCTTTTTCGCCCACTAACGGGGGTTAAATGCACCCTGCTATCGGCCGAAAAACGCCACAAAAATGGCGGTAAAGCACTGCTTAAAATAGCTGAATAGCTTTACCGCCAACACCCATGATGCCCCAGTGTGAATGTAGCCTTAATTGTACCAGTCTGCTGTGACACTACCTTTTTTTTTGTGGAAGCTGAATTTACCCACAACTTCCATTTTAGCAAGAAAACTGTTTTTCACTTTGTGCAGCACACCCGGGCATGTTATAGAGATTAGAATGACACGCCAATAATTGCCGGGTGAGCATTTAAAGTCAGGAGGATTTCTCATTTAACCATTAAAAGGACTACAACAAAGGTGCGGATAACAATGCTGGATTATGCTAATAGAGGGATGAAAGGTGACGCTCATCATTAAATTGTTACTAAAGCTAAATGCTGGTTTCTTTGAGTTTCTGAGAGCATCTTATTCAGGGCTGAAACACACTCCAAGGAAATTACTGCAAAAAAAGTGCAATACATTAAAAAAGATGTAAATTACTTTGTGACATTACATTTACAAATATCTTCCATCCCGATGGAAATTATTTATCTTCCTAAAAAAAAAATGTTTCCTGTCAATATTACCTAAATCACTTTAAGTGACCCATGTTAGACAAAGCCAAGATAAAATTACTCCACTCAGTTAACATACATTTTTTTATTTTTTTTTATTTTTATCGTTTTGAATGTTTTGGCTACAACTTTGCAAAATGACAAAATAATAATAATATTTTAATTATTAACTGTAATTTTATAAGACATTATAAATTTCAGAAAAACAGAAGCAAAATGAAATCAAATGAACCAGATCCTTAACGGTGCCCTTGAAGTTTAATTCCAAGGATGAGCAATACAAGCCACTTCTCACCTGCTCGGTGGGTGCACTTTATATCAGGGGGGCAGCTGAGGCAGAGCCGTGAACATCACAGAGATCCCAAGTCATACCACTGGTAAAAATTTGGGGCTCCTACGACCTATGGTTCCAAAGATACAGGGCTCCTTGCGCAGCTTGTCAGAAGCTACATACAGAGCAGCCAGTTTAAATACAAGCTGGCACACTGTTTTCAGCAGACTGAGAGGTTGAGCTCACAGTGCCTCTCCTCAATTTTTGTCAGAGGCACTGAGCTCAATGGACAGCTTGGAGTCTTGGACCAATGGTAAAGTACCATTAGCCATTAACTACAAGGAAAAAACATGGGTTCATAGGTATTTACCCACAATCCCATGTTTTTCTCACACAGTTAAGAAGAATGAGAATCCACCTTGCTTTTCTCCACCCCTCCCAGTAGAGAAAGGCCTTCTTTCCCCATTGTTTTTTGTTTTTTTTTGTTCCAAACGGTTACAACATTGTTCTATTTTGTACCAGTGTTAACCGAGCCTTGGTGGGAGCAGTCAGGTGACATTTGTAGGCTGTATGCTTTGAGGCTTGGTTCATACTGCTGCGATTCGTGAACCCTGCGAATCCACTGCGGGTTCCCACATCGCAACCGACTCGCACGGCAGTTCACACTGCCATATGCAAACTGCTGGGGAGTGTCATACAATGGTAATGACACCCCCATTTAAGCTCACATATCGCACTGCGAACTGACAGTTTGGACATGAATCGGATTGCATAGGTGTGAACACCCATGCGATTCTGGTGTGGACCAAAAAAAGGGTCCTGTGCGTCTTTGGTCCAAATGAGATGCGATTTCAGCCATACAGTTTGTATGGCTGAAATCGCATCGCACAAACATCGCATGTGATCTGAACAGCAGTGTGGTGCAAATCACTTGCGATCTCACACAGCGCACTAATGTGAACCATCCTGAAGTTCATTCAGCCTTACTGGGTATAAAGTGAGAAATCCACCCCTCCCCCACATAACACATCCTGGTAATATAGGAATGTTGCATATGGGATCAGGTGACCTCAGACACACCACACTGCAATAGAACAGTTCCTCATCGAGGAGAGATAAAAAAAAACAAAAAAAACTTTAACCACTTCATTACTGGGCACTTAAACCCCCTTTGTGCCCAGACCAATTTTCAGCTTTCAGCGCTGACGCATTTTGAATGACAATTGCGCGGTCATACAACACTGTACCCAAATTATATTTTCTTTTACGTTCATGGACGGACCCAGCATCCTTTGACAGTAGGGTTATGCACCTTCCTTCCAGGAGAGTTTAGGCAGAATTTACAGCACTTAAAGCGTTAACAACCTTTCCTTAGTGCGGTTTCTCCCAGGGGGCATTGCTCCCCGGGCATAACCCACACCCTGCTCTAGCAGCCTCAGTTTTTTTCTGCCTAACGACAGGAGAGGTCAGGCACTCTGCCTGTACTCTGGAGATTTTTTTCTTGCGATTTTTCTCGCTTTTTATTATTTTGTTCCTGCATTTTTGAATCCTGTGATTCTTCTATCAACAGCCGACAGTCTGTGACAGGCTGGGTCTTGACTCTTGTAGTCCCCCCCATGTTCGGCCATCGAGCATGTGCCGGCCCTCAGCTCAGCTTTGGGACGTCCACGACAGGCCCCGTTGCTCCAGGGGAGGCCGGGGAACATCTTGTTCTAGGGCACACATATGACCGGTCTTTTATGGCTTTGTCACAGTGTGTCTGGCCGACAGCCATGCCGTTTAGCGGACGTTGGTTCTGTCTGGGATACCTCCAGCCGGTGGTCGCAGGACGGGTAAGTAGTGGCCCCTTGCTCAGGTAAGGTGGTATGGCTGGAATTTTCCCCTGGGAGGTCGACTGAGGGCTTGCCCTGCTTTCCTCTCTCCCTTATTTCCTCTCCCTCCTTTCCCATTTGGGTAGCGGCTGTGAGGGGGGTTTTCTGGGGTCTCTTATACACCTGGACCTGTGTGCGTAGCGTGGGGCTGAGTGTGTTCACTGCAGGGGGCTGTGTGTGTTCACTACAGGGCCTTTTGTGTGCTATGGTGTGAATTTTGTTCTGTGCTGTTTTGCGGTGTCCCTGTCTTTTTAAATGCGCAACGGCCGCCATTTTGCCTGAGTCGCGCTTTATATAGCTCGGCAGCCATTTTTTTGTGGACCTGTGCTTTTTTTTTCTTATACATTCGGCGGCCGTCTTGGAATTCTTTTGGCCTCGTATGGCCGTTTTAGCGCTGCAAAAAAGACAGCGAATCTGCCTTAGGGGAAAGACGCAGCGCAGCCGGCTTCTCAGCACACCTTAGGCTTCTCTCAAACCGCGCTGCACCGGGAGGGGTGGTGAGTTCCCAGGGGGCCCCCATACTCTGTAGTAGCAGCCAGGAGGTGACCAGTGGGGGCTTTTTTCTGCCTTGCAGTAACGGTGACACAGCGCTGGGGCATTATGGAGCCTGAACCAGGGACTTCTTCCCCAGCAATGCCTGAGTTAACCCTTGATGCCCCTCTCCCTGCCACATCTGTTGAGGCAATGTCGGCTCTCCTGGAGTCTTTTCTCACCTGGTTTGAAACGGTTAGTGCCCAGAAGGAGGGTAAAAAGCACCCCCTCCCTGAGCCTGCTTCTGGGGATGTCTCTGACGCAGAATCGGACCATGCTATTGCTGCTTCTGGTTCTGTAGTGTCAGAGGATGCGGGCTTAACCCACGAGGACAGTGAGGATGACTCTGCTTCAGGGTCAGTTGCTGACAAGGAATTTGTTGGAGCTCTTATTTCTGCGGTGCGTGATACTCTGAAACTTGAAGATGTGGCGGAGGCACCTGACGTGCCAGTCCCTTTTGGGTTCCGCAAACCGCCCCGCACCGCTAAAGTGTTTCCTTGTGTTCCTTATTTGGACAGTATGTTGTACAAGGAATGGGATACACCGCAAAAAGTTTTTGCCGTTCCAAAAAACTTTGCAACCCGTTACCCCCTTGAGGAGGACTTTTTGAAAAAGTGGGTCTCTCCTCCGTCAGTGGACCCTCCCGTGTCCAGACTGAACAAGGCCACCACATTGCCTGTGGAAGGGGCTCCTGCATTTAAGGACCCTGCTGATAGGAGATTGGAGGCTGTGGCCCGCTCCCTATTCACTGTTGTGGGTTCGGTGGTGAGGCCGGTTCTGGCCGGGACCCTGGTGTCACAGACTCTGACTGAAAGGGCGAAGCTCCTGCTGCAGGAGCTGGAGGATCGGGACGCTTCCGAGTCCTGTAGGGACCTGGCTGAACAATTGGTTCAGGGTCTAAAATTTGTCTGTGAGTCAGCCATGGATGCGATCCCCTTGCTTTCCAGGGCTTCCGCCTATGCGGTGGTATTGCGCCGCCTTGTGTGGCTGAAATGCTGGTCGGCAGATCAGTCCTCTAAGAAGGCTTTGGTGGATTTGCCCTTTAAGGGTGAACGGCTTTTTGGGGCATCCCTGGATGATATCATTAAGGATGCCATGGGTGGTAAGAGCAAGCTGCTCCCACAGCCTGGGAAGGGTAAGGAGCCTCACCGCAAGCAAGGACCCTCCTTTACTACCCCAAACCGTTTTTTTTTGTGCGCCCGGCACGGCGGGATAAGGTCCGCAAGGTGCTAAAGCCCCCGCTGCGGGGCAGAAGCGCACCTGGTACCGCAAGCCCAACAAACCTGCGGACAAACCTGCTTGCGCATGAAGGTCTGCCCCCGCCCTGGTCTCGGGTGGGGGGCCGGCTTCGCAAATTCGCGGATCGGTGGAGGTCTCTTCTGTCCGACCGTTGGGTTTGCGAAGTGGTTGCCTCGGGGTACAAGATAGAGTTTCTCTCTTGTCCCCCAAACAGATTTTTTCCTTCCAACCTCCAACTTCCTCCGGTTCGCCGGCAGGCCCTGTCAGGGGCTGTCCAGGATCTACTGGACAGGAGTTGATTGTGCCTGTTCCCTCGCAGGAACGGTTTCAGGGGTTTTACTCCAAACTGTTCGTGGTCCCCAAGAAGGAAGGGGTCCGCCCTATCCTGGACCTCAAGGCCCTCAATTGCTTTGTCAATGTGCAAAAATTCAGGATGGAGTCGATCCGCTGATCGCGGCACTCCATCAGGGGGACTTCATGGCGTCCTTGGATATCATGGACGCATACCTGCATGTTCCCATATGCACAAAGCACCAGAGGTTTCTGCACCAGAGGTTTAACTGTGATCTCGCTGCGAATCCGCCGCGGAGACCGCCGTTATCGTTTACAGGACGGGCCATGTTAAAGAGGGATATCTCGGTTGTGGCAGCAGCTGCTGCCGTTACCGAGATATACATTTTTAAAGTGATGACGTATATGTACGTGAGCCGGTCCTTAAGTGGTTAAGCCACCTGCTTGAGTACAGTTTTTGAAGATGGTAAATTACCTTAAAAACAATATGTGATAATTATATGTACATTACTTATGGTAATTAACCCCTTGCCACCCAGGCCAATTCTGACACTTCACAATCCTAATTTTTTTTGCTAGAAAATTACTCAGAACTCCCATACTTTATTTATGTATATATAGGCCCGGATTCACAAAGCACTTGCGCCGACGTATCTCGAGATACGCCGCGTAAGTGCAAATATGCGCCGTCGTATCTGTGCGCCGGGCCCACACAACTAAGATACGCCTAAAAACAGGCTTCATTCCACCGACGTAACTTGCCTACGCCGGTGTAGAGTGGGCGCATATTTACGCTGGACGCATGTGGCGCTCCCATTGATTTTCTATTCAAATATGCAAATGAGGGAGATACGCCGATTCACGATCGTACTTGCGCCTGACGCCTACGTACGGCGTAAAGTTAAGCCCCATAAAGGAGGTGTAACTTAGCAGCATCCATGCAAAGGGCTGCACCAGGGAACACAAGCCGGCGTATTTTACGTAGTTTGCGTTGGACGTGAATATGGCTGAGCGTAGGTTACGTTCACGAGGTAGGCAGTGATACAACATATCTTAGGGAGTAGTTCCGATGTGATTCTGAGCATGCGCACTGGGATGCGTCCACGGGACAGTGCATGCGCCGTTCGTTATACGTATCTGCCTGGCGCTCGGCCCATCATTTGTATGAGGTCACGCCTCATTTGCATGGCTCACGCCCACTTCCACCTACGCCGGCTTACACCTAGGAAACCCAGCGCAGTTTTGGGAGCACTGGCTTTGTGAATTCAGTGCTTGCCTCTCTGCGCTGCGTCGGCGTAGCGTACAGGAGATACACTATGGCGGCATAAATGTGCGCCGCTGTCTGTGAATCCGGGCCATAGTGTTTTAGCAGACACCCTAGGGAATAAATGGTGGTAGTTGCAACTTTTTATGTTACACAGTATTTGCGCAGCAATTTTTTTAAAGTGTTTTTTTTTTTTTTTGGGGTGAAAACAAGTTTCATGAATATAAAAAAAAACACTAAAGATATCCAGATTTTTTTTTTTTTTTTATAATGTGAAAGATAGTGTTACGCCAAGTAAATAGACACCTAGCGTCACGCTTTAAAATTGCGCACACTCGTGAAATGACGCCAAACTTTGGTACTCCATAGGCGACGCTTAATTTTTTTTTACAGATTACATGTTTAGAGTTACAGAGGAGGTCTAGTGCTAGAATTATTGCTTTCACTCTAGTGATCGTGGCGTATGTAACCTGTGTGTATCTGGCTCTGATACTAGCCAGTTCCTCATCAGCCACTGACCTTACCACACGTCCCTGCTTTATATTGACATGTGTTTGTTTTTTTATTGTAAAAATTACGCACTTATTGTAGTTAAAGGGGTTGTAAACCTTCATGTTTTTTCACCTTAATGCATCCTATGCATTAAGGTGAAAAAACACCTTGCAGTAACCAGCCCCCCCCCCCGTTTTACTTACCTGAGCCCTGAATTTCCGTGGGCGCAATCCCGCGTCGCTCTCTTTACGGGTTCTAGGCTCTTTATTGGATAGATTGATAGCAGCACAGCCATCGGCTCCTGCTGCTGTCAATCAAATCCAATGACGCAGGGGTGAGTCATACACTCGGCGTCTGCAAGGTAACCCCCTCAGGAGAAAGCTTCCCAGAGGGGGTTAGCTAATGCGGGGAGGAGCCACGAGAGCCACCGTGGGACCCCACAAGAGGTTGTTTGGGTCCACTCTATTCAAAATGAACTGCACAATGGAGGTAAGTATGACATGTTGTTTGAAAAAAAACCCTGAACCTTTAGTATGTAAAATGTTCACCTTGTATACTTTTATTTTAAAAGAGGCCATACTCACCCTTCTCTTCAACCTGAACCTTTAGTGTCACTTTAAGCCAATTCCAAACCACTCTCCTGCCTTCCTTTTTACAGTTGTCTCCTTTAGATAGTTCGCTGCTAAGGAGACAGCCGAGTGTGCATTTTCCCAGCTTGGGGTGTATGCATCCACTGAAACACATGTTGCCTGGCAAGCCCACCCTCCTGCTCTCTCCTCATAGCAATTTGAGTGTCAGCAGCAAAGCCTATCACTTTCCTACACTATAAGGCCCGGATTCACATACATCGGCGCATATTTATGCGGGCGTAGCGTATCTAATATACGCTACGCCGATGCAGCGCACAGATGCAAGCACTGGATTCACAAAGCACTCGCCCCCAAATCTACACTGGGTTTCCTCGGCGTAAGCCAGCGTATGTGGAAGTGGGCGTGAGCCATGCTAATGAGGCGTGACCCCATGTAAATGATGGACTGAGCATCATAAAGATACGAATAACGTACGGCGCATGCGCCGTCCTGTGGACGCAACCCAGTGCGCATGCACAGAATCACATCGGAACTACTCCCTAAGATACGACGGATCACTGCCTACGACGTGAACGTAACCTACGCCCAGCCCTATTCACGTACTACTACGCAAATGACGTAAAATACGACGGCTGTTCCCTGGTCCATACCTTTGCTTGAGTTGCGCCTCATAGATGGGGAATAACTATACGCCGGACGTAAGCCTTACGCAAACCGCGTATATTATGCGCCGGGCGCAACTACGTTCGTGAATCGACGTATCGCCCTCATTTGCATATTTGCAATGAGGCGGCCAGCGTAAATATGCACCCACGATACGCCGGCGTAGGAAAGTTATGTCGGTCGGATGAAGCCTATTTTCAGGCGTATCTAGTTCTGTGGGCACGGCGCACAGATACGACGGCGCATAGTTACACTTACGCGGCGTATATCGAGATACATCGGCGTAAGTGCTTTGTGAATCTGGGCCTAAGTCTCTCCTCTACAACAGAGGCATTCAATTAATGGTCCAGATCATCCTGGAGCCAGCAGTGGCAAGAAACTATGGGCAAGTGTTTGGGAAGGAGGGGCATAGAAAGGTACTGGGGATTTTTTTTTAACTTACTGCAGTAAGTATGAAAAATAAAATACCTAACATCACTGCCAATATTGTTGAGGTGAACACAGAAATTGTTGGAATTAATCTTTATTAACATTTACTGCATCAGGTTGCCCCCTGCAAGCTAATGCACCTAAATACTGCCTTTTGTAACTTTTATCTAGGTTCTTTTGAAAACGCCATGCTCAGTTGCCAGATGCCATTTTAAATGGCAGACTGGATTATATACATACAGTACTGTCCAAAAGTTTTAGGCAGGTGTGGTGGTGGGACCGTGTGCTGCCTGAGGGATTGCTGGTTTACGCCAAATTTTGGAGAGAAAGACACATTGATGATTGTGTGTTTGGCTATTTAGTTCTGACCTGACTATGGCTCAGGGCGCCACCCAACAGACAGGAAGTCTGTTCCTGGGAGTCACGTGGACTCCCATCCCTCTGAGAGAAGTCAGAGGCTGCATGGGCGCAGCCAGAGTATGCATGTCTGCAGGAGGCAGATGGCATTGGTGATTGAGCAGCAAGGCGCTCATCAGGAGTAGGCTAAGAGAGAGCTTAACTCTAGGAAACTCTGTTTGTTCTGAGGAGCAGACTTAAGGCCTAGGCTAAAGGCCTGAAACAGCCGGATGGCAAGAATGAAAGCCAGGAGGCTAAAGTGTTGAGTATGCAAGATACAGTAATGGTGGAACCCCCTGTGAGTGCTACTGATGTGTTTGTGAACTTTTAAATAAAAGTGGGCTACCGGGCCCTTAAAAATTCAGTTCTGGACTGGCGTACTCACTAAAAAAACGCACCTACCGCTGGAGTCTGACCACCCCAATCTTACACAGGTGTGACTTTTTTTTTGTAAATTAAGAATGCTTTCAGAAATAGAAGTGTTAAAGCTTTGGGACCCTTAAAAAATATTTTAAAAAATGGACCCTGTTCCTTTAAAGCATGTTATACAGCACAGTGCTTGTGCTATGTAATTTGGCCCCTTCTATCACCTGAAACACCTGGCTGATCCTGCCTGGTTCTGTCCTCCCCTCTGTAAACTGACCCTGGTTTATCATGGCTGAGCACTGACACTTGCGTGCCTCTGTCTTCTCCCCCCTCCCCTTCCCCACCTGTCAGCGCTGTCCACTACCCATCCTTCCTGCTGCTAAAATAACTGCATTTTCCTTCTATAGTCCCCTCTGTTAGATAACCTGAAGTTCCCCAGTGTGTGTGATTTATAAAAATATGCTGCCTACTACTTTATTTCAGAGCGCCTCTCTGCGCTCATGATACTTCCCGCTGATCTCCTCTCTTCTCCTCTTTCTGGCTGACATCAGCAGGGGATTTTCAGCACCTCCCCCTGCAGCTGTCAGATCGGGAGAGGAGACCAGCAGGCAGTCACATTAGCAGCACACTGAAATAAGGTATTAGGCAGTGTAACGGATCCGATACCGCTTCCTCCCAGTCTGAATATAGATATCAGATATTTCAACCGCTGAGAACCATAAACAAGACAATACTCGCTTGGTTGCTCACCATAAACTGCTTTATTTGAGATTACACACAAATATATACATCAGACTGTCAATACAAACTGTAACCAGAAACCTAATTAACATGATCTTGTTTACTAATCATTTACCCTAGGTGACTCAGAGATGTGACCTTTCAGGGTAGACTTGCCGCCTCCCCACTCACAACTTACAATACACATAAGTATAAACACATTCCCCAATAGTTTGCTAGGAGACCGATGTGTTAATGAGCACAATAACATATTGGGTGAAAGACCTGGGCTTTCCAGATCTCACTAATTAGCATTCCTTTCACATACATCTGTCCACTGAGTCCCAAGCATGCAGAGACCATCATGGCCTCTTTAATTATGTTCTTTTTGCATTACATAACAGAATATCTTCTTAAATGCTTATAGCTCCCTCAAATGCCAGGGCCCATAGTCGGTAGGCAAGAGGCTAACATTCAGTCTCCTCCAAAAGCCTCTGTCCCAGGTGAGTCTGTCACAGGCAGCATATTTTTATAAATAAAAGTGCAGCGCTAGATAAGTAAAGTGCAATTTGTGCGAATAACATCCAAATATATATACTAAAGTGCAATCAATAATACACGAGCAATGTAAGAAAACAATAAAAATTGCATAAAGACTGTGAATAAATTGAAATAAAGTGAAAATGACGATCAGACACCTAGCAGTGTGATACGCATCACCACAACAAAATGGAGGCTTACCAGAAAGCCAGAGATGGACACAGAACAAGTTGGCCGATTCAAAAGTTCTGAGTTCACTGGCTAAATTGCACTAGCAAATTGAGAAGAAATTCTGCAATGGCAGCTGTCGTATTTATTCAGTGTTGTCATGTGAAAATATATAATAAAATATTCACAGCACAGCTCTGCAAGTTTCTTCATTCCTCTGCCTATGTGAAGGGGGGTGTGTGCCTTTCCTCCAATCAGCTCATGCACAGTGTTTTCCCAGACTCCACTCCCACTGCTGAATGAGGAAAAAAGATTTTCAACACAGAATATAGAAAGGGAAAAACAGCAGATATAAAACTTATGTATGGAGATTTGTATCACCTGAGGCTGTTTACTTCACTTTGTATATGTGAGGGTTTACATCCACTTTAATATAAATTTAAAGTTATTTAAATTTAAATGTCATTTAAAGTTATGCTGGTAATTTTCAATGCTGGTAAAACATTTTTCAAAATTCTTAGGAAAAGAATGTTCTAAGAAAGTTTGTTCGCGCCCCCCCCCCCCCCCCCACTAGTTGGGTAATATTGATGTCCGTTTTCGACTGCAGTAATGAAAGAATGCAAAGGAGCATGATTGATATTTTCTCAAACAAACACATTTTTTACATTGTATATGGTTTTCTTAGACCCCTTTCACACTAAGGAGATTTTCAGGCTAAAAATAGTGCCTAAATACCGCCTGAAAAACTCCTGCCCAGCAGTCTCAGTGTGAAGGCCTGAATGCTTTCACACTGAGGCGATGCGCTGGCGGGACCTCTCCAAAAGTCCTGCTAGAAGCATCTTTGGAGTGGTGAGAGGAGTGGTGTGTTTATCGCTCCTTCCCATTGAAAACAATGGGGCACCGCGTCTATACCGCCGGCATTGTGGGTGGTATTAACCATTTTTCGGCTGCTGGCGGGGGTTAAAACCGCCCCAGTGTGAAAGGGGCCCTATGGTAAAGCTATTCATTCCAAAATGAAATGTTAAAATCTTTCAAATGACATTTTAAATGTTTGGAGAATTTTGTATTTTCCCTGAAACTCTATCCATCCACTCTATCCATCTATGGGTTGCTTTGTTATGCTGATAACTTTTTCATTTTCCCTTTTTGTAGCTTAGTAGAATTATTGTTTCAAATAAGCTCATATTGAGTTGGAAGGGATTTTGTTTTTAACCACTTTAGCCCCTGAAGGTTTTACCCCCTTAATGACCAGGCCATTTTTTGCGATACGGCACTGCGTTACTTCAACTGACAACTGTGCGGTCGTGCGATACTGTACCCAAATAATATCGATGTCCTATTTTTTTCCCCACAAATAGCTTTATGTTGGTGGTAGCTGACACCTCTGCGTTTTATTTTTTATTTTTGTGTGCTATAAACAAAAAAAGAGTGACAATTTAAAAAAATATTTTTTACTTTCTGCTATAAAAAATCCAATAAAAAAATCGAATTTCTTTATCAATTTAGGCCAATATGTATTCTGCTACATATTTTTGGTAAAAAGAAATCCCAATAAGCGTATATTGATTGGTTTGCACAAAAAGTTATCATGTCTACAAACTATGGGATATTTTTATGGCATTTTTTTTATTTATTTTTTCTTACTAGTAATGGCGGTGATCAGCGATTATTAGCAGGCATGTGACATATGTGGACAAATCCGACACCTAAATGACACTTTTTTGGGGACCAGTAACATTATTACAGTGATCAGTGCTAAAAATATGCAACATTACTTTACTGACACTGGCAGGGAAGGGGTTAACATCTCCCGAGAACAATTGTGGGTGGCAGACAGAAATCAGGTCCACTGGACCTGCTGATTGGCTCCCCCTCTGTCCAATCAGCGTGCGATCCGCGCCTCCAGCGACGCACACACACTCCCCAGTGTCTATTGCATGAAATGATGTACAGGTTCATGATGTTGCGCAATCAAGCCGACCTGCCGCAGTACAAGAACGTTAGGCGGTCGGGAAGTGGTAAACCATTTCGTTTACACAGAAAATTATCCTTCAGTGATGTTTTTAGAGAATAACTGTATTTTATTGTCTCACATTTGTGTATAATTTATGAATGTCAAATCTAGAGTATAAAACTTGCTTTATTTTCCTGAAAATCATCTCACGCATTTGTGCGTGTGTGGTCACCAGACTGTGAGATCGGAGCATTAAAAATAGATTCAAATCTCCTTTAAATCACATTGCTGTATGGTAATATTTTTATCAGTTATAATTTAAAGTGTACCTTTTTTTATTTTTTTTTTTTTTTTTTTCTTTCACTTCAGACTCTACCTCATAGAGTGCGAATATATGCTCATGTTCTACGTGCCGGCCCATTGCATCTCTATTTTGGTTTTGCATCATTAGTGTCGCTTTTCTTTTATATGGGTTAATGTTTATTTATTTATTCATTTTATTTTTTATTTTTTTTTGTTCTGATTTCACTTTCCTTTTTTTTTTATATATTATTCATATGCTGTTGTAACACGTACATATACATATAAACCCATGTAAACCCATATGTACCTCCATTTGCAGAGAGCAAATAAAAATACCAAAAAAAACCCAGAATTGACCATTTCTAATTTTTACCCCCCCTTTCCTCTACCCCTCCCCCCCCCCATCCCCTGTCTCACCTTAGACCTTTTCTTCAGACCTATAGATCTTTCTAATGTTCTTCTAGGGGAGCGTTTTAAAATTCTTCCCTTAGCTTTTCTGCGTAACTCCAAGTTTTCTTGAAAATCCTCCAATTTTCCCATTTTGTGCTTAATAAAATATTATTGCCCTCTAAACCCTCTTTCAATTCTTCCATTTTATATGTTTCTTCGACCGCATCGATCCATTCCCAAATCAGAGGGGGGTCTGGATCTTGCCACCTTCTAGGGATTAATCTCTTGGCGGCGTTCAGGAGGTGCGGTATCAGTGATTCCCTGTACCTTTTTATGCCCTCTTCTCCCCCGTGAAATAAAACTACCCATGGGTCCATCTTTATCTTTTCCTTTGTGATCTCCTCCACGCATCCCAATATTTTCTCCCAGTACTCTTTAATCTTAGGGCATCCCCACCATAGGTGTGCCATATTTCCTAGTGTACTACAACCCCTCCAGCAGTCCCCTGTCTGCCCCTCTTTGAATTGTTTTAGTTTATCCGGTGTCATATACCAACCGGCAATGCATTTAAAGCACATTTCAGCCGTGCGGCTATCCACCGCGGAGGAGTGGGTCAGAGCCAACATTCTCTCTATTGTGGTCCTATCCCGCTGTGTGCCCAATTCCCTTTCCCATTTTTCAATGAATGGGGGTATTCCCCGCTCCCTCATCTTCAGTAGGATCCTATATAGTTTTGAAACAATACCTTTGGATCTTTCGGTGGTACATATTTTTTCCAAGTCTGACAACTGGTCCCCTGACCTCAAAGGGTGGGGGAGACCTTGGATAAAATGGTTTAGCTGCTGATACCTCCACTCATTGATTTCCATTCCAAAGTGTACCTTTTAATATTACACAAGGAAACCATTTTGCACCCGGATCAGTAAACTGTTGTTTAATCTACTGGGAACTGATGACATGTTGACCGAATGTAAAATAGTAAAATAAGATGTCTGCTTCATTTAAATGGAAAATGGCATATCTTAAAGGGATTTTCCACTATTGGATATTGATTCATTGGCTTCTACCAGCCTTCCCTTGCAACTGTCGCTAAATCAATTGCTTTTTCCCCAAAATGTGGAAGGATTGAGCCCTGGTTCACACTGGGTACGATTTGGAACGATTTGAGATGCGATTTGACATGTCAAATCGCATCTCAAATCTGCGGCAATTGTCGGCAATGGCACTGTCCTAATCAGTGCGACGCCGCATCTGCGATTTCAAAAAGTAGTTCCTGTACTACTTTTTGCGATTTCGGGCCGCGATTTACATTAAATTGCGGCAGAAATCGCGGTAAAATCGCGCATTTTACCGCAATTTTGAATTCGCAGCAATATTTCAATTACGGAATTAAAAATCGCGGTTACCGCGATTTTGCGGCTGCGATTTTGCCGCGATTTCGGCCGCAATTTAATGTAAATCGCGGCCTGAAATCGCAAAAAGTAGTACATGAACTACTTTTTGAAATCGCTGATGCGACATGTCAAATCGCATCTCAAATCGTTCCAAATCGTACCCAGTGTGAACCAGGGCTGAATGTTATTTTTTCTAGCAGTGTTGTACTCCTGTGAGTCCTGGGTACCAACTAACCCCACATTGCGCACAATACAACAACAATCTGCCAATGGGAATGCTTTTATCACTGAATGTATTGAATTTCTAATAAGATGGAGTGACACTTGAATCAGAAGTAAATGTGTTAGTTTGCTTGGTAATTGGTCATTTTGTGGAATTTGTAGGTGTAAGTAGTGAAACCTGTGCCTTTGATTTTCAACCAGCATTTAGATGTTTTAGTTTTGCAGACCCCATTCCTTTTCTACAATAACTGCCCTCAGCTGTGTCCTTCCATTAGAGAAAATATAATAATTGTATCAAATGAGTTAAACAAGAGGTGATCTGGAACAGAAGTAAGTTTGAGTTACATGCTAATTATTGAGCTGATGTATTTCTATGAAAGGACATAATTATCTTGAGGGTTTATGAGACAATTGGATACATATTATAAAACAATACAGAAAATTTGAGTAACATAGTGACAACAAGCTGGGGGAGAAATGTGATGGGTGCAAGCTACAGACAGATCGTACAAAGCAAAACCCATATATATTATTATGAGGAGAAGGGTCCCTCTAACTTGCTTTCTAATTTAACCCAAAGTCTATGGAAAGATCACATGTTCTCTGGCTGCCAAGGACATGGTTTGTGTTTACACTATTAGAGACTATGGAGAGCAACCTGTTCCTGATCCTGTCTGGCAGACTGGCAGTGAGAAAAGATCACCAAAGCTCAAAAACGGTCCTAAGCAAAAAACAGGGCCTGCATATGTAGTGTACAAATATGGCTGTCCTTTGTACAAATTTTTATTAAACATACAGAAGCAATGGCTTTGAAATACACTATAATAGTATTGGGACGCACATGAACTTTAATGGCAACTTTAATGGCATCCCAGTCTTAATCCATAGGGTTCAGTATTCTTTGCAGCTATAACAGCTTCAACTCTTCTGGGAAGGCTGATCACAAGGTTTAGGAGTGTATCTATGGGAATGTTTGACCATTTGTGAGGTCAGGCGCTGATGTGGATGAGAGGGCCTGAACCCTTCTTTGTTCACTGGTTCAAATAATTTGGTGGAGGGGGGATTATGGTGTGGGGTTGTTTTTCAGGGGTTGGGCTTGGCCCCTTAGTTCCAGTTCAGCATACTAAGACATTTTGGATAATTTCATGCTCCCAACTTTGTGGGAATAGTTTGGGGATGGCCCCTTCCTGTTCCAAAATGACTGCATACCAGTGCACAATGCAAATTACACAAACATATGGATGAGTGAGTTTGGGATGGATGAACTTGACTTGTCTGCACAGAGATAGAAGATAGAGATAGAACACCATTGGGATGAATTAGAGCGGGGACTGCGAGCCAGGCCTTCTCGCCCACACCAGTGCCTGACCTCACAAATGCGCTTCTGAAACCATGGTCAAACATTCCCATAAACACACTCTGTAGAAAGCCTTCCCAGAAGAGTTGAAGCTGTTATAGCTGCAATAAGTGGGCCAACTCAATATTGAACCCTACTGACTTATGCCCGGATATCCGATGAAGCTGACTTTATCAGTCTTGCCTACACACCATCAGTTAAAAAAACGATCGTGTCAGAACGCGGTGACGTAAAACACAACAACGTGCTGAGAAAAGTTCAATGCTTCTGAGCATGCATCGACTTGATTCTGAGCATGCGTTGATTTTTAACTGATGGATTTCCCCACAGACGATCGTTTTTTTTTCCATCAGATAATTTTAAAACCGGTTCTAAGTTTTTTCACCGATGGGAAAAAAACTGATGGGGCCCACACACGATCGGTTCATCTGATGAAAACGGTTCATCAAGCCATTTTCATCAGACGAACCGATCGTGTGTACGCGGCATTAGACTGGGATGCCATTAAAGTTCAGGTGCACCACATTTAAATCCTTTATAGAGTTACAAGCAGAGTTCGCCCTCCCCAGAACTCAATTTTACAAGTACCTACAGCTTAGGCATGCTATTCAGAGTGAGACTAGAACATCTTTTCGCTTGCACCAACGACTCATCCCCTAATGTCTGATGTGTTGTTGATGGAGGACAAGAAGGGAATGATCTCAAGAGTTTATTCTAGGCTTGTTACAATCCACGCATGATGCTTGCAGGGATGGTAAAAGGATCTCTGACATATAGATGGGGGAAACCTGGGATCTATGTCTGACCTCCGCCCCCTTGGTATCGGTTTCAGCATTGGATAAATTGTCACACCTATTCTTACTGCACAGAGTATACAGGAGGACACCAGTCCAACTTCATAAATGGGGGTTCAGAGATACGCCACTCTGCCCAAAATACAGCAGAAACAATGGTGATTTATTGCATATGATGTGGAAATGCATGAAACTGTTTAGTTTCTGGCACTATACCCTTTCTACTATCACACGAGTATTTCAATTTCCATTGGCGTATGATCCAATTATTTGCTTGCTCGGAGCCTTGGAGTTACCCTCACTTTCCTCACATACTTGCCCCGTTTCAGAAATTGCCTACAGGGCCATGGTAGTCAAACTCGAGTGTAAGTAGAGGTTTCCCCCTCCCTTTTTCATTTTCTTCCATACATGAGTTAAAGTTATGGGCGTACAGATCTGAATATTTGCAAATTGTTGACGGTAATGATATGCGGCATCAAATGGAGGTACCCAGAGTGTTTGTATCCTCTAATCGTTGTTGACTTCATGTGCGTTTTAAGGTAGATGTCACAATACTTTTGGTAATATTGTGTATTATTGTACCAATATAGGATTATTTACATTAAGCAAATTTCCTGTATATGGAGACCTAAAAAAGAGAGTTTTTTTTTGTTGCCCATAACATCTAAATTTATTTTGTAGTGCAGGTTAGACAGCGAGAAATAACAGTTGGGTTAAACTACATTTTTGGTATTGATATATTCCTGCAGTAATGTCTCTGGAAATGTTTTCAGAATGTTGTTTGCTGTCAGATTCATTAGAGAGTCACCTGCAATGTCTGGGAACCCTCAGGCAAGCTGTGAAATGTTTCTCGTTAGCCCCAGGTTTTGCCAACACCGCTGTATGCTCAGGACTTCAGGAACACCTTCTACAAATAGACAAAAGGTGGACAGACAAGCCACAAATTTATTCTAATATGCCTTTCTGCCTTCATTGTCTCTTCCAGAGCGACAGCGGAGGAAGAGTTTATAAATGTAATTTTTGTGAGCGCATGAATTTAAATTTGCTTTTTTCTGAAAGTAAGCCAAAACCTCAGACAAAACTTATCTGCAGACGTGCTCTGTACTGTGAGTAAAACACAATTTTGTCAGTGGAAAAACAACAAGAAGCTGTTTTAGTAAGTCATACCAACCAAAAGATGATTCCGTTTCCGTTTTGGGTGGATGTTCCAAGCTGAAGTAACATACCCGTTTCTAAAGTAAAACATCTGCACCTGGTTTCCCAGCTCCGTCTTGTCATTTCTTTAAAGGGTGACTAAAGGAAACATTTTTTTTTTGCTGAAATGACTGTTTACAGGGTATAGAGACATAAAAGTTAACTGATTCCTTTTAAAAATGATTAAAAATAGATTAAATTCAATCATATAATGTGCCTCTAGTTTCACTTTCGGTTTTAAAGGTACATACATGAAGTTCCGGGTGAGAGGTGAGTCGGGAAGACTCGCAGAACAAAAACAAACAAATCCAGGGCAGTGTTTTGTTTTTAAAATTAATCTGATTGGTTCTGAGGAGTTTTAGACACACAGTAATGACAGCTTAGACCACCCTGAAAATCTCCCAGTACGATGGTTATAAGGAAACAGGCAACCAGGAAGTGTGGAGATCACAGCAGAATTACAGCTACTTTAAAGCAAAAACGAACAATGAGGACATGAAACCAGTACTGCAGTAAGGTAAAGGAAGTTATTTAGCTAAAAAAAAAAATCCTTTAGTGACCCTTTAACTTTATGGAGAGTGCAGCCAAAGATGTGAGACTGCAAGGCAAGAGTGGTCAGAGCCAGGAGTTTGATAAAGGGGACACTGAGCTACAAAGACATGTCACGTTTTCTCTGGCCAAAAATAAATAAATATTAAAAGTCAGTGCTAGAGATTTCAATAACTAGGCAACTAACATCAAAGTTTGACATACAAAGAAAACAAAAGACTACATTTTCACCTTTAACATTTTCTCTGGCAACTTTATAAATAAAGTGACCATTGAAATGCCTTGAAGATGTTAGAATCTGGTGTGTCATTTAACCACTTAAGACCCGGACCAAAATGCAGGTAAAAGACCAGGCCCCTTTTTGCGATTCGGCACTGCGTCGCTTTAACTGACAATTGCGCGGTCGTGTGACGTGGCTCCCAAACAAAATTGGTGTCCTTTTTTTTCCTTCAAATAGAGCTTTCTTTTGGTGGTATTTGATCACCTCTGCGGTTTTTATTTTTTGCGCTATAAACAAAAATAAAGCGACAATTTTGAAAACAATGCAATATTTTTTACTTTTTGCTATAATAAATGTCCCCCAAAAACATATATACATTTTTTTCCCCTCAGTTTAGGCCGATACGTATTCTTCTACCTATTTTTGGTAAAAAAAATCGCAATAAGCGTTTATCGATTGGTTTGCGCAAAATTTATAGCGTTTACAAAAATAGGGGATAGTTTTATTGCATTTTTATTTTTTTATTTTTTTTACTACTAATGGCGGCGATCATGGATTTTTTTCGTGACTGCGACATTATGGCGGACACTTCGGACAATTTTGACATGTTTTTGGGACAATTGTCATTTTCACAGCAGTGTGTTTACAATTGTAGGGGGGGTGTGGCTGTAGGTCTGACGTCATTGATTGTGCGTCCCTATATTACGGAACACACAATCGATGACAGCGCCACAGTGAAGAACGGGAAAGACGTGTTTACACGCGGCTCTCCCTGTTCTTCAGCTCCGGGGACCGATCGCGGGACTGTAGCGGCGATCGTGTCCGCGAGTCCCGGGGCCGAGGTCACGGAGCTTCGGACCGGGTCGCGGGCACGCGCCGCGACCCATCGCTGGGCTTTATACAATCACATACAGGTACGTGATTGTGCCCAGCGGTGCCATTCTGCCGACGTATATCGTCGTTAGGCGGTCCTTAAGTGGTTAAATCATGTCTCCACCTATTAGGCCTCATGCACACTGGACATTAAAATAATGTTATAAAAATGCCAGTAGCTTGGCAGTGAGTTTTTTATTCCAATATGTTTTTATTACATTTTCAAACATTTTCACAAACGGCAAAGAAACCATACACAAATACAATCATCCTGAGTACATGTTAATAGCTGAGATGTTCATTACTTTTTTTTTTTCATTACAATATATTTTTCAACGTTTTTGCAATAGCGTTTTTTAGCGTTAGCGATTTTTTTTTGTGTGTGTTTTTCCGCGTTGGCGTAGTTTTTTTTAAGAATAATTTTTTTCTTTTTTTTTCAATGGATCAAAAAAGTTACACGCTGGTGAGTGACGTTTTTGAGCGTTTATCAGTTTTAGAGTGTTTTTACAGCTAAAAAACATCTCTCAGAACCCTCTAACATTATGGAGAGTTTAATGACTGGTTAAAAAATGTCTACAGCCAAAAACAGCTGCTGTAAAAACATCCAGTGTGCATGAGGCCTAACTGGAAGGCTCAGTTTTGTTTGTGACAGCTGCCACAGTTGGTTAAAACGTCACCAGAGGCTAAGGGGAAATTTTGATTAAATGTTCTCTGGATTTTTGGGTCTGTAATTTGTTTAGACTATTTGGAAATAGGCCTGTGTGTTTTTGCATTAATGTTTTTAAACAAATCAGGCATTCAGGGACAGTCTGTTTTTTAGATTTGTCCTTAGAAAATGTTGACCTTGGACAAGCCCATTTTTTACAGAGAGACATGGGTGGACAAGCTTGAATGACTGCACCTTCTTCTCTGTGTGTTTGATACATTATAAAAAATAACGACTGCAGGCACCCTTTGACTTGTGAATTGCAACATACCTGTAGACCAGGCATCACTAAATTGCAGACCGCAGTCCAGACCTGCACCAAGTGACCATCCTGCCTGGACCACCACAGCCTGCACCATTTAGCTGCCTGTTTGTCATATGTTTCTCCCACCACTGCTGTCATCTTCACAGCAGGGCAGAGAGTAGCAAGTGCGATTGGTTTGCATAGAGAGTGGGAGCTGCTCTAATTTTCAAGTGGCTGATTGGTTGCTACGATGTGGGGTGGTCCTACCAATAAATCCCCCAATTGTTAACAGGAGAAATAGTATGCTCCCATCATCCATCCAGACCAATAGCATCTCCCGCTCTGGTGGGATGGTGGGGGGATGAGCAATGCTGATGTATAAGAAGGGGAGCTGTGCTGTTAAGGTGGGCATTTATGTAAACAGTGGACCGCTATGTAAAGGGGGGCACTGAGATGTAACAGGGGACCTATGATCAGGGCCAGATTAAGAACATCATGGGCCTGGTGCTGAGGATTTTGGTGGGGCCTTTTAGGCTGCATTCACACCTCCGCGACAAGTAACGCTGCGTACGCAGCGTATTTTGCCGCAAATAGTGTAACTTTTTTTTTTACAAATCCTTCCTATTGCTTTGTATGGCCGAATGCCAATGCCGCCTGAAAAAAAGGGTCCGGGACTTTTTTTCATGCCGCAGGTGTACGGCGTCTATGAGATGTGAACCATCTCATAGACAGCAATGGGAATTCTCCCCTCCAGCGGCACGAGCGGCCGGCGTCGGGCGTTTTGTCGCGGAGGTGTGAATGGGGTGTAATAAATAATAAATAAATGCGTGGGAATGACATGAACGCAGCCCAGCCAAGGCAAGTGACCAAAGGCACAGAACCCAGAAGGAAGACCGGGTGAAGATGGAAGTGTCCAGGCCCCGCCTGATTCATCACAGCGCAGCACTGGAGGGCTCAGTCTGAAAATTGAAGTGTACACTAATGTGCTAATATGCTGTGCATACTTGTACGTTGTGGCATAACCTACCCCAGGGCCTCTAAAATGTAGTAATGTCAGGAAAGTTTACTACCGCTTTATTATCACAGGATCCCAGGAGCCTCTCATGGGGCCCCCTACTGACCCGGTGGACAGTGGCCCTTGGGCAGTGCCTAAGTGCACAGTTGCCAACATTTAAAAAATATTTTCAGGGCCACTTTTTTATATAAGTGCTATATTTAGAGTAGCTGAGATCCCCGATGTTCCTCTATACATCATAGTAGTAATCACAAAATTAAAGGAGTACTAATAATGGGGCAGAACAAATATGAGAACTGAGATTTCCTTTAGTTGAACTAACAAAAGTGTGTCCATTCTAGAGCTGGTAACATTGAGGGTATTCAGTATAATTTTAAAGAACTGTTTTTGTGGGTAAGCGACATAGGGGAGGAGTATGGACGGTATATATGTGGGAAGTATGTGCAGGTGAGGGAGAGGAATGTGGAGGGTCTAACAGTGGGCACTATGTACAGGAGAGGAGTACAAAGGGTACGGAAAAAAGCACTATGTACAGGAGAGGAGTGTGAAGGGTATGACAATGGGCAGTATGTACAGGAAGAGTGAGGGGGTATGACAGAGGGTAGTACGTACCAGAGAGAAGTGTGGAGGGTATGATGGGGCAGTATGTACAGGAGAGGAGTGTGGAGGGTATGACAGTGGGCAGTATGTACAGGAGAGGAATGTAGACGGTATGATAGTGGGCTCTATGTATAGGAGAGGAGTGTGGAGGGTATGACAGTGAACACTATGTATAGGAGAGGAGTGTGGAGGGTATGACAGTGGGCACTATGTATAGGAGAGGAGTGTGGAGGGTATGACAGTGAGCAGTATGTACAGGAGAGGAGTGTAGAGGGTGCGACAGTGGGCACTAAGTACAGGAGAGAAGTGTATGACAGCAGGCACTATGTACAGGAGAGGAGTGTGAAGGGTATGACAGTGGGCGCTATGTATAGGAGAGGAGTGTGGAGGGTATGACAGTGGGCACTATGTACAGGAGAGGAGTGTGTAGGGTATGACAGTGGGTACTATGTATAGGAGAGAAGTGTGGAGAGTATGACAGTGGGCACTATGTACAGGAAAGGAGTGTGGAGAGTATGACAGTGAGCACTATGTACAGGAGTGGAAGGATATTTAGGGACTGAGTAGTGGTTAAGCGGGTCATACATGGATTGAAATTACGCCAATTATGCAGAGACCAGCCATAGTCAATCTATGTATGGGCTAGCTGGTTTTACACAAGTCAATCTATTAATCAACTTGAGTACAACCAGCCTGTTTTTTTTTTCTTAAAACAATTAGTGCTGCCAGCTAAAGTTAGCAACACTGATCATTGTACGCACTGGCAGAACACAATAACACTGCAGGAGTGATTCCCCCATCCACAGGTCAGCAGGTGAGAGGGTGTGTGGGGACAGGCTGGGGAGAGATACTAGTCAGTGGCTGGGTAGGCACTGGTAGTATCAGAGCCAGATACACACAGGTTACATACGCCACGATCGTTAGAGCGAGAACAATAATTCTAGTACTAGACCTCCTCTGTAACTCTAAACATGTAACCTAAAAAAATGTAAAGCATCGCTTAGGATACCAAAAAAAATTGTGCTAGCTTAACTAACTAACTGTTTTTTTAATGAATGAAACATTTTTTTTCCAAAAAAACATGTTTGAAAAATTGCTGCGCAAATACCGTGCTAGAGCTGCACAATTAATCGTTAAAAAAATCGTGATCTCGATTCAACCCCCCTGACGATCTCCAATGCAGAGTTTGCTGATTCTTTCATATAACAAGTGGAGAGACTTTCAGCTGTCAAAAGAAAATATCTGGGCAGTCTGCCAAGTTTTTAACAGGAAACATTGTAACTGACACTTCCTTCTTAGATCAAAGGGATACACTTCTGTGTGTAAAGAACAAATCTGGGCAGTCTGCGAAGTTTGTAAACAAAATGAAACATTGTAACTAACTAACATTGTAACTAAATTTAACCACTTAAAGTCCAACACTTGTTTCTTAAGTTAGAAAGCAATATTATTTGCTAGAAAATTACTTGGAACTGCCAAACATGATATATATTTTAGCAGAGACTCTAGGGAATACAATGGCTATTGCTGCAATATTTTATGTCACACTGCATTTTCCCACTTCAATGAATAATAAAAACCATAAAAACAAAACAGTGAAGTTAGCCCATTTTTTTTTTTTTTTTTTTAATGTGAAAGATGATGTTACGCCGCAACAATCGTGAGAGAATCGTGATCTATCTTCTAAACAAAAAAATTGCAATTCTCATTTTAGCCAGAATCGTGCAGCTCTGTACCCTGCAACATAAAAAGTGCAAAGACCACCATAGAGTAATTTTCTAGCAAAAAACAAATGATGATTTTTACATGTAGTAGAGAAGTGTCAGAATTGGCCTGGGTGGCAAGGGGTTAATTACCATGAGTAATATACAAATAATTATTATAAGCACTGTGATCCTATCAGTCTGCTGTAGTGTGTCAGCTTGTATTTATACTGGCCGCTCTGTATGTAGCTTCTGACAGGCTGTGCAAGCAGGCCTGTATCTCCGGAACCATAAATGATAGCCGTCCCATATTTTGACCAGTTGTGGGGTAGCGCTTCCCATGCCTACCCCTAAATGTGGGGTTTCTGTGACCTCTGGTCATCGAGCTACAACCCCCCAAATTCAATCTTAGAAAAAAAAAATTCTTAAAAAAAAAAAAAAAAATTTTTTTTTTTTTTTTTTGGGCAAATGGGCCTATCTTGAGAAAGGGGCCTGGAGCTGCAGCTCCATCAGCCCCATTGTTAATCCGGCCCTGCCTATGATGTAATGGGGGAGTGCTATATGTGTTTGATGTGACTGGGGCTGTGATGTAAATGGGGGAAATTATATAAATGGGGGGCTGTGATGTAAAGGAGGTGCTATAATGTAAAGTGGTACCTGACTTTTATGTGAAGGGGGGCTGTGATGTAAAGAGGGGGGACTGCATGTAAAGATGGAGGATTGTGATGCAAACGGGTGGAACAGTGATATAAAAATGGGGATTATGTTGCAAAGGGGAATTGTAATATAAAGATTGGGACTTTTTTTGCGAAGGGGGGGGGGGGTGATTGTAAAAGGGCGGACGGTAGTGGAAAGGGGAAACTGTGATGTAAAGATGGGAGACTGTGATGCAAAGGGGGGCACTGTATTGTAAAGGTGGCTGTGTTGTAAAAAAAAAAAATGCACTGTGATGTAAATATTGTGTTGTGATGTAAATGGGGTGCCTTTGATGTGAAGATAATAACATAAGCATGATATTCAAGACCTCTTCTGGAAGAAAATTTTGCTGACCGGACCTTGGTGAATTTTAATTCTATACCCCTACTGTAGACTTGCACTGAGCTATAAAACATCCCAAGAATGTTCACCCCCATTTATTTACAATATAATGGGATTACAATTTCAAAATACAGTTGAACCTCGGATTATGAGCATAATCCATTCCAGGAGTATGCTCGTTATCCAAAGTACTCACATATCAAAGCGAGTTTTCCCATTGAAGTCAATGGAAACGAAAATAATTTGTTC
Organism: Rana temporaria; assembly: GCF_905171775.1. Classification (NCBI taxonomy): domain Eukaryota; kingdom Metazoa; phylum Chordata; class Amphibia; order Anura; family Ranidae; genus Rana; species Rana temporaria. The sequence continues at coordinate 111,794,732 of NC_053497.1, forward strand.
CGCATTGACTTCAATGGGATGCAATACCGAATGCGGCCAGAGGTGGGGGGCACCAGAGAGAGCCGATTACGGACGAAAAGGCGTTTCCTGCGCCCCCGTACCTCAGGCCAAATGAGGTACTGCAGGCCTTTCTTTTGGCTCTGCTCGGCTTCTGCGCCCCCGTACCTCAGGCCAAATGAGGTACTGCGGGCCTATTTAGCTTGATCTCTGTCAGAATTTTAAAAAAAGGTTGCTCGCAAATCAAAACGCTCTCTAACCAAGTTACTCTTAAACCAAGGTTCCACTATAGTTCAATACAGAGGGTAACCACTTATTTTGCATATCTCATAGCTTTAAATATACCAGCTATTGTCCTATATCTTATGTAATGCAAGGAGCCTGAGGATGCAAAATTTCACAAAACCAGCTTCCCTTTTTCTCTACATGGCTACTCTCAGTACAATGACAGAAAGATAGTAAGGGACCCATACACATCGTGTGTGCTCAAAACTGCATTGATTTTCCTGCCCACATGCTAGACATTTGAGAGTTCATGCACACTAGGAAGCAAAAATACCAGAACTGCTGGCAGAAAAAAAACAACATAAAAATGCCCCAATAGAGCATACTGTACACGTGTTTAGGTGCGTTTACATTTATAAGCGTTTTTGCCCAAAACACTAGAAAAAAATTATACTTAAAACCGCTTGACACACCTAAACGCAGCCGTTTGCAAATGCTAGCATGCTGTTTAGAAGTTTGTTATACTGTAGATTGTCATAATCCCCTGTTACGGGAAGTGGTCAAGAAATTCAAAGGGATTGTACCATAACTTTCCACTGAATGGGAGAAAGCTAATTTGTGTCTCTCCTGCATCTTTATTGATTCATATTCCCAGGAGATAAACAGACACTGGGAACACAATACAGGAAACACAAACATTGCAAATGAGGACCAAGACAGAAGAAGATCCATCAGTTTCTGTCACTCCATTTCAGTATAGTATATGAAAATGCATCAGAATTGGTGAAGTTTGTTTCCAAAAGAGGCTTATATGCCTGAAAAATGCAGACCAGGCATTATCTATATTTAATTATAATGAAAAACACATTTTCTAGCCTAATGAAAATGCAAAACCTTGTTTTAAAAGTTCAGACAGAAATGCTGTATCATTCAACCTCCAGATTCCAGAAGTTACACATATTATATGGGAAATATGTAATTTCCATATACTGTACTGTGACACATGGTTCTCAAAGGGGGAACCAACCAAAATCAGCAAATTTCTGTATCACATACAAAAGGTGCTACTGCATACTCCAGCACAAACTGCTAATTCTGATTTGTGGGCAAGCTGGAGTTTTGTCCCTCCTTCAGCTTCCCACAATAAAGTGCACACGCCTCAGTAATTATAAAAGAAGCACGTATATTTCAGTGCGTTGTTTATGATGGTGATGGATTTCCTTTGTAGCAAATAGAGGAGCTCAGCGGAAAAGGAAAACTCAGCTCAGCTGGTGTTTAAATAAACCATCCACAAATTATTTGTTTTATTTTATATCCCAAAATAGTCTGTTTATTAAGAACGCATGTGCATTGTTTAGTGTAAGAGATTCACACAATTACCATACTTGCCAACTGTCCCGTTTTTAAAGGGACAGTCCCGTCAAATAGGACCTAGTCCCAGCTAATTTAGCCTGCCGGGACTTGTCCCGGCTATTGGGGAAGGCAGGTGCGGCTTCTGGGTCTCAGCAGGGACCTGAGCCTGCGGTGTGTGTTTCTGTCCCCTCCCCTCCTTCCAGTCTCGTGCTGTGCAGGGTTCTTGTTATCTCTGACTCAGCCTCCCCCTCCAATCAGCAGCGCGGTGTGCTGTGAGACCTCGGAGGCGGAGCTCACTGTAGCTCCTGTCGGCTGGCCAGAGGAAGGGAGGAGGTGAGTGAGCTGAACTTTTCTGTGGGAAGTTTCCTAGGGTGGATAGTAGTACACACTTTCAAGGAGATTTTTTCTTGGGAGAAGAATCGGGGGAGATAGTGAGTTTGAGTGTGGGGGAGGGGGGCAGGGTGAGGTCTGCAGCCCAAACACATTTTGACAAATCACTTCTAAGCATGAACAGTCTGTGCAAACATCATCCAATCCAATTGCTCAGACTAGATAATGTGGAGTCATTTATAGCCATTCATGTAACCTGTGTGTATATGTGGTGAGTTCACACTTCTCATTGTACAGACTCAGAACCTGTATACATGTACAATCAGAAGTGTGAACTCACCACATACACACACAGGTTACATGAATGGCTATAAATGACTCCACATTATCTAGTCTGAGCAATTGGATTGGATACAGAGTGCTATAAACTGGATTACATAGATCTGTACTTACATCTAGTACTGTTGTAGGATTCATTGTTTTAAATGTTTTTAGTGGATGAGTTTTTTTTTTTAAATTATATCTGACCATTATCGCTATCTGACCACTTCTCAGTCCCCCTCTCCTGTACATACTGCCCCCAGGTTGCATCACCCCCAGATCACATCATACAGACATCACTCCGAGCGAAATAACCCCCCCCCCCCCCCCCCCGCTGAGGAACATCATTCCATGTTCACTTTCCTTCCCTTATCTTCCCAACATCACTTCCTGATTACCCCATAGACACCGCAAGAAATCCCTCCCCATACTGCCACCGCCATACCCTCCAACCTCCTCTCCTGTACTAACTGTGCCCATCATACCCTCTGCACTCCTCCTCCTCTCCTGTACATACTGCCCTATCATGCCCTCTGCACTCCTCCTCCTCCTCTCCTGTACATACTGCCCCATCATACCCTCTGCACTCCTCCTCTCCTGTACACACTGCCCCCATCATACCCTCTGCACTCCTCCTCTCCTGTACATACTGCCCCCATCATACCCTCTGCACTCCTCCTCCTCTCCTGTACATACTGCCCCCATCATACCCTCTGCACTCCTCCTCCTCTCCTGTACATACTGCCCCCATCATACCCTCTGCACTCCTCCTCCTCTCCTGTACATACTGCCCCCATCATACCCTCTGCACTCCTCCTCCTCTCCTGTACACACTGCCCCCATCATACCCTCTGCACTCCTCCTCCTCTCCTGTACACACTGCCCCCATCATACCCTCTGCACTCCTCCTCCTCTCCTGTACACACTGCCCCCATCATACCCTCTGCACTCCTCCTCCTCTCCTGTACATACTGCCCCCATCATACCCTCTGCACTCCTCCTCTCCTGTACATACTGCCCCCATCATACCCTCTGCACTCCTCCTCCTCTCCTGTACATACTGCCCCCATCATACCCTCTGCACTCCTCCTCCTCTCCTGTACACACTGCCCCCATCATACCCTCTGCACTCCTCCTCCTCTCCTGTACACACTGCCCCCATCATACCCTCTGCACTCCTCCTCCTCTCCTGTACATACTGCCCCCATCATACCCTCTGCACTCCTCCTCTCCTGTACATACTGCCCCCATCATACCCTCTGCACTCCTCCTCCTCTCCTGTACATACTGCCCCCATCATACCCTCTGCACTCCCCCTCTCCTGTACATACTGCGGAGTGGGTGGAGCTTCGGGGAAGGGAGTGTGGTAATTAATTAATAGCTGTGCTGCAAAGTGTCCCTGGAATTTTTTTTCAAATGTTGGCAACTATGAATTACTTGTAAAGTATGTGTATATCCACATGGCACACACAAGTCTGCTAGATTTTGGTGATGAAGGGTCCAAGATCAGTAAAGCTGGCCATAGATAGGTTTGAACTTGGGTGCAACCAACTTGTCAGATTTACATGCAATTATTGCTAGTGGCTGTGTTCTCCTGGCAAGGGGGGCTTCTCCTGCCCCCCCCCCATTGGGATAACACAATGGCACCCCAGGAGGGATTTCACCATTAACACTGACTGTGTTGATGGAGGAATGAAACTATGTTCTTTTCTGCAAGCCATGGTTGCAGGAAAGAGAATCGCTCTGTCTATGGCTGGCTTAATTCTAGAATTCTAGTACAATTATGTGCAATTTAGCACTCAGAGTAGCAGTTGATCTCTATCTGATGTAACCAATGGCTCCCTATGGTGTAAGCTACACAAGTAGCGTGTAGTAGTAATTAAAGTACAACTAAACGTTTCTGTATGACAGTCTAAACAAGTAGCTCATCTAGTTAGTATATAATGCATGCGAGTCATTTTACCCTCCGCTGACTGAGCAAAATTCTCCTTTGTGTCTCCCATTCTCTTACACCAAAACTTTGCAGATCACAGTGGGAGGGTTTCAGCAATAGAGGCAGTGTTATACACTAGGTGTAGTCAGATAATGGTTGACAAGCTACAGGCTTGAGAAACAGCAATGAGATTGCTGTTCAGGACACCTCCTGCAATATCTCTGCCCACTATAGTTCAATTAGGCACAGTTTACATAATTGTGGCAACTCTGCTCTGACTTCTGCAGTAGTGCAGCATCTTTGCTACACCAGAACAGGAAGCTGCATTAGGTGGACTTCACTGGAAGGATCAACAAGTATTTGTGAGGCTTTGCAGAGGGAGAAAAAAGTAGGTGCAGATGCACTTAATGAGAAGCACATATTTATTAGTGGGAGGCCATAGTTCTACTTTAACCACTTGCTTACTGGGCACATATCCCCCCTCCTGCCCAAGCGAAATTTCAGCTTCCGGCACTGCGTCGCTTTAACTGACAATTGCGCGGTCGTGCGACGTCACTCCCAAACAAAATTGACGTCCTTTTTTCCCCACAAATAGAGCTTTCTTTTGGTGGCATTTGATCACCTCTGCGGTTTTTATTTTTTGCACTATAAACAAAAAAAGAGCGACAATTTAAAAAAAAAACACTTTTTTTTACTTTTTGCTATAATAGTTATCCCAATTTTATTTTAATATTCTTCTACATAATTTTGGTAAAAAAAAAAAAATTCGCAATAAGTGTATAGTGATTGGTTTGCGCAAAAGTTATAGCGCCTACAAAAATAGGGGACAGAATTATGATTTTGTTTATTATTATTTTTTTTTTACTAGTAATGGCGGCGATCTGCGATTTTTATTGGGACTGCGACCTTATGGCGGACACAACGGACACTTTTGGGACCATTCACATTTATACAGCGATTAGTGCTATAAATATGCACTGATTACTGTATAAATGTGACTGTCAGGGAAGGGGTTAACACTAGGGGCGAGGAAGGGGTTAATTGTTGTACCCTGCATGGTGTTTCTAACTGTGGGGAGGTGACCGATCTGTGTCCCTATGTACAAGGGACACAGCATCAGTCTCCTCTCTCCCTGACAGGACGTGGATCTGTGTGTTTACACACACAGATCCACGTCCTTGTCTGTTTAACCACCGATCGCGGTTGCCCGGCGGACATCGCGGCCGCCAGGCACGCGCATCGGCATCTCAGTGATGCGTCAGGGGCGCGTGCGTTGGCGCTCACGCGCCCCCCAGTGGTCGGAGGACGTCCTCCCGGCAATTGAGAGCCACCTTGAGGCCATCTTTATCCACTTGCCCACCGGGTTAATTCTGGCACTTCTCTCCTTCATGTGAAAATCACAAATTTTTTTGCTAGAAAATTAATCAGAACCCCCAAACATTATATATTTTTTTTTAGCAGACATCCTAGGGAATAAAATGGCAGTCATTGCAATACTTTTTGTCACACCGTATTTGCGCAGCGGTCTTACAAGCGCACTTTTTTTGGATAAAAATCACTTTTTTGAATTAAAAAATAAGACAACAATACATTTTGCCCAATTTTTTTATATATTGTGAAAGATAATGTTACGCCGAGTAAAATGATACCCAACATGTCACGCTTAAAAATTGCGCCCGCTCGTGGCATGGCGTCAAACTTTTACCCTTAAAAATCTCGATAGGCGACGTTTAAAAAATTCTACAGGTTTCATTTTTTGAGTTGCAGAGTAGGTCTAGGGCTAGAATTATTGCTCTCACTCTAATGATCACGGCGATACCTCACTTGTGTGGTTTGAATACCGTTTTCATATGCGGGCGCTACTCGCGTATGCGTTTGCTTCTGCGCCTGAGCTCGTCGGGACGGGGCGCTTTAAAAAATTTTTTTTTTGGTTTTCTTATTTATTTTTATTTAGTTTTATAATTTTTTACACTGAAAAAAAAAAAAAAAAATTGATCACTTTTATTCCTATTACAAGGAATGTAAACATCCCTTATAATAGAAAAAAGCATGACAGGTCCTCTTAAATATGAGATCTGGGGTCAAAAAGACCTCAGATCTCATAATTAGACTTAAATGCAAAAAAAAATAATAAAAAAAAAAAAAGTCATTTTTTCAAATGACAAAAAAAAAAATGTTTCTTTAAGAGGCTGGGCGGGACTGACGTTTTGACGTCACTTCCGCCCAGCAGAGCTATGAGGGCGGGTGAAGGAGATTTCTCCTTCAGTCCCGTCCCCGCTCAGCTGCCGGACACATCCGATCCCCTCCGCCGCTACCGATGGCTCCGGTAAGCGGCGGAGGGCGCGGGAGAGCGGCGGGAGGGGGGGGGCCCCTCTCCCGCCACCGATAACTGCGATCTCGCGGCGAATCCGCCGCGGAGACCACCGTTATCGTGTACACCACCGCCCCCTGAAAAGATGAATATCTCGGTTGTGGCAGCAGCTGCTGCCGTTATCGAGATATTCAACTTTAACTACTTGCCGACCGCCCACCGTCGTTATACGTCCTCACTTTAGAGATGAATATCTCGGTAACGGCAGCAGCTGCTGCCACAATCGAGATATTCATCTCTTCTGTGGGCGGCCGTGTTAACGATAATGGCGGTCTCCGCGGCGGATTCACCGCGAGATCGCCGTTATCGGTGGCGGGAGAGGGCCCCCCTCCCGCCGCTCTCCCGCACCCTCCGCCGCTTACCGTAGCCGTCGGTAGCGGCGGAGGAGATCGCGACCATCCGGCTGGTGAGCGGGGACGAGACTGAAGGAAAAATCTCCTTCGCCCGTCCCCATAGCTCCGCTGGGCGGAAGTGACGTCAAAACGTCAGTCCCGCCCAGCGTCTTAAAGAAACATTTTTTTTTTTTGTCATTTGAAAAAATGACATTTCCAATTTTTTTTTTTTTTTTTGCATTTAAGCCCAAATATGAGATCTGAGGTCTTTTTGACCCCAGATCTCATTCTTAAAAAGGACCTGTCATGCTTTTTTCTATTACAAGGGATGTTTACATTCCTTGTAATAGGAATAAAAGTGATAATTTTTTTTTTTTTTTTTCAGTGTTAAAAATTCTAAAATAAATAAAAATAAATGCGAAAAGCAAAAAAAAAAGTTTTTAGAGCGCCCCGTCCCGACGAGCTCGCGCGTAGAAGCGAACGTATACGCGAGTAGCGCCGACATATGAAAACGGTATTCAAACCACACAAGTGAGGTATTGCCGCGATCGTTAGAGCGAGAGCATTAATTTTAGCCTTAGGCCTACTCTGTAACTCAAAAAATGCAACTTGTAGAATTTTTTAAACGTCGCCTATCAAGATTTTTAAGGGTAAAAGTTTGACGCCATGCTACGAGCGGGCGCAATTTTTAAGCGTGACATGTTGGGTATCATTTTACTCGGCGTAACATTATCTTTCACAATATATAAAAAAATTGGGCCAAATTTATTGTTGTCTTATTTTTTCATTTAAAAAAGTGAATTTTTTCCAAAAAAAGTGCGCTTGTAAGACCGCTGCGCAAATACGGTGTGACAAAAAGTATTGCAATGACTTCCATTTTATTCTCTAGGGTGTTAGAAAAAAAAAATATATAATGTTTGGGGGTTTTAAGTAATTTTCTAGCAAAAAAAAATGGTTTTGTCTCGTAAACACCGACTCTGAAAAACAGGCCCGGGGCTAAAGTGGTTAAAAAGAGGACGTCTTTTTGACATGGGGCGGTGGTCAAGAGGTTATACAATAGGCGGGATCTCAAGTAGTTAAAGCAAAACAGTTTTTTTTTCTTTGGTTTGGGGAGGGTTAGAACCTTTGTCAGTTTTTTGATGCTGTCTGCCTTTACATGCACTTGAACTTTAATGGCATCCCAGTCTTAGTCTGTAGGGTTCAATATTGAGTTGGCCCATCCATTGCAGGTATAACCGCTTCAGCTCTTCTGGGAAGGCTGTCCACAAGGTTTGAGGTCAGGCTCTGATGTGGACAAGAAGGCCTGGCTCGCAGTATCCGCTCTAATTCATCCCAATGGTGTTCTATCAGGTTGAGGTCAGGACTCTGTACAGGTCAGTCAAGTTCCTCCACCCCAAACTCGATCATCCACACTATATTGACAAAAGTATTGGGCCACCCCTCCAAATAATTGGGTGGAGGGGGGATTATGGTGTAGGGTTTTTGTTCAGGTTTTGGGCTCTTAAAGTGGAGTTCCACCCATAAATATAACATTACATCAGTAGTTTTAAAAAAAATGTCATTAGTCCTTAACGAAAAAAAATTTTTTTTTAGATGCCTTCAAAGTGTTGTTGTTGGCAGAATAGTTAATCTTCCCACTTCCTGCACCTAGGTGCTTAATTCTTCCTAACCTACACCGCACAGACTCCTGGGAATGTAGTGGGTGTAACTTTCCAGGAGTCTGTGCACTCCCTAGTCTCAAAGAATCATGTGACTTTGACAGCACAGGTGCTGAAACCTGATCTGACACTGCTTGTGCAGCACTGAGCTTGTGCGAGATCTGCAAGGCTGAAATCCAGGAAGTCATACAGTCTGGCTTCATGATGCCCACACTTAAGATGGCCCCAGTCAATTTATATTTTATAAAGTGTCTAAATGCTGTAACAACCTAACAAAACGGACCTTAGTTTACAGACTAACTTTACTAGAATACATTAACCACTTAAGGACCGGACCAATATGCTGCCTAAAGACCCAAGGTGTTTTTACAGTTCGGGACTGCGTCGCTTTAACAGACAATTGCGCGGTCGTGCGACGTGGCTCCCAAACAAAATTGGCGTACTTTTTCCCCCACAAATAGAGCTTTCTTTTGGTGGTATTTGATCACCTCGGCGGTTTTTATTTTTTGCGCTATAAACAAAAATAGAGCGACAATTTTGAAAAAAATGCAATATTTTTTACTTTTTGCTATAATAAATATCCCCCAAAAACATATATAAATTTTTTTTTTCCTCAGTTTAGACCGATACGTATTCTTCTACCTATTTTTGGTAAAAAAAAATCGCAATAAGCGTTTATCGATTGGTTTGCGCAAAATGTATAGCGTTTACAAAATAGGGGATAGTTTTATTGCATTTTTATTAATTATTTTTTTTTACTACTAATGGCGGCGATCAGCGATTTTTTTCGTGACTGCGACATTATGGCGGACACTTCGGACAATTTTGACACATTTTTGGGACCATTGTCATTTTCACAGCAAAAAATGCATTTAAATTGCATTGTTTATTGTGAAAATGACAGTTGCAGTTTGGGAGTTAACCACAGGTGGCGCTGTAGGATTTAGTGTACACTTAGTGTGTGTTTACAACTGTAGGGGGGTGTGGCTGTAGGAATGACGTCATCGATCGAATCTCCCCTATAAAGGGGATCACTCGATCGATGCAGCGCCATAGTGAAGCACGGGGAAGCCGTGTTTACATACGGCTCTCCCCGTTCTTCAGCTCCGGGGAGCGATCGCGACGGAGCGGCTATAAACAAATAGCCGCGCCGTCGTCCCGGATCGCTCCCCGAGGGAACCCGACCGCCGCGTGTAGCGGGGGGGTCCCGATCGGACCCCCGACCCACGTCTAGGCAGGGACGTACAGGTACGTCAATGTGCCTGTACGTGCCATTCTGCCGACGTATATGTACATGCGGCGGTCGGGAAGTGGTTAAGCTTGTGTATTACAGGGGTATTTATATTTAAAAAGTGAAATTGTGGCCGGAACTCCGCTTTAAGGCGTCAGGATACCAAGACTTTTTGGACAATTTCATGCTTCCAACTTTGTGGGAACAGTTTGGGGATGGTCCCTTCCTGTTCCAACATGACTGCACACCAGTGCACAGACAAGGTCCATAAACACACGGATGAGTGAATTTGGGATGAATTACAGCGGAGACTGCGAGCCAGGCCTTTTTGTCCAACATCAGTACCTGACCTCACAAATGCACTTGCTAGAATGGTCAAACATTCCCATAGACACTCCTAATCCTTGTGGACAACCTTCCCAGAAGAGTTGAAGCTGTATTAGCTGCAAAGGGTGGGCCAACTCAATATTGAACCCTACAAACTAAGGCCCCGTACACACCATAGAATCCATCCGCAGATAAATCCCAGCAAATGGGTTTCAGCGGATAGATCCTATGGTGTGTACACGCCAGCGGATCTGTTTCCGCGGATATATCTCCCCTGGGATGGATTCCAGCAGATCGGATATTTGCTGACATGCAGAACATATCCATCTGCTGGAGTCCATCCCAACAGATGGATCCACTGGTCTGTACAGACTCACCGGATCCATCCGTCCGAAGGGATCCCCCGCATGCGTCGTAATGATTCGACGCATGCATGGAATTCCTTATATGACAGCGTCGCGCACGTCGCCGCGTCATAATCGCGGCGACGGCGCGACACGTCATCGCCAGAGGATTTCGGCGCGGATTTCAATGCGATGGTGAGTACACTCCATCGCATTAAAATCTGCTGAAATCCTCGAGAGGATTTATCCGCGGAAACGGTCCGCTGGACCGTATTTGCGGATAAATTCTATCGTGTGTATGGGGCCTAAGACTGGGATGTCATTAAAGTTCATGTGTGTAAAGGCAGGCGTCCCAATACTTTTAGAAATATTGTGTATGTTAAATCTACACACGATGGCATGATGCAAATGTGATTAATCTGTACGTGTTCTGTATAGTTTAAACCAGGGATATGCAATTAGCGGACCTCCAGCTGTTGCAAAACTACAAGTCCCATCATGCCTCTGCCTCTGGGTGTCATGCTTGTGGCTGTCAGAGGCTTGCTATGCCTCATGGGAATTGTAGTTCTGCAACAGCTGGAGGTCCGCTAATTGCATATCCCTGGTTTAAACCATAAGGATCCAGTTGATCCATATGTTAGTGATCTTTTGCTATTGTTGGAAATCCTTTACAGGTGAGATTAGTATATGATTAAGCTATAATTGCCCATGAAGTTTAGGCCTACTGTGTTTTTGTGTTTAATCAGATTAGAGAAGAATTGGATTAAAGATCAAGTTGTGTACCTTTTGGAAACTGGAATGGTAAGAGGTTTGTGTATTAACATCTTACTTGTAGTAATGAAAAACACCCACAGTCGTCCTCTATACTGTATACGACTATACTGCTCAAAAGAGATTTCTTTTTTTTTTTCACTTTAATGTTTTATTTTATTGATGAAGAAATAAATTAATACAATGTACAACATGAAGCTCTCAGTACATTCCATGTCAAAAAGTCAACGACAAATAAATAGTGAAGATACAATACAAACTTCAATTTTCATTTTAGATTAATCTAGCACCATAAAGGGGGAGCAATTAAAATATAAATCGATGTCCCCGTAGGAGATCCCCTACTCAACTATATGTAGGCTGGGCTAAAGAGGGGCGGGGAACCCAATCAACGCTTTCCGTACAGAGTCTCATCCGACACCCCGTAAAGGGAGCAAACTGTGTCGGATAAATGGGTAGCATAACTAAGTATTGGTAAGAGACTTCTGTGACCCCAGATAACCTAGGACCCCGCCCAAAATGTGGAGAAGAGCGCTAGACAGCCCATCCCTTCCCAAGGGACCTGTGAAGAAAAAGACCTCCCACTCCCCACCATACTCTCCCCCTCTCCCAGGGCGCTCCCATGAAAGTATTGCCTATTAACAGACTAGTATGATAACTAAATCAAAGATCTCGAGGAGGAGAATGTACCAAGGTTAGCATAAAAGAAGGAGGGAAAGAGAAAGAGAGGAAAAAAGAAAGATAGAGCAAATGAGAAAGAATGATTGCCAGTAGGCTAGTTAAGTGCCCGAAGGGGACGGCGCATGACCCGGCGATAGAGATACGCCAACATGTCTGGCCCAAGGCTCCCATGTGGCCTCAAAATTATCGCTTGTATTAGAGATGGAGCTGACCATTTTTTCCTGTGTCATGATCCATGAAATCTTCCCCTTAGCTGCCAAGAAAGAGACCCTAGGTTGCTTCCAGGCCGCCGCTAAAGTGGTTTTAGCTCCTATGAGCATGAAAGCTATCAGTTTTTGTATGGGTTTGGAGACCCGAGGGATCTCGGATCCCAGCAGAGCTATCTGCGGAGACTTCACCAGCGGTACCCCCGTGACTTTTCTGATAAGGCAAAATATTCTGTTCCAAAACCCCCTGATTCTGGGGCACTCCCACCAAACATGAAGCATCGTGCCTTGGGCTTGGCAGTTGCGAAAGCATAACGGGGAAGACGTAGGAAACATCGCAGCCAACCTACTGGGGACCAGATACCACCGCATCAGAACCTTTGTGTTGGCTTCAGCTAATGAAGTATTTACTAAACCTTTGAAAGATTTCAAACCTACCTTGTGCCATCTACTCAGGTCCCAGGTCATCCGCAGGTCTCTCTCCCATGCCTCCATGTATGAGAATTTTGTGGACACCTCAGATAAAGCTATATATATTGTAGATATTCCCCCCTTGTGTTCCGTCATTTGTTTACACCAGCTTTCGTAACTAGTAAGAGTTGCGTGCCTGAAATTGTCAGTCCAGAAGGATGACACGAAATTAAAAATTTGGGTGTACCGGGCTCTTTCCGTTAGGGGCAAGTCAAGTGTCCTCACACAATGTTCCAGTGAAAGTGGGCCCATGGGTGTCAGAAAGTCGCCTATTCTATAGATCCCTTTGTCCAGCCACCATTGGAAAGCCGAAATGTCCATCCCTATGGGAAACTGAGGGTTGAGAAAGATCCTTGTCAAAGGCTTAGTCTCCGAGACCAAAGAAGGAAGGTGTCTGAGGCCGTCCCAGAGTCTGAAGGATTGCGACAATGTGGGGGATAGTATTGAAGGTCTAGTTTTTTGGGGAGACCAAAAAAGGCTCTCTATCGAAAGATTAGGGATCGCCAACCCCTCCATTTCTATCCACTCTGGTTTTTCACATTCCGCAAAAATAGCAGAAAATTGTGCTAGTCTGGCAGCTTGGTAGTATTTAAACAGGTTTGGTAGTCCTAGGCCCCCTTGTGTTCTAAACCCGTATAGGACATTTTGTGCCACTCTATAACCCTTGCCCTCCCAAACAAATTTCAGGATTTTACTCTGTAGTGGTCTGAGTTGGTCTTTTTTAACCGCTATTGGTAGAGCTCTAAACAAGTAGAGTAACCTTGGTAGGAGAGTCATTTTGACTGCGTTAACTCTACCTGTCCAAGAAAGTTTGTGTCGATCCCACGTCTGTAGATCTAATTCTAGTTTACGAAATATAGGGGGATAATTAGCCTGGTAGAGATGTTCAATTTTGGTTGTGAGGTTTATACCTAAGTAACGAATGGATGATTCGGCCCACTGGAATTCAAAAAAGGGTTTCAAGTGATTGATCACTGAGGGGGGGGTGGAGATGTTTAAGGCTTGGGATTTATTCCAATTAACCCGCAAACCCGAAATCTTCCCGAAAGACTCCAGTAAGTTGCAAAGAATTGGAAGAGAGGTGATCGGGGAGGAGATATACAGAAGAAGGTCGTCTGCAAAGAGGGCGCATTTATGGATTTGGGAACCACATGATACCCCCCTAATATCCGGGTCTGACCTGATCGCAACAGCAAGTGTCTCAATCGCTATTGCGAAAATCAGGGGGGACAAGGGGCAGCCCTGTCTAGTACCCCTAGCAATTCTAATGGGGCCCGAAAAAAATCCCTGTAGTTTGACCCGTGCACTGGGTTCAGAATAGAGAGATTTCAACAATCCCCGGAATTGTTCACCAAAGCCCCAACGCCGCAAAATCTCGAAGAGGTAATACCACGATACGGAGTCGAACGCCTTTCGTAGGTCTAAAGAAAGGAGGAGTCCTTCCTGCCGCGGGTTCCCGTCCCAGCCCGACTGAAGCAAAGAGATAATATCAATTGCTCGCCTCACCTGGTCTGGACCCTGCCTACCAGGGACGAATCCAACCTGGTCCCTATGGATATAAATGTTTATAAAAGAATTTAACCTGTTGGCTAGTATCTTGGTCAATATTTTTAAATCGTTATTGATTAGGGAAATAGGTCTGTAATTTTCAACGAGCTCTGAGTCCTTATCTGGTTTGGGGATGACAGAGATAAATGCCTCATTCAAATTCGGGTGCATGGATCCGCCCTCCCTTCCCCGTTTTGAATTAAAAAATTTAGTGAGGTGAGGGGCCAAGATTTCACAGAAAGTTTTGTAATATGGGACTGAGAAACCGTCTGGTCCAGGGGCCGAACCATCCTTAAGTCCCCTAATTACCTCTATAGTTTCTTCTGTGGAGATCGGTGCCTCCATCAAATCTACATGACTCTCCTGTAGGTTCGGGATCGCTAACCGGTCCAAAAAGGAATTGACCTCGGGGTGTCTGGCCATCCCCGACCCCCGATATAGGGAGGTATAAAAGGTTTCAAATTCTTGCAGTATGCGTTTAGGGTTAAGGGTTGTTGTCCCGTCCCTGGTCTTAATCTTGGGCAGAGCAAACGTTCGGAACCTCGGCGAGAGCTTGGTGGCTAGCATCGTGTTCATTTTGTTCCTGTATAAATAAAATCTAGCGCTGGACCAATTTAATGATCGTTCCGTCCTAACCGTCAAGGCTAAATTTAAAGCTAGTCGAGCGGCATCAAGCTGCGAAGCCTGAACCGTCGTTTGGTCCTTCTTATGTTGTCTGCGCAGGGTTAAGAAATCTTTCTCAAGCCTCGTCACCTCCGCAGACTTTTCCTTCTTTCTTTTAGAGGCTATCTGGATGATCCTGCCGCGAATGGTAGCTTTATGAGCTGCCCACAATATCTCGGCCGAGGTCCCTTCAACGCTGTTAAATCCAAAATATTCCTTGATGGCCCCTTCAATCTCTAAGACCACCTTAGGGTCATGTAGTAAAGTTTCGTTTAATTTCCAGTGTGATTTGTGAGGATCTGAGTTTTGAGTTTGTAGCGAGCAAACCACCATGGAGTGGTCCGAAAGGGCTGTGTCCGTTATATTAGCTTTCGTGATCAGGGGAATATGTCTAGCAGATATAAATATATGGTCAATCCTAGAGTACGATCTGTGCGGATGGGAATAGTGGGAGTAGTCCTTTTTGTTTGGGTTGAGTTCCCTCCAAATGTCTACCAGGTTATGCTGATATATCAGTTTTGCTATGTGTGAGCTAGCTCTAGTTGGGCGTGTCAATGCTGTAGCTATAGGTTTGGATTTGTCCAAGCTTAGGTCGAATGCAATGTTGGAGTCTCCTCCGCACACTATCATTCCCTCCAAGAGAGGATCTAAGGTATCAAACATAGTTTTAAAGAATTCGGTCTGTCCTCTGTTGGGAGCGTAGTATGAGATGAATGACACTAGAAGTTCATCCAATTCCCCCTTAACCAACAGGAACCTACCATTAGGATCTCTATGAGTCAGGAGCGGATTAAATTTGCAGGATTTCGCGAAAAGGATAGCCACCCCTCTCGTTTTATCCTCGGCGTTAGCCAGAAAAAATTGTGGGTATTGTGCATGAAGAAAGGAGGGCGTGTAAGTGGCCGGAAAATGTGTCTCTTGTAATAAGACGACTGACATCCTCCGGGAGTGGTAAGAATGAAACACCTTCCTTCTCTTAACGGGTGAATTCAAGCCCTGAACATTGTGTGAGGCAACTCTAATCAAGTTCGGCAAAGTCGGGTTATGTGGTGAAGTCATTGGGAGAGCAAAGTGGGTGCAATTTGGAACTTACCCCTTCAACATGGAGGCATGGGAGACAGCAGAGCGGAGCAGAGCAGGAACCGAGCCGAGGCCTGGAATACTATGGGCAGGATGACACAAGCACGGACTGGCAATCAAGAAAAAAAGGTTAGTGAGAAGAGAGATAAGCAAGCAAACAAAAGAAGAGATAATACATTTTAAAATATAAAGTTTGTCCTCACAACGAACGTGGAAGGGAAAAAGATCCGTTCCACCTTCGTCAGACGAACCAATAACGTAGCCCTTAACTCGGGCTACAGGACCAAACCCCGACAGTGACATAGTCCCCGTCCAGGGATGATCTGAGGCGCAAGGCAACTGCCTCAGCCCCTATCAACCCTTTAGAGTCAACCAGGAGATGATAGCTTATCATATAATACTCTAAATGCATACTATTGTGATACATGAAAAAAAATATACGGATCACGGTCAGTGCGGAGAACATAAAACTAGGAAACAAGACAGTCTCAATAAAAAAACTGTATGGGGATTTCATGGGTCCCCAGCCACGGATAGGGTACCCATAACCAATATACCTAACAGGTATAATATCCTCCGTTAGAAACACCAAACAGAGGGAAACTCCAGAACAGTGAGCAGAGCCACTATGATGATTATTTCAGGTCTTTGTGGTATCTTTGGTGCGTCTGCTTTTGCTTGTGTGCCAGGTGGGAGATAAAGGACTTGCCGGGGTGGATCGTTTGGATGAACCTGGTGGAAAATTTGACGTGTCCATTGCTGAGTCCAGCGAGATCAGTTTCAAGGCTAGCAAAAATTTTTCTCCTTCAGATAGCGTGGTGAAGGCGTGGGTTTTGCCCTTGAAGGCGAATTTTAAGGCAAACGGAAATCCCCACCAATATTTGATGTCCTTTTGGGACAAAATCAGCAATAAAGGTTTCAGCGATCTGCGTCTTTGTATGGTAGCTGCAGAAATGTCAGCGAAAATTTGAATATCCTGACCCATGAAGGATATGCGGGGTTGCTGACGGGAAGCCCTCATGACCTCTTCCTTCACTGAGAAGTAATGGGGTTTTACTATGATATCCCTGGGAGATCCGTCCTTTCTCAGAGGGCCCAGGGACCTATGGGCCCTGTCCAGCTCCAGCTTGTGGGGTGCAATGGAGGGGATCATGCTTTTGATGAGGTCCTGGATAGCTTTAGGGATATCTGTAACGGACTCAGGGAGACCCCTCACCCTAAAATTGTCCCTTCTGGAACGATTCTCGAGGTCGTCAATTCTATTAAGGGCCACGTCCAGTTGCTCCTGAAGTGATTGTATTTGGTCGGTGTTCTGATTAGTTCTAGATATAGTGATGTCCAATTTATTTTCTATAATCTCCATCCTGGAGCCCAGATTCTGGAAGTCAGCATGTATTTCCCTAGTAATATTAACTGCTGTTTGGGCCAGGCCTCGTTCAAGTAGTTCAGAGAACTTCAAAAAGAGCTCCCCTGCATTCTGAGGTATCTCAAGTTCTGAGTGACCAGCAGCCATAGAGACTGGTAAAGCCTGTGTTACCCCCTGTGCAGGGCCAGTATAGTGGACCAGTGGGGAGTCCGACTGGGTACCTGAGGCGGCTGATATTGGTGACAGGGAGCCTGGTGTGCCTTGGACCAGCATAGGAGGAAAGTTTAAGATGGCAGGGGCGATCACTTGCCTCAAGTCTGTGCTTCCCTCTGTGTGAGGTAACTGTGGCTGAGGCGCGGCCGCCATCTTGGAATCGGCCTTAGTTTCCAGCGCCGTGAAACTCGTCCCCAGGCCCCTCCGGACCGCGCTACTGTACATGGGGAGCTCGACCGAGCGTTCCCCTATCGATTCCGACCCTCGGGGAGCTTGGCACCGCCGTGAATCCGGTGCTAGGGCTGACGTGGGGCTGAGGCAGAGCGGAGCTCCTGGCTTACGCGGCCATCTTGGACGCCTCCGCGCATGCGCCTCGCTCAAAAGAGATTTCATTACAAGCTTTATTCAGCAAACATTTCCCCTGTGGGGGGGGGGGGGGGTTAAAGTCTGCTTTCTCTTAGTTTATCTTTTGCTGAAGAATGTGCATTTTATCTTTACATTTGCAGTGTTTTCTCTTGCTTTATTTAAGGTAGTGTACAACAGATTTAATTGTTCTCCAAAGCATTACTCAGCCTCTGTCCAGTCTGGGATATAATCTGCTGTGGGTTGATAAGCTGGTCCTGCTCGTTATAAAACTGCCGATGATTTGTTATGAGCTACAGCGATGGCCACCTGGGTACATACAGCCAAGGCCATAAATAACTATCAAATAGCCAAGACGTCATTTATCATGATTGCTGCAGGTGAGGACAGCTGAACATTGGCGCTTAGCAGGTGAAAGTGTTACCATCAAGCCCAGGAAAAATTCACTATTTAACCTCAAAATTTCACAATGAAAAATGCTACTGTCCTAAAATATCAGCCCCCCCCAAAAATGTGAGTGTGAGTGAAATCACTCACAGGACTTTTAGAATTCAGGAAGCCAGTAACCTATAATCCAATTTTATATTGCTTTCCCATTGGGTGTGGGTGCTGAAACTGGAGGTAAGGGGCAGAGCTGGGGTGATGAACATAAATCCAATGTACTCTGTGTGTTATATGTGTAGCTGTTGTTTTTTTATTACTTATGCTGTGTGTTGTGTCTCTTCAGGTAGCACAGCAAAGCCAGACTAAATTCAGACACGTGTCAGTAGAGGATTGAAACCCCTAGTAAAATAGTTTCAGAAAATGGAAATCTCACTTTCAGTGTAAAACAGCCATATATATGTAGGACACTGACAGCATTGATTGACTGTGCAGGAAAGTAAGATTCTACAGGTAGAGTTACTGTTTAAAATGGTTGTAAACCTCAGACATTAAAGTGGCTGTAAAGGCTCCAGGTTTTTTTACCTAGAAAAAAACCTTCTCTGTGCAGCAGCCCCCGTCCCCCTAATACTTACCTGAGCCCCATCGCAATCCAGTGGTGTTCACGTGCTCTCCCGAGGTCTCTTCCTCCTCATTGGATGAGACTGCAGCGGTAACCATTGGCTTCCACTGCTGTCAATCGCAGCCAGTAAAGTGAAGGGGGGGCGGGACCAAGCCGTGTATACGTCGGCAGAATGGCTCGTGTGTGCAAAGCAACGTACCTGTACATTGCTTTGAAAAATCCTACCGTGCACGCGGGACCTGCTTGATGCGATCTCTGCCGTTGTCCCGCGATCATGTCACGGATCTGCAGAATGGGAAGATGCTTTTGTAAACAAGGCATTTCCCTGTTCTGCCTAGTGACAGGACAGTCATCTACTGCTCCCTGTGATCGGGAGAAGTGATCCCTTTCGTGTCATTCGTAGCCCAGCCCCCACACAGTTGGAATCACTCATTAGGACACACTTAACCCCTTCCTCGCCCCCAATGGTTAACCCCTTCCCTGCCAGTGTCATTTACACAGTAATCGGTGCATTTGTATAGCACTGATCGCTGTATAAATGACAATGGTCCCAAAATAGCATTAAAAGTATCCGATGTGTCTGACATAATGTCGCAGTCACGATAAAAATCAGACCATCGCCATTATTAGTAAAAAATTATTAATAAAAATGCCATAAACTATCTCCTATTTTCTAGACACTATTAGCCAGATTCGGAAAGACTTACGATGGCGTATCAGTAGATACACCGTTGTAAGTCCGAATGCGCGCTGTCGTATCTTTAAGCGTATTCTCAAACTGAGATACGCTTCACTGTTGCTAAGATATGACCGGCGTAAGTCTCCTACGCCGTCGTATCTTAGCTGCATATTTACGCTGGCCGCTAGGGGCGTGTACATGGATTTACGCCTAGAATATGTAAATGAGCAAGAAACGCCTATTCACGAACGTACGTACGCCCGTCGCAGTAAACTACGCCGTTTACGTAAGGCGTTTTTCAGGCGTAAAGATAAACCACTAAAAAGATGGCGCAGCCCGTGCAAGGTATAGACGTCGGAAGTGCCGTCGAATTTTACGTCATTTGCGTAAGCCGTACGTGAATGGGGCTGGGTGTAGGTGAGGTTCACGTCGAAAGCATTGAGTATTTCCAACGTGATTCTGAGCATGCGCGCGCATGCGCTGTACGAACGGCCTTTATTTACAGTACAGACCAAAAGTTTGGACACACCTTCTCATTCAAAGAGTTTTCTTTATTTTCATGACTATGAAAATTGTAGATTCACACTGAAGGCATCAAAACTATGAATTAACACATGTGGAATTATACATAACAAAAAAGTGTGAAACAACTGAAAATATATTTCATATTCTAGGTTCTTCAAAGTAGCCACCATTTGCAGCAGACACATCTCTAGAACTGTTAAGAGGAGACTGTGTGAATCAGGCCTTCATGGTAGAATATCTGCTAGGAAACCACTGCTAAAGAAAGGCAACAAGCAGAAGAGACTTGTTTGGGCTAAAGAACACAATGAATGGACATTAGACCAGCGGAAATCTGTGCTTTGGTCTGATGAGTCCAAATTTGGTTAAACCCCCGTGTCTTTGTGCGACGCAGAAAAGGTGAACGGATGGACTCTACATGCCTGGTTCCCACCGTGAAGCATGGAGGAGGAGGTGTGATGGTGTGGGGGTGCTTTGCTGGTGACACTGTTGGGGATTTATTCAAAATTGAAGGCATACTGAACCAGCATGGCTACCACAGCATCTTGCAGCGGCATGCTATTCGGTTTGCGTTTAGTTGGACCATCATTTATTTTTTAACAGGACAATGACCCCAAACACACCTCCAGGCTGTGTAAGGGCTATTTGACCAAGAAGGAGAGTGATGTGTGCTGCGCCAGGTGACTACCTCTTAAAGCTCATCAAGAGAATGCCAAGAGTGTGCAAAGCATTAATCAAAGCAGAAGGTGGCTACTTTGAAGAACCTAGAATATGAAATATATTTTCAGTTGTTTCACACTTTTTTGTTATGTATAATTCCACATGTGTTAATTCATAGTTTTGATGCCTTCAGTGTGAATCTACAATTTTAATAGTCATAAAAATAAAGAAAACTCTTTGAATGAGAAGGTGTGTCCAACCGTTTGATCTGTACTGTACATGGGGTCACGGCTAATTTAAATGTAGCCCGCCCACTACATGCCTACTTTAAATTAGGCGGTGTTACGCCGGGCCATTTGCGCTACGCCGATGTAACTTAGGGAGCAAGTGCTTTGTGAATACAGTATTTGCCTCACTATGTTACGTCGGCGTAGTGCAAATGGGATGCGCTACGCCGAACTAAAGAAGCGCCCGTCTCTCTGAATCTGGCTATATAACTTTTGTGCAAACCAATCAATATATACGCTTATTGCGATTTTTTTTTTTTTTTTTTACCAAAAATATGTAGAAGAGTACATATCGGCCTAAACTGAGGAAAAAAAATGTATATATATTTTTGGGGGATATTTATTATAGCAAAAAGTAAAAATATTGAATTTTTTTTCAAAATTGTCGCTCTTTTTGTTTATAGCGCAAAAAATAAAAACCGCAGAGGTGATCAAATACCACCAAAAGAAAGCTCTATTTGTGGGAAAAAAAGGACATCAATTTTGTTTTGGGTACCACGACCACGCAATTGTTAAAGCAACGCCGTACCGAATCGCAAAAAGTGCTCTGGTCAGGAAGGGGGTAAATTCTTCCGGGGCTGAAGTGGTTAAAAAAAAAAATAAGACAACAGAGAAAGTTTCCCGAATGGTTTTTTTTTGGCAGCTCAAGTGAACGAGTAGGATGCAATTTAAGTGAAAAAGGTATTTATTCACATGTATCGAAAAGGGGGTAATAGGATATGAGTTGCGGCAATACAAAAGACATAAAAAAATCATACAATATTATACAGTACACAACAAATCATTTATACAGCTGAATACAATTATTGCATGTATAAACAATATCCTAACGCGTTTCGACCATAATGGTCTTCTTCAGAGGTTTAATTGGTTGTGACTGAAAGAGAATGTACAAAGGGTTACATAAAGTATTTCACATATTATAGTCCAATCACCTACCCCACCCACAGCTCCATTTGTATAGAGACATCTTCCATTTGGAAGGAGGGGTGGGGGGTGGAGGACAGGAAACATAATACTGTATCAATGAGGCAAGAAAGATTAGTAAAAATCGATCATTACCGATAGTGAAGTAAGAAAGTAGTCTCGATGAAGCTTTGCTGTCACAAAACAGGGGGGTCCAGCCGTTCTTCCACGGATCTCTCCAAATCTCAGGGCTCCCACATGAGCGTCCACGCTAAAATGTGTGGTCCCACATGACACAACAGGGGGTCACCAAAAAGGGGCGGAACCCAAACAGGGCAGGCGGGTGGGGGGGAGAGAAACAACATGGAGGAAAAGGAAAGGCCTGCAATAGGATAATAAACATTAAAAATTGAGGCAGTGTATGTATGTGTATACATACTTAAAAAGTGCCTATAAAATAAATTGTTGGGGGTGCCGTGTGGTGTCAGCTCTATAAGCAAGTATTTTAAGAAGATTGATAATAAGATATTTGGGTGAAAGAACCCCTAATATAGCAAGGTATATGCGTCAGACGATCCAAAAGAGGGGGAGGGGAGATTGGGTGAAGTGTAGGAAAAAAGGGGTGGGGAACATAAAAAAGGGTGAGAAAGGGGTTGAGGTGAGGAAATATAAAGAGGAAAAACAAAGTGAGAAAAGGCGGGGGTGCAAGAAAATGTGGGAATGGAAAAAAGGGTTATGGAAAGAGTGAGGGAATGTGTGTTTAGAATGTGGAAATTAAAGAAGGAATAAATAAAATAAATGTGAAGAGCTGAAAAAGAAAGCCGCGTGATGGGGAAATGGGAAAGGTGACTGTGAAAAAGGAGGAAAAGGAAGAGGAACGTAAGGGAAAAGAAAAAACAGAAAATGGTATGTAGTGCAGTGAAAAATGGTCAAAGCCAATAGGACAAGATTGAAGTGCAGTGAGACAAGGATGTGGAGTGAAAGCAGGTGAAGTGAAAAAATAAGTCAAAAGATGAAAAGGTTGGTGTGGAGGAATAGAGGACAGGGTGGTGAAAAGAAGAAGAGGGGAAGGAAAAAAAGAAATTAAAAATGTGTTGGACTGCAAACAAGAAGTGACATGGGTGGGAAATAAGAAACATAGAAAAGGGGGGGGGATTAATGTGGGAAGCGAGGGAAGGAACGTGATATGATTAGGGGTGAGTGAAACCCTAATGAAAAGAGTGAACGGCTGTTACCTTTATGGACAAAGATGGCAATGAATCTTTGAGTTAAAGGTATCCAATAAGGACCATGCTTCAATATGAAAGAAGCCACTGGTGTTCAAGAAACATATCAGCGTTATGCCCTCCGTAAAAATAGAGTGGGATGGGTTATATATGGTATTAAGAAAAGGGGGAGAAAAATTAAACCCAAATAGAAAAGGTTAAAAGTGGTGAACCACAGACTTACCCTGTTTGAGGGAAAGGAATTGATGCTGCTCCTGGAGGTCAGCAAAGTCCTCTGGGAGAGGCAGGAAAGGGCTGAACAATTTATGGCACATCTAATTAGCCATTAAGAGGGGAAACGCCCTCATTCCTAAAAGTCCATGTGGGATGTGTCCCCCCCAGGAACCGAACCACACACCCCCGGTGGGGACCACCCATCCGCATGGCGGATAATGAAGGCGGCCCCCTCGGCGTGTGGGAGCGCACACAGCGCCGACCACTGCTGTCGCTCCCGATGACGCAGACGCAACTGGATGACGTCACCGCGTACACCCGGACCAGCCGTGCATGTGCAGTGTACGCCAAGGCGTGCGGGAGCGGTCCCACGCGCCGCCAGCAGGGGGAGAGAGCGGCCCCACGGGAGACAACAGTGCACTGTCGCCACCCAGTGGGGAACGCATAGCGTACATGTAAGCAATACTCTCACCCTGCTGGGAGGTAACACGGAGCCACACAGGATGGACTGCCCAGATGGGGACCAAGTAGGGGCGTCCAGGGAAGACTCCATGTGTTTTGTCCCTTCTATATATAAAAAAAAAAGTACTTTTAATATCACTTTAAGTATGAACAAAGCACATCCTTCTATACTGTTTGTCTCTATCCAAAGTGCTGAGTGTGATTTTTCTCTCTGCTGTCTGGAGATAATTGGTGAGCGGGGAGGAGAGTTCCAGCACACAGCTTGTGATTTTCAGCCACCACGGTGCATGTACCTGTGTACTGTGAGGAAAGGGAGGTGTCCATTCTCTATAATTGACTCTCAGAGCTCTCCTGACTTTGCTCTGTGGTGTGTGACTTTAGATGCCCCTCCCCTGCTTTCCAGAGCTGAGAAATCCTGTGTAAATTCAGCACTTTGAATGGATGTAAATAAGAGAGGGCTGCAGATAAACAGGTACAATTTATGTAAGAGGATTTGTTTTATCGTTGTGTATCACCTGAGGCCAGTCACTGCACTGAGTATATGTAAGGGTTTTCGACCACTTAGTCTGCCATCACTTGCGGACAGAACACATTATCCATTACATTATATATTAGCAGCTCTTCTTCACACAAAATTCCAAAGCATATGGAGAGCATATGTAAAGTGATAAAGGGCGCAAAGAACCAATTGTGAAATTAATAGGAACACATTCTACAATCAATCGAACAGTAGCCAAAGATCTCTGGTCAGAGTTTAAAAAAATCACTTAGAGTAAAGCACTTTATTGAATACTATTTGCACATGGTAAAAAAGTCACGGTGATTGGATACAAAGAAGAATTTCGTTTGGACACATCATATTTGATATTTATGGACTTTATACTCTTGTTCTGTTTGACTGTAGAATGTGTTCCTATTAATTTCACAAGTAGTTCTTTGCGCCCTTTATCACATTAGTACCCACTAATTTAGTGGCTGCATTGGCCATTTATTCAAATATTTGTTGGCACCATACCCCCCTTTTTTTCTTTTCATATGGAGAGCATAGCCTGACGTGCATTCTACTTTATTAAATAAAATTACAGTAATCTATATAATTTACAATGGAGTATCCGATTACAGGCAGCAAATGTTCGCTGAGGCGATCTAGACAACAATCCAGTTTCTTATATAACCTTGTAATTGCTTTGCTGTGTTCAGAAAAAACAGATGGGAATACACCACTGAATAAACAGATTGTTTCAAAACACCACTAAATGTTGTTTTATAATATAACCCATTTTTTTTTATAAAAAGTTAATCATACTCGTATCTCTATGCATAGTTTGTTATTTGTGTGCAGGGTGTCCATTTAATTACCATGCTCAGATGCAGGTGCCGGCCACTTTAATTCCCTTTCCCACTTTTTCTTGGGTTTCTGTGCATGCCCAGGAAAGATCTATTTTTCAGCTCCCCTCCCTTAGCAGTTAAGAGAGGCCACATCTGAGGAGAAAGGGGTAGCTGGGCAAGTGACCTGCAGCCAGGTGCGTGGCTCTCATTGCCAGATCAAGCATGCAGGCCGCCAGGCAGGTGCCTATTGGCATATAGCCACTGTGGGGAGCCTCGCTCCAATTATTTATAGAGTACTGCGGTTTCAGGGGGGTGACCCTTTGTCCTTCAGGCCTTGAATCCACACTATTTGCCTATGTTACCAGAGCTGCCCTGGATTGTAAATGAGAGGAATGCTGTTTATGAGGATGAACAAGTGGTTTGTGTTCTGAACTGTTTTAATGAAGTGGTGATTCTCAACTGGACTCTGTTATATTGAGTCCTATAAAGACTAGCCTTTGAAGCCGCATGTTACCCCGAAATGAGTCAGTAACATTGCTGTGAAGAAACTCCATGTTTGTTCAGCTTTCATAATCTATGTAATTTAGTGGGTCTGAATCAAGAGCTGTCTCATATGATCCTCTGGGAGACTTACCTGCACTGCTTAAGCGGTCCATCAACATGATGTAGTAGGGGAACACAAATGCATATGTGAGGGGCTGAGGGTTTACTTACTGACTAGTTGCACGGAATGGAGGTGAAATTAAGAGGTTTTTTTTTTCTTGCAAGTGTGTACAGGCTTTTCAGAATATTATCAGTTTGTAGTGATCGTTAAATCATGCGTATTTACACTTCTGTGTAATTTACATGGTACTGTGCCCCTCTTGTGTTATTTCTGTCCTTTTGCTGGAATGCCTGGATTAAAACAACCTTTGCCCTTGGCTTCGAAGAGCCCCAGGCATGGCTGCCTCATCAGCGTTAGGGATGGGGCAGGGGTTCAGTGGAGCTTTAGAACCCAGGAAACACCCCAAGGCCCCTTTTGATGCCCAAATGCATAGAGTCCTAATTAGACTGGAGTGCAGAGATGTCTGAGTGCAGAGATGGCTAATTTTTCCTCTTTTGTACTTCTCTGGCATTGAGTTTTCATGACGCACTTGTCAAGGTCATTGATGATTTTTCCAGCCGCCACTCGTCCCTGGAATTGTATAATTTGACTGATGGGGAAATGTGATCCTGCTGACATAAAACAGGGACAAAGGCTCATGGGAAATATAATACTTGTCAACAGCACAGATTCCTGGGAAAAACATTACGGCAACAATGTATACTGGAAATGCAACATAAGCAAGACAAGTATGTAGGGAGGTGCGAAATATGGGAGTTTTAGAATAAAGGTTTGCTTTAGTGTGCATGAATATTTTGCTTTCAGACTGAGTCAGGGGATATGATCTGTGTATTTAGTGGCTGTAATCCTAATACTGGCATTCATTTTCTGCAGCTGATTGCCCCACTAGCTACATCACTGTAGTAGACATTATCCATATTTCTTAATAGTGCAGGCTACTGTTTTAAGTGCCAGTCCTTGCAGTTCTGGGTGCAGAGCATAGAATCCTTTAACAAGAGGTTCTAGTTACACCAAGAAGCACTGTACAAAGCCTGCTGAATAAGAATACAATTGATTTTTAAAGAAACCAGGTGGGCTTATGTGATTGGAGCACAGTTAAAAAAAAATCAGCTTGCCAGAAATTAACTGGATGTCCCACCTGCTGCCTTTTAGTAGGAAATCTCTATTTATATCATCACCCATGAATTCCAAAATTGATTAACCGTAAAATTGTGCTAATTTGTAAATATGTCTTTGTCTGACTCTATCCTACACTCTGTAACCCACATCTTCAATCTCTCCCTCTCTTCTGGCATCTTCCCCAAAGCTCTAAAACATGTGCTGGTCACCCCCATCCTTAAAAAGACGCCCTTGGACCTTAACAATCTACGCCCTATGTCCTTTCTCCCCTTTTACCTCTAAACTCCTTGAACGCCTGGTCTACAATTAACTGAGTGTACACCACATAAAGAATAACCTTCTTGATCCCCTTCAGTCTGGACTTCGCCCTCAACACTCCACAGTAACTGCTCTTCTAAAACTCACAAATGGCTTACTAACCGCAAAAATCAACGGACACTATTCTGTACTCCAACTTCTGGACCTTTCGGCTGCCTTTGATATAGTTGACCACCCCCTCCTCCTCTAAAAACTTTACTCCCTCGGTCTCCGTGACTGCTCTAAGGTGGCTCTCATCCTACCGATCCCAATGCACCTTCAGTGTCACTTACAATTCTACTTCCTCCTCTCCTCTTCCCATCTCCGTCGGGGTCCCCCAAGGTTCTGTTCTTGGACCTCTCTTATTTTCAATCTACGCCTCTTACCTGGGTCAGCTGATTGCCTCACACGGCTTTCAATATCATTTCTACGCTGACGACCCAAATCTATGTTTCCACCCCTCAACTCACGCGTCACTAACTTACTAACAGACATATCTTGATGTCACACACCACTTCCTCAAACTCAACTTGTCCAAAACCTCCCCCACGTGTCTCTTACCCCGTTTTCTCTGTCAAGAGCAATGGCACACCCACCCCCCACATGCCAGGGTGCTAGTTATTATCCTGGACTCTGAACTCTCATTTTAGCCCCACATCCAATCCCTTTCCAAAGCTTGCCGCCTCAACCTCCGCAACATCTCCAATCTACGTCCCTTCCTAACCATTGAAACCACAAAGCTCCTGATTCACTCCCTGGCTAACTCTCGCCTCAACTACTGCAACTCTCTCCTTATTGACTTACCTTTAAATAGACTAGCCCCCTTCAGTCCATCATTAATACTGCTGCTAGACTTATCCACCTTACAAACCGCTCAGCGTCTTCTACCCCTCTCTGCCAATCCCTCCATTGGCTGCCACTCACCCAACAAATTAAATTCAAAATACTAACAATAAGTTAAAAAGCCTAGTCTCAAAATACCAACCTAATTGTCCTCTTCGTTCCTTCCAAGAACTCCTGCTCGCTAGCTCCCTCATCACCTCCTCCCATATTCGCCTCCCAGGACTTCTCCAGAGCTTCTCCCATCCTCTGAAATACCCTACCCCAATCTGTCAGACTATCTCCAAATCTATCTACTTTTAGGCGATCCCTAAAAACGTTTCTCTTTGGAGAAGCCTACCCTGCCTCCACCTAACAACTGTTCTTTTATTTTCTTCATTGGCTTATCCCCCACAGTTATTACCTTTTTGTATCACTTGACCCTCCCTCCTAGATTGTAAGCTCTAATGAGCAGGGCCCTCTGATTCTTCCTATATTGAAATGGTACTTTCTGCCCTACTGTTATAAAGCGCTGCACAAACTGTTGGCGCTATATAAATCCTGTGTAATAATAATAAAATGTCTTTACCTCTGATGCTCCACTAGGTGGGGCAGGCCAGCACTGAGCAGAAAGAAGGCAGGGCCAAAACCAAGGAACACTTTGGCTGCATATCACCGGCTCAGGGTCATTCAGCAGATGATGTGGCTAGCAGGACAGCCAGGTAAACTAGGAAAAAAATTATAGCCTATCGACAGCTATGCTCTGTCCCAATGTCAGTTTAAATCCAAATAATTAACCCTACTGAGTGGAGTGTTAACCTATTATCTGTGCTTGCCTTTCTCTTTCTGGAAGTGGTCTTTATTGGATGCTGACAGCTGGAGCGTGCTTAGCCTGCCAGCCCTAACGCTCCCCTTCGCTGTTGTCACGACTTCCCTGGAGCCGTTAATTGACTTGAAGGAAGGAATATGTTAAACATTGTAATCTGAGTGCTCGCGGGGTTGGCGTTGGTTGGAGGCGCTCCCTGTCAGGGAAAGCATAATACCTGCTTTCTGGGCTGATTACAGCGCTGTGTGCTATGTTCAGATGGTAATTACAGGGCAGAATCAGGAGCAGAAGAAGTCCCCCAATTGTACTGTCTCTTTTCTGTAGCGTCTCCCTTACACCTCGACTGTGATGGCAATAATTAGAAAGTGATAAAATGGAGTCAGGGGACCATTTCAGGCACAGCCCTGTTTAATGATACATAAGCATGTTTCCTTCACTCCCTAGATAGGCCATTATACAGGGAATGATACGCTAATCACTGTGAGGTGGTTGAGGAGAAGTGAGCAGTACTGCCCAACACTTGGCAAGTATCCTCAAAACGCTTTCTGCTTCTGAGTTTTCAGTATCTATTATTTACATAAATAAATTCCTCATGTCACAATATACCATAAAAATATAAATTAAAAAAAAATCCACCTTTTATCATTAAAAATAAGTCTTTGAGCTCCAGTCTTTGACTTTGTCTAAAACGATGCCTTCAGCATTGGGCGGAAAGCATTTCCTCGATCACTTTTTCTTCCGATCAAGTCACAGGATGAAAGGCTGTAGCAGGGGATGATCTGAGCCAAGAACTGTACATGCACCAGGACTAATGTGAATACAGGCTTGTGCTTACATATTGCAAGCTACACTTTTAGGTGATCATTGTTTCAAAAGGTAAAAAAAACATTGTACAAAAGACCCAATTTTATTAGTACAAATTACTTTTGGCTAAGAGCATTTTTTGTTATAGCGTGAAAGTGTTTTGGGGAAAAAACAAACCTAACACTGCCACTAGGATTATGACCATCCTAGGGATTAGGGGTAGCCTGGGTTACACAGACAGTTTTTAATCTTGGTGACTAAAACAAAAACTCCTTGTAAATTGTTGTTTGTACTACCGCATGAAACTTTTGGGTGATTTGTTAGATTTGTTTTATTAGATCTATCTTATGGAGTATACTTGATTGAGAAAAATCAGTCCAGAATCTCCTAAATGTTTAATGCTGATTTAAGTCTATGGCGTAGAAGAGAACAGATTAATTGGTAATAGTTTCTGCTACAAGATTAAACTGTAGCATTGTGCGATAATGGGGGATCATTTGTGAAAATCTCATTTGTAGCAGATCCCTTTTAAAAGTAATGTGCGACAAAGAGATCAATGTCATGGCTTAGTAGCGCAATTGAGTGACTGAAAATTACTCATGAAGCCTAATGCCGCGTACACACGGCCAAATCACATTGGAATTCCATCGGAAAAATATAGAACATGTT
Source organism: Rana temporaria (assembly GCF_905171775.1). Lineage (NCBI taxonomy): Eukaryota > Metazoa > Chordata > Amphibia > Anura > Ranidae > Rana > Rana temporaria. The sequence continues at coordinate 111,824,941 of NC_053497.1, forward strand.
CTATATCTAAAGTCCGCTGGCATTCATCGTAATTTCCGATGAAAAAACTACACACACGATCGGAAAATCCGATGGAAAAAGTCCATCAGAAATTCTGATCGTGTGTACGGGGGGCATTAGGCTTCGGTTAGTGGAAAGGTTTGGGGTTAATGGAGAAGTCCAACCTGAGCTTTTTAGGCTACACTTCTCCTAAGGGTCACAAGAGTGCAATTCGTTTTGCACTCCTGTGACCCATTTACAGTGGCAATCGGTCTGCAGTCCGCTCTCCGCTTACCTCACTGCATACAGTTGAAGCAGCGGGTCATCCAGACTTAGGGACTCAAGGCAGCTAGATCCGCCAGCTGCCTTGACTGATGGCAGTTTCAGCATCCCAACTTTTAGGCAGGTGTGAAAAAATCCAGTAAATTAACCACTTAAGATCCGGACCAAAATGCAGCTAAAGGACACGGCCAGGTTTTGCGATTCGGAACTGCGTCTCTTTAACAGACAATTGCGCGGTCGTGCGACATGGATCCCAAACAAAATTGGCATCCTTTTTTTCCCACAAATAGAGCTTTCTTTTGGTGGTATTTGATCACCTCTGCGGTTTTTATTTTTTGCGCTATAAACAAAAATAGAGCAACAATTTTCATAAAAATTCAATATTTTTTACTTTTTGCTATAATAAATATCCCCCAAAAATATATAAAAAAAACATTTTTTTTCCTCAGTTTAGGCCGATACGTATTCTTCTACCCATTTTTGGTAAAAAAAAAAACGCAATAAGCGTTTATCGGTTGGTTTGCGCAAAATTTATAGCGTTTACAAAATAGGGGATAGTTTTATTGCATTTTTATAAAAAAACATTTTTTACTACTAATGGTGGCGATCAGCGATTTTTTTCATGACTGCGACGTAATGGCGGACACTTCGGACAATTTTGGCACATTTTTGGGACCATTGTCATTTTCACAGCAAAAAATGCATTTAAAATGCATTGTTTACTGTGAAAATGACAAATGCAGTTTGGGAGTTAACCACAGGGGGTGCTGATAGGGAGGGTTATGTGTGACCTCATGTGTGTTTACAACTGTAGGGGGGTGTGGCTGTAGGTGTGACGTCATCGATTGTGTATCCCTATAAAAGGGATCACACGATCGTTGACGCCGCCACAATGAAGAACGGGGAAGCTATGTTTACACACAGCTCTCCCCGTTCTTCAGCTCCGGGGACCGATCGCGGGACTCCAGCGGCGATCGGGTCCCGGTGCTTTGGACCGGGTCACGGGTGCGCGCCCGCGACCCACGGCTGGGTACTAGCACAGGACGTACCTATACGTGCATGTGCCCAGCCGTGCCATTCTGCCAACGTAAATGTGCAGGAAGCGGTCCTTAAGTGGTTAAGAATGATTTCAGAAATAGAAGAGTTAGTAGTTTATTTGTATCAGTTCACAAAATGGAAAGTTTATGAACAAAAGAGAAATCCAAATCAAATCAATATTTGGTGTGACCACCCTTTGCCTTCTAGGGACAGTTGCACAGTTTTTGAAGGAACTCTGCAGGTAGGTTGTTCCGAACATCTTGGAGAACCAACTACAGATGTTCTGTGGATGTAGACTGCCTCAAATCCTATCTCTTCAAATAATCCCAGACAGACTCTGTGATGTTGATCAGGGCTCTGTGGGGGCCAAACCATCACTTCCAGGACTCTTTGTTCTTCTGTATGCTGAAGATAGTTCCTAATGACATCGGCTGTATGTTTTGGGTCATTGTCCTGCTACAGAATACATTTAGGGCCAATCCCACACCTCTTTCATGGTATGACATGATGGATCTGGCTGTATTTATCATCCCCAAACTTGCAAGGAACCTCCACCATGCTTCACTGTTGCCTGCAGACACTCATTGTACCACTCTCCAGCCCTTTCGCGCCTTCTGCTACAGCCAAACTTTTCAGATTTTGACTCCTCAGTCCAGAGCACCTGCTGTTATTTTTCTGCACCCTGTTTTTATGTTTTTGTGCATAATTCAGTCATTTAGCCTTGTTTCCAAGTCGAATATATGGCTTTTTGGCTGCAGTTGTTCCATAAAGACCACCTCTGGCCAGATTTTTCTGGACAGTAGATAGGTGTACCTGGGTCCCGCTGATTTCCACCAGTTCTATGCTGATGGCACTGCTGGATATTTTCCGATAAAGAAAGGAAGTACCGTATTTTCCGGCGTATAAGACGACTGGGCGTATAAGACGACCCCCTAATTTTCCAGGAAAAATGTTGGTTTTGGGATATACTCACTGTATAAGACTACCCCCTTCTTACTAGTCTTTCTGGAAGCTGAGGGGGAGCCAGAACCGCTGACAGAAACAGGCTTTTTCAAATCTCACTGTGCCATTACATTACATTCCTCACTGTGCCATTACATTACATGCCCCCACTGTGCCATCACTTGCCCCTCACTGTGCCATCACTTGCTCCTCACTGTACCATCACTTACCCCTCACTGTACCATCACTTGCCCCTCACTGTACCATCACTTGCCCCTCACTGTACCATCACTTGCCCCTCTCTGTGCCATCACTTGCCCCCCAGTGCAATCACCGCAAACAGTGCAATCACTCACTTTTTTGTGTGAATAGACCGGCGGTGACAGTCTCCGTGCTGCGCGCGTCAATGATTTGAAAGCCGCGCCTTCTCTTCAGAGTGTTCTGTGATAGGCGGAACACAAATTTTCCCAGCAGCGCCTCTGTTCTGTGTTCCGCCTATCACGGACGTTTTTTCTCATCTCGTCCGAGGATGAGAAGGCATCTGTGATAGGAGGAACACAGAACAGAGGCGCTGCTGGGAAGATTTGTGGTCCGCCTATCACAGAACACTCTGAAGAGAAGAAGCTTCTTTTAAATCATTGACGCTCGCAGCACGGAGACCGTACCCGGCGTTTAAGACGACCCCCGACTTTGGATGCATTTTTTTGCATCCAGAAAGTCGTCTTATACGCCGGAAAATACGGTAAGCATGATGTTTATATGCTGTGTTGTTTCCTTGGCCAACCACTTCATATACAGTCCTCAACATTGTACTTTGTACTTCTTTGACCCAGTCTGCTTTGAATTCTTTGCCTGGGAGAGACCTTGCTGATGCATTACAACTAGCTTGTGTCTTACTGCTGTGCTCAGTCTTGCCATGACCTGTGTGACATGAAACAGTCTTCCACAACCTCACTTTAGTAGCAGAGTTTGGCTGTTCCTCACACAGGTTTAAGCCTCGTAACGGCTGTTTCTGTTTCAGTTAATGACTGTGTTTTAACCTTCATATAAAAATTGATGATCATTAGCACCTGCTTGGTACAATTGATCGTACATCTGACTCTAATCCTACAAAATCACTGACTCTGTGCAAGTGTACAGAGTGTGATGATTTGAAACCAAAGGGTGGTCACACCATATATTTGATTTTGGATTTTTCTTGTTTTCTCACTTTGCATTTTCTAAATTAATACAAATAAACAATGCAAATATAGATTTTTGAAAGCATTCTTTCTTTATAGCATTTCAAACCTGCTTAAAACTTTTACACAATACTGTACATACAGGCTACACAAATACAGCTGCTGCCAAGCCTTTTAGCACCTCTATATGTTCAAATATAGGTATTATTGGCCCAGTCTGTTCAATACACTGTAAGCTGCCTGCACAATTGGTATCTTCACTCAAAATAGTAACTCCACTTTTTTTGAGAATAATCAATCCCCTCTGGGTGATCAATGTACATTGCAGGCATTTTAAACGATTTGTTTCAGATTTATACCTGTTTTTGCTCTGAATGGAAAGCTGTTACTGTGTGCAAAATTATTATGAATGGGGAGTGACTTTTTCATTATTAATCAGCTGATGCACTTGCAATGTTCTAATGAGGAACATTGTTGCACAGGGTGCCCAAAATCTGACTTGTATCTTAGTGCAGACTTCTGGGAAAATCAGTGAGCCAATCACACAAGCAGGAAATTACATTTCTGGGACAGTTTTGTATACCAACTGTGTCCAGGTTGCCATATTGCATACATTTTTATGGAACATTACAATGTTGCGGACTGAAAAAGTAAGGTAATTTTTAACACTATTTAATTACAACATGGCTTGTGTAGCAATATTATATGATAGATATCGATATAGCAAATATATATATATTTTTTTTTTATTATTTATTTTTTTCACAAAAGTGAAAAAGGAGTGCCCTTTGTCGCCCCTGCTGTTCGCCCTGGAAGCTCTGGCAACGAGGATGCGAGGAGACCCAAACATAGCGGGGTTCAGGCAGAGCACGGGCACGGATGTGATGTCAATGTACGTAGATGATACCCTACTGTATTTGGGGGACATGCAGTGTACCCTACAAAACTTTATGACCCTTATTAAAGACTTTGGAGGTCTCTCTGGCTTTTCCATTAATTGGAATAAATCAGTGCTACTGCCAATAGATCCCATAACAGACCAACTGCCTCCAGGTATGGAAATGGTGCAAATAGTATCCTCTTTTCAAGACTTAGGTGTACAGGTATCCCCGGACCCATCCCAATATATTGCTCTTAACTTAACTCCTCTAATTCGGTGAAAAATGTACTTCCTGGTTTAAACTACTATTGTCAGTGGTAGGGAGAATTAATCTTATTAAAATGGTATCGGCGCCACAATTATATATATGTTCAACAATTCTCCAGTATGGATTCCTAGACGATGGTTTGATAGAATAGACTCCCAATTTAGGGAACTGATTTGGCGTAAGAAAATAGCGACAATTAGTTTGACACTGCAATGTAGAAAAGACGAGGGAAGCCTGGTGGTGCCTCACTCCAGAGCATGCTACCTGGCGTCCCAACTACAGCAGTCGGGGGGCTGGGGAGTGATAGATCTAGCAGATGCCATCCGTAGACTTCTGGCCACGTGCAATGAGAACATGACAGCTCTGGCGTACCTGGAAGCAGGATTTATGCACTTAGACCCTGAGGCCCCCACGGTGAGGATGTTGAAAACTCTATGGGCATATACTAAGAAAATGTTAGGGATCTGAGGATTTCTAAGTCACACACCAATATGGAGTAATGCAAATTACTAAGAACTACTAAAACTAAAGGGGTTCAGGAATTGGGTGTCTGTCACAATTGTACAATGGGCCAAACCTTAAATTCTTTGTAGAAGTCCAAGCAGAATTTGGTGTGCCACACACCAACTTTTTTAAATATTTGCAGTTACGCCATGCAATACAAACACGATCAAACCTCACAACCCTTACGCTGACCGATCATACGCTGATACAGGGGACTTTCATGGATGAGGATAAAAAGGGAATGATCTCCAGGGGCTATAAAATTCTCCTTAGTGCCTTGCAGGACCCCTCCAGGTTGCAGGGTTGGCAGGGGAACATTGGGACCATAGATGGCGAGACATGGGATCTCTGTCTTTCCTCTGCCCCCTCGGTGTCAGTTTTCGCTTCTCAAAAACTGTTGCATCTATACCTGTTACACAGCGCATACAGGACCCTTGTACGATTGCACAAATGGGGGTTTAGGGATACCCCACTCTGTCCAAAATGTGAAGGCTATCATCCACATGATGTGGAAGTGCCCCAAACGTTTCCGTTATTTGGAGGAAGTTTTAGCGGTGATATCTCAGGTTTATATGATAACTATTCCACGAGAGGCAGTTGTGTGTCTGCTGGATGCATTGGATGAGGAGGCTTTACCTCCCTCTGCGCGTACGGCAGTCTTACGATTGCTGTATGTTGTGCGCAAGCTTATCGCACAACTATGGATCTCACCCAGGGTGTCCACTATGAGACAATGGATGGAACACGTTAACAAGCTACTAATAAGAGAAAAATTAACATATCTACACAGAAATGTCCCACGTAAATTTTACTCATTATGGCAAGCCTGGTTGCATGTCCTGGGACTGGTACCACACCAGCTGATTAAACACATGCTCCTACAAGGGTAAAAGACACATACAATACAATTTGGCGATTGCAGGTGCTGTGTAATGTATACTATTCCTTGGGGTATGGAGAACTCCGGTGGGTCGGGGGCGTATATTTGAGCAGGTGTATCACACCCTCAGGGCTCTGAGGGTTTTCGTTTTTAATATAACAAAAAAAAAAAGTTTTATTGGTTGTTTCCTTTCCTTCTTTCTTTTGTTTTTTATTATCATTTGTTTTTATTTGCTTTTCTTAATTCAGTAATTGACAGGTACAGTTCACATAGTTACAAAGTGAGATAATATAAAAAACCACAACCTTGTATCGTGAGGAAGGAATATGGAATTGCATTAATACAAAAAAAAACACTTCTTCTTCCTAATGTTTCCCCATGTGTCTATTCCCTTGTGCCTCCCTACCCCCCCTCCCCCCCACCCTCCCCCAGTCCTAAGGAGCATGCCACCCTCGTCGTTTCCTGGCCTAGGAAATGGGCGGGTCAGTCTGGTAGCCTCAATACCGCCGTGAGTCGTTGACGTGGAAAATCTGGCTGAGGAGCATTCTAACTAGGCCCCACCCTAGGGGTCTCCCCATTAGAAACGGCTGGGCAGTTGGGCCACAGTGGTCCCTTGTTGGCAGAGGAGATGGGCACTCAATGGGCCAGGGCAACTCCGCCGCTAGGACCCCCTATGGAGGATCTCCCACAGCCCTCATCCAGGGACCCCAGAGTCTCACAAATTTCCCTTAATTCCCTTGTCTGGTAAAGCTCACTCTCTCGCTAGAAATGGTTAGGTTAATGGTCGCTACCCAATTTTCTACGGACGGGGGGGGCATGTGCTTGCCATTTTTGAGCTATTATCTTGCGTGCCTGGAATAGGCATCTCAGTATTGCTTCCAGTTCTTTTGTTTTTTATTATATGTTCTATTATACAACACAATACTAGACACAGTATTTACAAGGTTCTGTAGACACTGTAATACCTGATGGCAAATTATGGAATGTCAAACGTTTTCCTCCTTTTCCTTTTTTCTTGTCACTGTAAACAAAATGTCATATACTATGTACTGTGAAAGCTAAAATAAAACCTTTTTTTCTGATTTAAAAAAAAATATATATATTATTTGGATATGATTATTTACCAGTTATAATATAGCACCAATATTATACTAGCGCTGGAGTCGTTCATGTAATTTACAAGTGACAGGCTGGCAATTAGCTCTGTATGTAAAAATTAGCCTGAATACAGGATTGGCTCAAACTGGGCCACCACTTCTGGGATGGCAGATCTCTTCAGCCCCCCTGGAGCTTGAATGATGTAATAAGTGGCTTAATTAGATCAATTACATTTATGTAGCCACTGAAGCTCTGAAGCTGCCACTTGGCTGATGTATCATCCTTCAAGGGAATAATTACCACATGTGTGATAAATTGGGGGGATATTTATTTATTTACAGAATGATCCTGAACCACTGCCTGTCGAAATGCATTCGAGTACATTCTCTGGTTCCAGCTCTGTTCTCACTAGTAATAGAGGGGGGGGGGGGGTTGCACATCACAGAATCATGTAAGGATAGTGCCAAGACCACCAGCACTCTAAAAAGCTTGTGAGTGCTGGCAGCATTGGATTGTAGATATGTCAGATTAAAAGGATACTGAACTGGAGTTTCCAACCTAAAGGAGTTGTAAAGGCAGAAGGTTTTTTATCGTAATGCATTCTATGCATTACGATAAAAAACCTTCTGTGTGTAGCAGTACCCCCCTAATTACCTACCTAAGCCCCTTCTCTCTCCAGTGATGTCCATGATCCCCTTAGCCATTCGAGATTCTCCCTCCTGATTGGCTGAGACAGAACAGCAGCGCCACTAGCTCCCATGGCTGTCGATCAAAGTCAGTCAGCCAATCAGGGGAGAGAGGGGATGGAGCCATGTCGGGGCTCCATGTCTGAATTGGATTCCCGAAGCTCTGCCTCGGCTTGGTTTCCCCCTGTAGCAAGCTGCTGGCTGAGAAGCACTCAAAGGTGGGAGGGGCTAGGAGCAGGGAAGAGGGACCTGAGAAGAGGAGGATCCAGGCTGCTTTGTGCAAAACCAACTGTACAGAGGACGTAAGTATAACATGTTTGTTATTAAAAAACAAACAAAAAACTAGCCCTTCCAATCACTTTAACCACTTCAATACCAGACACTTCACCCTTTTCCTGTCCAGGCCAAATTTCAGCTCTCAGTGCTGTCACATTTTGAATGCCAATTACATTTTTTGGTGGTATTTAATCACCACCGATATATAAACAAAATAATACTTAAAATTTTGAGAGAAAAAACGTTTTCCTAAATTTCAGTTTTCAAATTTTGCAAATAATCCTTCTTAAAATTAGGTCAACATGTATTTTGCTACTTTTCTTTTGTAGAAATAATCCAAATCAGTGTAAAATATTTACTCTGTATTAAAGTTATAGAGTGTATAATCAATATATATATATATTTGAAAATTGATCAATCCTGATGTTGCAGACGGCCCATCCAATTTCTTGAGGCCAGGACAATACAAATACCCCCAAAATAACCCCTTTTTGGAAAGTGGACAGTCTGAGGTATTAAGTAGGAGGCATGGTGAGTTTTTTGAAGTTGTAAATTTTTTGTCACAATTTTTTTTCAAATAATTGGAGAAGTCCCCGCTGACAGCAGAATGTAAACAAAAGAGCTGCAAAATGCATGAGGTCCCCCCCCCCAACACCTCTATTCCACACCAGGGGGGCACGCCAAGAAATATAAAAAAAAAAGGCCAGGGGTTCCCCCCAAAATTCATACCAGACCCTTTATCCGAGCATGCAGGCCAGGAAAGGGGGGGGGGGGCGTTTAGCGATGTAGGTCCACGTCAGTCATGATGAATGACGACTACCGACCTGCGTAGAAGAAAAAAACTCCACCCACCAAGAACTGACCATTTTACGCTTCTAAAATAAGTTATTATTTAGAAAAATTTCTACATTTGGTTGGTAGGAGCTGCATATGTCCATCATATTCATTTTTCTAGTATATCTATTTTGATGATGCATGAAAATGTGTCTTTTGTATGAGAAGCATTAATACTCTGAAACAATGACAATTTTTTTTTAATTTTCCCCTACTAAAATCCAGTTTGGAATATTTAAATTCCAGCAGTAAAGGGGTTAATCCTATATTGCATGATACATTCTCCTTGTAAATACACCTTCCAGCGATGTGACTGTTTGCTCTGCCTGCTGGTGAGGGGCTGGAGGGTGTGCATGCTTGAGGGTGTGCGCACAGATTATTTGCTGGCTTGGTGTCTCACCAGCAAGTCTCTATCTTTCTCTCTCTCTCCCTGTTTTTTTCTTCTTCTCTTTCCTCTCTCCCTGAAGTGATGCACACACAGCCTGTGGAGGTGAGGCTGCCCCTTTAACACCAGTGTCACTATATAGCAGGTCACTGGCACCGTCTGCAGTTTCCACATGGCTGGATGCTGCTGCTGCTGCTGCATGTGAAGCTTTGCTCCAGTAAAAGAGGATACTGTGGAGGGACTGCATATTCCAAGGACCGTGCAAACCCAAACTGACATTCTGCATTGCACAGATCTCCAGGAAGATCCAAGGCAGCCGTGAGTACCACTTCCATCCTTCTTGAGGGCAGAGAGCTACAGAACAGGGGACCCCACAGTGTTGACCACGCTGATTCTTTCTTTAACCTATAGTAGGGGGTTTAAAGGCCATCTTACAGATTTATTTTCTATGCTTACTTTTAATCTTCCTTCTTCATTATCCAAAAAGAATGAATTAACCCCTGGTAATCAACGTCTTCTCTTACGAGCAGAAATGGGCTGAGTTGGATTTATTTGGACATAAAAAGAAGTGCTTAACTAGAGGGTAGGATATATACACCCTTATAAATTGCTAATATAGGAGGTTACCTCCTATAAGCCTTGTGGGAATTCCTTTCACTTAGAAAAAAGGGTTTCACCTGCAACTCTGAAAAGGATTCTTTACTGTAAGAGCAGCAGTATGGAAGTGTATTCCATACAGGTTTCAGCAGGCAAGATAGGGAGCCTAATTAAAAGTATTTCCTAAAAAAGCACAAACTATAAAGGGTTACTTACATTATATTATGACTATCTTGATAGCATTTCAGTCAGGGATTTTATTTCCATCTGGGATATCAAATTAGACCATGTTGTTTTATAAGTTTACCTTTCACTGTATTAGCTTGGAGGAGGGCTGAGCGCAACAGACATATACCAGGGGTTGAAGTTTCCCTGGTGGATGAGGTGTTAAAATTCACAAACAATGTGAAAATTATTTTTTCCCATCAAATAAAAACAGCAACTTTGTAACTCCCAGCAGTTGCAGCAGCTGGTGGCTTCTCTCTTGTGCTGGCGGTGGCAGGCTCTGGGCAGGGCTGAGTTAACAGACCTACTAAATCTTTTAAGAAAGGGACTTTTATTCAAGAGCAGCCCTGGCTCAGAGCTTCTTGCATGACTTGGCGAAGATCTGACTGAACATGAAGTGCTCGTCTCCAGCAAGGAGAGTCAGAAACATTAATGGGCACTTTATCGCCATTCTTGACTGCTCTTGCCGTATAATTCCATGTGCTAATGGCCCTGAGATGCTGTGAGTGTATCTGTTAACACTTCCTGGACATAATTTAGTTTTACCTATCACAGATGTTGTCTGATGGAATTTAGCCTGGACTTATTTTATGGTTATTGCAGCATTTATTTTTTCTTGAAGACGTAGTAAGACTTACTTAAAATGATTCCATCTTCTCAAACAAACCAGTTGCTTTTAGCATAGTGCCAGCAATTAGAAGCACTGTGTAACTGTGCTGAGGTTTTTATTATAGTATCATTTTTGTTTTGATAACATCGCCATAATTATTATGACAGAGTCTTGGGTTTAATGTGAGGGGATATTTTCTAGTTCTTTTTTTTTTTTTTTTTTTTTTGTGAAATTATTTTGTACACTGGGCCCCAAAAGATAACATTGTTTTTCTAAGTGTCACTAACCTGTCACTAAGTGTTAAGCGGACACCCTCCCTGTACCCAATCCCAAGGCTTAACCTATACCTTGACAGGGAGGTTAGTTTTGTCATCAAAACAGGTGAGAGTAAGGCCTCATGCACACTGGATGTTATAAAAACGGCAGTAGCTTTGCAGTGAGTTTTTCAAAGTTTTAATGGGATCAAAAACGTTAAATGCTGTTTGATCTGCGTTTTTTGACGTTGGAGCCTTTTTACAACTGAAAAACTCCTTTCAGAACCCACTAGTTTTTGTGGGTTTTTCCAGCCAAAAACAGTTGATAACAGCCTATGTATGCATGGACACATAGGACAACATACTGGAGAGTTTATTGGCTGTAGAAAAAAAAACGTCTACTGCCAAAAACAGCAGCTGTAAAAACATCCAAAAATGTCCAGTGTGCATGAGACCTAAATGGGAACGCATGTTCCAGTTATAACTCTAAGGCACCATGCACACTGGCTTAAAAATCGCTGCTTCTACAAGAGTTTTGTTTTGTGTTTTGCCTGTAGAAGCAGCTAACAATGTTCTATGTGTCCATGCACATTAGGACGATTTAGAGGTATATTTTGAGCTCAGCGTTTAGAGGCAGGAGAAAAAATACCTTCTGGTTTGCATTTTTAATTGGGGCTTCAGGCAGAAAAAAACCCAACTAAACTCTTCTAAACTCACTTAACTATGTACAGAAATGTTCTATATACGCGTTTTTGTTCTGCCAAGGGAACTGGAGTTTTTTTAAACTCAGTGTGCATTGATTCTAAGAGGGGAAATTCCCTAAATATGTATCTCTAAGTCAGAAAGTGAAGCAAAATCTCCCCAACAGGACTGACAAAGAGTTTTATCTCTTCCCCATTCTGAAGTAAAACAAAAAGTTCTGGCTATTTAAACACGTTAAAACTCACCCTTTACACTTTAACTATTAAACTTAACATTTAAAGAATAATAAACCCAAGAACAATAATATACTATATTGCAGTTTACAGTCATTAGATGGCTGCCTTTGTTTTTTTGGCAAGAACATTTTAGCAAGTACAGAAAATACTTCTTAAATTGATAAGAAATGCAGTGTTTTTGTCACTCCATGTGAGCTGCACTGAAGAATATCCTCCTTCCTAGCTATTTTTTAACCAGTAAGGGCACTTATACCCCCTTCCTGCCCAGGCCAATTTTCAGCTTTCAGTGCTGTCTCACTTTGAATGACAATTGGGCAGTCATGCAACACTGTACCCAGACAAAACTTTTATAAATTTTTTTCACACAAATAGAGCTTTCTTTTTGTAGTATATAATCACCACTGATTTTTTTTTTTTAAATACTTTTTTTATAGTTTTGTTATAAAATTATGCAAACTGGTAATTTTTCTTCTTCATTGATGAGGCTGCATTGATAGGTGGAACTGAGGGGCTCTTATAGGCAGCACTGAGAGGTGATACTGATGAGCATGGATTGGCAGCACTAATGTGCACTGATAGGTGACACTGGTGGGCACTGATTAGAGGCAATGATGGGACCGATGTCCCTGTAACAGAAGCCGATAACCAAATTGCACGGTCATGCAACACTGTACACAGACAACATTTTTATATAATTTTTCCCACACAAATAGAGCTTTCTTTTGGTAGTATATAATCACCATTGGGTTTTTTATTCTTTGCTAAAGAAACAAAAAAGACAAACTTTTTTTATAGTTTGTTATAACATTTTGCAAACCGGTATTTTTTCTCCTTCATTGTTGTGCACTGATGAGGCTGCACTGATAGGCAGCACTGAATGGCGCTGAGAGGTGGCATTGATAGGCAGCACTAATAGAAGTCACTGATAGGTGACGCTGATGAGCATGGATTGGCGGCACTGATGTGCACTGCTAGGCAGCACTGGTGGGCCCTAATTGGCAGCACTGGTGGGCCCCAATTGGCGGCACTGGTGGGCCCTGATAGGTGGCACTGTTGGGAACTGATAGGTGGCACTGATAGGTCACATTGGGCACTGATTAGCGGCACTGGTGGGCAATGATGGGACTGATGTCTCTGCAACAGAAGCTGATTCCCGGCTTTCTTCTTTTCGCCTCACGCTATTCGTGTGAGGAGAAAAAAAGCTGATAACCAAATTGCACGGTCATGCAACACTGTACCTACACAAAATTTTTATATATTTTTTACACAAATAGAGCTTTTTTTTTGGTAGTATATAATCACCACAGTTTTTTTTTGCTAAAGAAAAACTTGTTTTATAGTTTGTTATAAAACTGGCAACCGGTAATTTTTCTCCTTCATCATTTGTGCACTAATGGGGCTGCACTGATAGTCAGCACTAATGGGCTCTGATAGGCAGCACTGAAGGGCAGTGAGAATTGGCACTGGTAGGTGACACTAATGAGCATGAATTGGCAGCACTGATATGCACTGATAGGTAGAACTTGCAGCACTGCTAGGCACCAATTAGCAGCACCGGTGGGCACTGATAGGTAGCACTGAATAGCAGCACTGGTGGGCAATGATGGGACCGATGTTCTTGTAACAGAAGTCGTTTACTGTCTTTCTTCTTTTCTCCTCATGCTGACTGACTTCTGTTTACTTCCATGCTCAGTAATCATTGGCTGACAGCTGATCACCTGGTAAAGGGCCGCTGTGATTGGCCCTTTACCTTGATCTGTTATCAGCCGATGATCACCGAGAGCGCAATCATGGAAGAGCATCTATTTCAGCTATAGTGCAGGCAGAAAGTGGTTAAACTATCAATTGCCCTGTGCCCCATGTAAGGGAGATGAAGAGATGCAGACAAGTTTGTAGCCCATATAAGGAAAGCAGCTTGGGGTGCAACCCATCACTCTAAGAACTAATATGCTGCAATATATTACAATGCGGTTTTGAGTTTGTATATGGTTTAACCTGTAACCTAACCTACTGTCTCCTGGCCATCTCTTTCCACAACTTCCTGGATTCTCTGCATATGCCCCATGTGCCCTGATGTGCTGTGATTGTGCCCCATGTACCCTGATGTGGCCCATGTACCCTGATGTGCCATGTGCCCCATGTACCCTGATGTGCTGGGCTTTGTACCCTGATGTGCTGTTTCATGTGCCCTGTACTCTGATGTGCCATGTGCCCTGTCCTGATGTGCTGTGCCCTGATGTTCCATGTCCTGCACTGTGCCATGTGCCCTGTCCTGATATGTCCTGCCCTGATGTGCCGTGCACCCTGATGTGGCCTGTTGTGCTGTACCCCTATGTGCTGTGCTCTGATGTGCCCTGTACCTTGATGTGCTGGGCTTTGTACCCTGATGTGTGCTGTTCACTCATGTGTGCTGTGCCCTGTGCCCTGATGTGCTGTACCCTGATGGTGAGTGGTCAGTGTGTAGTGTAGTGGTCAGTGTGCAGTGTAGTGGTCAGGGTTATAAATGCGTTCGCTGACACCAGTACTGTTTTTGAAGTTTGAAAGTTTGCATGCGGCCCCCCATGGGATATGGAAACTTGTCTTGTGGCCCTCAGGTAATTTGAGTTTGAGACCCCTGGTTTAGATCAAAGCATATTCATATGTTAGATGGCCCAGTCAAAGACCGGACCTAAATCCAATTGAGAATCTGTGGCAAGACTTGAAAATAAATTGCTGTTTACAGAGATGCTCTCCATCCAATCGGACAGAGCTTGAGCTATTTTGCAAAGAAGAATGGGCAAAAATGTCACTCTCTAGATGTGCAAAGATGGTAGAGACATCCCCAAAAAGACTTGCATCTGTAATTGCAGAAAAAGGTGGTTCTACAAACTACAACCTCAGGGGGCTGAATATTTATTTGTAAAAAAAAATGTAAACAATTTATACATTTTCTTTCGCTTCACAATTATGTGCCCCTTTGTGTTGGTCTATCACATAAAATCCCAATAAAATACATTTACATTTTTGGTTGTAAATGTATGTACAAAAGGTGGAAAATTTCAAGGGGTGTAATAAACTTTTTCAAGGCACAGTAGTGTCTGGGATTAAAAGTACAATTTTAGCGTTTGCAGATGACACCAAGCTATGCAGTGGAATAATGTTCTTACAAGATGTCTCCAATTTACAAGCAAACCTCAATGTAGTGTTTATTTGGCATCTATGTGGCAAATTAGGTTTATTGTTGATAAATGTAAAGTTCTGCACTTTGGCCTAAAAGCATGCACGTAAATAATACATACCAGGAGAAGAATAGCTGGAGGAGTCAATGGTGCAGGAGGATCTGCGTGTTCTGGTAGATCATAGACTTAATAACAGCATGAAATGTCAAGCTGAAGTTTTCTAAAGCTAGAAGAGTATTTTCTTGTATTGAAAGAGGTATAGACTCCAGCAAGAGAGATATAATTTTGCCGCTGTACAAATCATTGGTAAAACCTCATCTGGAATATGCAGTTCAGTTTTGGGCATCAGTTCACAAAAAGGATATTGGGGAACTGAGGAAGGTGCAGAGAGACCAAACTGATAAGAGACATGTTGAAGCTCAGCTGTGAGGAAAGATTAGAGGAACTGAATGTATTCTTTCTTGGGAAGAGGCAATTAAGGGGGTATTTAATCAACACATAAAAAAATCCATATAGTGAACTTGGTGGAGACGAGTTAACTTTCAGATCATTACAGAGGACAAGGAAGCATTCTTTACGTCTGGAGGAAAAAAAGATTTAACCTCCACATATGGAAAGACCTCTTCACAGTAACAACTAGTTCTGGCCAGCTTGGTAAATTGTAGAAAAATAAAATAAATGCTAGGGTAGTTGCTTTAGGGAATATCTGAATGCCTTCGGATCAGGAAGGAATTTTTTCAACCCCACTGTAGCGAATCGGACCATGTTTTATTGTGTTTTTTTTTTTTTTTCCTTTTCTGGATCAACTATGGATATAGCATAGTGTATGGAGGTTTTCTAATTGTCTGTGTGTTTTTTTTTTTTACATTGGTTGAACCAGATTGACTAGTGTCTCTTTTTTTACACCAACTATGTGACATTTTCCGGCGGCACGGCGGGCGCACGCGCACTGATCAGAAGCCTGACCAGCCTAATTAAACCAGCACCAGTCCCATGACGGGTTGCTGGTTTGTTGTCAGCTCCTGCCTACTGAACTTCCTGTACCTGTGCCTGAACTCGTTTGACCCGGATTGACTTGACGACTCTGCTCTCTCTCCTGAACCTGACCCCTGGCTTGCTTCTTTGGATTTGCTGCTGTCTCCAACCCCTGACCTCTGGCTTGTACCTTGGACCTGTTACCTTCTCCAGCCCTTGACCTTCTGCTTGTATCCCGGATCCGCCTACAGTCTTAGCCCTTGAACTTGCTCTGTTTGTCTGAACTGTCTTTAGTACCTGACCCACGGCCTGTCTCCAGTGACCTACCACCAACTGAGCTTCCTGTCCAGCACCACCTGATCAGCTATCAAGCTTCAGCTCCTCCGCTTGTACCGGTGCCTCTTCGTGCCATCCCCCCTCTGTCTCACCTCCAGGGGGCGGAGTGCGCCAAGCCGCAAAGGTGACCCGCTCTCGGCGAGTACATACCTGACAAAAACTGCCTAAAATCTCAACGAGAAAAATAGAGAACATGTTCTCTATTTTCTCGTTGTGATTCTCAGCAGTGTTTTCCTGCAGAGAAACCTGTGTGTGTGTATACTTGCCTGTCGCCGTGGAAACCTGCGCATGCTCGAAATGACTTTGACGCATGCGCAGTAGCTTCCTAGGCATAGGTAGGGTGCAGCAAGATGGCGGCGATGGGATCGAATGTGACAAGTGCATGCTCGTCGTACGCAATGACGTCACCGCGTTCTTGCCTTCCAAAAGAACCGCGGTTCTTTTGAAAGGAGTGTCTGTACACTCGGGCGGCAAGAGATTCTTGCCAAGAATCTCGTCAGGAAAAACAACAGTTTTTTCCTGACGAGATTCTTGCACGTGTGTACAGGGCTTCACTCTCTCATACTGGTCACTGGAAGTTCAACATGGCAAAAAACTCTCTGAGGATCTGAAAAAAAGACTTGTTCTACATAAAGATGGACTAGGCTATAAGAAAATTGCCAAGACTCTGAAACTCAGCTGCAGCACGGTGGCCAAGACCATACAGCGGTTTAACAGGACAGATTCCACTTAGAACAGGCCTCGCCATGGTCGACCAAAGGAGTTGAGTGCACATGCTCAGCGTCCAATCCAAAGGTTGTCTCTGGGTAAAATATGTATGAGTGCTGCCAGCATTGCTGCAGAGGTTGAAGGGTGGGGGGGGGGTGGGGGTCAGCCTGTCATTGCTTAGACCATATGCCGCACACTGCATCAAATTGGTCTGCATTGCTGTCATCCCAGAAAGAAGGCTCTTTTAAAGATGAAGCCGCAAACAGTTTGCTGAAGACAAGCAGGCTAAGGACATGGATTACTGTGGTCTGATGAGACCAAGATAAACTTTTTTGGTTCAGATGGTGTCAAGCGTGTGTGACTGCAACCAGGTTAGGAGTACAAAGACAAGCGTTTCTACAGTCAAGCATGGCGGTTGAAGTGTCATGGTCTGGGGCTGCATGAGTGCTAACGGCACTACAGTTTATTGTGGGAACCAGGAATGCCAACATGTACTGTGACATACTGAAGCAGTGCATGATCCCCTCCTTTCGGAGACTGGGTTGCAAGGCAGTGTTCCAACATAATAACGACCCGAAACACACCTCCAAGCCGACCACTGCGTTGCTAAAGAAGCTAAGGGTAAAGGCTATGGACTGGCTAAGCATGTCTCCAGACCTAAACCCTATTGAGCAGCTGTGGGAGAGCCTCAAATGGCCCACAGCTGGGGCATTTGAGAACGAGGAGGAGCGCAAGGTTTCTAACACCCACCAGCTCCGTGATGTTGTCATGGAGGAGTGGAAGAGGACTTCAGTGGCAATCTGTGAAGCTCTGGTGAACTCCATGCCCAAGAGGGTTAAGGCACTGCTGGAAAATAATGGTGGCCACACAAATTGACACTTTGGGCCCAATTGAGTTGAGTTATTTTGAGGGGACAGCAAATTTACACTGTTATACAAGCTGTACACTACTTTACATTGTAGCGAACTATAATTTCTTCAGTGTTGTCACATGAAAAGATTTAATTAGGGGTGGACCGAATGGGTTTTTTCGTGCCGAAAATGAAAAATACACTAGGCCGAAAACCGATACCGAAAATGACCGATACCGAAACTTAGAAAAAAAAATGTATACAGGAGATAGTCCAAGACTGGGGACATGGTACAGGAGATGGTCAGAGACTGCAGGACCTGATATAAGAGATCAATGCAGCCTCACCAGTGCCCGTCAGATGCAGCCTGCTTAGGCACTGAGGTATGTTAGTAGGGTTAATTGAGTGTGAAAAATTGCAGTGATGGCCAGGTTAGTCATTGCCAATTGTTTTGGTATTCTGTTGTCTGGTCAATCTGACTGTGGAAAGACAATTTATGTGACGGTACACGCATACATTTCTGATCTTTCTCTGTCACCGGATAGTGTTACTGTGTAGAAACGTACGAAGGGTGCCTACCTCGAAACTTTCATTTAACCACAATGAAGGGCAGGACAATTCTTACCCAACACACGCACTGTACAATTATCAGGAGACTGTTTAACCAATTCTTAACCATCGGAACACAATGACTAATGTAAGTGTTTGTGTTGCATTCTTTTGCTTTTCTTCATACCCTGCCATTACCTGGAAGCTTTGGGTTCAACATGTCATTAGTTGAAATTGCTTCCCAAGAAACAAAGCTGTATTATTAAGATGTGTAGGTCTGCTTTATTATACATCAGTCAGCCTAGGTCATTTTTGGGTAGATATAGGCAAACCAAAGCAATCTCTGATTTCAGATGCCACTCCGTGACACTTGCAGTGACTATTGCAAACTGTGTCACAGGAATGCTGAGGGCATACCAACATACAAGAGAATTTTCTAACCTGCTTTCAAGTTAAAGGCTGTGGAATGAATGTGTAGGGGATTCTCATTGTCTAACAGATTCAATATATTAATTAGCCAGCCCACCCAAAAAATATATTTTAATTCTACATGGTCCCTGGTGGGTATGAGTTGTCCACTGACTTTTTATATGTCTTGGATATTTCAGCATTGAGATCTACCTAAAAAAAATCCAAACTCATTTATGTCAACTTGGGAGCTTTGGGTGTTCCAACCTCTCCTGATATATTTTCTATGATATTAAGTATAAATCCAGTAGGGATGGTGCAAACCCCACTAAATGGCCACAGCAGGTGCCCAGACTGAAAATCTGTGTAGAGATCTTGCCAATAGAATTCACGAGGCACAGGGAAAAAAATGTTTAGCATCTACCAACAGTGAAATATTAGTTTTGGGTGGACTGACCCTTTAATCCCCCTGGTGCCCAACCCTTTGATATATGATATGCCGCCTTCGGACCTCAGCAATTCATAGTAGGATCATTGATTATGGTAATAATACTAATTTCAACCAGCCTTATGTATCATGTTCCCAGTTTCATATTATCTTTTGCAGTATATTACCAGCCAAAAATGAAGCATGGCTACCATCTCTGACCCTCATTTCCTTTATTAGGTTTGCAGTTTCCGACAGTCCTGCTAACCGCTTCAGCCCCGGACCATTTCACTGGTTTTTATTTTTTGCGCTATAAACAAAAATAGAGCGACAATTTTGAAAAATAAATAAATATCCCCCAAAAAATTTCCACAGTTTAGGCCGATACGTTTTCTTCTACATATTTTTGGTAAACAAATCGCAATAAGCGTATATTGATTGGTTTGCACAAAAGTTATAGCGTCTACAACATAGGGCATAGTTTTATGGCATTTTTATTATTTTTACTAGTAATGGCGGCGATCAGCGATTTTTATCGTGACTACGACTTTATGGAGGACACAGGACTCTTTTGACACATTTTTGGGACCATTGTAATTTTTACAGCGATCAGTGCTATAAATATGCACTGTTACTGTGAAAATGACACTGGCAGTGAAGGGGTTATCCACTAGGTGGCACTGAAGGGGTTAAGTGTAACCTAGGGAGTGATTCTTACTGTTAGGGGGCGTGGCTACGAGTGACATGTCACTGATCGCTGTTCCCGATTAGAGGGAACAAACGATCAGTGACAGTGTCACTAGGCAGTACAGGGAGATGCGTGTTTACATTTGCCTCTCCACGTTCTGCAGCTCTGTGACCCGATCGCGGGACACTGGTGGAAATCAAATCTGCAGGTCCCACGGGCACAGCCACGGAGCTAGCGGTAGGGGCGTGCCCGCACGGCGGGAATTTCAAAGTGACGTGTATATATACACGTTACTTTGCACAGCTGTGCCATTCTGCTGACGTATATGTACAGGAGTCGGTCGGGAACCGGTTAAGTATTACATATATTGAACATTATGTCTGGAACTTTGGCAATGTCAGGGGCTGCATTTGAGGCCCAATTTAGCTCATAACTTTACAGCCCTTTTAAAGCAGTGGTTGTCAAGTCAGAAGGTTTTTTATCTTAATGCATTCCATGCATTAAGATTAAAAGCCTTCTGTGTGCAGCAGCCCCCCTAATACTTATCCCATCTCTGTCCAGCGTTGTCCATGAGTGTCTCGGCCGTCTGAAATTCTCCCTCCTGATTTGACTGAGACACAGCAGTGGCGCCATTGTCTCCCGCTGCTGTCAATCAGTCAGTCAGCCACTTAGGAGAGAAAGGGGCGGGCCAGGGATCTGTGTCTAAATGGACAAAGGGAGCTGTTACTCGGCTCAGGTGCCAGGAGTACAGAATAGGGACCCAAAAAAAGGTAGATCCATGCTGCTCTGTGCAAATCTACTGCAACTGAGTAGGTAAGTACAGTGATGAAAATAAGTATTTGAACACCCTGCTATTTTGCAAGTTCTCCCACTTGGAAATCATGGAGGGGTCTGAAATTGTTATCGTAGGTGCATGTCCACTGTGAGAGACATAATCAAAAAAAAAAATCCAGAAATCACAATGTATGATTTTTTTAACTATTTATTTGTATGATACAGCTGCAAATAAGTATTTGAACACCTGAGAAAATCAATGTTAATATTTGGTACAGTAGCCTTTGTTTGCAATTACAGAGGTCAAACGTTTCTTGTAGTTTTTCACCAGGTTTGCACACACTGGAGGAGGGATTTTGGCCCACTCCTCCACACAGATCTTCTCTAGATCAGTCAGGTTTCTGGGCTGTCGCTGAGAAACACGGAGTTTGAGCTCCCTCCAAAGATTCTCTATTGGGTTTAGGTCTGGAGACTGGCTAGGCCACGCCAGAACCTTGATATGCTTCTTACAGAGCCACTCCTTGGTTATCCTGGCTGTGTGCTTCGGGTCATTGTTATGTTGGAAGACCCAGCCTCGACCCATCTTCAAAGTTTTAACTGAGGGAAGGAGGTTGTTGCCCAAAATCTCGCAATACATGGCCCCGGTCATCCTCTCCTTAATACAGTGCAGTCGCCCTGTCCCATGTGGAGAAAAACACCCCCAAAGCATGATGCTACCACCCCCATGCTTCACAGTAGGGATGGTGTTCTTGGGATGGTACTCATCATTCTTCTTCCTCCAAACACGGTTAGTGGAATTATAACCAAAAAGTTCTATTTTGGTCTCATCTGACCACATGACTTTCTCCCATGACTCCTCTGGATCATCCAAATGGTCATTGGCAAACTTAAGACGGGCCTTGACATGTGCTGGTTTAAGCAGGGGAACCTTCCGTGCCATGCATGATTTCAAACCATGACGTCTTAGTGTATTGCCAACAGTAACCTTGGAAACGGTGGTCCCAGCTCTTTTCAGGTCATTGACCAGCTCCTCCCGTGTAGTCCTGGGCTGATTTCTCACCTTTCTTAGGATCATTGAGACCCCACGAGGTGAGATTTTGCATGGAGCCCCAGTCCGAGGGAGATTGACAGTCATGTTTAGCTTCTTCCATTTTCTAATGATTGCTCCAACAGTGGACCTTTTTTCACCAAGCTGCTTGGCAATTTCCCCGTAGCCCTTTCCAGCCTTGTGGAGGTGTACAATTTTGTCTCTAGTGTCTTTGGACAGCTCTTTGGTCTTGGCCATGTTAGTAGTTCAATTCTTACTGATTGTATGGGGTGGACAGGTGTCTTTATGCAGCTAATGACCTCAAACAGGTGCATCTATTTTAGGATATTAAATGGAGTGGAGGTGGACATTTTAAAGGCAGACTAACAGGTCTTTGAGGGTCAGAATTCTAGCTGATAGACAGGTGTTCAAATACTTATTTGCAGCTGTATCATACAAATAAATAGTTAAAAAATCATAAATTGTGATTTCTGGAATATTTTTTTTTGATTATGTCTCTCACAGTGGACATGCACCTACGATGACAATTTCAGACCCCTCCATGATTTCCAAGTGGGAGAACTTGCAAAATAGCAGGGTGTTCAAATACTTATTTTCCTCACTGTATAACATGTTTGTAAAGTCTCGGTTTTTTTTTTCTATCAGTCTCTTACACAGCTGTATGGTTATATGAGTGCATGCCCAACGGTGCAGCCAGCCTACCCCTAATCGAGGCGCAGTCGCCAACACCTGGGCATCAATACATCCCCCGCTTCTCCTCCTCGTCCACATGCATGTCACAACCTGTGCATACAAGTCCGGTTGGGTCGCCATGGCCCCGCGGGACCAGATCCCTTACTTTTCCAACTTACAGAGAAAATAGTAGCAGAGAGGACAGAAAGAATTGGAGAGCAGTTAAGCTCCCAGTAGATACGAGGAAGGGCGCCTACAGACAGAGAGAGAAAGAAAAAATAAACTAAGAAAGAGAGAGGGGAGGGGAGGGCCTGAGAGGGAAGGGGGATCCGTGAACATAGATTCCACGTCCCGTTCATCAACGGGAAGGTCACCAGTTATCATGACCCACCACCAACGTCCAGTGTGGAGGGCTTTCTACAGATGAAATCTAGGAATTCAGGTTGAGGTGTTCCCACCTCTAAGGGCTTGACCCTCATCAGAGTAGGAGAAAATATTCCAGAGTCGCCAGGTATTGGCGAATGTCTCCTGTCTATCCTGACTTGTTAGAATGAGATCCTCCATTTTATTGATTTCAACAATAGGTATTTTGACAGTCCAATATACAGTACTGTGCAAAAGTTTTAGGCAAGTGTTAAAAACAATTAAAATATATATATTTTGAAAGCATTTTTTATCAATTTACAAAATGCAAAGTGAGCGAACAGAAGAAAAATCCAAATCAAATCAATATTTGGCTTTAAACCAGCATAAATTCTAATAGGTACACACAGTGCATGTGCACACAATTTTTGAAGGAACTCCGCAAGGTAGGTTGTTCCAAATATCTTGGAGAACTAACCACAGATCTTCTGTGAATGAAGGCTGCTACAAAACCTTCTGTCACGCCAAATATTGATTTGGATTCTCTTTCTGTTCATTTACTTTCCATTTTATTAATTGATAAAAAAAAACTATTAAAGTGGTTCCTACAGAAAGAGGAAGACTGAGGTAGTGCACACCATAACCTGATGGTGTGCAGTGGAGGCAGAGAGACACTACTCACAAACAGCGCAAAAATTTAAGTTTATCAGGCCACATGTGTGGCTATTCACTCGTAGATGACCACAACCTCCAACTGAGGGAATGGGCCCTAACTAGGACCCAACTGGCTAACGCGTTTTGAAGAACTGACCACCTTCTTCAGAGCCTGTAGGCCTATATACACAGGACAAAACGAGTCGCCCATCCATATCTGATTGGCACAGGAGGATCAAGGCAGAAGCTTTGTGTGATGGCTACATTTTGATTGTTCTGGTGCATAGTGGTGGCAGCACTTTGTGGAAGAACCTTAACCACTTCCGGACCGCCGCACAACTATATACGTCTGCACTTTGAAGTGGGATATCTGGGTTAAGGCAGCAGCTAGCTGCCATAACCCAGATATCCTTGTCTTCAGGCTGTGGTCCGGTTTACAATAATGGTGGTCTCTGCGGAGGATTCAATGCAATATTACCGTTATCGGTGGTGGCAGAGATCCCCCCCTCCAGTGCCCTCCGCCGCTTACCGGAGCAATCGGTAGCGGCGGAGGCGATCGGGTCCTGTCCCGTGGCTGGGTATGAAGACGAGTGAGGGGTAGATGGCTCCCACCCGTCTCCTTACCATAGTGGGGCGGAAGCAATGTCAAAATGTCATTTCCGCCCATAGCTCTTAAAAAACATTGTAATTTTAAAAAAGAAATGACAAAAAAAAGTGTCCCTTTTATTTTTTATTGCATTTTAGTGTGAATATGAGATCTGAGATCTTTTTGAGCCCAGATCTCATATTTAAGAGGACCTGTAGTGCTTTTTTCTATTACAAGGGATGTTTACATTCCTTGTAATAGGAATAAAAGTGGCGCAAATGTAAAATTAAAATAAGAAAAAAAACGAGCTTGTGTGCAGAAGCGAATGCATTTTTGAGCAGCGCCCGCATATGAAAACGGTGTTCAAACCACACGTGAGGTATCGCCGTGATTCTTAGAGCGAGAGCATTACTTCTAGCCCTAGACCTCCTCTGTAACTCAAAACATACAACCTGTATAATTTTTTAAACCTTGCCTATGGAGATTTTTAAGGCTAAAAGTTTGTTGCCATTCCATGAGCGGGCGCAATTTTGAAGCGTGACATTTTGGGTATCAATTTACTCGGCGTAACATTATCTTTCACAATATAAAAAAAAGTGGGATATCTTATTTTTTTAATTAAAAATTGTATTTTTTAGAAAAAAAGTGCGCTTGTAAGACCACTGCGCAAATACAATGTGACACAAAGTATTGCAATGACCGCCATTTTATTCTCTAGAGTGTTAGAAAAAAAATGTATACTGTTTGGGGGTTCTAAGTAATTTTCTAGCAAAAAAAAGTTTTTAACTTGTAAACAACATATCTGAAAAAGAGGCTCGGGCCTTAAGTGGTTAAGCTATTTCCTTGCACTATAATGAACTTTATTGTCTGAAGTGGACCTCACACGGTGATCCATCTGTGGATTTGCATCAATGTTTGATCTTTTCAATACATAATACAATTGCACTATTTAATATAAGAAATTGTTGCACCTTTTTTTTTCCATATTTATTTATATGAACACTATTGGATGATTTATTTAGATGTGGATAAAACCATATAAATTATTGCAGTATGTATGAATTATTGATTTCTTTTTTTTTGGCACGGTCACTTTAATATTTTGTCTGTTTTAGAGAGGAGCTGCAGTCCGGGGAATTTTTTTTTTAATTAAAATTCAGCAGCTACAAATTCTGCAACTGCTGACTTTTAATATAAGGCCACTTACCTGTCTAGGGGTCCCATGATGTCCGCATCCCGAGCCGATTCGTAAATCGGCTTCGGGTGCAGGGGCCTGCATTGTAAGTAAAAAACTGGCAGTGAAGCTTTTTCAGGCTTCACAGCTGGTTTCCTACTGCGCATGCATAAGTTGCGCTGTTTCCCAGAAGGCAGTGGGAGGGAGGAGGGGTCAGAAAGGCTCAAAGATCGCGCAGCAATCTTACCCGGAAGTGGGAGCGGGTACCTGTCAAAACCATGTATCCCCCCAAAAAGTGGCAAATGTGGCAGTTGGGGGGGGGGGGTGGATGTGAACAAGCGGAGCTTCCCCTTTTGGGTGGAGCTCTGCTTTAAATTTATTTTAGCTGAGCGCTACACTATTAAGTACATAATATTGTGTTTTAGCCTTGTTCCTTGCGCAGAGGTTTCTACAGATTGTCTGAATCTTTTGATGATTAGTATGTACTGTAAATGATAATATTTTTAAAGTCTTTGTAATGTCACGTTGAGGAACATTATTCTGAAATGTACACTTTTTAGATACAGTGCCAGCTGTCAGAATACAATGACTGCAGTGGGAGATTCATCCATCTGTGCTGTATAGCGTTGATGGAGATATCTGCTAAAGGAAAGAAAAACGTAGTGTATGGCCAGCTGGTTATTAAAGCCAGGTAGGTCAGGCAAAGCCCACTTATACTACATAGAATTTAGAAAAGTGGTGATCCTAAATGCCAAATTCTTCAGACGGAAGCAGAGTATAATGCCGCGTACACACGACCATGTTTAATGGTCTAGAAAAAAAACTATGTTTTTTTCAACCCCGATTATTGTTAAGCCTGCCTTGCCTACACACGATCGTGGAAAAAAATTGCTCTAGCAAAGTGCGGTGACGTACAACACATACGACGGCACTATAAAGGGAAAGTTCCATTCGGATGGCCCCACCCTTGGGGCTGCTTTTGCTGATTTGCGCTTTTTAGTCTGTTACAGCGTGATGAATGTGCTATCTCCCATTACGAACGCTCGTTTTACCAGAATGAGCACTCCCGTCTCATAACTTGCTTCTGAGCATGCGCGTTATTTTCACGTCGATAAAGCCCACACGACCATTTTTTATGACGTTAAAAACAACGCAAAAATTTAGAGCATGTTCTAAATTTTTAATAGGCATTTTTAACGTCGCAAAAAATGCTCTGGAGCTCACACACAATCGTTTTTAATGACATAAAAAAAAATTCACATCGCGAAAAACGATCGTGTGTATGCGGCATTAGCTTTTGCAAAGTATAACTTGCTCTGACACAGGGTCGACCTTGTGGGTTAATAGTGGTCATCTGTCATGATTACATCTATTCCAATAAATGTTACTGATGTTCAAAGATATGCTGTTGAACATCAGAGATAAATCTCTCCCATTTGTGTATTATTATTAAATAATTTATGAGTGGTAAAGCAATAAGCCGTTCAGTGAATCTAGCTATGCATTAGAAGTAAAAAAAACTTTATATGGTTTTGTCCAGTTACTATATGACTCTGAAATAGTGCAATAGCAGAGTCCCTCAGCAGCACAAAGTGGTTCAGGGGTAGAAGGTTGCATAGCGGAAGGAGCAGAGTCCTCTAGCAGCGCAGAATATTCCAGGAGAGGAGCATTAACCTGGCTATACAATGGTAAAATCTGATCAGTGTGTGACCATCCCTGCTCGACAATAGTTGTTCAATGTCCTGGCGGGGGTATTTTTCCATCCAACTCATTTGTGTGGCTAGAGGAATCTGTTTTTTGTTTATTTTAAACAAAAAAACACTAACCATGAATAATTAGTTTTAGAAGAAGAAACAAAGTCATTTAGCAGCAGGAATGATTTTCAGGAGATGAAGGGCAAAGGAGCAGTGAATTAAAAAATGCAAAATTTTTCTGTGCTTTTACCTGCAAATTTTTATGTTGACTGGGGCCTGAAAGTGAAATCAGTGTGTTTACACAAGAACAACATCTGTGCATTTTCAAACGCATGGCAAACCACACAGAAAATGCAAGCTTTGCCTTGCGTTTTAGAAACGCACTGCAAACTCGCAAAAGCGCATTTTACTCCACTCTAAAAAAAAAAAATATCTGGAGCTTTGAAATCCTTTTAAAGTGGTTCAAAAACCTTAAAGAGAAACTGCAGTCTGCTCACATAATTTATAATAAAAACATCTTCCCTCCAACCACTTTGCATATTTTATTTATACTGTGATTCTGTGCTTGCCAAATATGCTGCAGAAATCTCTCTCCACTGAGTCTGGTCGCATCCATTTTAACTGTGGGCAGCTGAAGATGCTGCCTGTTCACTTCCTGGATTTACACAGACACACGCCTCCCAGCTCTCATTGGCCCTCTTATGACTCGTCCCCCCTCCCTTTCTGGCAAACTCTCAGGAGAGTGAGAGAGAGCGCTGTGCATGATGTCATTAGTCTAGGCTAATGACAAGTAAGGATGAGCTCCGGCGTGTTCGCAAACCTCACGATGCGCGGTTGCAGAGATCGGGAAATGTCTCACTGGCTGTGATTAGCGCAGTGCCGACTTCCTGGCAGACTCTGAACGTGCGGTTTGTAAACATGCTGGAGCTCATCCTTAATGACAAGCCTAGGCTAATGACAAGAAACAGGAAGTAGGCTGTAAAAGGTATTTACTTGCAGAAAAAATATTTTACTATCCAAAGTTAAAACAAATTTAATAGATGGAAAGTTAAAAAACAACTGAAGGTCCACTTTAAGGATTTTTACCTTAAAGTGGTTGTAAACCCTCACATATAACCAGTGAAGCGACTGGCTTCAGGTGATGCACAGAGATGAAACAAATCCTTTTACATAAGTTGTATTAGTTTTTCTGCAGCCTTCTTTCCCCTACATTCATTCAAAGTGCAAGATTTACGAAGGATCTCTCAGCTCTGAAAAGCAGGGGGCAGAAAGCAGAATTTATATCGTGAGGAGAGCTCTGAGAGCTGTTTGGAGGGAGGGGACAAACCTCCTTTACACAGGAACAGAGCTGAGGCTGTCAATCAGAGGCTGTGCCCTCCCTTGTGACCTTTTTTCTCTTGGTTTCTGAACTTGTCAGAAGTGATGGTAGAGGAATGAAGCAGCAGACAGAAATGACACTTAGGCCCCGTACACACGGTCGGACAAAACCGATGAGAATGGACCGAGGTTCAGTTTCATCGGTCCAAACCGACCGTGTGTATAGCCCATCGGTCTGTTTTCCTTCGGTCCAAAATTTTAAAACATGCTTCAAAACCGAACGGATGGACCGCTGCCCGATCGGTCCAAACCGGTGGTTAGTACAGAAAAGCATTGGTTCAAAACCTGCGCATGCTCAGAATCAAGTCGACGCATGCTTGGAAGCATTGAACTTTGTTTTATTCAGCACGTCGTGTGTTTGACGTCACCGCGTTCTGACCCGATCGGTTTTTGGAACGATGGTGTGTACGCACATCAGACCATCAGGCCACTTCAGCTGTGAACCGTTGAAAACGGTCCGTCGGACCATTCTCATCGGTTTTGTCCGACCGTGTGTACAAGGCCTTAGGGTTTGCACTACACTGCATTGCAAGTGCACTTCAAAGTGCAGTCGCTGTAGATCTGAGGGGGACATGCAAGAAAAAAAAAAAAAAAAAGGAATTTTAAATAACAGCTTACCTGTAAAATCCTTTTCTTTGAGTACACCACAGGACACAGAGCCTCTATTCATTACATAGTGGGTTGTATGGTCACCAGAGGTGATTGGACATTGGCACAACCTATGAGAACAAGTTTCTCTCCATATAACCCCTCCCATCCAGGAAGTACCTCAGTTTTGTAGCAAAGCAGTAAGTATCCCATAGAAGGGGGGGGGGGGGGGGCTCTGTGTCCCGTGGTGTACTCAAAGAAAAGGATTTTACAGGTAAGCTGTTATTTAAAGATCCTTCTTTCTTTTATCGTACACCACGGGACACAGAGCCTCTATTCATTACATAGTGGGACGTCCCAGAGCAATGCTCAATATGAAAGGTGGGAGACACAGATCAAGCAGGCCGCTTGCGAACAAGAAGCCCTATACTGCTGCCTGCAGCACACTTTGCCTGAAGGCGGTATTTTCATGTCCTTTCACATCTATTTGACAGAATCTGGAAATGTGTGGACTGAAGACCAAGTTGCAGCTTTACAGATCTGAGTCATCGAAGCCTGGTGATGCACTGCCCATGAAGCACTTATCGCTCTGGCTCTTAACAGAAAAAAGAGGAGTCCTGTTCTTTAAACCATAAGCTTGAATAATTACTTGTCGAATCCACTTGGAAAAAGTGGATCTCGATGCCGCTTGGCCCTTCCAGGGTCCAACTGGCAAAATAAACAAAACATTAGTTTTACGTATATGAGCGTTGCTTGCAGATACCCCTTTTACTGCTCTCACTAGATTCAGAGAGTGCAATAATTTTTCCTCCGCTGTCCGCGGATCCGAAAAAAAAGTCGACACCACCTTATTGGTAAACAGGCAGACTGGTCGTAGTACAATTTTGTCTTTGTGACAAATTAAATAAGGCTCTTTGGAAGAAAGAGCTGCTTTTTCAGATACTCTTCTAGTCAAAGAGATAGTTACCAAAAAGACCAATTTCCTGCTTAAAAGCATCTGGCGAGTATGGTTCAAAAGGTTGCTTCTGCAACATTGACAATACTAAATTCAAATCCCATGGGCACAAGGGAGGTTTGACTGGCAGATTGGTCCGCAGTACCCCTTTGAATAAATGCCCGCACTAGGGAATCAGATGCCAGTGGTCTTTGAAAGAAGACCGATAGAGCTGATACTTGACCCTTGAACTAAGGGTTAGTTTCATATCCACTCCTAACTGGCAGAAAGCAAGAATTCTGCTTATATCCTCTTGAGGATTCCATCCTCTGGATTCACACCAGGAAACATATGCTTTCCAGACTCTATAATAGATAAGTCTGGAGGCTGGCTTTCTTAGCATTAAAGAGTGTAGAAAGAGCTGGACCAGAGACTCCTCGTCTTTTCAAAATGTGGGTCTCAGCAGCCAGACCGTCAAATCTAGTTATTTTAAGGACAGATGGAACACTGGACCTTTCGATAGCAGGTCGTGTCAAAGCGGAAGCTTCCAGGGCCTTCCTACCGCCATCTTTACGATTTCGGCATACCAAGGCCTCCTGGGCCAATTTGTTCAATTTCCTGTTGAACCTGGAAGTTAGCAAGTCTACATCCGGGGTCCCCCATTTCTGGCATCTGGCCTGAAAGACATTGGGGTGGAGAGACCACTCTCCTGGTGATAGCTGCTGGCGACTCATATAGTCCGCTTGCCAGTTTTCTATCCCTGGGATGAAGAAGGAACCTGATCTTCTGCCCATGCCAAATTTCAAATCACCTCCTTCTGAGCACCCTGACTGCGGGTGCCTCCTTGGTGATTGATGTAAGCTATTGCAGTAGCATTGTCAGATTGAGTCCGAAACGGGTAGCCCTGTAATCTGTGTGTCCCGGTTCTGAGGGCTAAATATATTTCCCGGATCTCCAGCTGTTGATGGGAAGACGCTCTACGTCTTGGCCCAGGTTACCTGGGCTGAGGCTTCTTCGATTACCACTTCCCAGCCCGATAGGCTGGCATCCGTAGACACCACCTTCCAGGTGACTGGGAGAAAGGGTCTTCCCTTCCGCAAGTTTTCGGTCTTTAGCCACCAGTTGAAGCTTTGGCATACTTGTGGAGACAGATGCATGGATAAATCCAGAGCTTGGATCTCTTTGTTCCAGGCAGTAAGGATACTGCTTTGAAGTAGTCTCGAATGCAACTGGGCGTAAGGGACAGCCTCGAACGAGGTTACTATCTTTCCTAATAGCCTCATGCAAAGTCGAAAAGACGGCCCCTTTTTGCCCTGACCTTGTGGATCAGGTCTTTCAGAGACTGTATCTTTGGCTCTGGCAGCAATACCCTGCTTTGGGCTGTGTCTATGATCGTGCCCAGATACTCTACCCTTCTTGGGATTTGTAGAAAGGATTTTGATCCATCCTAAATGCTTCAGGTATTTTACCGCAGTGAGCACAGCGTGATCCAATCCTGCCACTGAACGATCTATCGCAAGTAGATCGTCAAGATAGGCTGTTACCGCTATGCCTTATGTTTTCAGATTTGCCCTCAGAGGAGCTAGCACCTTTGCAAATACTCTAGGCGCGGTAGCTACCCCAAAGGGTAGGACCACAAAAGTGGCGTTGTTCCACCGCAAACCTTTGGAATCTTTGGTGCGCAGGATGGAAGGGTACGTGTAAATATGCGTCCTTGCTGTATATGGATGCACTGAATTCTCCACCTTGTAGGGTGGGACCACAGATCGACTCGTTTCCATCCAAAAATGGCGAATGTTCAGAAATCGTTTTAGAGATCTAATGCCGCATACACACCATCACTTTATGTGATGAAAAAAACCGACATTTTCTGTGAAGTAAAAAACGTCGTTTTTGAAACTTCAATTTTCAAAGACGAAGTTGCCTACACACCATAGTTTTTCTCACAATGTTCTAGCAAAGCGAGGTTACGTTCCACCACGTTTTTCCATTGAAGCTCGCTTCATAAGTAGCTTCTGGGCATGCGCGGATGAAAAAACGTCGTTTTAAACGACGTTTTTGCTACACACGGTCAATTTATGTGAAGTAAAAGTTGACGTTTTGAAAAACGACACATAAAATTGAAGCATGCTTCAATTTTTTTTGGTCGTTTTTTAGAAGACATAAAACGACGTTTTCCCCCACACACGGTCAATTAAAGTGACTTTTTTAAAAACGTCATTTTTTTTCATCACATAAAACGACCGTGTGTACGCGGCATTAGATCCGGGATGGATCTGACGTCTTCATTTGGTTTTGGGATCACAAAGAGGTTTGAATAAAAACCTTAAAGGGTCACTAAAGGAAAAACATTGTTTTGCTGAAATGACTGTTTACAGGGTATAGAGACATAAAAGTTAACTAATTCCTTTTAAAAATGATTAAAAACTGATTAAATTCAATCATATAATGTGCCTCTAGTTTCACTTTCGGTTTTAAACTGGTTTCATGTTTCTGTGAAGTAAAGAGACCCACAGAACAAAAACAAACAAATCCAGGGCAGTGTTTTGTTTTTAAAATGAATCTGATTGGTTCTGTTAAGTTTTAGACACACAGTAATGACAGCTTAGACCACTGTGAAAAGCTCCCAGTACTGTGGTTATAAGGAGCCAGACAAGCAGGAAGTGTGGAGATCACAGCAGAATTACAGCTACTTCAAAGTAAAAACGAACAATGAGGACATGAAACCAGTACTGCAGTAAGGTAAAGGACGCTATTTAGCTTAAAAATCCTTTAACCTTGCTCTTTTTTGGGGGCACCTCTGTAACTACCCCTTGAGACAGCAAGTGATCCAAACCCTTAAAAAAAAAAAGGATCCTTTTTTTTTTTTGTGGATCTTTGGAGAGTCCTGAACTTTGGAACTAAAAAGTTGGGTTCTCGCAAAATTACAGTTTGTACCCTGAGGATACTGTGGATACTACCCACCTGTCCTGTCTGCCATGCGGCTGAAAACTGATAAAGTCGCCCCCCCCCCCACGGCTTTTTGAGCCTGATTTCCTTTGGGCTTTGTGGCTGGCTGAAGAGGCCATCGCCACTGGCTGGAGGCAGGTTTTCCCGGAACAGGAGCAGAAGAATGTTTAACCACTTAAGGACCCCTTCACGCCGATATACGTCGGCAGAATGGCACGGCTGGGCACATCAACGTATAGGTACGTTGCTCTTTAAGCCAAGCCGTGGGGTCGCAGGCGCGCGTCTGCGGCGCGCTCCTGCGACCCGGTCCGAAGCTCCGGGACCCTCGGACCCGATCGCCGCTGGAGTCCCGCGATCAGTCCCCGGAGCTGAAGAACGGGGAGAGCCGTGTGTAAACACGGCTTCCCCGTTCTTCACGGTGGCGGCAGCATCGATCGTGTCATCCCTTTTATAGGGGGACACAATCGATGATGTCACACCTATAGCCACACCCCCTACAGTTGTAAACACACTTCAGGGAACACATAACCCCAACAGCGCCCCCTGTGGTTAACTCCCAAACTGCAACTGTCATTTTCACAATAAACAATGCATTTTAAATGCATTTTTTGCTGTGAAAATGACAATGGTCCCAAAAATGTGTCAAAATTGTCCGAAGTGTCCGCCATAATGTCGCAGCCACGAAAAAAATCGCTGATGGCCGCCATTAGTAGTAAAACAAGAATAATTAATAAAAATGCAATAAAACTATCTCCTATTTTGTAAACGATATAAATTTTGTGGAAACCAACTGATAAACGCTTATTGCTTATTTTTTTTACCAAAAATAGGTAGAAGAATACGTATCGGCCTAAACTGAGGGAAAACTTTTTTTTATATATTTTTGGGGGATATTTATTATAGCAAAAAGTAAAAAATATAGTTTTTTTTTTCAAAATTGTCGCTCTATTTTTGTTTATAGCGCAAAAAAAAAAAACGCAGAGGTGATCAAATACCACCAAAAGAAAACTCTATTTGTGGGAAAAAAAGGACGTCAATTTTGTTTGGGAGCCACGTTGCACGACCGCGCAATTGTCAGTTAAAGCGACATAGTGCCGAATCGCAAAAAGGGGCAAGGTCCTTTAGCTGCATTTTGGTCCGGGTCTTAAGTGGTTAAAACAAGGTCGCTTGTTTTTCTTTTTCTCAGGTAAAAAAGTGGTCTTGCCACTTGATATCTTCTGGATACTTTTCCAGGTCGTCCTCAAAGAGGCATTCACCATGGAAGAGCAAACTGGCCAGAAGTTTTTTGCATGAAGCTTCTGCTGACCAATGCTTTAAACCAAAGAACTCTGCGCATATGCACCAGCTGGCACGATGCTTGCTGAGCAGAATCTCTCATGGCATATATTGTAAAACATAAAGCTTTAGGTAAATTCTCCCAAATTTGACTTGTACCGGAGGTAAATCCTTTAGCTTGATAACCTGGCACATACCGACTGCTGCTACAGCAGATTGGGTAACTAAACCTGCCAAAAGAAATTAGGATTTTTTTTTTTTTTTTAAAGATTGAAATTTATTTTCCAATGGATCTTTACACGCTTGTGCATTATCCACCAGGCAGGTCAGGTTTTTTATCTCTACAAGCAATAGCTGCATCTATCGAAGGCAGGCTCCATTTCTTGGGAAAACGTCTCCTCCATAGGATAAAGAATATCAAACTTCTTAGGAGGTGGGAAATGCTTGCCTGTGTATATTAGCTCTTCTAGTAACAGGTGAACCGGGAAGAGCATGCACCCTGCTGGGATTTTAATGAACCCAGAGAGGAGACAGGTGATTCAGTTAACTCCAAGGAGGGTAACCGTAATGCGGAAGGCACTATTTCAGCATCGCATTGCACCTGCGATTTCAGAATCTGGGACGCAGAAAAAGCTCCTCTGATCTCCCTGATCCATTCGACTTCCTCATCCTCTGCAGGTGCCAGGCTCCCCTAGAGCCACCATGTTGATACCAGTCTTGGCATGGACACCTGATCAACATAGCACAGGGTAGACCAGAACTCCTGGACTCAAGCTATCCAACAGCGGCAGCCTCCCAAGTAGTTGGGATTACTGATGCAAGCCACCGCACCCGGCACCACAGAAGGAGATCTGTCTCGCTATTTGTCCTCTTTGTGAATTTAGCGATTAATGTGCGATTCTACTTTCTAAATCGCCTAGGGATACCACCAAAGTGACTTTGGTGACATATGTAGGCCCAGGCCTCACCGGGGAGGCCGCTATTCCTGATAGCGCTCATCCTGATAGCGGCAATGGCTCATCCTGTACAGGTGCGTCAGCCAAAACCGGTGTCCTCAGTAACAAATGCAGACCCAGACACTTCAGGAGAGGTTATGACCCCTGCCGGAGTCAATGGCGCATCCTGCCTAGGTGCATTATAAATTACTGGAGAGGAAGGTACCATGCTGGCCTGGGTAGAGGCACTCGTCTTAGGTGGCTTTGTTTTTTTGTCTCTTTTAGTCCCTGTATTTTTCCTTTGGGAAGACATAAACCAAACAACAAAGCCAAGGTACCATCAACTGCATATACTACTGTGCTAGTTAAGCCTTTTACAAACAGTATGCAACTAATCACACAGTTTCATGCCAAGTGGGTGTCCTCTTATGGGGTGCCAGATAACCATCCACATAGAGACCTTATGTGTCCTCTTTGGCTGCTGTGTCCCATCCAGGGAGAGCTGCAGGGCTGCATGACTTTTTAAAAGCTTCTGCCTGTCTCAGAATCCCTTCATGAGTAGGGAATCGAGCCCTGTCTAGCAGGTCGGTAGGCAGAGCTCTGCAGCGAGGAGTGTGCTGGTTTGAAAAAGACCTGACGCTGTATGGAGTTTTAGGTGAGTGAAACTCGACTCTTTACTCTCTCTAGTGGCGTAGTTTAAAAAGACACCCACTTTTCAAGAAAAGAGTTTATGTTACAACTTAAAGCGGAGCTTCACCCTAAAACATCTATGTACCATTACATGCAGCATACTTGCGTCAGCTACAGTATGCTGGTATTTTTTTTTTATCGCTGTACATACCGTTATATAGTTCATTTTCTTTTCTTCCTCCCGCAGGGAATAGGCTTTCCTATGAAGAGGCGTAGATGATTGACGTGCGGAAAAGGCGCGTCACGCGTTCCGAAAATAGCCGATCTGGAACTCGGCTATATACGTCGCCTGCGCAGTCAGCTCTGAACGGCTCCTAGTCTGTGTGCAGGCGCCGTATAGCGCCTTGTCCCAGATAGGCTATTTTAGGAATGCGTGACGCGCCTTTTCCGCACGTCAATCATCTACGCCTCTTCATAGGAACGCCTATTCCCCGCAGGAGGAAGAAAAGAAAATGAACTATATAACGGTATGTACAACGATAAAAAAAAAAAAATACCAGCATACTGTAGCTAAAGCAAGTATGCTGCATGTAATGGTACATAGATGTTTTTTAGGGTGAACCTCCACTTTAATACTTTTTTCTGCTTACCTTGTCCACGCCGCAGGTTTTGCTAAAGACCAGCTAAAAAAACAATCTTCACCCATCACTGCGGGCATTGTGTGCCAACCTTCAGGGATATGGGTTCCTACTTAAAGGATGCCTCTCCCCTGGGCCATGTAAAAGCCAGGAATTTTAGCGTTATTAAAAAAGCGAAAGTGCTGGACCCTAGAGCCCAGTCCTCCGAAGAGAGACGTTACAGGCGATGCCTCGTGCGCGTGGCCCGGATACCATCCAATGGGGCATAATAAATTAAGCATCTTGAATGGACCCGAAGTGTAGCTCTTTTGCCCAAAGGGCCTCCATGGTAGAGCTTCCTTTAGCACTTATTCTCATTGCATCCAATCTTCTTAGACACTGGCGAAAAAACTGAGGTACTTCCTGTATGGGAGGGGTTATATGGAGGGAAACTTGTTCTCATAGGTTGTGCCAGTGTCCAATCACCTCTGGTGACCATACAACCCACTATGTAATGAATAGAGGCTCTGTGTCCCGTGGTGTACAATAAAAGAAACAGGATTTTTTGTACTCACCGTAAAATCCTTTCTCTGTCTTCCATGGGTGGACACAGCTTCTTAAATCTTGACTTGTGGTATTGTTCCTGTTCTATAGGAGAGGACTAGGCAGAACATGTTAGATATTTAAATACATGTTACTTTAAACAGAGTTGAACAGCCCTGCCCAGGGGGCGGTCCCTCCAGACATAACCATCTGCCCTGCAGTCAGCAGCTCAGTTCGTAAAATAGCAGTACAAACTTAAAAAAGAAGGGGTGGGTGCTGTGTCCGTCCATGGACAACAGAGAAAAGGATTTTACGGTGAGTACAAAAAAAACAATTTTCTCTTTTCGTCCATGGACGGACACAGCTCCTTAAATCTTGACTTGCGGGACATAGTTACATAGTTACATAGTTAGTCAGGTTGAAAAAAGACACAAGTCCATCCAGTTCAACCACAAAAAAATAAACAAACAAAATAAAAAACACAATACAATCCCATACACCCAACTCCATACCCACAGTTGATCCAGAGGAAGGCAAAAAACCCCAGCAGAGCATGATCCAATTTGCTACAGCAGGGGAAAAAATTCCCTCCTGATCCCCCGAGAGGCAATCGGATTTACCCTGGATCAACTTTACCTACAAATCTTAGTACCCAGTTATATTCTGTACATTTAGGAAAGAATCCAGGCCTTTCTTAAAGCAATCTACTGAGCTGGCCAGAACCACCTCTGGAGGGAGTCTGTTCCACATTTTCACAGCTCTTACTGTGAAAAAACTTTTCCGTATTTGGAGGTGAAATCTTTTCCTCCAGGCGTAAAGAGTGCCCCCTTGTCCTCAGTGCTGACCGTAAAGTGAACAACTCAACACCAAGTACACTGTATGGACCTCTTATATATTTGTACATGTTGATCATATCCCCCCTAATTCTCCTCTTCTCAAGAGTGAATAGATTTAGTTCTTCTAATCTTTCCTCATAGCTGAGCTCCTCCATGCCTCTTATCAGTTTGGTTGCTCTTCTCTGCACTTTCTCCAGTTCTCCGATATCCTTTTTGAGAACTGGTGCCCAAAACTGAACTGCATATTCCAGATGAGGTCTTACTAATGATTTGTACAGGGGCAAAATTATATCTCTGTCTCTGGAGTCCATACCTCTCCTAATACAAGAAAGGACTTTGCTCGCTTTGGAAACCGCAGCTTGGCATTGCATGCCATTATTGAGCTTATGATCAACTAAAACCCCCAGATCCTTCTCCACTACAGATCCCCCCAGTTGTACTCCCCCTAGTATGTATGATGCATGCATATTCTTAGCCCCCAAGTGCATAACTTTACATTTATCAAAATTAAACCTCATCTGCCACTCAGTCGCCCAATTAGACAGAGCATTGAGGTCGGCTTGTAAATTGGCGACATCCTGCAAGGACGTTATTCCACTGCATAGCTTGGTGTCATCTGCAAAGACAGAAATGTTACTTTTGATCCCAGACCCAATATCATTTATAAATATATTGAAAAGTAAGGGTCCCAGCACTGAACCTTGGGGTACACCACTGATAACATTGGACCATTCAGAGTAAGAATCATTAACCACGACTCTCTGAATTCTGTCTTTCAGCCAATTTTCTATCCATTTACAAACTGATATATCCAATCCT
Organism: Rana temporaria; assembly: GCF_905171775.1. Lineage (NCBI taxonomy): Eukaryota > Metazoa > Chordata > Amphibia > Anura > Ranidae > Rana > Rana temporaria. The sequence goes on from NC_053497.1 coordinate 111,863,365, forward strand.
GTAGACCTTACCTTACACATAAGCCGTGTGTGCGGAACTGCATCGAACACTTTTGCAAAATCCAAATATATCACGTCCACAGCCACGCCTCTGTCCAGGGTTTTACTTACCTCTTCATAAAAGGAAATCAGGTTTGTCTGACAACTTCTGTCTTTCATGAATCCATGTTGTCTGCTGCTTAAATAGTTTTTTCCCGGCAAGAACTCATCCATGTGGTCTTTTATTAAACGTTCCAGTATCTTCCCAACTATAGAAGTTAGACTAACAGGTCTATAGTTACTTGGTAAAGACTTTGTTCCCTTTTTAAATATAGGCACCACATTGGCTCTACGCCAATCCAGTGGTACTATTCCTGTCATTAATGAGTCCCTAAATATTAGATACAGTGGCTTTGAAATGACAGAGCTCAACTCACCTAGGATCCGTGGGTGGATGCCATCTGGTCCAGGTGCTTTATCCACCTTTATTCTGTTTAAATATTTCTGGATCATATCACTTTTGAGCCATTGTGGATTTGGGGCTGTGTCACTCCCACCCCCATTTTGGACATGAGCTCCCCCATGCTCCATTGTATACACAGAGCTGAAGAAAGCATTTAATAAATTTGCCTTCTCTTTGTCCCCAGTCACCCACTCTAGATTATTTTGTAAGGGGCCTACATGCTCAGACTTCACCTTTTTACTATTAATATATTTAAAGAATTTTTTGGGGTTTGTCCTACTATCTTTTGCAATCTGTCGTTCATTTTGAATTTTTGCATCCTTGATTTCCTTTTTACATATCCTGTTATATTCTTTGTAACATTTAAACAACACTAGTGTTCCTTCATTTTTATATTTTTTAAAAGCTACTTTCTTATTGTTTATAGCTTTTTTAACTTTGCCCGTGAGCCACATAGGTTTTATTTTTAGCCTTTTAAACTTATTGCCCATGGGAACATACTTTGCAGTGAGGTTCCACACAGTCTTTTTGAAAAATTCCCATTTCTGTTCTGTGTTCATCTGTGTCAATAGTCCCTCCCAGTCCAAGTCCTGGAGAGCAGCCCTCATCCTTGGAAAATTTGCTCTCTTAAAATTTAGTGTTTTAATATTTCCTGTGTGTATTTCTTGCTTATAGTTAACATTAAATGAAATCATGTTATGATCACTGCTACCCAAGTGTTCCTTTATCTGAACATTAGTAATAAGCTCTGCATGGTTTGAGATTATCAGGTCCAACAGAGCATCATTCCTAGTTGGGGCCTCAATAAACTGCACCATAAAATTGTCCTGCAATAGGTTTTTAAATTTTTGTCCTTTAACTGTCCCAGAAGTGCCATTAATCCAGTCAATTTCTGGGTAGTTAAAATCCCCCATTATTATCACCGTCCCAGCCCTTGCAGCCCTTTCCATCTGTGCAAGGAGCTGAGTCTCCACCTCCTCATTAACATTGGGTGGTTTATAACAAACTCCAATGATTAATTTTGAACTACGCACATCTGTATGCAGTTCCACCCATAATGCTTCAACCTCATCACACTCTCCATCAACCAGGTTCTCTTTCACGCTTGCTTTGAGGTCACTTCTCACATAGAGACAGACCCCTCCACCTTTCCTTTTTACCCTGTCTTTCCGAAAGACATCCCCAAGCAGTGTCAAAAAACGAGGGGTGGGAACAGCAATCAAAAAACTAACTTCACCCCAAACAAACAGAGCTCCTCAACGGAGGAGTTTTCTTCTTTAAACAGCTGCCTGCAAAACCTTGCTGCCGAATGAAGCATCTGAAGATGCACTCACATCAACCTTGTAAAAATGTTTAAAATGTGTGAACGGACGACGCCGCCTTACACACCTGTGAGACAGACACTTGATGTCGGAAAGCCCAGGAGGCACCAATTGCCCTGGTCAAATGCGCTGTAACAGGAAAGGGAGGCACCGCCCCTTAAGGGTGTAGGCCTGGATGAAGGTCTGCCTGATCCACCAAGAAATGGTGGCTAACAAGACCACCAGGCCCTTTTGTGGACCAGACACAAACAGTGAGTCAGACCTCCAGAACGGAGCAGTAGCAGAGAGGTACAACTGCAAGGCACGTACCACGTCTAAGGTATGTAACGCAGCCTCTTTGGAATGCGACAGCCGAGGACATAAAGAAGGAAGTACAATGTCCTCATTTAGGTGAAAAGCTGAAACCACCTTCGGAAGAAAAGAAGGCTGCGGGCGTAGCACCGCCTTATCCTTATGGAGTACCAAGTAAGGTGACCTGCAAGACAAGGCCGCCAACTCATCTGACAGATGTAATGGCTACTAGAAAAGCCACTTTCTGAGAGAGCGTCAAGAGAGGAATATCTCTGATGTTCTCAAAAGGGGGCTCCTGAAGAGCCGAGAGCACCAGATTCAAATCCGACGGAGAAGGCAGTGGTCTAATCGGGGGAAGCACATGTCGAACCCCCTGCCCAAAATTACCTACCAGCGAGTGGGTCCCCAAGGGTCGTTAAAAGAAAACAGCCAAGGCTGAAATATGTCCCTTAATGGTGCTTAAGGCAAGTTTCTGATCCACTCCACACTGTAAAAACAGCAGGACCCTGGAAACCGAATACGTCCATGGATGCCACTCCATCTCCTCGCACATGGAGATGTAGGCCTTCCAAGTGCGATGGTAGATCTTCCGAAAAGATGACTTTCGCACCCTCAGCATGGTTGAGATGACCAAATCCGACAGACCTCGGTCCCTTAGTACCTGGCTTTCAATAGCCATGCCGTCAAAGCCAGCGACTGTAAGCCAAGATGAAGTATGGGACCTCAAGACAGAAAGTCCTCCCGCATTGGCAACCGCCAGGGCACATCCGCCACTAGGCACACGAGGTCGGTGTACCAGGGACGCCGATGCCAATCCGGAGCGATACGAATTACCGGGATCCCCTCGGCCTCTACTCTGCGGAGCAGATGAGGAAGCAACTTCAGTGGGGGAAAGGCATAAATTAGCCGATACTGACCCCACGGGGCCACCAACGCGTCTGAAACATCTGCCCAGGGATCTCTGGACCTGGCCACGAACCTCAACACCTTGCAATTGAGTCAAGAAGCCAGGAGTTCCACATCCGGCATGCCCCACCTCTGGCAAAGGAGTTGAAACACCTTCGGATGTAACGACCATTCCCCTTGATCCAGCATCTGGCAACTTAGGTAGTCCGCCTGCCAGTTTTCTACACCCGGAATGTAAACGGCCGACAGAGCCGGCATGCTCCTTTCCGCCCACCACAGGATGTGAGCGATCTCCGACACTGCAGCCGAGCTATGTGTTCCCCCCTGATGGTTGACATAAGCCACCGCCATGGTATTGTCCGACTGGATCCCTATTGGATGTCCTTGTAGCCTCTGCAACCACGAGTAGAGGCACAGCCTGATCGCTCGAAGTTCTAGTACATTGATCGGCAGGCGGGTTTCGTCCAGAGTCCAGAGACCCTGGGCTAACTGGACTCCACCCCACACCATGAGGCAGGTGTCCATCGTGATCACAGTCCAATGGAAAGGAACAAACGACTTCCCGGATTGAAGAGCCGGGGATCTCAGCCACCAACTCAGGGAAGCCCTGACCAGGTGACTTACCTGAACCTGACGATCCAGAGACAATGGAGATCTGTTCCATTTGGACAGGATCTCTTTCTGCAAGACTTGAGTGTGGAATTGGGCATACGGTACTGCCTCGAAGGAGGCTACCATAAGTCCCAGAACTCGCATGCAAAAATGGAGAGACGATTTACAGGATGCCAACATTTTCACCGCCGTCTGGAGTGTCCGCAACTTCTCCAAAGGAAGGAAGTCTTTCGCCTCCGAGGAGTCCAGAATTAATCCCAGGTACTCCAGACGCTGAGTCAGTACCAAGACCGACTTCTGAGTGTTCAGTACCCAGAAGCCGCTCTCAGAAGAAGATCGTCTAGGTAGCCCACAGTAGCAATGCCTCGCTGTCTCAGCAGAGCCAGAATCTGGGCGAGCACCTTGGTGAACACTCTTGGTGCTGACGCTAGGCCAAAGGGAAGAGCCACAAATTGATAGTGGTCTTCGCCAATCGCAAATCACAGAAACCTCTGATGCCTGGTGCAAATGGGGACATGCAAGTATGCATCCTTGATGTCCAAGGACGCCAGAAAATCCCTCTGATGAGCGCAGCAAGCACCGAACAAATTGATTCCATCTGGAACTTTCGAACCCTTACAAAGGCATGGAGGGCCTTAAGATCCAAGATTGGATGGACTCCGTCCTTCTTTGGGACCACAAACAGATTTGAGTAGAATCCCTAAAACCTTTCTTGTTGTGGTACAGGCAAAATTACCCCGCACCTCAGTAAGTCATGTACTGCCCCCATTAAGGCATTCCGACAAGTCAGGGAAAGAGGAAGATTTGAGTGAAAAAATTTGTTTGGCGGACAGGAAAGAAACGATCTTGTACCCAGAAGTGACCACCTTGCAGACCCACTGGTCGGCGAGCAGGGAGGTCCACCGATCTGCAAACCCGCAAAGTCGTCCCCCCACCCACGAGTCAGGCGGGGGCAAAACATCATGCGTCTTGTTAGCTGGCTTGTTTGGCTTGCGCACCCAGGAACGCTTCTGTCCCCCAGCTGGACCTTTGTAAGGCTGGGAGGATCTGCCAGCGGGCCCTGACTGATGAAAATACCACTTCTGCGTGGAAAAGGAAGGTCCCAGCTTATGGCGTGGCTCCTTCCACTTGGGGGACTGAGGGAGAAGTGTGCTATTACCTCCAGTGACATCCTTAATAATGTCGTCCAGCGAGGTACCAAAGAGCCTTCCACCTTTTGAAAGACAGATCTGCCAGAGCTTTTTTGGATGCTTGGTCAGCGGACCAGCATTTCAGCCAAATCAGGCGGCGCAATACCACCGCAGATACAGAGGCTCTGGAAATCAAGGGGGCCACATCACAGACATACACAAGGCCTTGTACCAATTGGTCAGCCAGACTGGCTCACTCTGGAGGAAGTGCTCCTCTACTGTCTGTTGCAAAAGAAAGACACATAAGGAAAAACTTTAACGGAGCGATTCGTTTGTGCGACCCAAATGAGACAGAGCCCTGCGTGGACGGCTCAGCTGTATCCTCCAGCTTCAGAGGGTCCCTCACAGCATTGATAAGTGCACTCACAAGTGCCCTGTCTTGCGCTGTCCCGGACGAGGGATCCTCCTCACCTGGAAGGTCCTGGTCCACATCCTGACAGTCCAGAACCGGGGACCTGTGCCGCAGCCAGGCCCAAATCTGAGTTAGAGCACTCCCCAGAAGATGGCGGGGGAGGGTGCGCTTTTTACGCCCGCACGCCGCTTCCACCCTGGCAACAAATTACTCCAGGACTGCCAACAGCGTATCCATGGGAACCGCAGGTGCAGGGGCACCTATTGTTGCCTCAGGAATGTTTGGGGAAGAAAGGTCAGCTACTGACTACATGTTGCCCACTGACAGTCCTTAGGGATGTAGCCAAGACAAAAATGTCCACCCTCCTATGCTGCACAGACTGGGGGGTTACCCAGGGGACTCACCACCCAGTCAGAATCTGTTCAGCTGCCCGCTCTCCTTTCATACACGGCGTGTGTCTGAGGAAAACCTGTGAGGTGAATTGCGCCGTTCAGCACAAGAGGCCAAAATCCACTCCAAAATGGCTACCGAAACACCTCACAGAAAAGGGAGTGGACCCCAAGAAAATGCCCGCCTGCAATGCCGACCTGCGTCACAGCGCAGCCACGGCAAAATCTCAGCCAATGGGAAATTCAATAATAAGCACAGGCCACAGAAAAATGGCGCCCAAATACAGCGATGTGGACGAGGAGGCTGCGGTGGAGGCTTCCCACTAAAAAGACCACCCCCCAGAGAGAGCGGGCCTGGACACCCCCACAGACCATAACTGGGACCTGGAGACCCACAAAAGTATAACCCGGTCGCAGCGAGCCCGGCAAGGGAAGGAGGAAAAAGGGTGACAGAGGAAGAGGAGGACAGGACAACCCCCCTTCCCGGGAATGCCCAGCTGTTCCATCCTGCCGAGGCAGGAGGAACTGTACTTACCCGTCCCTGCGAGGACCTGCTTGTGTGTTCCTGACAGACCTTCAACCGAGTAGTACTGAGTAGCTGTTGACCCGGTCCACTGTGACTGAGACGGCAAGCAGCCGGGTCATATGGGAACCCTGGAGCATATGGCTCACCAGCCGACCCAGCGCGTAGCTAAGGCCTGCTCATGCTCGATGGCCGGATGGGGGGACTACAAGGATCTATATTATCCAGCCTGTCACCCAGCCGGCAGTTGATAGAAGATTCTTCAAAATAAAATCATAAAAATAAATAAAATAATAAAAAATTTCCTCAGGACCCTGAGACCAAAGGGAGCCAGGTCCTCCTCAACTAGGCAGAAAAAAACTGGGCTGCTAAATGCAGGGCGGAGGTTATGTCTGGAGGGACTACCCCCTGGGCGGGGCTGTTTAACTCTGTTTAAAGTAACATGTATTTAAATATCTAACATGTTCTGCCTAGTCCTCTCCTATAGAACAGGAACATAACCCACAAGTCAAGATTTAAGGAGCTGTTTCCGTCCATGGAGGAAAAGAGAAACAGCATTTTTGCTTGCACGATTGGTTGAAAATATCAGCATAGCTTCCTCTTAAATCTACATCGACTGCACTTACAAGTGCACATGTAGTGGAGAGTGGATTTCCCTTTAGTAAATCAACCCCTTAGTGATCTTACCGAGACAAGTACACACTATAGAGGGATATGCTTTGTTCATATTTCAGGAGCCTGGCGGACAAGATGGGTGAACTAGAGATACTGTTGTACGAGGATAATTTCGATTTTTTGGGAACTTCAGATTCAACAGCTCTCATGATTGTCTGGCAACCATTCAAAGGTATACACCCTTTATCGCAAGGATAGAGAGGGTAAAAAAGGGGGAGGGGTATGCCTATATATCAAGAATAATGTACAAGTGAAAGTGAGAGATGACATCACTAAGGGAGCTAGGGAAGTGTTATCATCACAATTTATCATAATTATCCAGACATAAATTGGGCGGAGGAAACCACACATTCATCTATGGCTCGCCAGTTCCTAAATGTCTTGCAGGACAATTTTTTGGGTCAGATGGTAGACTCACCAACTAGAGATAAAGGATCTACTGATTACCAACAACACAGACCTTATCACGGATGTGGAAATACAGGGCAATTTAGGTAACAGCGATTACAGTTCAATTGGCTTCAGTATAAATCACACAAATGGGAAACATAAGGGGAAGACACTGAATTTCAAAAGAGCCAACTTCACTACGAACCTTGCTAGAAGGCATACATTGGGATAAAATCTTAGGAACAAAGAACATGGAGGAGAGATGGGTTTGCTTTAAGAGCATATTAAATAAGGGCATTAGCCAATGCATCTCATTGGGTAATACATTTTAAAAGAGCGAGCAAAAGTCCTGGATGGCTTAACTCCAATGTAAAAATGCATATAAAAGCAAAGGAGAAGGCCTTCAAAAAATACATGGTTGAGGGATCATCATCAGCATTCAGACTTATTAAAGAATGCAACAAGAAATGTAAGGGTGCAATTAGGGCGGCTAAGATAGAACATGAAAGACACAAAAATCCCAAGATGTAAACAGTAAAAAGGGAGAACAGACCATACCCATGTATTGGCCCCATAAAGAATGAGGAAGGACATCTGGTTACAAAGGATGGGGAGATGGCGAAGGTATTGAATTTATTCTTCCTCTGAGGCCCCGTACACACGTCCGAGGAACTCGACGTGCCAAACACATCGAGTTCCTCGTCGAGTTCTGTGTTGAAGCCGCCGAGGCGGGCCAACTTTCCTCATTGAACAACGAGGAAATAGAGAACATGTTCTGTATTTGGCCCGACGAGCTCCTCGTTGGCTTCCTCGGTGAAAAGTGTACACACGACCGAGTTTCTCGGCAGAATCCAGCTCCGATCGAGTTTCTGGCTGAATTCTGCCGAGAAACTCGGTCGTGTGTACGGGGCCTCAGTCTTCACGAGGGAATCGGGGGCTTCAGTAACCAAAACTGCAGTGTGAATCCTCATGACACATCACAGGAAGCGCCTCCATGGTTAACAGAGGACAGAATAAAACATTTAATTAGACTTGGCAAACTAACATTAATAAATCATCGCGACCAGATGGCTTGCACACGAGGGTACTTGGGGAACTCGGTCAAGCAATTTCCAGACCATTGTTCCTAATTTTTAATGACAGTCTACTGACTGGAATGGTACAAGCTGATTGGAGAAAAGCCAATGTAGCACCAATATTTAAAAAGGGCCCAAAATACATCCCTGGGAATTAGACTAGTTAGCCTAACATCAATAGTATGTAAGCTCTTGGTGGGCATGATAAGGGACTATATACAAGATTTTAGTAATGAGAACGGTATCACTGCTAAGTAATCACCATGGATTCATGAAGAATCGTTCTTGCCAAACCAATCTATTAACCTTCTATGAGGAGGTGAGTTGCCATCTAGATAAAGGAAGGCCCGTAGACATGGTGTATCTGGATTTTGCAAAAGCATTTGACACATTTTCCCAATTAACATTTACTGTACAAAATAAGATCCGTTGGCATGGACCATAGGTTGAGTAAATGGATTTAAAACTGCCTACAAGGGCGAGTTCAGAGGGTGGTGATAAATGGGGAGTACTCAGAATGGTCAGGGGTCCCCCAGGGTCCTGTGCTGGGACCAATCCTGTTTTATTTGTTCATAAACGACCTGGAGGATGGGGTAATCAGTGCAAACTCTATTTGCAGACGATACTAAGCTAAGCAGGGCAATAACTTCTCCGCAGGATGTGGAAACCTTGCAAAAAGATCTGAACAAATAATGGGGTGGGCAACTACATGGCAAATGGCCCCGCTGAGGAAGTTGTAATCAACATAACGCGTACGGGGGAAGGAGCCTGACGTCGCTCACTGCCATCCTTTGAAAACACACGCTGTGTACTATATTTGCTGCCGTTTTCCATTTCGGCTAATGTGAGTAGCCTGTAACTAGTTTTAATAAAATTTTAGCTTGATTTCTGCTGGTATGACTGCCTGATAAAACAGGGGTCCATACCTTAAGGTGAGAGTAGCCATTTCTAATGGTGGAGGGATCACTTTGTTTGAATTTAAGAGTCACTGTTGAAGATTTGGAAGTTGTCGTTACACAAGTTTTGGATTCTTTTGACTGTATTGGACTTTATTTATTTATTCATTCATTCATTCATTCATTCATTTATTATCTTGACATTGAAACAGTTATTTTTTCCTTTCGCGCAATTTTTTTTATTTAATTAATTTTTGGCGCTGCACTATTTTTCTTTTATATCTTTGCACTTTTGGATTTTGTGATTATCCTGTCAATGTTCAGCTTGCATTATTGGGGGAGATTAATTGTGGTGGATATTTTTGCGCTGATTGCACCCTTGTTTTTACATGGCAAATGAGGCTGCATTGTAGAAAAATGTAAAATAATGCATTTGGGTGGCAAAAATACGAATGCAATATATACATTGGGGGGGTGAACCTCTGGGGGAATCTAGGATGGAAAAGAAACTGGGGGTCCTAGTAGATGATAGGCTCAGCAATGCCAAGCTGCTGCTAACAAAGCAAACAGAATATTGGCATGGGGATCAAGTCCAGAGATAAAACGATAATTCTCCCGCTCTACAAGATTCTGGTCCGCCTGCACCTAGAGTATGCTGTCCAGTCCTTAGGAAGGATGTACTGGAAATGGAGCAAGTACAAAGAAGGGCAACAAAGCTAATAAAGGGTTTGGAGGATATTAGTTATGAGGAAAGGTTGCAAGCACTGAACTTATTCTCTCTGGAGAAGAGATGCTTGAGAGGGGATATGATTTCAATTTAAAAATACCATACTGGTGACCCCACAATAGGGATAAAATGTTTTCACGGAAGGGAGTTTAACAAGACACGTGGCCACTCATTAAAATGAGAAGAAAAGAGGTTTAGTCTTAAAGGGGTTGTAAAGACAAAAATATTTTCCTCTTAAATGAAAGTCTGACAGTAGCTGATAAAGTAAAAAGTAATGTTTTGCATTATAACTAGTTTGATACCTGTTGTTGAAATCGAGCTGTTTTATTCACCTCCGTCACTCCTGAATCATTATTCTCACTGACTTCCAGGTTTGCGGTGCGCATTCATTCTTGCTACATCACGGCCTAATCGGAACTACAGTTCCCATTAGGCTTAGCCTCCATGCCTGTGAGGGATAAGATAGCATCTTCACGCAGGGCTGTAGTCATAGGGAGGGGGTGGGCACATTCTGCTTTCCACCATGCAAAACAGCTCAGATGCTGGTGGAAAGCAAGAAGAGGAGTGACAGGAAATGGCATTTTCAAACCTGGATTACTATATTTTGGAGGTCAAAAGGAAAAACGAGGTAAGTAATATTTAAATGCTCTAGCTTACAGCAATCAATTGATCTAATAAAAAACGAACCTTTAGTGTTCCTTTAAACTACGTAGAGGGTTCTTTACTGTAAGAGCGGCAAGGATGTGGAATTCCCTTCCACAGGCGGTGGTCTCAGCGGGGGGCATCGATGGTTTCAAGAAACTATTAGATAAGCACCTGAACGACCACAACATTCATGGATATACAATGTAATACTGACATATAATCACACACATAGGTTGGACTTGTGCCTTTTTTTAACCTCACCTACTATGTAACTATGTCAGAGGCTTAAAACCACTTTAATGCACTCTCTGCATTAGGGTAAAAACCCTTCTGTGCTGCAGGCTTCCCCCAGCCCCCCTCATATTTACCTGAGCCAATCTCGATCCAGCACTGTGCCAGAGCGCAGTTGCTCTGTCCCTCCTCAGAGGGCAGATTGATAGCAGCAGGAGCCAATAGCCTTAGTGGAGATACCTTTTTTCCATATTAACTCTTACGGGAGTGATTTTTCTCTTCTTATGGGAAGATTTCGTCTCACTTCCTGTTGTCTCCCTCAGTTTGTAATAGGGTGACCACATTTCCAAACTACCATTCAGGGACACTCCCCTTCCCAAAAATCAGCTTGTGCTGTAATGAATCACAGCACAGTGATTAGACACAAGAGGCAGGATTTATGATTTCTCCAATCACAAGCGGGGGGCGGGGACTGTGCTCCTCCAGGCATTCCCGGTACTGTCAGGAGTAAAGCGGGCAATCCGGGACACGTGGTCATCCTAGTTTGTAAGTAGGAGTCGTTTGTAAGTCAGATGTTTGTAACTAGGGGGCTGCCTGTATTGTGCAGTAAAGAGAAGAATGTCTTCATATTAAATGCTCATCAGTAAATTAAAGTAAAGAGCATGAAGCAATGTCTTGCTCTGTATTATTTCACAGGTCCTATCAATTAGGTCTTATCCACGCTCAATCCATTTCTCGCTTGCCATTACCAAGGTCACTGACTGCACATTATCTCATCCTCACTGCCTTTTTTTCTCATCTGTGCGATTCATTGTTAATTAGCCATCCTGATAATTATTATCCGTCACCCTGCAGACCGCAGAAGGCAGACGCCGCTATGCCCCGATTTTTTCTAGGGCACTTCGTGGAGCTGAAAGAACAACAGTGCACAGCTCATCCTCTTGGCACATCTACCTCTTTTTTGTGTAATTGCAGAGAAACCGATTATACAAACCTGTATCGAAAACACCTTCATAACACAAATAAAAGAAAAATGATTTTATTGTTAAGTTCTTTTTGTTACTATTTTGCAGGTATTTTACAACCCTGGTCTTTAATGAGACCAGAAAGGGAAAACAAAAAGCCAAAAGCAAGAAACTATCATATTTATAATGTAACATAACATTAATGAAACGATGAAGCGATGTTCGTACTAGATCCATATAGGTACTCCAAGTGCTGTGTTTGGTGTTGTATACCTAAAGTAAAGATTGAAATGCAATAGTATTACAGGAGTTAGAAGCGTTTTTTAGCATAACACATTGAGCATGTGAGAAAAACCCATTCCCCAGTAAACTGTTAAAGTTCTTACCCCAGTACTTGCAGTTGGCGACTTTCAATGCTCCTGTCTCTTGCTTTCTCAGTGCAGCTTCTCTGAACTTCAGTGTTCACAGGAAAGAGTTAACAGTGCAGTCTCCAGTCAGTTTGTTAGCTTAAAGTGGGAGTAAACTCCCTTGCATGATTTTTACCTATAGTTAAGCCTATAATAAGGCTTCTGGTGAGTAAGAACCCCAAAGGGGTGTGTGGCACACGGTGTAAGGTGATTGAAGAGAAGAGCACATCATCTTATTAGGAACACCACTTGGGCTCATCTGGACTTTTTGATACACCATCTGTCTTCTACCTATTTCTCTTATGAACATTAACATAAGAAAGTTAGTCACGATAGAGAAAGTGACGATAGCGCTGCTGTAGTAAATGATAGTACTTATTGAAAGTACTTGTGGACATTTTTACTATTTTGTTTTATATATAATAAGGCTTACCTATACTGTATGCACTGTAAATATCTTCTAAACGTGCAACGTTTAGGAAATATTTACTTTAGATGCAGCCGGTGACATTTTTTCAGAGCTGTGCCCTAAACCAGTGGTCCCCAACCTTTTTGGCACCGGGGACCGGCTGCATGGAAGAAAATTGTGCCAAGGCCTGGCGAGGGGGGGATGTACGCACATGCGGGGGTAAGTTGTTCTTGCGGGCAATTTATCGGGTCAATAGTTGGTGTTCTGCTGTTGGCGCATCAATCATCACGGCACCCTGGTTGTTATGATGTCAGGATGATTGAAGCACATTATTTCTTATATTACATTGTAATATAAATGAAATAGTTCAACTCACCATAATGCAGGATCAGTGGGAGCCCCGAGTGTGTCACTTGCCATGTCGCCTGCCACCAGATGCAGCTTGTCACTTTACACGTCGCCTGCCACCAGATGATGAATGTCACTTGCCACGTCACCTGCCAGTGCCACCATATGAGGAATGCTGCATCACCTGCAAGTGCCACCAGATGAGGAATGCCACTTGCCACATCACCTGCCAGTGCCACCAGATGTGGATTGTCACTGCATTGGTGGCACTGGTTCAGTGGTCGTTGAGTGAGGGCAGGAGAGCTGAGATGAAGGGTGGACGGTGAGAGATGTAATCTCTCTGCACCTCCTGGCACCTCCGACATTCCGCATGCTGTGAGGGCGGCTGAGCGGTCATGCTTGGCGGGCGGAGAGACATGATGTCATCTCTCTGCTCCCTGCCGCACCTCCGACATTCCGCACGCTGTGAAGGCGGAAGAGCAATGATGCTAGGTTGGGGCGGAGAGAGATGGCATCTCTGCTCGCCAGCACGCTTCTCTCATCCGCCTGCCCGCCAGTCTGATCCACTGGGCTCTCACCTGCCCGCCTTACAATGTCATGCTGCCCACTACAGCCCGGGTGAGGAGAAGCTACGGCCCGGTAGTGGGCCGCGGCCCAGGGTTTGATGACCCCTGCCCTAAACAGTGACTCCAACGCACCCACTTTTTTGTTTTAAGGGAAGTCTGTCGTAATGTGCTAGTATGCAATGCATTCTAGCACTTTGACCTATACTGCCCGATGCCTATATAGGGATGAGATTTGACAGATCATTCCCTTCCTACAGAGCTCTGTGTTGTTTACCAACAGAAGAGCTCTGGTCTGTGATTGCATACAGCCGATCAGCAGGTCCCAGCCATGAATCATTGGCCAGGACTTGCGGACAGCTGTGCACAAGTATATCTCTTTGCCTATAGCAGGCATGTCCAAAGTCCGGCCCGGGGGCCAAATCCGGCCCCCTTGTTGATTTAATATGGCCCCCCTGGGGATTTGGATATATATATTGTTTGTGGCCCCCAGGGCCATAAAAGATATGTACTGTATTTATTGGCACTGCCTTGGAGGGGACAGGACGAGCGCCGTCAGATTACTTGAAGAGAATCTCCTGTTTACTCAGCAGCATCTCTATTGGAAGTCCCGTCTCCTGGGATGCCATTGGATGACTGTTCTGTCTATCATAGGAGGTGAGACTTTGTATTAACCACTTGGGATCCGCCTGCCGTCAATTGACGGCTACAGTGCGGATCCCAATCTCCAAACTGCCGTCAATTGACGTCCGCCCCTTAGGGCGGTCCCCGCGCGCGCTCCAGAGCGCGCTGCGGGGAAAATCTGTGTTGGCCGTGTCCCTCGGACACAGCCAATTACAGATCGCCGCGAACGGCCAATCAGAGTGGCCGTTCGCGAGGCGATCTGTGCGGCCAATGAGAGAGGATCTCATATGTAAACATATGAGATCATCTCTCATTGCCGTTTTACACAGAGACAGCGGTGCTGTCTCTGGAGAGGAGACGGATCTGTGTCTCTTGTACATAGAGACACAGATCGGTCACCCCCCCAGTCACCCCCCCTCCACCTACAGTTAGAACACTAAGCAGGGATACATTTAACCCCTTCCTCACCCCCTAGTGTTAACCCCTTCAATGCCAGTCACATTTATACTGTAATTAGTGCATATTTATAGCACTGATCGCAGTATAAATGTGAATGGCGCCAAAAATGTGTCCGATGTGTCCGCCATAACGTCGCAGTCCCATTAAAAATCGCAGATCGCTGCCATTTCTAGTAAAAAAAAAATAATTAAAAAAAAATAATTCTGTCCCCTATTTTGTAAGCGCTATAACTTTTGCGCAAACCAGTCGCTTATTGCGATTTTTTTTTTTTTTTTTACCAAAAATATGTAGAAGAATACGTATCGGCCTAAACTGAGAAAAAAAAATGTTTTTTTTTTTAAATTGGGATATTTATTATAGCAAGAAGTAAAAAATATTGTATTTTTTTCAAAATTGTCTCACTTTTTTGTTTATAGCGCAAAAAATAAAAACCGCACAGGCGATCAAATACCACCAAAAGAAAGCTCTACTTGTGGGGAAAAAAAGGACGTCAATTTTGTTTGGGAGCCACGTCGCACGACCGCGCAATTGTTAGTTAAAGCGATGCAGTGCCGAAAGCTGAAATTTCACCTAGGCAGGAGGGGGGTATATGTGCCCAGTAAGCAAGTGGTTAAAGAGGCCACAGGGTAAACAATAGTTTCTCCTGTTTGTAATCTGTCGGCACTCATCCCGCCCCCCTCCCTCTGCCCTCCGAGGCTGCAGATGGGCATCGTTCAGGCTGCACCGATGGCAATGGTAAGGCTGCATTCATGGCACATGTAAGGCTGCATTGGTTGCAATGGTGAGGTTGCAATGGTAAGGCTGCATTCATGGCAATGGTAAGGCTGCATTCATGGCAATGGTAAGGCTGCATTCATGGCAATAGTAAGCCCGTGCAAGTTATACGCCAATAAATACGGTATATCCAAATAACACGCCCAAGCTCAACCTTGGTCCTAAGCAGCGCTCTGGGATTCGTTGGGGCCACAAAATAAATATATACAATATATACAAATAACACGCCCAAGCTCATCTCTTCACCACACACAGCCACAAAGGCAAGATAATTCTTGTTGGGCAGTGTATTAGTGCTCAGACGAACGCACTTAGACCGAATTTTAATGGTTCAAAGAATGTCAGGCAAAATAGTCGGCCCTCACGCATGTTCACTTAATCAAATCTGGCCCTCTTTGAAAAAAGTTTGGACACCCCTGGCCTATAGCCACCACTTGCCCGCAATACATGGCGGACAGTCGGCAAGTGGTTAATATCACTTGCCTGTCAAGGTACATTTATAAACATAGACAAGTCGTTAAATCAAGCTCAAAGCAGATGCTAAAGCAGTGAACTTGACGCTGGCTTTCAGAGCGATCAGGCAGTTCTAGAGCCACCCAGTCACTTGTATGTGGCTCTCAAATTGGCCACCCCCCCCCCCCCCCACACACACACACCCAATGCAGTGGTTTACTGATCCCCCCTGCAACTAAAGATCCTGAAAACAATGTGTATTATGTCATTTTCGGGGGCACCGCTGTCATTCATAGGCTAGTGTAGCCAAATATGCAGCTATTTACCCACCTCCCACCCGGCCACTTCACATATACGGGCGGGTGGGTGCTTCCTCCTGAGTGGACATTTAGGAACGTCCCTCAGAAGGAGCGGGATCGCAGTGCCGGGTTCCCGATGCGCTAGTTTCACCCGGACACGGCGCATCTCCAATCGGCAGGAGGGCTCTGTGATTGGCCCTCCTGATCACATGCCAGCCATCATGTGATGTAAATAGAGAACCAGTTGCTAGGCGATCGGCTCTCCTCTCCTTACACAAGTTGTCAGTGAGGAGAGCTGATCGATGCAGCCGGCCGGTGATCAGTGTGTATGAGCTGCTTTTTACACACTGATCACCGGCCCAGTGCCCCCACACAGTGTAAACACACACGTCCCCAAAATAATGTCCCGGTACACATGTCCCCACACAGTAAAAACACCTGTCCCCCACATATGTCCCAGTAAAATCATATGTCCCAACGATTATCTGCATACATATGTCCGTGATCATCTGCACACATCTGTTCATGATCATCTGTGTATATCTGTCCGTGATCACACAAACCGATTATTATACACTTAATGGGATTTTTTTATCAGACATGTAGCAGAATATATTTTGGCTTAAATTTATGACAAAATTATATTTTATTGGATTTCTTTTAAAATAGAAAGTAGAAAAAATGTTTCTCTTATCGTCCATGGACGGACACAGCCCCTTAAATCTTGACAAGTGGGTTATGTTCCCTGTTTACAGGAGAGGACTAGACAGAAATATGTCCCTCCAGACATAACCCTCCTCACTGCAGCATGCAGCCTCAGTTTCGTTCTGCCTAACAAGGAGAAGGACGTTATGGCTCCCTTTGGGCCCAGCGAACTGAGGAGTAATTTTATTTTATTATTTCTTGAAGAATCTTCTTTCAACTGGCTGAGAGACAGGGTGGATAATATAGATCCTTGTAGTCTACTCAGTCCGACCAGCAAGCGTGGGCACACCTTTGCAAAGGGGCTGGGTCTGCCACGATATACCCCATGACTCCTGGGGTGACCGGTGAGCTTTGCTCCGAGGTCCACATATGACTGGGCTGTGGTGTTGTCTCACTCACAGTGGACCGGGTCGACAGCTACCTCCATTGCGGTTGTAGTTCTGTCAGGAATGCGACAGCGAGTCCTCGCTCGGATGGGTAAGTACAGTCCCTCCCCCTTCAGTGGGTTGTTACGGCTGGGCATTCCTGGGGTTCGGGGGTCCTCTTCTCCCTTCCCTGCTCCTTTTCCCTTGCTGCATTGCCAACATTGCCGCTGTCAGGGGGGAGGGGGCCTTCCTGAGGGGACCGTGTTATCTGGCCTGTGTTTTTTCTTTTTTGTATGGGGCTTTCCTGTGAGGGGTTTTTCACTGTTAAAAAGCCCTAGGAGGCTTTTCCTGTTTAAACATGGCATTTTGCCGCCATTTTTTGGGAGGTTTTTCAATTACATTGAAAACTCCCATTGGCGGCCATTTTGACGTAGCCACGCTATGGTGCAGCTTACATTGTGGTCGGCCATTTTCCTGTGGCCGCGTTCTGAACACTCATCGGCCATCTTGGAGTAGTCCTGACCCCTAGTGCTCTATACGGCGCACACAGGTCCCTGCAGATGCCGCACAGTTACCTCACAGTTCTTTTCCTCTCACACGCTGTGTGCTGAGAGCGGACGGCAGCGCTGGGCAGTCTCCTCCTGAGGTGAGTCCCCTGGGTACCCCTGGTCAGCGCAGCAAGTGGGTGAGATGCCCTGAATAGGGCTCTAGGAGCTTCTGTTTATTTGTAAGGACAGGTGTGCATATTATACATACACACTATGTAAATATTATTAATATTTGGAGTCAGTATCTGGGTCCTTCCCCAACATGCTGGTGGTGGCAGCAGGTACCTGGGTAGTAAAAAAAAGCGCGATAAGGCATTTATGGGTGCGCTTCTCACTGCTGCAAGGGACTCACTTAAGCTGGATAGTGCAGCTGGGTTTCTGCCAAGGGCTTGGTCTTTTTTGGATCACACAAATCAGACCGCTCTGTGTAGGTTTTTTCCTTCTGTGCCCTTCTTTGATCATTTCTAAGAGGCGGAATGAGAAAAGCCGCTGAGGGCTTTTGTAGTCCCTCACCGCTGGGAGGTTCAGTGCCCCTTTGAGGAGAGCCTTTTCAGAAGGTGGGCTTCATCTCCAGTGGTGGACCCTCCGGGTGTCATGTATAGGTGACCACTCTCCCTATTGCGGGAACCCCCGCTTGTATGGATCTGACTGATAGTAGATCCGAAGTACTGACCCGTTCCATGTTTACCATGCTGGGGTCTGACTTGCGGCCTATTGTGGCCACCACTCTGGGGTCTCAGTCGCTCACGGAGTATCTAGGGTTGAACCAGACTCCTCGGTGGCGAAGGTCCTTCTTCCCCTGGAGAAATTGCAGACTTCAGTCTGCGGTGAAGGTATTGGCATCACGCAATCGGTCTTCTCTACCTGCTGGTCCGGGGGCCTGTGGGTAGCCTCCTTCGAGGTGGTACTGTATGCCCAGTTTCACACTCAGGTTTTCCAGGGGAAATACTGTCAAGGTGGTCTTGTCTCTGAAATTATCAGATTCCGGTGCGCCACCTAGTCAGAGTCTCTCTGAGTTGGTGATGGAGATCCCCGACTCTTCGGTCTGGGAAGTTCTTTCTTCCTTCCAGTGGTTGGTGTTTACGATGGATGCCAGCCTCACGGGGTGTGGGGGCACCTGGGGGGTCCAGTCGGCCCTGAGTGGCTGGACTTGCGTGGATCCACGGCCACACTTCCCTGAATGTGCCCGCTCTCGTCTGGTCTCGGTAGCTACCCAGGGTCAGGCCTGGCTAGTGCCTGGGTGGGAGACCGCCTCGGAATACCAAGTGCTGTCTACCGTTCATTGTCCTACTATTTTAGGCGATCAGGCTATGCTGCTCCTCATGGTCGAATAGGTTCCAAGGTTGTCCGATCTGGTTTCAGCCGGACATCGCCACGGCCGTGGCTTCGGTCTACCATCAGGTATACCGGCAGGCGGACTACTGGAGTCGCCAGATGCTGGAACAGGGCGACTGGTCTTTGTGCTTGGGGTGTTTCGGCTCCCTTGCAGGAGGTGAACCTCACAGGGCATGGATCTCCTGGCCGCTCGTCTCCACCGCAAGGGAGTCGAAGTTAGTGGCCAGGTCTAGTGATCTGGTACAGATGAGTCAGTTGCGCTGGTGGCCCTGTGGGGTCTGTATCGGTGACTTTTTGCCGTTCCTCCATTGTAGCTGCTTCCTCGGCTGCTCCACAAAGTGGAGGCTGAGGAGATCCCGATGATTCTAATCGCTCCAGATTGACCTCGGAGTCCTTGGTACGCCGATATCGGGCGCCTGGTAGCGGATGTACCCTGGCGGTTGCCAGGGCGGGAGGTCCCTCTGTCTCGAGGTTCATACTTCCTCCTGTTGTACAGTCACTGACTTCCTCAACATGGCTATTGGAAGCCAGACTTTAAGTGACCTGGGTCTGTCCGACTCGGTCATCTCAACAATGCTGAGGGCACGGTAGTCTTCTTCCGGAGGATCTACCGTCGCACTTGGCAGGTCTACATCTCTTGGTGCGAAGGGATGGAGTGACGTACTTGGTGTCGAGGGTCCTGCTGTTTTTACAGCTTGGAGTGGATCTAAAAATTGCTTAAAGCACCGTTTGGGGGCAGATTTCAGCCTTGGCTGTGTTCTTTCAGTGGCCTTTTTGCGGCCGTTCCCTGGTGGGTCCCTTTTTGTGTGCAGGGGGTTTGTCATATACTTTCCCCTCTTGGCCCATCTCTTCCCCTATGAGTTTTGACTCTGGTGCTCTTGGTTCTTCAGGAACCTTCCTTTTTTAAACATCAGAGAGATTTTCTCTTGACACTATCTCAGAAGGTGGCCCCTTTAGCTCTGTTAGAGGGGTTTCTGAGTTGCCGGTCTTGTTTTGCAAGCCGCCATGTTGATCCTTCATAAGGATTAGGTGGTGGTGCGCCCGCTACCTTCCCTTCTTCCGAAGGTGGTTTCAGCCTTTCGCCGGAATAAGGACATTGGGCCAGATCCACAGCCAGCGGGCTTAACTTAAATGTTCCTATTTAAGTTACACCGCCGCAAAATGTCTACCTATGTGCCCGATCCACAAAGCACTTACCTAGAAATTTGCAGCTGTGTAACTTAAATCCGTCCGGCGCAAGGCGGGCCAATCTAATGGGGCGAGTCCCATTTAAATTAGGCGCGCTCCCGCGCCGGACGTACTGCGCATGCTCCCGACGCTATTTTCCCGACGTGCCTTGCGCGGATTTACGTTGCGCCGAGTTTTGAGAATCGCGACGGGTGTAAAAGAAAAAAAAAAGTTGCGGCGGAAAAAAATAAAAGTTAAAAAAAAAAATGACAGCGACGCGGGATAGAAGGGTATACTTTTACATGGTGTACTAAGTTTACACTTTGTAAAAGCAGCCCTAATTTTGCGACGGCAAACTAACACTTACGGAGAAATAACGAAGGGAAAAAGCTTTGTGGATCTCCGTAAGTGCTAATTTGCATACCCGACGCAGAATTTCGACGAGAAATGCCCCCAGCGGCAACCGCGGTACTGCATCCTAAGATCCGACAGTGTAAAACTATTACACCTGCCGGATCTTAGGAATATCTATGCGTAACTGATTCTATGAATCAGCCACATAGATAGAAACAGGGATACGACGGCCTATCAGCAGATACGCCTGCGTATCCCTTTTGTGGATCTGGCACATTGTTCTTCCATCCTTCTGTCCTCGGCTGGCGCATCCTACGGAGGTTGCCTTTCATACTTTAGGCGTGGTACGCGCTTTGCGGGTGTACCAGCCTGCTACGGCTCCGTTTCGGAGTTGTAAATCTCTCTTTTGTGTCGGTCTCTCGTCGACCACCATTTCTTAGTGGATCAGGCAGGCTGTCATACAGGCCTATGCTCTTAAGTGGCGGGCCCCCCTTTCCGGTCACGGCACTTTCGACCAGGGCAATTGGTGCTTTCTGAGTTTTTTTCCGACATCATGCATTGGTCTCACAGGTGTGCGAGGCGGCGACTTGCTCGTTCGTTCACGCTTTTTACAGAATTTACATGGTTGCTGTGAGTGCATCTTCTGATGCTTTTTTCGGCCACTAGTTTTTGCAGGCGGCTGTTTAAAGTTGCACCTCCTCCATTGAGGAGCTCTGCTTGTTTTGGGGTAAAGTTAAAATTGGTTTTACTGATATATTTCCCACCCCTCTTTTTTTACACTGCTTGGGGAAGTCCCATTTGTCAAGATTTAAGGGGCTGTTTCCGTCAATGGACGATAAGAGAAAATAGGATTTTTTGTACTCACCGTAAAAACCTTTTCTCTGAGTCCATGGACAGACACAGCACCCACCCCTCCTTTTTAGGTTTGTACTGCTTGTTACGAACTGAGGCTGCAGTGAAGGAGGGTTATGTCTGGAGGGACCGCACCTGGGCGGAGCTGTTCAACTCTGTTAATGTAGCATGTATTTAATTATCTAACATGTTTCTGCCTAGTCCTCTCCTGTAAACAGGGAACATAACCCACTTGTCAAGATTTAAGGGGCTGTGTCCGTCCATGGACTCAGAGAAAATAATTTTACGGTGAGTACAAAAAATCCTATTGAGTCGTGAATAAATACCACCAAAAGAAAGCTCAATTTGTGTGAACAAAATTATAAAAATTTCATTTGGGTACCGTGTTGCATGATTGCACAATTTTTATTGAAAGTGCGAGAGCGCTGAAAGCTGAAAATTTGCCTGGGAAGGAAGGGGGCGAAAGTGCCCAGTATTGAAGTGGTTAAACATGAACCATTGGAGGGCAGGGGAGTCTAATAGACCCCCAAAGTCTCAAAGTAAAAAATAAATAATTTAAATACATTTAAAAGTGAAAAAAATACAGATTTGTATAAAATAAACTTTTTTTTTTTTTAAATGTAACCACTTGACCTCTGGAGGATTTACCCACCTTCATGACCAGGCAATTTTTTGCGATATGTCACTGTTATTTTAACTGACAATTGCGTGGTCATACGACACTATAGCCAAATAAAAATTTATTTTTTTTCCCACAAATAGAGCTTTCTTTTGGTGCTATTTGATCACCTCTGCGGCTTTTGTTTTTTGCGCTATAAACAAAAAAAAGTAAATTCTGAAAAAAAAAAAAAAACATGTTATTTTTTAGTTTTTGCTATAAAACATATCCAATAAACAAACTGGAAAAAAAATCAAATTTCTTCATCAATTTAATCCAATATGTGTTCTGCTACACATTTTTGGTTAAAAAAATAATAATCCAATAAGCGTATATTAATTGGTTTGTGCAAAAGTTATAGCGTCTACAAAATAGGGGATAGATTTATGGCATTTTTATTATTATTATTTTTTTTATTGGTAATGGCGGTGATGTGCAATCTTTTAACACTATTTTGGGACCAGTGCCACTTATACAGGGAAATGCCTTGTTTGCATCTCCCCATTCTGCAGCTCCGTGTCACGATCGTGGGCCCCCCGGGGGACATCGAGTTTGCGGGACCCGCGGGCACGCTCATGGAGTATGTGGTGGCGCGTGCCCACTATGCCGCGATTTAACGGGGACATGGAGGTACACCCATTTGCCCAGCCGTGCCATTGTGCGGACGTAAATTGTTATGCGCTGGTCATTAAAGGGTTGAGTATATGTATGTTACACTATAACATTGGTATATTAACCTTTTCATTGGTACATCCACATGTATGTTACACTATAACATTGGTACCGTATATTAACCTTTTCATTGGTACATCTAAAGTCATTTTATGATGGGTGTTGCTGGTATGCTACTTCCTTGGATGGTATTCCAAAACCGTGTTTCTCAACTCCAGTCCTCAAGGCGTCCAAACAGGTCATGTTTCAAGTTTTTCTATTATTTTGCCTTAGAAATTACCACAGCCGTTTCATCTGAGGGAAATCCTGAAAGCATGACCTGTTGGGGCGCCTTGAGGATTGGAGTTGAGAAACACTGTTTTAGAGAAAGTATTGAGACTTTTAACTGAGTGGAAGAAAAATATGAATCGCGTTTCTGGGTTTTTCCAACTCCTGGCCTTCATAAAGAGCTGTTTGTAGGATGGATTCAGTGCTAGGCACTCTCTACAGTTGTGGTATTACCTCAGAAGGTAATGCAGTGGACAATGGACATGTCAGATTATCTTGAAAGCTGTTGCCGCTCTTCAGGAAAATGGCAGCAGCAATCCGGGCTTGGGAGGACTTTCTGGCTGATTGAAATGTCCCAGGATAATGTTTAGATCAGGGGTCTCCAAACATTCTAAACAAAGGACCGATTTATTGTCCTTCAGACTCTAGGAGGGCCAGACTATGGCCAGGGGGAGTGGAAATTTTCCTTGCATCAGTGGGAGTAAGCATTGTCACATTTGGTATTAGGGGGAGGAACAGTGCCCAGTCCTTGGTATTAAAGGGAGGAATAGTACCCCATTTTTGGTGTTGGTGAGAGAAATTATGCCCAATTGTTGGTGGCAGAATAGTGTCTTGTATCAGTGGGAGGAATCGTGCCCAATGGGCCGGAAAAGGGCAAGCAAAGGGCCACATCTGGCCCTCGGGCCGCAGTTTGGAGACCACTGGTTTAGACTGTATTAGTCTGCGATTATTGTAAAATGAAGGAGTGTTTGAAACATTTGAATCTATGAGCATTTGGTTTGAGTGACAATCTAATGCCTGCAGTTGGCCAACATCTGTTCAAGGGTAATATTCAATCGCATGGGCCAAACATACCTATCCTTATTGGTCCCACCTAGACTCTTTCTCTTTGATCCCTCCTCATTCTGTCGTCGTCCTCATTCACATAAATCTTTATTAAAGGCAGAGCCAACTTCACAAGTTGATGAAATTCACACAGTTTTTTCCTGAGGGCAGCTTTGGTTCTACTAAGGGCTTTACACATCAGGTTTCAGCTTAGCTAGTTTAGAGCCGTTTAATCCACACATACTTAAAGTTTTTGTATTTAATATGCCTATTCTAGATCTGTTATGTGGTGTAGATCAGTTTTCAGAAAATGCTGGTGTTATTTTTTATTCTTCGTAAAATAAGGTCGCCAATATGGAAAGTCCTGAGAAAATAGTGACCACCACTAAAATGATTGTAAAGCTTTGATTTTTGTTAAGAAAAAAAAAATAACAAACAGGTTTATACTTACCTGCTCTGTGCAAAAGTATTGCACAGAGCGGCTCTAACCTCCCTTTCTTGGGTCCCCTGTCACCACTCCTGGCTCCTCCCCTCCTGTGAGTGCCTCTACAGAAAACCTTTTTTTTTTATTGGGGCACTCATGTGGCCTCGCTCCCGAGCCTTGCTGTCTGCGTCTGTAAACAGACAGTGGGACTCGGCCCCACTCCCTCATCACTGGCTTTGATTGAAAGCAATGGGTGATTGGTTTGATTGACAGCAATGGCTCCCTTAGCCTCAGCAAAGCTTGCTGTAGATGTGCATAGCGCTAGAATGCATGAAGGTGAATAATATTTAGGCTTTATAACCAATTAAAATAATTAAATGTCCTCTATACTGTATGTTCCTTTCACTGTGGGGAGCACTGCACTATACAGTATGGGCCAGATTCAGGTAGCTCGGCGCATCTTTGTTCCGGCGTAGCGCATCTCATATGCGCTATGCCGACGTATCCCAGAGAGGCAAGCAGAGTATTCACAAAGCACTCGCTCCCTACGTTGCGCCAGCGTAACGTAAATCATTTGGCGTAAGCCCGCCTAATTCAAAGTAGGTGGACGGTGGGCGTAATTCATTTAAATGAACCATGACCCCATGCAAATGATGGTCCGAACGAACGGCGCATGCTCAGAATCACGTCGAACATACTCCCTAAGATACGACGGCTCAATGCCTACGATGTTAATGTAACCTACGCCCAGCCCCATTCACGTACTACTACGTAAACGACGTAAAATACGACGGCTGTTCCGTCGTCCATACCTTTGCATGGGATGCGCCTCCTATAGGTGGAATAACTTTACGCCGGACGTACGCCTTACGTAAACGGCATATACTACTGCGACGGGCGCAAGTACGTTCGTGAATCTGCGTATCTCGGTCATTTGCATATTCGACGCGTAAATCAATGGAAGCACCCCTTGCGGCCAGTGTAAATATGCGCCCAGGCTCAGACGGCATAGGAAACTTACGTCGGTCGGATGAAGCCAAATTTCAGGCGTATCTTGTATTAAGAATCAGGCGCATAGATATGACGGCGCATCTGTGCACTTACGCGGCGTATCTACACATACGTCGGCGTAAGTGTTACCTGAATCCGGGCCTATGTTTTCGCATCATGGGACCTTGCAAGTTTACCGCTTGCTGACCACATCACTTAAGGTCCATACACACTATAGGACTTTTTGACCACAATTGTCCGACGGACGTGTTTTATCGTACAATCCCCGACCGTGCGTATGCTCCATCAGACAATTGTTTTTGGTTTTTCAATGAACAAATGTTTGCTGTGAATGCTCTCAAACTTTCCAGCAACAAATGTCCGATTGAGCATAATCCGATTGTACACAAGTCCATCAGACTAAAGTCCAAAGTACAAACACGCATGCTCAGAACCAATGCTAAAGATCAGACAACAATAGCAGAAGTTGCCCAAAGGGTGGCGGTAAAGCTCTCCTACGCTCGATCTCGTACCTAGTACATGATCAAGCACTTCCGGGTAGAGAGTGTGCTCGCACGCAGCGGCTGTGCTGTGATTAGACACAGCAAAAGCCAAGCTGATCAGTGAGTGCCTGCCAATGGATGTCTGCCGGCACCCGCTGATGAAAAATATTAATCTGTATTAGGGCCAGTTTCCACGGCTGCTGTGCACATCACATGCAATGTCTGTACGAAGCAAATTCAGCCATACAGATTGTATGGCTGAATTTGCATCGCATTCAGACCAAACTTGTGCAGGACCCTTTTTTTGGTCCGCACCAGAATCGGATCACATGGGTGTTTACACCTATGTAGGGCCGAAACAACTAATCGATTGTTTCGATTGTAATCGATTAATTTCATAATCGATCAGTAACATAATGGGGTTAAAAAAAACTAAAATTAGCCCTTTATAGTACAAAAAAGCAAATCGCTACTGTAAATATTACTAACCCCTTACAGTAGCGATTATTTGCTCTTTTTGTACTTATTTTAGTTTTTTTTAACCCCATTATGTTACTAAACATCTCAGGCCTGGGTTCACACCTCTGTTTTTTTGTGCTTTTTGCAGAAACACACTACAGTTCATTTACATGCTTTCCTATGGGACACGTTAACATCCATGATTTTTTTTCAGCTGCTGCGTATTTGGAAAGGGCAAGGACTTTTTAACGCACAACAGTGCTATTTTGTTTTTTTTTGGTTCAATATACTTCAATGGAGAAGCTGCAGAAAAGCATGTAATGTGTTTTTGCTGCAATTTGTGTTCTGTAATCTGCCCAACAACAAATTGGGCCACATTTTTTTTTTAAGGTTATTATCCGATTAATCGAAATAATAATCGGCCAGCTAATCGATTATGAGAATAATCGTGAGTTGCAGCCCTACACCTATGCGATCTGATACCTGTCCGAATTGACAGTTTGCATTGCGATATGAGAACTGATGATCTGGGGGTTATCATTAACTTTGTGTTGACACTCCCAGCGATTTGCATAGGGCAATGTGAACTGCCTGTGGGAGACATGTGATGCAGGAACCTGTACTGGATTTGCAGGGTTCCTGCATTGCTACAGTGTGAACCGAGTCTAAAGCTGAACTTTAGGAAACGGTTAAATACACAGCTAGTAGTAAGTTGGTCACATTCACCTGGACTTGGTCTGTAATGTTGAAGACATTTCGCAGCTTAACCAATCCACTTCTTTAGTTCTAATGACTGTAGAAACATACCCCAGCATTTATATCAACCCAGAAGTGATCCAGTACTTCAGGGTAGGGGGCATGCTAACATGCAGCTGCTGTGTTGGGATTAGACACAGCACAATCCAAGCCGATCAGCTCATAGATCAGTTCCTAATGACTGTAAGAACATACCCCTGCATTTATATCAACCCAATTAGCACAGACAATTTAATCCAGTTACCAATAAATTTAAATGTAATAGGAGGTGCATTCCACACACCCCTGCCCCCCCACATGCACACCCCTGCCATGTATCCCAAGTGCCGCTTGTCTTTTTGCGGGACCAGGATAGCAGGGGCTGCTTGGAAGGGAGCAGAGCAGACACACTTCCGCTCTCCTCCCCTCCTTGTTGTTGATTAGGAAAGCGATGCGTTTGACATCACTTCCAGGTCTGCCATCAGTGTCTCTGGCTAGCATGGTCCGTAAAGAATGTATTGCAATGCAATCAGCATTGCATTACAGTCAGTGGAGCATCCAGGGGGGGGGGGCATCCAGTTTTTTTTTAGATCAGACCGATGACCTATAGGGTGCTTTTAAAGTGTTGCCTTTGTGAAATATAGGGTACTGAAATTTATCGCCATTTCACAGGCGCACATAAATTTAAGGTTTTGACATGTTGGGTGTGTTTTTACCAAAATTTTATTTCAAGAAATTTTTATTTTGAATAAAAAAAGTTATACATATGAAAACAATATCATGTACAAAGAAGTGAGGAATGCACATAGCAGCTGCAGGTAGAGCAATATCAGTTTCAACTACCCATGATCCATTTAGGACCACCTGAGAATACCAAACCACAGCTATCACAGGAGTATTTGCAACAAGACAAAACTAAGCTGAGGATTACTTAAATTCTACCTAACGTATTCAACTTTAAACTTCTTATCGTTGGGAGAATTGATTAAGAGGGGATGGAAAGAAAGAAAAGGATAGAAGTGGAGTGAGAGGTAAGCATGGGGAGAAAAGAGAACAGAAGAGCAGTTGGTGATAAATGTATTTTATTCTGACGGTATGTTGGCGCCAAGGGGAATGCCCACATATTGGGCCCAGGGTTCCCAGATGGTCTCAAATATGTTGGTTGTATTTAGTAATATGCTGGATAGCTTTTCCTGAGACATTATCCAGGATATTTTCCTTTTTGCAGCCAATAGGAACCTTTTCGGTTGTTTCCAAGCTTTAGCCACCGTAAGTTTAGCTCCCAATAGTAAGAAGTGTATTAGCCTATGGGTGAGCTTGGAGATCTTTGGTATCTGGGCATTAAAAAGGGCAACCATTGTGGTTCTGGGGATCTGACTTCCCATCAGCCTGTTAATCGGGTTAAATTTTTTTTTCCAGAATGGGCATATTCTGGGGCATTCCCACCAAATGTGAGCAATCGTGCCTGTGAGCCGACAACCTCTGAAGCATAGAGGATCTGCTGCAGGAAAAATAGAGGCCAGTCTAAAGGGGGTGTAATACCATCTAGAGATCACTTTCAAACTGGCCTCTGTCAGCAAGCCTTCTGCCAGCTCCCTAGGTCCACTAGAATTGGAAATTAGACTCCCAGGAATTCAAAAAGGACGATTTAGAGTTAGGTAAGGTAAGTGACTAATAGATTATCGAGACCCCCCCCCCCCCCGGTCCATGGCTTGACCACACCACAGTTCATAATCGGTGAACCTCATGGGAGCATGGTTTATCCTTCCAGAGAGAATGCAAGAAGGGAGCTATTTGTCCAAACCTAAATAATTCAGAGTCGAGTAGGTCAAGCTTTTTGATGCAGAGATTGAGGGTGAAAAGGCCAGCAGCCATGAAAAAATTACCAATGCGGTACAGTCCCTTGTCCAACCACCATTTAAATGCTATAATATTCCTTCTGGGGGGGGGGGGGGAGTCTTGGTTGTTAAAGAGATGTGTTAATGGTTTGTAAGCTGACACTAGAGCTGTTTATGTGCGCAAAGAGTCCCAGAGGGCAAAATAATGAGACAGGGTAGGGGCAATAATCAGGGGATGTTTTTTTGGGGGGCTCCAAAGCAGGAAATCTAGAGGGTAACATTGGACTGCTTGCACCCAATCCGGTTTTGCAAACCTTGAATAGACTGTCGACAATTGAGCAAGTCTGGCAGCTAGGTAGAACTTGTGGAGATGGGGAAAGCCCAAACCTCCCCTTCTTCTATGTGGGTATAAAACTTGTTGAGGTATTCTATAGAAATAAAGGCCTTAAAAAATGAAAATAAACAATGCAGCCACAGGAGTTAAGGATTGGTATGCTGCAATTTCAGTTTTTGTGTTTCATATTGCTTTTTTTTTTAACTGTTTTGCTGCCAGAGCAGTTTTTCTGAATGCAGACACCCTAGTACAAGGTTTTTCAACTGTACGCCCTGGGGTGGCGCAATGAGTGCCCCAGGGGTGCCGTTTCAAAATTATAGAAAGCAGTCTGATGATTAAAGGTTTCCTATGTTAACTTCTGTGTATACGGGGCAGGGAGAGCACATCTCGTTCCTCCTCTGGGCTATGAGGGGGGTTTTGGAGGGTGGAAGATGGAGGGAGATTAACAACCTAGTGATCACTTAACTACAAAAAAAATTTTAGGGATTTTTCACACCAGGTGCAGTGCGTTCTTTCGCACAACCCAAAAATGTGTTGCATTTTGCAGTTGCACATAGGTGCCATTAATTCTTATAAGAGAAGTTTTTTTTCTTTTAGTCATGAGACCCAGGGGTAAAATTCAGGGTAGCAGGGGTTAGCACTTGCCTGTGAACCATCTGTGTAAGGAGCATGAGGCACACAGGCTGCCATGGCTGTTACACCCGACCCGGGTGAAGGCTGTGTATTCCGGCTCCAAATTACGCCTGGCGACTGAATTTAGCATGGCCTGATGACCCTAGTACTATTGCTAACCACTAAATCGCTGTACTGCCCCTTAAATATCCCTTTGAGTTTACTGACACTCCAGCTACATATGGAATGTTAACACAACAGAAGTTCTCAAAGATCACTTATCCGGCGCTTAGGAAAATAAACTAGTGGAATGAGAGAGCAGCTGCTATAATATAAATCAACATTTCAAAAAGGGGAAGCAATCAAAACTAAAATTAAAATAGTCCTTCAAACTTCAGCAGTGCTATAAGCTTTAAATAGTTGCAGAAAAGTAGTGATCTGTAAATCCAAATGGGACATGGGACCGAAGTTCAAAACAAAAATTTGCATGTAGCAGTTTGAGTGATTCATCAGCTGTGTTGAATGTTCGATCGTTATCACATTTAGTGCTTAAACTTCCTATAGGAATTGCACCAGATTCCAGATCAATAAAAGCCTCTGCATATGTGTGGGGTGGCTGGGATCACTGCCAAACGAACATCCGTCCCACCCTCAGAAAACGATCAGCCAGCAGGAAAACACACATTTGCATCCTCTGATTCACCAGGATCCAATCAGAAACAAATGTTTGAAAAAAACATAGAATAAAATAGTTGGATGCTTCGATTCTGTTAGTCTCACCACCTATCGGAGAGCTGTGATCATCCTTGTTGGTTCCTGGGAAGAAACCAGAGCCAATGACCAATGTAGCAAGCTGTGTAGTACACCTAGACGCGTTTCGTGAATCCGTCTTTATCAATAGGCATGACCCACACAGCAGAGCTTGCTAATTTATAACCTCTCAGAGTTCTGTGTTAACTCCTGCACTGCTAAAAATTTGATCACCCATGGTTCTCACTACAGAACTATCAAACTCTTAACACAGTGTTTAACAAAACATTACCACATAACACACATTTAAATTACAGATATCAGTAAAAAATTGTACATATATCACTTTATAAAGCATCATGGTAGTTAATTAAATCTCAACCATTAAAGTAACATTCAAAAAAGGGATCTGCAAGTACCCAGCGACCTTTTAACAATGGTAATCTGACTGGTCTAATACTGCAATGCTATACAGTGGGGTAAAAAAGTATTTAGTCAGCCACCAATTGTGCAAGTTCTCCCACTTAAAAAGATGAGAGAGGCCTGTAATTGTCATCATAGGTATACCTCAACTATGAGAGACAAAATGTGGAAACAAATCCAGACGATCAGATTGTCTGATTTGGAAAGAATTTATTTGCAAATTATGGTGGAAAATAAATAAGTATTTGGTCAATATCAAAAGTTAATCTTAATACTTTGTTATATATCCTTTGTTGGCAATGACAGAGGTCAAATATTTTCTGTAAGTCTTCACAAGGTTGTCACACACTGTTGCTGGTATGTTGTTGGCCCATTCCTCCATGCAGATATCCTCTAGATGTTTTGGGGCTGTTGCTGGGCAACACAGACTTTCGACTCCCTCCAAAGGCTATGGGGTTGAGATCTGGCTAGGCTATTCAAGGACCTTGAAATGCTTCTTACGAAGCCACTCCTTTGTTGCCCGGGCGGTGTGTTTGGGATCACTGTCATGCTGAAAGACCTTTCATCTTCAATGCCCTTGCTGATGGGAGGAGGTTTGCACTCAAAATCTCACGATATGGCCCCATTCATTCTTTCATGTACACGGATCAGTCGTCCTGTTCCCTTTGCAGAGAAACAGCCCCAAAGCATGATGTTGCCACCCCCATGCTTCACAGTAGGTATGGTGTTCTTTGGTTGCAACTCAACATTCTCTCGCCTCCAAACACGACATGTGTTTCTACCAAACAGTTCTACTTTGGTTTCATCTGTCCATATGACATTCTCCCAATCCTCTTCTGGATCATCCAAATGCTCTCTAGCAAACCTCAGACGGGCCCAGACACGTACTGGCTTAAGCAGGGGGACACGTCTGGCACTGCAGGATCGGAGTCCCTGGCGGCTTAGTGTGTTACTGATGGTAGCATTTGTTACATTGGTTCCAGCTCTCTGCAGGTCATTCACTAGGTCCCCCCCGTGTGGTTCTGGCTTTTTTTGCTCACCTTTCTTGTGATCATTTTGACTCCACGGGTTGAGATCTTGCATGGATCCCCAGATCAAGGGAGATTATCAGTGGTCTTGTATGTATTCCATTTTCTAATTATTGCTCCCACAGTTGATTTGTTCACACCAAGCTGCTTGCCTATTGCAGATTCAGTCTTCCCAGCCTGGTTCAGGTCTACAATTTTGTTTCTGGTGTCCTTCCACAGCTCTTTGGTCTTCACCATAGTGGAGTTTGGAGTGTGACTGTTTGAGGTTGTGGACAGGTGTCTTTTATACTGATAATAAGTTCAAACAGGTGCCATTAATACAGGTAATGAGTGGAGGACAGAGGAGCCTCTTAACCACTTGCCGACCGCGCTATAGCAAAAATACTGCTACAGCGCGGTCGAGTTACTGTGACAGGACGTCCCTGGGACGTCCTCGTGCACTTCCGCGTTTGCGTGTCCCCTGGGGCGCGCTCGCGGAAGTGTCCGTGCTCGCCGGGTCTAGAAGACCCGGCGCATCACGGTAAATTGCCGCGAATCGCGGCTGTTTACCACGTGATCGCTCCGTCAAATGACGGAGCGATCACTTGTAAACAAACCGGCGTCATTTGATGATGCCGGTTCCTCCCTCTCCTCTCTGTACCGTTCGGTACAGTGCGAGAGGAGAGGAGAGGGGGGGCAGCGGGTGTCAGCAGTGCTGTGGCTGGATCTGTGACAACTGCAGTCACAGATCCAGCCATCCATCCCAGCTCAGCTATCCCTGCGCAATACTCTGCCATACCCCATAATCTGCCATACCCCGTTACTCTGCCATACCCCGTTACTCTGCCATACCCCGTTACTCTGCCATACCTCGTTACTCTGCCATACCTCGATACTCTGCAATACCTCGATACTCTGCAATACCTCGATACTCTGCAATACCTCGATACTCTGCAATACCTCGATACTCTGCAATACCTCGATACTCTGCAATACCTCGATACTCTGCAATACCTCGATACTCTGCAATACCCCGATACTCTCTGCCATACCCCGATACTCTGCAATACCCCGATACTCTGCAATACCCCGATACTCTGCAATACCCCGATACTCTGCAATACCCCGATACTCTGCAATACCTCGATACTCTGCAATACCTCGATACTCTGCAATACCTCGATACTCTGCAATACCTCGATACTCTGCAATACCTCGATACTCTGCAATACCCCGATACTCTGCAATACCCCATACTCTGCAATACCTCAATACTCTGCAATACCCCGATACTCTGCAATACTCTGCAATACCCTGCGCGATACTCTGCAATACCCAAATACTCTGCAATACCCCCAATACTCTGCAATACCCTCAATACCCCAATACTCTGCAATACCCCCAATACCCAAATACTCCGCAATACCCCAATACTCCGCATATATAATGTTTTGGGGTTCTATGTAATTTTCTAGCAAATAAATGGTGATTTTTACATGTAGGAGAGAAATGTCGGAATTGGCCTGGGTGCTCCAGAACGCCTGATGGCGCTCCCTGCATGTTGGGCCTCTGTATGTGGCCACGCCGTGTAAAAGTTGCACACATGGGGTATCGCCATACTCGGGAGGAATAGCAGAATGTGTTTTGGGGTGTCATTCGTGGTATGCATATGCTGTGTGTGAGAAATAACCTGCGAATATGACAGAAACAAGTTTTTTTTTTTTTTACAGAATTTTCTGTCGTTTTTCTTTTATAGCGCAAAAAATAAAAAACCCAGAGGTGATCTAATACCACCAAAAGAAAGCTCTATTTGTGTAAAAAAAAGGACAAAAATTTCAAATGGGTACAATGTTGTATGACGGAGTAATTGTCATTCAAATTGTGAGAGCACCGAAAGCTGAAAATTGGTCTGGTCAGGAAGGGGGTTTAAGTGCCCAGTGGTCAAGTGGTTAAAGAAGAAGATACAGGTCTGTGAGAGCCAGAAATCTTGCTTGTTTGTAGGTGACCAAATACTTATTTTCCACCATAATTTGCAAATTCTTTCCAAATCAGACAATGTGATTGTCTGGATTTGTTTCCAAATTTTGTCTCTCATAGTTGAGGTATACCTATGATGACAATTACAGGACTCTCTCATCTTTTTAAGTGGGAGAACTTGCACAATTGGTGGCTGACTAAATACTTTTTTTGCCCCATTGTACATCCTAAATCTACTAATATGACCCCATGTCGCTCTCTGGGGATGAGAGCGGAACAACAGTCCCCAATCACCATTCATCTTATACTGTGTTTATTCTAAAATACAGGTATATGCACAAAATGCTTTATAAATGTAAAAATTACAACGTGATCAGAATGTTCACATGACACTTATGAGAGGATACATAAAAACAAAAATACATATAAGGAAAAGAAAGATTCTCCTCCAAATATAGGGATTTTTTGGGTGAGGTGCTGTTCGTAATATTTAAGGTAAACGCACAAAACACAATGGTTTTAGAAAAATATCAAAAAGTTTTAATTTTCATATAAAAGTATCCATATAAAATAAATTACAAAATATGACCATAATACATAATAAAGAAAATGAAGAGAAAATGTCTTAAATGCAGACTGCCGACTAGTTTCGCACAGGTGTGCTTCGTCAGGGCTTGCAATTCATTATTTTTGAATAAGATGGTCTGTGTGTGATATAAAGGTATACGTCAAATACATTATAACAAGGTACAATATAATCCATTTAACAATCTTGGTAGTAAATGAAAGATAATCTAAAGTAACCATGCGCTTACCAATTCCGTATAAGAAAATGAGCCAGGGCAATTAATTGCCTAAATGTTAGCCAGTGAGTCCCAGCGGAGTGGGCCGGTGCGGCGATGCGCTTAGACCAGTGGAAGCCAGATCCAACTGGCCGTAGCAGGTGCGGGTAACGGGATGTTAGGACTAACGGCAGGGTCCAGGATTAGATCTGTAAATGATCAATATAATATATAGGTGTATATCCTCAAAAGATGAAGAAGAAATAAGGACATTTAAAAGCAAAAAATTGAAGGATGAGGTAAGTGAAGAAGGACTGCACTAAAGTAAAGGAAGCTATTTAGGGAAAAACTATTTTTCCTTTACAACCCCTTTAAATTCCCTGGTTGTGTCCAAGATGCAGTATATATATCTCCTAGGTTCAGGCTTTATGCCAGTTTGTACCTCTAGTGGGAGTGCTGGGAGGACTTGATGAGCCCAGCTGAATCAGGTGGGCTCATTAGGTCCTCTACAAAAACTACCAGCATGCTATGAGAGATGCTCCAACCTGGAACCAGATCTGTGTGGCTAGTCTGGGGAGTGTGATGTCTGTACGGTGAGACCAAGCCTGTGTGGCTATTGCTAAGAACTTTAAACAGCAGGGAGTCAGGGACTGGGGCAGCACAAGGCTGTACCCAGTTGTTAGGGACACCAACGTGTATAGTGAGCAGGTCAAGTTGACCATGATTTATTTTTGTATCTCTTGTTTTCTGTCATATTTCTTTTTTGTATATAGTTCAAATAAAACCACACCTTTTTATTTTCCACCTACCATTGTCTGCTGTGCCTAACTTTTTGTGTGCTGAACCCATCCAGGGGGTCACACACACCCGCTGCCAGGTTAACCCCCTCACAATTGACATTAGTACTCAGAGCTGGGTGTCGATTTCATGTATAGCTTCACAAGAAACAAACTTACTGACTGAAAGTGACAACCCAATTCAGGAGCCGATGTACCAGAATAATACATGTATATGACAGCACTCAGAGTTTTACCCGATACCAATGTTTATAAGAACACTGATCCCGGTGCTTTAAAATCACCTATATACTGCAGTGTCTAAATTCGACTAATTTAAAAAGATGAACGAGACAGTATTTGGATTGTTTCCTACAATCCAGTGTCACCGGCACCAAATCTTACCTCAAGGACCCTAACAAACCGACATCTATATGTAACAGCTGACAATTATACCACCAAGGGGCATTTGTAATCAATCTATAACATATACTATTATATAGCATGACAATGCACTTTTAGCCTTAAATTGGGCTTTTAGCCAGAGGGAGGATATCCCATTTATCCAGAAGAAATTCTTGAGGTTAGTACTTGAGTATTGTTTGACACACAATTATTTCTGGTACGGTGGGCACTTCTATACACAAAGGAGAGGGGTTGCGATGGGCCAAAAATTTGTGCCCAGTTTAGCAAACCTCTTCATGAGCAAGTGGGACGATAAGTTAATCTATGCTCACAGGAGAATTGAATAATTGTTTTTTAAGAGGTATATAGTTTACCTGTTTTTCATCTAGGGGGCACTGAAGAGTCCTTGAAGGACTTTTATTAATTTTTTAACCTGTAACCCAAATAACATAAAATTGGACTACCAGTACAGTAAAGAACAGGTAACCTATTTGGATGTCACTGTCCTAATAAACTCAAAAAAACTTATTACCAAGATATATTTTAAAGGGGAGGTTCACACTATAAAAAATTTCTAACACTACATCCAGCCCAGTTCTGCATATAAAATTACACTGACTTTTTTTTTTTTGCCGTAGATAGCGTTTAGATAGCGTTTAGCCTTAGAATTCACGCTCGGGTCGGCTCGGCTCTATTCGGCGCCGGTGCGCAGGCGCCGAATAGAGCCGAGCCGACCCGAGCTTCCTTCGGGAAGTCGTGACGCGCTGTGTGCGCCGTCGTTTAGCATGTCAATCAATTGGCATGTCAATAGGAAGTTTTCAGTGTAAGTGCCTGATCCTCAAAGCACTTACCTGGAAACTTGCGGCGGTGTAACGTAAAGTCGTCCGGTGCAAGCCCGCCCAATTCAAATGGGGCGGGTGCCATTTAAATTAGGCGCGGTCCCGCGCCGGACGTTCTGCGCATGCTCTGTTCGCAATTTTCCCGACGTGCTTTGCGCGAACTTACGGCGGCCCGACGTGTTTTGTGAATCGCGACATGCGTAACGTACTTACGCCGGGAAAAAAAAAATTTAAAAGCGACGCGGGAACGACGGGCATACTTTAACATGGTGGAGTAATTTTACACCATGTTAAAGCACACCTAACTTTGCGACGGGAAAAAAAGACTTGCGCCAACGTAACGACGGGAAAAACCTTTGTGGATCGCCGTAACTGCTGGAATACGACGCAAACTCCCCCCAGCGGCGGGCGAAGTATTGCATCCTAAGATCCGACGGTGTAAGTCAATTACACCTGTCGGATCTTAGGGCTATCTATGCGGAACTGATTCTATGAATCAGCCGCTTAGATACGACAAGAGATACAACGGTGTATCAGGAGATACGCCGTCTTATCTCCTCTGTGAATCTGGCCCATAGTGTGTCACTCCATTTTAGACAAAAACATAACAGGGATTCCTCGGGACTTCTTAGAACCCCTCCTACATGGAGGGGTTCTAATATGGTGAGAGAGATATCTAAATGTGAAACAAAATGGATATACCTTGCCAATACTCTTCAACCTTCTGGTTTGAACGTAAAACTTGATCTCAATTGCTTTATTAGCGACTATTGACCGAGTTCATGCCACAAAACACAGTAGAGTGATTGGGGATGAAGTCCTGTATGGGAGAGCAGATAACGTGATCGCTGCACTTTTAAGAACCCCCTTATCAACACTTTTTTTTAGACTTGTGATGCAGCAGACATATTTTAGTTGTTTTTTAAAATATATTTTTATATATCTTTTTATTGCTTTCTATTGTTATTTAACAGATGTTCATTGAAGTTTTCACAAACATATGTGCATGTATATGTACACATATATGTCTTTATTCTCCACATGTCCCCCTCCTGTTTTTATAGAAAGTCCTCATAATTAGAGGTTTGATAGGATGTGTTTCATATAATTTTATTAACATTAGTACGCTCTTTCTTTTTGTTCCTTTTTAATAATCAATTGTAAATGTCTGGGTTTGGCATCTTCTGATGCATTTTAAGCATTAATCAGTTAATTATGTCCTAGCGCAGTCAGTGGACAATTTTCCTGATCTACTGAACGGCACACATTTGATATATAATTTTTTATTTGCAAGTTGGGAGTGTCTCGTTCGTCTTTAAATTAGTCGAATCTAGACACTGCAGTTTATAGGTGACTTTAAAGCATCAGGATCAGTGTTCGACAAACATTGGTATCAGGTAAAATGGTGTCCTGAGTGCTGTCATATACATTATTATTATGGTACATCGGCTCTTTAATTGGGTTGTCACTTTCAGTCAGTAAGTTTGTTTCTTGTGAAGCTATAGATTAAATTGACACCCAGCTCTAAATGCTAATGTTGATGTACAAGTGGATTTGAACAGATCAGTCCGCTCATAAGTGTCAGTGGGAGCCATTCTGATCACGTTGTGATTTTTACATTTATATAGCATTTTGTGCATATATTTTAGAATAAACACAGTATAAAATGAATGGTGATTGGGGACTGTTGTTCCGCTCTTACCCCCTGGAGAGCTACATGGGATCATATTAGTAGATTTAGGATGTATAGCGTTGCAGCATTAGACCAGTCGGATTACCATTATTAAAAGGTCGCTGGGTACTTGCAGATCCTTTTTTTGAATGTTACTTTAATGAGATTTAATTATCTACCATGGTGCTTTATAAAGTGACATATGTACAATTTTTACTAATATCTGTAATTTAAATGTGTGTTATGTGGTAACAAAGCACTTTTAGGATGTCTGTGTTTTTGTCAGAGACTGTATTCTTTTGTTACTATCCCAGCCCAATGTTGCAGTTCTAATAATTTCTAGTTTGTGTTCCAATGGGTGGTGGGAGTCGAAGTGTAAATACTGGTCTGTGGTCTGTGTGAGAAGGTTTCCTGTAGACCTTTATTGTCCAAGTGACCCCTTCTCCTTGACCTGTCCAAAAAGGGCAATTTGTTATTCTCTGACATTTTCCATATAAACCTGATGTTTTGGTCCACTGAATTTGTGTTCACTGTGGACATGTATTTTCAATGTAATCTTGAATTTCATATAATTTACATACTTGAACTAATGACTTGATGTTATTCCTATGAAATCATCCAAGGTCATCATCTTCTTCTCCTCCATGTGGCTAAATTGAGAGATCCAGGTGATCCGATAGCGCAGCATGATTCTATCTTTAGAATTCTCCTTGTACTTGAAACAGGTGGTGTTGAGACAAAGGTCCAGCCAAGAACATATTTGGCTTGAGTTCTTTTCGACTTTGAGTCATGTCTCAGAAGTTTCCTTTACAGTCTCAATAGCCTCTGCAGTTGGTATACAAGTAAGCCACAATGGTCTCTTCTGGCTCCAGTTTTAATCCACCTACCTTGTTAACAAATATGGTGTACTGTGTTGCCACCTAAGGGTGCGAGAATAGTAGCCAGATACTTAGCAATGTTATATGTAACAGATTTGAATCGGCTGACAATCGGTTTTATAAGGGCACCTTCCTTGTGTATCTTAAACAACATATTTAGGCATGGTGTAGGTTCCCCAGAAAAAAGATGGTGATGCAGGGACCAATTAATGGATTTCATTTTACCTTTTCTAGCTGTTGTTGACAGTCTCCCACCTTTTTCTTGTAATAGCTAGTGGGGTCCAACTTTAGTTATTCGGAAGTGTTGGCTTACTGAGGTGAGTGATCACCTTTAGAATCACAATCAGATGTATTCATGAGTGCATCTCTCTTTGACAACAATTTACACCTTTCTCCATTTCAATCAAATGCTTAACACATGCAAACTTCCTGACGCCAAGGATGGTTCATGCAACTAGAGCAGGGTGGTTACACAATGTTTACTTGTCCCATCCCATCCTGTTCCTGGACAATCAACATCTGCCTTGATATATTCATTGATAATTGGATTAAGGTGTCTATGCTACCTGTGCAGATGTAAATGCTTGGGATTGTTTCTACACTCATTAGAACTGAAGAAGTAGCTTGGGTGAGCTACAAATTGTCTTCAATATTACAGAACAAGTCCAATGACTGCCTACTACTATCTATATGCTAGCTATAACATGACTTGGATAAATGGAAACCTACACAGCTTAAATACATGCAAGAGCTGGTTTACCTGCCAAAGGCTTTACATTTCAGGTCACCCAGTCCTGTAATTTACATAACCCTGTCAGGCAGTCAGTCGTTGCTATTTTTTTGCTGTCGTTAAAGCGGTTGGTCAAAAATCATAGATCATTTCCACATTATATTTCAATTATTTCTAGCTAAAAGGGGTTGAAGAGGTTCATGTTTTATTTTCTAAATAGGTTCCTTTATGCTAGTGCATTGTTGGTTCACTTACCTTTTCCTTTGATTTCCCTTCTAAATGTTTTTTTTCTTTGTTTTCTTTGTCTGAATTTCTCACTTCCTGTTCCTCCTCAGTAAGGTGTTCAGTAAGCTGTTCCAAATGACTTTCCACCGCTCAGATGATGCTGGAAAGCTTACGGAGGAGAAACAGGAAGTGAGAAATTCAAATGCTCACATGCAGCCCTTTACATTACACAGTCCTGTACTCTGGACCCCTTTATATTACACTGCACCCCCTGCATATTCCACAGCCCTGCCCTTTCCTGCCTTGCCCTATGCAGAAAGGGAGGCAGAGCGGAGCAGGGAGCAAGAATCTGAATGAGAACATGGGAGAGACACACAGCAGCGCTAATAAGACAGCGGAAGCTTCCGAGTTAATTTTTCATATTAACAAGCTGGTGATTGGTTGCTAGGACCACCTAGCAAGCAATCAACTACAAAATTAACTCTGGAAGCTCCCGCTGTCTTATCAGCACTGCTCTGTGTCTCACCCGTGTTCTCATTTAGCTTCCTGGTCTTACTTATAATGTCCATGGGCCGGGTGCACGTGAATTCATCATGTGCACTGATGGGCCGTTGGTTGCCGACCCCTGCTTTAAGTGATGCCACTAGGTCGTATTGCTGTCCCAGTCTGCGAGTGGTCCTTGTTAGCAAATGAGAATTGCAGCCCAACTGTCTGGCTCCTTATGCTGCGTTTCTCTCTTCCAGTCTGAACTCTACTGTATAAGGGACTGTAAGAGGCCAATATCACATCATATTTACATATTACACTAGTTGTTAAAAATAAAAAAATTAAAGCATGGCTAAAGTAAAAAAAAAAATACATAAAATTACATACATTTTCATATATTTCATCCTGTTTCTTTAATTCTGTGTACATTTTGTCCCCATGAATACCATTTATTTTATGCCTGTGTACAATTAATTTTACTCTCTTAATATCTCCCTTTGTAGTCAGTTTGTCCTCCTTACTCAGCTAATGTGACCCCAGTGTTAACAGGGAGCTGCAGGCGAGGGGGCAAACAAGAATGCTGTGCAGGCGCTCTAAGTCCTCCTTATGAACTAATTACGTAATTTGTTGTTAGGACATGTTGCACAATGAAAACCTCTGACTTTATGTAATTTAAGGTGATTGTAAAGTCTTGATTTTTTTCCCCTATAACGATAACAAACATGATATACTTACCTGCTCTGTACAGTGGATTTGCACAGAGCAGCCCAGATCCTCCTCTTCTCGGGTCCCTCTTCTGTGGTCCCGGCCCCTCCCTCCTGTTGAGTGCCCCCACAGCAAGCAGCTTGCTATAGGGGCATCGAGCCAAGTCACAGCTCCCTGTGTTCATTTAGACATGAAGCCTCGACACGGCCCCACCCCCTCTCTCCCCTGATTGGCTAGCTGACTTTGAGTGACAGCAGCCAGTAGCGCCGCTGCTGTGTTTCAGTCATGGACATCACTAGACAGAGAGGAACCTCAGGTAAGTGTTGGGGGGGGGGGGGGCGCTACACAGAAGGCTTTTAATCTTAATGCATAGGCTGGCTTGATTGACCTGCTGGCTTGTATACAATTCTTGGGCACTTTTTAGGCATTTTACCATGGCAGCCCTGAAAAAAACTGAAAGCACCCTGGTTAAAAAAGGCTGCTCTACACCATGCCAGAGTCCAGCTTACTTCTTTAATGGTTTTGTAACACACGTTCCTTCATGAATTGATGTTTTTGAAGTTTTCGAGTTCAGCTTTAGATAATAGGTGCACATTTACCATACCTTAAATACATTTAGATTCTACATATCTCTATTTTGCTTTTTCTGCATT
Source organism: Rana temporaria (assembly GCF_905171775.1). Taxonomy (NCBI): domain Eukaryota; kingdom Metazoa; phylum Chordata; class Amphibia; order Anura; family Ranidae; genus Rana; species Rana temporaria. Next base: position 111,905,283 of record NC_053497.1, read on the forward strand.
TTGTGTCAGCTGCTTTTTATTCATCTATTTATTGCTTCTTTGATCCCAGCGCAACAAAGTTTATTTTTTACATTTAGATGAGTCAGATATGACCTTTCACATTTGTTCTGTCCTTTTATCGCTTTATAACTCTGCTGAGTTCCTCAAAGATAATCTAGTTAACGCTGCCTCTGAATGTAGAGTTAAAACAAAGAAAGTTTCCCTCTAGATGTGCATGCTTTCAGCTATAAATCTTTTGCAGGGATGAACCTTGAGCAGGCATTTCTAAAGAGGTTCTCCCATGCACACAACAATTGGCAATGCGGGCTACCTGGGTCTCCTACATACTTGCATATATCTCAAATTAGATAAGACTGTATATTGTCCTAGCCTCTGTATTTAGGTTTGTGACCCAAGTGATAACTTTGCTTCACAACCTATTTATGGAGAGCTTTCTGGTTCCTTTATATCCTCTCACCATAGCCAGTATTGCTGTACAGGCACAATGTAGCACAGATCGCAATGAATGCTGCTGTAATTAGGGTAGGGAATGCTGTCTATTCTTCCTGTGGATGCACAGCTGAATGCAGCTGCATCTGAGCGCCGTGCGAGTGAGTGCAAAGCCTTCTGGGACATCTCCAATTTGAAGTACATGTTCTTTGTCTGCTGCTCGCCGTGCAAGCCGCAACACTTCCGATCTTCATTTAACATTTATAGTAGAGCTACCACCCTCCAAACCCCCCAATTAAAGTAAAACTTTGCATTCACAGACCAGAAAAAAAATAAAAGATGCTTCCCATTTCCCCATACATGCAGTTCAGACATCTGACTATCTTGAATAATTTCAAGATCTTATAATTTTAACATCTTAAAACAGAACTATGGGAATACAAAGTGCATATTCACATATAGTGTGGTGACCAGCATTTTTCTACACTGGAAGAATGGCAGTATCTGCTAGGATACACAGAACACTATTGCAGCTCAATTTTGTTCAAGTATCATTGTATTGTGCTTCTTAACCACTTGCTTACTGGGCACATATACCCCCTTCCTGCCCAGATGAAATTTCAGGTTTTAGTACTGTTACGCTTTGAATGACAATTTGGCGGTCGTGCGACGTAGCTCCCAAACAAAATTGATGTCCTTTTTTTCCCACAGACAGAGCTTTTATTTGGTGGTATTTAATCACCTCTGCGGTTTTTACTTTTTGCTATAAACAAAAATAGAGCGACAATTCTGAAAAAAAACTATTTTTTTTTACTTTTGGCTATAATAAATATCCAATACATTTTTTTTTTTCTCAGTTTAGTCCGATACGTATTCTTCTACATATTTTTGGTAAAAATAAAAATCGCAATAAGCGTATAGTGATTGGTTTGCGCAAATGTTATAGCATCTACAAAATAGGGGATAGAATTATGACTTTTTTTTTTATTATAATTTTTTTTACTAGTAAAGGCGGCGATCTGCGATTTTTGTCAGGACTGCGATATTGCGGTGGACACAACGGACACTTTTGACACATTTTTGGGACCATTCACATTTATACAGCGAACAATGATATAAATATGCACTGATTACTATATAAATGTGACTGGCAGGGAAGGGGTTAACACTAGGGGGCAGGGAAGGGGTTAACACTAGGGAGCGAGGAAGGCGTTAATGTATTCCCTAATTAGTGATTCTTACTGTGGGGGGAGGGGGGGTGACTGATGGTTGTCCCTATGTACAAGGGACACACCATCAGTCTCCTCTCCCTGACAGGACGTGGAGCTCTGTGTGACCGCCTATCGCGGGTGCCCGGCAGACATCGCAGCCGCCAGGCACGCGCATCGTCAACTGACTAACGCGGCGGGTGTGTGCGCGCTTCGCTCGCGCACACCCCAGTGGCCTGGAGGCCGGATAAAGATGGCCTCCTGGCAACTGAGAGCCGCATTGAGGTCGTAAAAACCCGCCGTGCGGGCGGGAAGTGGTTAAAAACAACCACTTCGTCTTTTTCCAGAGCAGCCTGTATTTCTCCTGAGGTTACCTGTGGGGTTTTCCTTGTATCCTGAACAATTCTTTTGGCAGTTGCAATGTATGTTGGTCTCTAGAGATCCCCAAATTTTCCACTCCTTAATAAGTGATTGAACAGCATATTCTGTGGATATCATTTTAAATCATTCTCCATCTTTATAAAGTTCCATTACCTTGTTATGCAGATCTTTTGACAATTCTTTTGTGCTACTCATGGCTTAGTATCTAGTCTGCTCAGTGCATCCACATGAGAACTAGCAAACTCATTGGGGTTGATTTACTAAAACTGGAGAGTGCAAAGTCTGGTGCAGCTATGCATGGTAGCCAATCAGCTTGTTCAATTAAGCATTGACAAAAAGAAAAAGTTTTAGTAAATCAACCCCACCGACTATTTATACACAGACCCTTATTGCAATTTACAAAACCACAAATGTGGGAAATAATAATACTATAATAAAGATAATTTTTAATTGCCATTTTAACCTGTGTGTCACCTTGTACCAAGGCCAAACATTCCAGGGCATGTAAACTTTTGATCAGGGCCATTAGGGTGATTTCTGTTGTTATGATTTAAAAGGAGCCAAACTTTGTAATACTGAATGGCTTCATATGCTCTTTATTCTTAAAGGGTCACTAAAGGAAAACATATATATTTTTTTAAATAACAAACATGTCATACTTACCTACCTCCACAGTGCAGTTTGTTTTGCACAGAGTGCCCCCAATCCATGTCTTCTGGGGTCCATCGGCGGCTGTCTCTGGTCCTCCACTCAGAGGCAACTGCTGGTCACATGACTGAAGTTGCTGGAGAGAGGATCAATCAATTGTCATTTCTCCTCTGCCCGGCTTGCAGTGAGGTTTGTAGCACCTGCTGCCAGGGGAAGGTTAGGCAGGTAAGCTCACCGGCATCCAAGCTCCCAGCTCTCCTTTTACGGATCCTTCACAGACAGCCTCCAGCCTATGGTCCCTGGCTTCACCTCCCCCCATCCCCCCTCATCATTTCACAAACCATACTACTGCATCTACCTGGGAAAGCCTCCTTGCACAGCAAAGAGACTACCCTCCTCCGCTTACCCCTTTCTTTGCCCCTCCAGCCTGTCCAAGCAATCAATTCACTGGCCAATTTTTCACTCCACAAGTTGCTCGGTCGCAGAACATAGGACAAGCAGAATCACCAATCTGCAGCTCTAACAGGTAAGAACCCACGCTCCACCGCCATAGTTCAGTTTATCCAGGGTTTTATCCGATCGCCCCTGAGAGATCAGGAAGGAATTTTTTCCCCTGTTGCTGCTGATTGGCCAGCCGTCACCAAAAAATCTCTAAGGAGTAAGCAACTGTTAAGAATCGATCGACGATCGACAGTCAAAAATTACACGTATTCACCCCAGCCAAAGCACATATCATGCGCTTTGGTCAACACAAGATCGGCAGTAAAACACCGACAAGAAATCCATGATTTCATCCTACAACACGATTTAGACTGCCTCTTTATCACAGAAAGCTGGCTAACAGCCGACTGTAACACCATTCTAGGAGAACTGGTGATAGAGGATTATCGCATTCTAACAGAAAACAGAGTGGGGCAAGGAGGAGGAGGAGGCCTGGCGGTGATCCACAAGACTCATCTCTTGATCACTAAACCAGATCTTCAGAACTCACTTCCATTCATGGAAACCCTCACTCTGCAACTGCAAACAAATCCCCAGGACACCGTTCACATACTACTCTGCTATAGACCACCTGGTCCAAAAACGCACCTTCTCACGTCATTGACAGAGTTCATCTCCACCTATACCCTAAACATCAAACACCTCCTACTGCTCGGGGATTTCAACCTCTGGGCCAACTCCTCACAGGACCCCGTCGCCTGCATTGACCATTTATTTTTCTAATTTATAGCCATTAAAGTGTATGTAGTTTAACTATTTAGGGTGTGTATTTATATAGTTTTGTTTGTTATTTTTCCTTTTTTGCAGCAGTATTTTTTGATTACACCCCCCGTAATATTTTCGGTGAGTGCTACTTTTTGTCTACAATAGGCGGGATTCCCTTTTGCTCACATTTTGCATAAGGATCCATGTTAAGGGCCTAGATGCCACATTTACAGCAATGACTGACTCATAGCAGATGTTAATCTCATCAGCTCAAGCCACCTGTCATTGTTAGTTGTGCTAATTAACTCACCTATTGTCTGCTAGCAAACTACTGTGGGGATGTTGAAATTATGAAAATGTGTAGTGTACTTTGTGAGCTCGGTGTCGGCAAGCTGACCTGGAATGACATCTTTGATTAATCACAACATTGTCCAGGTGGCTAGTTGTTTAATTGACTTAACCACTTTAGATCCGCGCTATAGCCAAAAGACGGCTACAGCGCAGACCTGAATTGCCGGGAGGGTGGACCTGTGCGCCCCCTGCAGCTCTGATTAGCGATCCATTGAGACTCGGCTGATCGGAGTAAGGGGTTGATCCCGACCCCTTACCACGTGATCAGCTGTCGGCCAATGATGGCTGATCATGTGATCAGCTATTTTTTTCTCCTCATGCCGATAGCGTGAGGATAAAAAAAATATATTAGCCGATCCACGTCCCTGCTCTGTGATCGTCAATCGCGGGAGCCTGGCAGACATCGCAGCCACGCGCATCGACTCCCGAGTAACACGTGCCCCCTAGAGGCCCGGGAAGCCGAGGATGTCATATGACAGCCCCCTAGGATGGCAGAGCCACCTTGCGAACGTCATTTGACTATACGCGGGATGCAAAGTGGTTAAATACCAAAAGAAAGCTCCATTTGTGTGAAAAATTACATATATTTAATTTGGATACAATGTTGCATGACCGAGCAAATGGCAGTTAAAGTAGCACAGTGCTGAATAGTAAAAAATGCACTGGTCATAAAGGGGGCAAAACCTTCCAATAGGTCGAGTGGTTAAACATTTGATATGTTTTCTATTGTGATTAAAATTAGAAATTTGCAAATCATTTAATTCTTTATTTTTGGGAGGGTTTTACACAGCATTCTAACTTTTTTGAAATTGGGGTTGTTAATACATCCAACATTGTACATGGATAGCAGTCTCCACTAACCCTACTGCATATAAACCATACAGTGGGGATCGAAAGTTTGGGCACCCCAGGTAAAAATTTGTATTGGAGCCCTTTCACACAGGTGCGTTTTTGCCGCATTTTCGCTGTAAAAATAGCGCTATTAAAACACTCATAAAATACTCCCCATGCATCTCAATGGACCCTTTCACACTGAGGCGTTGCGCTGGAGGAGCGTTGAGAAAAGTCCTGCAAGCAGCATCTTTGGAGCAGCTTTTGAGCGCTGAAAAAAACACTCCAAAAACGCCCCTCTCCATTGAAATGAATTGAAAGCGCGGTAAAATAGCAGTGTTTTACCGCTATTTTAACGCTTCGCTATAGGCGTTTCCAGTGTGAAAGGGCTCTTAATGTGAATAGGCATCAAATTACAGGTTAGACATTTTTATAATATGTCAAAAAAAGTTAGATTTTATTTCCATCATCATTTACACATTCAAAATTACAGAAAACAAAAAAAATGGCGTTTGCAAAAGTTTGGGCACCCTGCAGAGTTAATATCTTGTACTGCCCCCTTTGGCAAGTATCACAGCTTGTAAACGCTTTTTGTAGCCAGCCAAGAGTCTTTCAATTCTTGTTTGAGGTATCTTTGCCCATTCTTCCTTACAAAAGTCTTCCAGTTCTTTGAGATTTCTGGGCTGTCTGTCACGCACTGCTCTTTTAAGGTCAATCCATAGATTTTCAATTATGTTGAGGTCAGGAGATTGTGAAGGCCATGGCAAAACCTTCAGTTTACGCCTCTTGATGTAATCCCCCGTGGATTTTGAGGTGCGTTTAGGATCATTATCCATTTATAGAAGCCATCCTCTCTTTAACATCAGCTTTTTCACAGATGGCATCAAGTTACCATCCAAAATTTGCTGAAATGTTATTGAATCCATTTTTCCTTCTACTCATGAAATGTTCCCTGTGCCACTGGCTGCAATACAACCCCAAAGCATGATTGATCCACCCCCATGCTTAACAGTTGGACAGAGGTTCTTTTCATTAAATTCTGTGCCCTTTCTTCTCCAAACATACCTCTGCTCATTCCGGCCAAAAAGTTCTATTTTAACCTCATCGGTCCACAGAACTTGTTTCCAAAATGCATCAGGCTTGTCTATATGTTCATTTGCAAAGTTTAAACGCTGATTTTTGGAGTGAGGACGTAGAAGAGGTTTTCTTCTGATGACTCTTCCATGAAGACCATATTTGTACAAGTATCTCTTTATAGTGGAATAGTGTACCACAACTCCAGTGTCTGCCAGATCTTTAATTCTCACAATCCTGCGAGCTGTTCTGTCTGATATTTTTCTTGGTCTTCCAGATCTTGCTTTAACTTCCACTGTTCCTGATGACTGCCATTTCTTAATTACATTCCGAACAGAGGATATTGACATCTGAAAACGCTTTGCTATCTTCTTATAGCCTTCTCCAGCTTTTGTGAGCGTCAACTATTTTCAGTTTCAGTTTTCTAGACAACTGCTTAGAAGAACCCATGGTGCTGATTGTTGGGGCAAGGTCAGATGAGTCTGGGCATCTAAAACCTTTGACATTGACATCACCTGGTCTTCCCAGACTATGACTGAGAACAATCCATGACACTGGCAGGTCTCAGCTTTGCAAAGGGGGCAGTGCATGCTATAAATTATGCAGGGTGCCCAAACTTTTGCAGATGCCATTTTGTTTTCTGTAATTTTGAAAGTGGAAATGATGGAAATAAAATCTAACTTTTTTGGACATATTATAAGAATGTCTAATCTGTAATTTGATGCCTTTTGGAAATTTTTCCATCTTTCCTTGGCTTCGTTATGCACATTAATACAAATTTTTACCTGGGGTGCCCAAACTTTCGATCCCCACTGTATCTTCATCCAATCAAACATCCAGAAGGGGTATTTCACAATACACTCTACTAGTACTTTATTGTACAGTCTATACAGTATATGCTCCATATACATATTCTATTCCTTCCTCATAAAGGTCAACTTCCACCCAAGTATACAAGGTTTGATGTCTTTTATTGCATAAAACAAAATATCGGGTGTAGTTTGCCTACCAACTGTTACATTAAAGCGACCTGCAGTGCGACTGTGCCAGGCGACTTCAGTGTGACTTGAAGCAACTTTGAAGTGACTTCAGGGAATGCCTGTTTAACCGTTTGCTAACCAGCTTGCACAAGCACTATAGCGGGCGGGCATGCGCTCGCGTCTGCTGCACACTGCTGGAGTGACATTGTCTGCCGGCGAGCTGCTATTGCGGTATACAGAGGCAGAATGGGAATCTATCTTTGTAATTAAGGCAGATCCCCATTCTGACAGGAGACATGACAAAGAACTACTGTTTCCAGTGATCAGGAACAGTGATCTCTGTCATGTCCCTGCCAGCCTATCCCCCCTACCGTTAGAACACATGTATTAACCCCTTGATCCCCCCTTACTGTTAACCTGCCCTGCCAGTGTCATTTTTACATTGATTAGTGCATGTTTATAGCACCGATCAATGTAATAATGTCACTGGTCCCCAAAAAGTGTTATTTGAGGTCAGATTTGTCCGCCGCAATGTCGCAGTCCCGCTAAAAATCACAAATCGCCGCTATTACCTGTAAAAACAATAAGAAAAAAGTGCCTAAATCTATCCCATAGTTTGTAGACACAATAAGTTTAGCGCAAACTAATCAATATACAGTAAAACCTTGGATTGCAAGCATAATTCGTTCTGGAAGCATGCTTGTAATCCAAAGCACTTGTATATATCAAAGCGAATTTTTACCATAAGAAATTATGGAAACTCAAATGATTTGTTCCACAACTATTTATTCATAGGTTCTTCAGTTTATTGTATATGTAAAAAGATTATAGCAATGTGATAGGTTATGTAACTATATAAAATGTCCATCCACAAATGGAAGCCTCCCCAAGGGGATTAGAAGCAAAATCCAGCAGGAGCTACAAAGTATAAAAGAGAAGAGAGGCACCTCTAATGCCGTGTACACACGATCGGTTCGTCTGATGGTCATCGGATATCTGATGAAAAAATCCATCAGACCGTTTTCATCGGATGAACCGATCGTGTGTACAGGGCATAAGTGTAGCAATATGGATACATTTAATGAAGGTACAACATTTAGCAACTCACATGGTTGATGATTAAGAGAGGCACATCTAAGTATGCAGGAATCCGGGGTAACGCGATCCACATAGATCGTCCTCCCCACCGTCTGCTCTCACCGCTATCAGTCTGCAATGGTGACTGGGAAGACTACTCTGCAGTAGAGCAATCTGAAAGCCAGGCTTGAACCTCTCGTGGAGCACAGCGCAGAAGGGATGACATCAATGGGAGGAGAATGGTCTATGTGGACAGCTTTACTCTGGATCCCTGCATACTTAGATGTGCCTGTTTTAATCATCAACCATGTGAGTTTCTAAATGTTGTACCTTCATTAAATGTAACCATATTGCTACACTTAGAGGCACCTCTCTCATATTTTATACTTCGTTGTGACAGGACGCTACTCTTATATCAAGACATCGCTTGTATATCAAGTCAAAATGTTTTAAATGTTGCTTGTTTTGCAAAACGCTCACAAACCAAGGTTTTCCTGTACGCCTATTGCGTTTTTTTATTTTATTTTATTTTTTACAAAAATATGTAGAAGAATATATATCGGCCTAAACTGACAAATACATTTAGTGTATATATATATATATATAAAATCATTTTTTTTGGATATGTAATTGTCGCTTTTTGTTTATCGCGCAAAAAATAACAGTCTCTGCCCCTCTTGGTCAATGACCCATGAGAAACGCACACGTTATGATACAACACAGAAATTGTCTTCACGGCAATATTTCTGTGGAAAAGTTACAGACAAATTGATTCAGTTAGCTTATCATTAAGACGCTTTTAACCTAGGCAGAGAAATATATACATATACACGTAAGTAAGAAAAGTCCTTAGTCCATATAGACAACGTTCCAATACTCAAAGCAGCGCACCAATCAAATAAATGAAATATGACCAGCATTCACATGTAAAGACATATGAGAAATCAATATTATGTAGGTGATGAGACAGTTAAATTGATAGGTGAAGGATTCTACTTAATCATTGATAGGCGTATACCATCCACCAGAGTCCACACCATGTGAAACACACTCCCCTAGGGGTTCACACTCACCAAAGGGATGTAATTCAAAAGCCTTGAACACGCCAGGTGTCTCCCGTTTTGGTCCGGTTATTTCAAACAGCTCATCACCTAGGATGGTTTAGTCATGTAAAAAAATACTCCAGATAGCGTGATACAGTTTTAAAAGTTTATTCAAGACAACCACCCCCTTAAAAAACACACTTGCACAACATAAATTATAACAGGCATTTTGTTGAAAAAACAAACTGTGTGTTATCACCAATCTGTATGGAATGCCGTCTGTCATCCACTGCATTGATACTATCTGGCTGTTGCTACCTGGTAGTGACACGCACACATCACGCCCTGATGCGTTTCGCCCTCACGACTTCAACAGAGAAATGTATGCATAAACCAGTTTGTTAAATAATAATGGCATCAGCCAGAGGGGCTTTCAATCAAGTTAGTAGGGGTTAAAGATAAATAGATAGAGAGCACATACTATCTATAGTTGTTTAAACTATGAGGCATAGCTCCAGGGCGTACACCTGCTGGTCTGGGTGTACCAACATGGAAGCTGTCCATGGCCAGTCACTGTGCATAGGGGAGGGGGTTCCTGATGCACCACAGCGATGTAAATGGTGGCTGGGAGTCACCAAAGATGTGCAAATGTGGCAACAAACAATCCACACACTCACACTACCGACCCCACACGAGCACACCCTGTTAGGTTGCGTGAATTGATTGCACATGTGCAGCTCATCCAAGTTAGCAGTGCCCAGGATCTTTAAACTGACTCCGGACATAGGGGCATCGTCGGCATCCCCCCACACACAAACACTCAAGCCATAAGAGCGGGTTCACACAGGGGCAACATGACTTCTAGCACGACATTGGGAGGCAACTTGAACACGACTTGAGTATGAATCATCGGGCAACTTACAAGGCAACTTCAAGTTGCCTCCAGGACAGTACAAGGCAACTTCAAGTCGTCTCCAGGACAGGAGGCTTTCCAGTGGCCAATCAAACAACAATCAGCTCTGTGGGAGGGAGGGGTTTGCCTGAGAAATGTATGTTATCTTCCTGTACTGTTGCTTCAGTTAAGACAGTAATCCGACTTCTGAGTCGACTTCCATTGAAATCAATGGGTACAAGTTGCCTAGAAGTCGGATTAAAGTAGTACAGAAACCTTTTCTGAAGTCGGAGCGACTTCAGTAGTGTAGACGGATGCCATGCTTTTACTGTAATTTGCGGGAGCCCTTCCTGCAGAGAGCCCGCTGGGCTTGAATCACATCGCAAGCCAATGTGTCAGTCAGGGGTGGGTGGCAGATGAAGAACGAGCGTGTCAGCTCTCTAAGAAGAGAAAGAGGGTGACGTTGCCTAGAAGACTGCTTGACGCTGTGTGTCTGACCAGTATCAAAGATGATACATCCATCACTATGGGAGAGTAACTATGGGCCTAATACTGGTGGAAGCAAGTTTTCTGGGTGTGTGAATTGATGATGGCAGCTGTGTTATCTCTTTTCATTAATAGGGGTGTAAAAGTTATTTCTGCTTTTTATTTTCATAAAGCTATATATGGAGAGGGAAAAACACAAAGTCAGAGCACAGGCTGGAGCAGGGCAGTGTCACAGAATCTGCAAGGGCTTATAGATGACCTGTAGATAGCCACTAGAGGGAGCACTTATAAATCTGTATATGTAATAGAACCAAAATTATATAGAAAATCATTTAAAAAGGACATGCAGATTCCCTTTACAATAGGAAATCAGTGAAAGAAAATGTATAAGTGAGTTTCTTGGCTGTGTACAGTAGTTATGTGAATCCATCAGGCCTCCACATCCAAATCACTTTTCTAACAGAAAACTTTATTTTCTGCTGGAAAATATTTATTAACTGTCACCTTCAACCAACAGCCTAAATTCTTGACACATTTTGTGCTCTAATTATGAAAGGGAAGACGTGAGGCATTACATTTACAGTTTATTATCACTGTGTTTAATAGAAAAATGTGAAGTGTTGCATTATCACATTGAGAGATTTCTCTGGCACCCTAGAATAATGGATTGTAAGGGGAAGATTGGGCAGTAGCTGTATGTTTCCAATGTCCTGAATTAACCTCTTCTAAACTTTGCGAAAAGAAAAAGGGGGTTCCCCTGGGTGGACTTTTAAGGCACTAATAGTATTCCAAAATATACAGGATATTGAGAGTAAAAAAATAGTTTTATTCACAATTGTACATATTTATCAAAAAAAATGAAATATTGAATTAAAATATACAGTTCCAATGATTGTCACCATATAAGTAAATACATGAAGAACCTTCTTTACACCCTTTCTAAACGTTGCTGTCTGTTCTGTCATTGGTTGTATTGGGAGATGACTATCCCTTGCGTGTTTTATGACAAAAGCTACTTTTATCAGTGGTAATGTAGGAAAGCATGGGGAACATATTCAGCTTTCTTTCATAAAACAAGTTGATACATATATCAAATATAATTTTCTCCTGCTATCTATGTGCAGTGAACTTGAGTCTAGTACACCAGGATAGTATTGCTGTTCAGAGACCTGCCTCCCCCTGCTTACTGAGAGATTTTACAGCTGCTATCTACCAAAACCACAGAGATCTGCCCTGTGATTGGAGACCTATAGATGATTTGGTTGGAGAGAATACTTGGCATGGGCAGATGTGGACTGGTTACCACTGATGAAACCAAGGCTTTAGACATCTGTCTCTGGTGTGTAATTCATCCCTCTTGTCTCTGCATTGGTCCATTTTTCGCAGTATATAGTGGCTTGGAAACGGCACAGTATGAGTTTCTCCAACCTTTTAGTATAGTACTGATTAACAGTGAGGAGGCCAATCTTGTATTTGGTATACATCAGGGAACAATGTGAAATCGTACTTACTGTTCTTAAATGGTGTTCAGTCCCTACACTCATCTTGGTACACCCTGCACTCTGCTGCAGTAAGCAGCAGCAGACATCTTGTTACACCCAGCCTGAGCTATATGGGCTGGGTTTAACAAGATGTCTGCTGCTGATTTCTGCAGCGGAGTGCAGGGTGTACCAAGATGGGCGTTGCAGCATTTATTTTTATAAATTCAGTGTCATTTTTTGCAGCATTTCAGTGCCAGTGCCACCTATCGGTGCCCACAAGTGCTACCTATCAGTGCCACCTATCGGTGCCCACAAGTGCTACCTATCAGTGCCCACAAGTGCTACCTATCAGTGCAATTCGTGCCATCTATAAGTGCCCACAAGTGCCACCTATCAGTGCCAGCCACCTATTAGTGCCCATCAGCGCCAGTCACCAGTCAGTGCCCATAAGTGCCGCCTATCAGTGCCAGCCACCTGTCAGTGCCACCTATCAGTCCCCATCTGTCAAACTGACACATGACATTGAAAAAAAAGTATCGGTATCGGCGATGTGAGTACTTGGAAATAAGTATCGGTACTTGTACTCGGTCTTAAAAAAGTGGTATCGGGACAACCCTACTTAAGAGAGTACATAAACATTGTGATTTTTATCTTCAAGTGTATTTTAACCACTTCAATACCGCACACCATCATATGACGTTCACAAAGGGAATCTCCTATCCTGGGTGGACGTCATATGACGTCCTGGACTTTGTGCAGTGATATCTGAATGATGCCTGCAGCTAGAGGCATCATTCAGATATCATTGTGTTCCGGCGTCGATCCTGCGCACCATAAGAACGATCATAGCGGCGGTTCTTATAGGCGGCGGGAGGGGACACCGCCCCCCTCCCGCCGCCATCCGGTGCTTCTCCGGCTCCCCTGTGCCATCGGGGGCCCGGAGAAAGGATCGCGCTGTGCCCCTGTTCTCGGTAGCTTGCGCTCAGAAGCGAACGCACACATAAGTCCCACCCACGTATGTAAACGTTGTTCAAAACACACATGTGAGGTATCGCCGCGTGCGTTAGAGCGTGTGCAACAATTCTAGCACTAGGCCTCCTCTGTAACTCTAGACTGGTAACCTGTAAAAATGTTCAAAGCGTTGCCTATGGAGATTTTTAAGTAACGAAGTTTGGCGCCATTCCATGAGTGTGCGCAATTTTAAAGCATGACATGTTGGGTATCCATTTACTTGGCGTAACATCATCTTTTATATTTTACAAAAAAATTGGGCTAACTTTACTGTTTTGTTATTTTTTAATTCATTAAACCATTTTTTTAAAAAGGCGTTTGAAAAATGATTGCGCAAATACCATGCAAGATAAAAAGACCGCCATTTTATTCCCTAGGGTGTCTGCTAAAAAAACATATATAATGTTTGGGGGTTCTGAGTAATTTTCTAGCAAAAGAATGATGATTTGTACATGTAGGAGAGAAGTGCCAGAATAGGCCCGGTATTGAGGTGGATATAAAAGCCCTGTATTGAAGTGGTTAAACAAAGTTAAAAACACAGTAAAATCAACTGGGACGTCATCTATTACGCATGCATATATATATAAAAACATATAATTATAAATGATATAGTAGTAGGCTTAAAGGGTTAGTATAGGATTTTTTTTTTTTCCTTTGTTATACTTACCTTCACTGTGCAGTTCGTTTTGCACAGAGTGCCCCCGATCCACGTCTTTTGGGGTCCCTCGGCGGCTGTCTCTGGTCCTCCCGGCAAGTACTGACCACAGTCATGCGAGAGAGCTTGCATGGTGGTAATTGCGGGCGCGCTCCTGTGATATAGCGAGCGGCCTTAGCAGCTTACTGTATCACTCGGCCCCGCCCCCCGCATTATCAGATGTGATTGACAGCAGCGCCAGCCAATGGCTGCGCTACTATCAATCTGTCCAGCCTAGCCAATCAACGTCCAGGCTGGGAACCGAAGAGGATCACGGGGACGCGCGCGGGACTTTTGGGGGGGGGGGTGGTACCGTCGGATGTTTTTTCACCTTAATGCATAGGATGCATTAAGGTGAAAAAACATTTACCTTTACAACCCCTTTAAGTAAAGCAGATCAATCAGATCAGATCTGCTGTTTTGTGTTTGTTTTTTATTTTCTTTTTAAACACAACTTCAGTAGTTTAGGCTTCAGCATTTTAAAAATATGTTCTCTCTTAGGCCTTAACTCTGTATGTTTTAGCCAAGTCTATAACAGCACACAGTAAACTACTAAAAAAACAGGCCTTTCATGGTTTCACATTCTACATATTTTTTTCTCTGAGCCGCCTCACTAAAAAAATCATGTGTGTTTTCAAGTTGATCTGAATACAGACATTTAGCTGTCAATGTATATATCATCTTATGTGTTGCATGTCACCAGGGAGCAGAAACAAGGAAGTTCAAGATAAAATGTAATCTGCAAGCAACAAGATACTGCATATATAGACGGAATTCGTATGGCACTTTTATATAGCACTTGGAATTTACAGCGTAAGAATAATAAATATATTTTTATTTTTCATACATCATGGGACACAGAGTCCGGCTAATATTCATTACCTGCTGGGTTATACTCCATCTCCAGGTGAATGGATACTGGTACACAAAAGTCTTTAGACAGGAAGTGATCCCCTATATAACCCCTCCCATACAGGAAGCACATCAGTTTTTTTTTACCAGTGTCTGCAAGGTGGATGGCACAGTGTGTTTAGCTCTCTGAGCTCCAGGTCTATATTCCCACAACAGTCAGTCAGTGTACCTCTTTTGTTTTTGCTTGTGTCTGGCTGTTTTTTACCTGTATGATGACGCACGTACGTTCGCAAGTGTTCCGCTGTGCTCAGCAGTTGTTGTTTGGCAGCACATGCATTTTTTTAAAAACACCGTTGACTTAGCAGTTGGTTTGTTTTACGGCCATGGCGCACATGGCTTCACTGCACTTGCGCATTAGCCTTTATCTGGGTGCACAAACATTTGCATCATACGCGAATACAGCCACGCCCGTTCGCCAGAACCACGCATGTGTGCATGCACACACAGAATGTTCCGGTGCACACCCAGCTTATTTAAGCTGTGTAAGCCAAGCATAAGGTGCTTCCAGGCAGCTGTGGGACACAGAGCAGGCTCTGAACAGGCATTTTCAGTGGTTCAGTTCTCCTTACCCAGGTCACTTGAATCACCAAGTGTTGCTTGGCAGGCTAAGGGTGCTTAGCAGGATTGTTACATAGGGGCTCGGTGAGCTCTATTAAAGGGGTCTCCCTTCTGAGGTGTGTTAAATCTACACCCATAACCTTTTTGTGGCTATTAAATGTCTTCCAAAAAGAGGAGTGGGGCAAACAATACAGGGAAGGGCACACCTATGTCATCAGTAGTTTCTGCTGAACCTAGTCGTATCCCTAGTGATGTATCCCCTGGAAGACCAGAGGCTTCCATGCAATCTGAGCCGATGCGCCTATCTGGTATTGTGCCCACAGTCGGCGCTGCTGCTTCAACCTTTATCGCTAAGGATGAACTGTCCTCTGCCCTAGCTGGGTTAGAGCACAGGATAGCTGGCATGATCGCCACCATCCCACAGGGTCCCCGGTGCCGCCTAGTTTAGATGGAGCAGGAATGGGTTGAGGATGGGGAAGAGCTTAAAGCTCAGGATTCAGCGACGTGCCCGGCAGTTGAGTCTGCTTCCGAATAATCTGGACAAGAAGATATCCAGTTGATGTCTGCCTCTCAGTCACAAAGGCTTTTGATCCTGACTCTGACCGAAATGTTTCGCTCTGCCTTTAAGTTGCCTCTTGTAGAGGTTACTGAGCCCCCCTGCTCCTCTTTGGGATCCCTGAGGCCTCTTCAGGCCACACAAGCGCTGTATGATGATTGGGAACATCCCGACAGGATTTTTGTTCCTCCTAAAAGGTTTTCCCTTTTATATCCCATGGATGAAAAGTTCATTAAGAAATGGAGCTTGACAGCCGTAGCTGCAGCTGTCTCTTCCTTAAAAAGGAATTTAACTTGTCCGGTAGATAACGCTCAGGGCTTGAAAGACCCTGTTGACAACTGGAGTTATTAACCACTTCAATCCCGGGCCTATTCTGGCACTTCTCTCCATGTAAAAATCATCATTTTTTTGCTAGAAAATTAGTCAGAACCCCCAAACATTTATATATATTTTTTTTTAGCAGACACCCTAGGGAATAAAATGGCGGTCATTGCAACTTTTTATCTCGCACGGTATTTGCGCAATCATTTTTCAAACGCCTTTTTTTGGGGGGGAAAATCCATGCCATGCCTAACACGTTCCAGTTCTCCTCTCTGTGTCTAACTCCTGCCTGCTGCCCAAGCCTGACACACGCTTTTCTCCACCCGGGCGGTGCGTCTACACACTGTCCTGCCCTCTCCAGCTGCGGCCGGGTGTTTTTAATTATCCTAATGGTGGGGGTGGTTTGTCCAGTGTTTTTAATTAGTTTAATGGAGGGGGTGGTTTGTTCAGGGGGAGTCTGTACTAATGATGGAGGGGGGTGGTTTTCCTGGGGGGGGGGCTGAACTAATGGAGGGGGGGTGGTTTGTCGGGGGGTCTGTACTAATGGAGAGGGGTGGTTTGTCCTAGGGGGTCTGTACTAATGGAGGGGGGTGGTTTGTCTGGGGGGGTCTGTACTAATGGAGGGGGTGGCTTGTTCTGTGGGGTCTGTACTAATGGGGGGGTGGTTTGTTCTGGGGAGTCTGTACTAATGGAGGGGGTGGCTTGTTCTGGGGGGTCTAAAATAATGTGGGGGTGGTTTGATCTGGGGGGCCTGTACTAATGGTGGGATGTGGTTCGTCCTGGGGGGTCTATACTGATGGAGGGAGTCTATACTTATTGGAGGGGGGATTGTACTGAGGGGCGATGACTATAGTTGGTGGAGGGGGGTAACACCATGTTTTACCGCACCGAATGACACCAACCCTAGTGACGCCACTGCAGCCGCGGGCTCTTATTTCCCCTCTCGCATGCACTGCTGTACTAGTGAGCGGCGCACTATGTTTCTTCCCCCGCCTTCATATTGGCCAGGGAAGAAAAAAAAAAGGAGCAAAGAGGATTGTGGGACATATAGTCCCGAGGATTGGCAGCCCCACTGTAACACGGAAACTGCAGCCCACAAAGCATGCTCAGCTTAATGGGAGAGAGAGAGCCAGGAGCCCAGGAAAGCTTTCAGGAAAGTGCAACCAGGACCCCAGAGAGAGAGAGGACAGTGCTGAGGAAACATCATCAGAGAGAGAACCCCACTGCCCTGTGCCACCAGAGGAGTTGGTAAGATGACCACGCCCACATGGGGGGGTGCCAAAAATATTTCTGCACCCAGGCATCTGTGACCCTATGATCGGCCCTGTGTATGAGGCCTTAATGTTCTCTATAAAAAATAGCTTTAGTAAACGCTTCACAATGTGTTATCGATGATCTAAGTGCCAACCTTGAAGCAAAGCCCTTTAAATACAGAGCACAGATAAGAAATTATTTATTTTTATCGCATTTATTGGTATGCGATTGGGGAGGGATTTTGATTTTGTTTTGGTATTATGGCGATTTCTCCAACTCTGCCCTCTTAACTTGGTATTAACATTCTGTATAATAAAATATACATTATAAAGAAAAAAATTTCATCAGTGAATATACAAACCAAAATCAACAATATCACTTGTGTATTCTATCATGCATTGTGAAATCATTTTTCAGTTTATAATATATTACTTTATAAAGCTCAGAGTGGGTCAGGGAAATCCGTATTAAATTATCTTCCCCAAATTGTTTTGCAGAAAATCAATCGGGCGCCATCAGACGAGGAATGTTTCTTTGACCTCTTGAGTAAATTTCAGAGTAACCGGATGGATGATCAAAGATGTACATTAGAAGAGAACCAGAGCGCAGGGACGGAAACACCAACACCCATGCCAGCAATGGATGACCGGATATGTGAGTCCACACATATGCCATTCAGTATGATTAACCTACAGCAGTTTCGATAAAGTGTCTTTATTTTACAGTTTGGGATATAAGTCATATGCCGGTGGATTTCAGGTAACACTGCAGTTGAGAACTAGTGCCAAGAGGAGCATCTAGCTAACTGCTTGGCTGTCACTGACTTTAAAGTACTTGTTAACCCACTTCTTTCAAATCCTCACATCCCCTCCGTACCATTATACCTGCGTATTGTAAAAAATCTGCCAGATTGTACCTATATTAAAGCTCGGGGAGGAGGGGGAGAGAGAGGAGAGAGAGCCAACAGTCATCTGAGTGCCGGGAGCCGTGGTCTTATAGATACAGATTTTTTACATTACACAGGCACAGGGACACTTATTATAGTACAGAGAGGATGGGAGGATTTAGCTGCAGATATGAGAGCAGAAGGAGCAGGGGGGCACTTGTATGAGCAGACAGGGAGAGGAGGGGGGGATGAGGAGAGACAGGAAAGCAGGGCAGCATATGATGGAGGCACGTACGCCGACAATGGTGTTAGGGCTCAGCAGCCCTGATATATCGGAGTCAGCGTACAAAGGGAAGGATATAGCCAGGCAGGATCAGACAGGTATTTTGGGTGTTACTTCGGGCCAAATTACACAGCACAAGCACTGTGCTGTAGAACATGCTTTAAAGGGGTTGTAAAGGTTGGCTTTTTATTTTCTAGAGCGCTTCCCAGAAGGGGGTTAGCTTTTGTGGGGAGGAGCCGAGACAGTCGCTGAGGGACCCCAGAAGACGAGGATCGGGGCCACTCTGTGCAAAATGAGCTGCACAGTGGAGGTAAGAATGGTATGTTTGTTATTTTAACCACCTAAGCACCCCCTACCGACGATGTGCGTCGGCAGAATGGCGCAGGCACGTAGCCTTTAACAGCCCAGCCGTGGGTCGTGCTGTCACGCCACCGGACTTGCGGACCCGATCGCCGCCGGTGTCCCGCGATCGGTCACAGGAGCTGAAGAACGGGGAGAGATTTGTGTAAACACACTTTCCCCATTCTTCTGTGTGGCAGTGACACTGATCGTCTGTTCCCTGATTCCGATGAGCCCCCCGCCCACAGACCCCGACAACCAACGGGTTGTCGGGAAGAGACCCTTGTCCCCATGAACATGGGGACAAGGTGCTTTGGGGTGGGGGGCGCAGTGCCTCCCCAGCCCCAAAGCACCCTACCCCCCATGTTGAGGGCATGCGGCCTGGTACGGCTCAGGAGGGGGGGGCACTCGCTCGTCCCCACCCCCATTCCTGACCGGCCGGGCGGCATGCTCAGATAAGGGTCTGGTATGGATTTTGAGGGAACCCCATATCGTTTTTTTCGGCGTAGGTGTTCCCCTTAAAATCCATACCAGACCAAAGGGTCTGTTATCATCCTGGGGGGGAACCTCACGCAAATTTTTTTTTTATTTGCGCGGGGTTCCCCTTCAAGATTCTCTGCACACCAGTCGCCCCACAAGTCGGATCATCTTGATGCTACCTCTATTCAAATCAATGGGCTCCCATAAGGAACCATTGATTTTGAATAGAGAAAGAAACGCAGGACAAGGCTTACAGCTCTAACGCTGGAGCTTCAGAACGCACTGGTCCTGTTTTTTTTTTTGCAGCTTAAAAACAGCTCAGTCATCTACAGCTTAAAAAACGTCATGGTGGGTATGAGGCCATAGACTAACATGCTCAGATAAGGGTCTGGTATGGATTTTGAGGGAACCCCATATCGTTTTTTTCGGCGTAGGTGTTCCCCTTAAAATCCATACCAGACCAAAGGGTCTGTTATCATCCTGGGGGGGAACCTCACGCAAAAAAATTTTTTTATTTGCGCGGGGTTCCCCTTCAAGATTCTCTGCACACCAGTCGCCCCACAAGTCGGATCATCTTGATGCTACCTCTATTCAAATCAATGGGCTCCCATAAGGAACCATTGATTTTGAATAGAGAAAGAAACGCAGGACAAGGCTTACAGCTCTAACGCTGGAGCTTCAGAACGCACTGGTCCTGTTTTTTTTTTTTGCAGCTTAAAAACAGCTCAGTCATCTACAGCTTAAAAAACGTCATGGTGGGTATGAGGCCATAGACTAACATGGAGAGCCGTTTTTAAGCTGCAAATAACGCTCAGAAAAGTGGCTGTAAAAACGTCCATGGAAATGAAGCCTTATAGTGGTTTTTCTGAATGAAGTCTAATGGTGAAACGGTTTCATTGGTGTATACTTTATGCACCTTTTTATATGTATGTTTTAACACAGGTCAACAAATGTACACAGGTTATTCATTATTTTAAATGGTGATAGTTCACAGCAGTGGGATATGTTGACACAACTGTTTTCTAATGCATGTACATTGCATAGCTTTAAAAAAACTTTGTTGCAAATTCCTACCTTTTGTTGTTCTGAAGAAATATCTGTGTGTCCATGGGCAGAGTGAATCTGTATGGGAGTGGTTTTATTAATTATCAGTTAGCTGCTGCACATGCAGGGCTCTGGTGAGGAAAGTTCCAGGGTCTGCATCCCTTTAGATGTGATTTCCCTTTGGGAGAAACTCACCAAAAATTATCTTTTTTTTGCAGGGGATGCCCAAAATCTGACTTGTATTTAATGCAGCCATTAAAGCCAATCCAATCCCACAAGCAGGAAATTACATTTCTGGGGGGTGCTCTCTATACCATGTGTACCAAACACCTCCAGGTAGCCATATTGCATTTTACAGAAAATTACAGCACTGCAGATTGAAAGGGAAAGGCAATATTTAACAACATTCAACTACAACAGGGATATGCAATTAGCGGACCTCCAGCTGTTGCAGAACTACAAGTCCCATGAGGCATAGCAAGACTCTGAAAGCCATAAGCATGACACCCAGAGGCATGATGGGACTTGTAGTTTTGCAACAACTGGAGGTCCGCTAATTGCATATCCCTGAACTACAATATGTGTTGTAGTTGTAAACGTTATAAAAAAAAAATTCCCCATGAAAGTGAAGTTACCCTTTAGAGCCGGTTCACACTGGGGCGACTCATCAGGCGACTCAGCCGCATGACAAGTTGCGTCCCATTCTATTCAATGGAACCGTTCTAATAGGAGCAACGCAAGTCGCTCCGACTTAGAAAAAGATGCTTGTACGACTTCGGGGGCGACTCGGGGCCACTTGCATTGACTTCTATACAGTAGTAATTTTGCAAGTCGCCTCTGAAGTCGTCTTCAGGACGCCTTGCCGAGTCGCCCCCGAAGTCGTGCCGCCCCAGTGTGAACCGGCTCTTAATTTGTACCTCCAGCTAAAACATTTTGAATGGAGTGGGTTAGGACCTCTGTTTTTTTTTTTCCCCCCTCTGTCAGATAGACTTTCTCTGCCAATGAAAGAGAAAACTGAAATCCATAAAACATGCATTCTAGCTCTTCCTCACGACACTCATTTTTTTGGTATTATTCCAAAACTACATTGGTGTTGTGTTATGTGACAATTTTATATACAACTATAACGTAGCTGATTTTTCTTTAAGGATTTAAAGGGTAAATCCACGTTTGTTGAGAAAAAAACATTCCCCTCTGGGTGATCTGTATACACTGCAAGGATTTTAACAAACTTTGTTGCAGATTCCTACCTTTTGTTATTCAGAAGAAATCCTGGTTTACTGTGCTAAGAGAGTCTAATGAGAGTGGTTTCAGAATGATCAATCAGCTTCTGCAGAATCAGGGCTCCAACGAGGAAAGTTACAGGGTCTGCCTCCCTTTAGACGTCATTTTCTATTGGGAGTATCTTACCACAAATTACATTTTTGCTGCAGGGGATGCCAAAAATCTGACTTGTATCTTAGTGTAGACTTCTGGCATAATCAGTGAGCCAATCACACAAGCAGGAAATTATGTTAATAACACAATTGTGTATGATATTTTTTATTTGTCATTTGTTTTTCCCATGAAAGTGGAATTACCCTTTAACCACTTCCCCCCCGGTCAATAGCAGATTGACGTCCGGGAAGTGGTTCTGAAATCCAGACTGGACGTCTATTGACGTCCTGCAGGATTTCGTGGGGGCGCGCGGCGATCGGTGATGCAGGATGTCAGTCTGACAAAATAAAGGGGCAATAAAAAAAGTCAGTAATGAAAATAAAAGGGCAGTAAAAAAAAAAAAGATGCCAATCAGTGCCCACAAATGGGCACTGACTGGCAACATGGATCCATCAGTGCCACCCCTCAGTGTCCATCAGTGCCACTCCATGCCCAGTGCCCACCTATCTGTGCCACCCATCAGTACCGCCCATGAGTGCCCATCAGTGCCGCCCATGAGTGCCCATCAGTGCCGCCCATGAGTGCCCATCAGTGCCGCATACCAGCGCCGATCATCAGTGCCCGTAATTGAAAGAGAAAACGTACTTATTTACAAAAAAATTAACAGAAAAATATAAAAACTTAATTTTTTTCAAAATTTTCAGTATTTTTTTAATTGTTGCGCAAAAAAATAAAATCGCAGAGGTGATCAAATACCACCAAAAGACAGCTCTATTTGTGGGGGAAAAGGACGCCAATTTTGTTTGGGTACAGTGTAGCATGACCGCGCAATTGTCATTCAAAGTGCGACAGCGCTGAAAATTTACTTGGGCGGGAAGGTGCGTAAGTGCCTGGTATGGAAGTGGTTAAGAGAGAAAACATTTCTGCAAAGACACAACAAATTAATAAAACTCACATACTGGGTGCCCCCATCCAATAACACTTTGACAGCAGTTTCAGGGAACACTATGATGACACCCGCAGAAGATATCACTTGTCAGTGCAGAGACAGAGATGCCTCTGGCCCTCACCATGTTATCAGCTGTGACAAGAGTATCAGGACCCTGGACACCGGGACCGAGCAGAAAGCGTTGCAGCCAAATGGGACTTGCCTGTAGCATCAACGTACACCGCTGCCATATGAATAATACCATCAGCATCCCGTTCCTGCTCTTATTCCAGCAGCAGAACTAGATGATCACAGCTGTTTTGTGTAATCTAAACTTAACCCTAAAATTGCCATCTTTGTTTCCTGTTTATTGGTAAACTAAGAACAAGACTAGGAAAAGCTATTTGTACTGCATTAGATTCATCAGAGGGCAAGTGAAACATCTCATTAACCACTTCAAAACTGCACGCCGTCATATGACATCCAAAAAGGGGATCTCTTATCCCGGGTGGACGTCATATGACATCCTGTACTTTGTGCAGTGATATCTGAATGATGCCTGCACCTAGAGGCATCATTCATATATCATTTTGTTCTGGCGGCGATCCTGCATAGCATAAGAACGCCGCTTCATCGTTTTTATAGGCGGCAGGAGGGGACATCCCCCCTCCCGCCGCCATCCGGTGCTTCTCCGGGCTCTCCTGTGCCATCGGGGACCCGGAGAGATGATCGCCGTGTGCCGGATGGGAGGCATAGAGATGACTGGTGACCAGATGGTCACCAGTCATCTCTATGATCGTCGGAGGCCCGGGCGCGATGTGATGACGTCACGCCCGGGTACCCGTAAGTAAACAAACCGCAATTGCGGCTAGTAAGAATGAGATCTGTGAATTTTTTTTCACGATCTCATTCTTTCCAGCCTAGAGGAGAGATGTGGGGTCTTATTGACCCTGCATCTCTTCTTAAAGAGGACCTGTCACACACTATTCCTATTACAAGGGATGTTTACATTCCTTGTAATAGGAATAAAAGCGAAAAGCAATAAAAAAAAAAAAAACGCCCCTGTCCCCGGTAGCTCGCGCTCATAAGTGAAAGCACACATAAGTCCCGCCCACGTATGTAAACATCGTTCAAACCACACATGTGAGGTGTCGCCGTGTGCAACAATTCTAGCACTAGACCTCCTCTAACTCTAAACTGGCAACCTGTGAAATGTTTAATGCGTCGCCTATGGAGATTTTTAAGTAACAAAGTTTGGCGCCATTCCATGAGTGCGCAATTTTAAAGCATGACATGTTAGGTATCCATTTACTCGGCATAACATCATCTTTCATATTTTACCAAAAAATTGGGCTAACTTTACTGTTTTATTATTTTTTAATTCATGAAACCATTTTTTTTACAAAAAAAGGCGTTTGAAAAATTATTGTGCAAATACCGTGCAAGATAAAAAGTTGCAATGACCGCCTTTTTATTCCATAGGGTGTCTGCTAAAAAAACATATATAATGTTTGGGGGTTCTGAGTAATTTTCTAGCAAAAGAATGATGATTTGTAGGAGAGAAGTGCCAGAATAGGCCCGGTATGGAGGTGGGTTTTAAAGCCCTGTATTGAGGTGGTTAAAGAGAACCTATTAAAGATGCATTACATGAGGGGCTTTTTTGTACCATCTGATGTGAGCCGTCTCCTGTACAGAGCTTCCGCCGCTGGTGACCAGACTGGAGCAGCTTCAGAAAAGATATGTATAGCGATTTTTGCTTTAAAGGGCTAGCTACATAGGTTAGTCTTAGATTGTGGCTGCAAGTGGATTTAGAGATTTTAGTTTAGATTGAACCACATTTATAAAAATAAAATAAAAATTATTTTAAGTATAAAAAAATGAGTTATAGTCAAGTACTTAAAATTGTCCTTAAATACATTTTTGATTCCCCCCACCCCCACGCATGTTAGAATGTAAATGCATGTGTCGCAGGTGCCTACGCACAAAAACGTTGTTTGTCCTGCACGTTACATATCGTCGCACACCGATCAATAATTCTAGGCCCATTATTCAGTTAACTCTAAATCGATGACCTGTACAGGCTTTTAAATCGTTCCCTTTTTAAAATATAGGGTACTGAAGTTTGTTGCCGTTTCACAGGCACACGTGATTTTAAGGTTATACATGTTTGGAATCTATTTACTCACCACAACCTCAGACAATATATAATGTTTTGGGGGGTTTATGTAATCTCCAGACCTAAAATGATTTGCTTACTTGCGTACAAAAATGGCTCTGACAGTGAGAGGGTTAAGGCGGTTACTGGGATGAAGAGCACGTTTTTAGCAGCTAGAAATTTGTAAATTACAGTTCCTGCAGCCACTTTGGTTTTGTCCACATTCCCATAGTAGGCAATTGGGGGGCAGACATACTGAGGGTTATTTACAAAAGGCAAATCCACTTTGCACTGCAAGTGCACTTAGAAGTGCAGTCACTGTAGATCTGAGGGGGACATGCAAGGAAAATAAAAAACAGCATTTTAGCTTGCACAAGATTGGATGATAAAATCAGCAGAGCTTCCCCTCAGATTTACAGCGATTGCACTTTCAAGTGTACTTTCAGTGCACTTGCAGTGCAAAGTGGATTTGCCTTTCGTAAATAACCCCCACTGTGTCAGCGAAAGGGATAAGAAAAAAAATGATCTCTTCACTAGGAAGTGTTCTGAGACCTTTGTCACTGTAGGGGGTTGCCAGACGTAGATTTTCTGGCATCATGTTTCAACAACAATGTGGACAGGTTCATGGCCATTGTCAAGGATCCTTGAGCCTTTGATCCCAAGGGGTTACCAGTGCATCCATTGCATTTTGTGCTGATATACTCCTAAGGCCCTGTACACACTATTCGATTTTCTGCAGATTTACCAAAACCATGTAGTGCAAGGGCCTGCCTGATTGCATACGAATTGAAACGCTTAAAGGAACACTAAAGGTTCGTTTTTTATTAGATCAATTGATTGCTGTAAGCTAGAGCATTTAAATATCACTTACCTCGTTTTTCCTTTTGACCTCCAAAATACAGTAATCCAGGTTTGAAAATGCCATTTCCTGTCTCTCCTCTTCTTGCTTTCCACCAGCATCTGAGCCGTTTTGCATGGTGGAACGCAGAATGTGCTCACCCCCTCCCTATGACTACAGCCCTGCGTGAAGATGCTCTCTTATCCCTCACAGGCATGGAGGCTAAGCCTAATAGGAACTGTAGTTCCCATTAGGCCATGATGTAGCAAGAATGAATGCGCACCGCAAACCAGGAAGTCAGTGATAATAATGATTCAGGAGTGATGGAGGTGAATAAAACAGCTCGATTTTAACAGGTATCAAACTAGTTATAATGCAAAACATTACTTTTTACTTCATCAGCTACTGTCAGACTTTAATTTAAGAGGAAAATATTTTTGTCTTTACAACCCCTTTAAGGTTTGACCTCATATTATATGGTTTTGGTTAATCTGAAGACAAAAAATCTGCAGAAAATCGAATAGTATGTATTATTAATTCCAGGTACGTATTCTTCCTTGGCTGTTTCCCAAGATTAAGATGTAGGGGAGGGCATTCCAGTGATCTTGGTGGTACTGAAATGGACCAGAAGAACTTTGTACTCTGACATCTTCCAACTCAAGGGGGACTCTTATTTGGCTCCTCCTGACTGGCCCACCCAATCTGTTGTCCCAAGACCCTCGCTACCATCACGCTTCTCAGTTGTTGGCTTTGAAGGTTTGGCTGTTGAAGCCTAGGTTCTAAGAGATCTTTCGGACTTGGTTATTTCTACATTTTTGAAGGCTATAAAGTTGACTTTTTGGAAGGTCTATCATCGCACTTGGAAAGCCTACTTTGCATGGTGAAAGAGATAGAAGTCTATCCTAGGAGGCACTCCATGGGATGTATCATGGGACTTCTTCAGTCTGTTTTAGTGCTTGGCCTTGAGTAACCTCAAGGGTGAAATTTCAGTATTGGCTATATTTCAGTAGGGCTGCAACTAACGATTATTTTCATAATAGATTAGTTGGCCGATTATTGTTTCAATTAATCGGATAATAGCCTTAAAAAAAAAAAAATTGCATTTTTAATTTTTTTTGGCCCAATTTGTTGTTGGGCAGATTACAAAACACAAATTACATGCTTTTCTGCAGCTTCTCCATTGAAGTATTTTGAACAAAAAAAACAAAATAGCACCGTTTTGTGTTAAAAAGTCCTTGCCCTTTCCAAATACGCAGCAGCTGAAAAAAAAATCATGGATGTGTCCAATAGGAAAACATGTAAATGAACTGTAGTGTGTTTCTGCAAAAAGCACCAAAAAACAGGTGTGACCCCAGGCCTGAGATGTTTAGTAACATAATGGGGTTAAAAAAACAAAAATAATTACAAAAGGAGCAAATAATCGCTATTGTGAGGGGTTCATTTTTTTACTGTGGGACAGTGAAAGTAATATTTACTGTAGCGATTTGCTCTTTTTGTACTATAAAGGGCTAATTTTAGTTTTTTTAACCCCATTATGTTACTGGCCGATTAATCGATTATGAAAATTGTAATCGATTAATTTCATAATCGATTAGTTGTCCATTAATCGATTAGTTTCGGCCCTATATTTCAGAGACCATTTTTTTGGTGCAAGAGGAAAGTCACATACTGTAGTGCCCTCATTTGTTCCCCAGTGTTGCCATGGGATCTTAATATGGTCTTGTCAGCTCTACATAGGCTTCCCCCAAGCTCATTTGGGATACTACCCCTTGGCTGACCTTACTAGGTGGTTTTTCCCGTGACTGACATCAGCGAGACGGGTCTTGAGGCTGGTGGCTTTTTCTTGTAGAGAACGCCTTTCCTTGCTTTTTATACGTATAAGGTGGTTCTGAGACCTCAGACCTCCTTCCTCCCCAAGGTGGTTTCTTTTGTTCCACTTTAATCAGAACATTGTCCTGCCCCTAAATTTCCCAAAATGGTCTCATTACAATTGTTGTTGTAAATGTTAGTGTTGCACTGCTTAAAATAACCACCAAACTATAATGACTCCATCTTACCTCTATATGTGACTATGCCGCTTAAGGACCAGGCCTATTCTGGCACTTTTTGTTTACAATTAACTGTGTTTTTTGTCTAGAAAATTAATTAGAACCCCCAAACATAATAAAAATCATATATTTATATTAGCAGAGGCCCTAGAGAATAATATGGTGGTCGTCGCAATTTTTTTATGTCACATGGTATTTAAATCACAATAAAAGCAGCGAATACTGCACCAACCATAAAGTACAAAATAGAAGCAGCCAACACAACAATGAGACAAAAATTATAACGGTATAGAAATTATAAAGTGTAGCGCTATATATGAAAGTAGTGGGATAACCCACGTCAAAAACATATATGGTGATAGACAAATAATGTGAAAATATAAGGTATTAACCCTATATATAATACAGCGTGAACAACTATAAAGATACAAATGGCAACTTCTGAGTTAACAACAAGCGACAACAAAAAGTGACGTGAATCATAATACAAATTATTATATCATATAGCCAGATTCCAAAGAGCTGCTGATCCGGTCAGAAGTTCTGCTAGCTGAGAGAGGAGGCGATTCGTAGATCCTGCTACCTTGAGTCCACGCTGTGAATATAAGCACAAGTGATCCACCACCATATGGGGAGCTGGGTCCATATTGGAGGGTAAGAGTATTCACTTCTCTCCCCACAGTCCAAAGGTGAAGGCACTCCCGGGTGATATTTCCAGCTACATACCACTTTTGCCTATAAAGATTGTTTGAGTCATCTGTTACTGTAGTGTGTTGACCTTTGATGTCTGTTCTTTTTTGGATGTCCATTGGTGAACTATTTGGTGACAGTCGCCACAGAACCTTGGGATCTTTACATAAGTCCTAGCGTTTATTTGTGAATTTCTCCAGTCTTATTTACTATAGTAGGACATTCCATATTCCATTTTGCACAATTTATGGTCACCCATTTTTATGCATATATGTGTTGTACACTCCCAACATGGTCCTAGGTTCTTCATAAAATCTGGCTATATGATATATTAATTTGTATTATGATTCAAGTCACATTTTGTTGTTGCTTGTTGTTAATTAACAAGTTACCATTTGTGTCTTTAGAGCCCATTCACACCTTGGCGTTTTGTCGCCTGTAGCGCGACGCGCACAAACGCCAGAGGGACCAAAATACATGTAAGGCTATGGGCATGGTTCACATCTGAACGCCGATGCGCCTGACGTGCATCGCATGTAGTCAATAAAAAATTCCGGACCCTTTTTTGTCACGCATATCGCGCGATATGCGCGTATTTGAGCGTTTCCATTTCCCATAGAAAGTAATGGAAACGCTTGATTCAAGCGACTTGCGCGACAACGGGCGTTTGCTACGGGCGTTTCGTCAATAGAACTTGTCGCCCATGCAGAAGATTAAAAAAATCTACCAACATAGCAACAAGTGATGAAAAGATGATAGTTTTTCCTATTGGCTAAAAAAAAAACGTCAAAGTACAAAAACGTCGGACAACGATGTATGCAAACGCGCATATTAGCATGAATATGCGCGACAAAACACCGGAAAACGCCGCTATTGCCTACGCCTAGGTGTGAATGCAGCCTTATAGTTGTTCACGCTGTATTATATATAGTGGGTAATACCTTATATTTTCACATTATTTGTCTATCACCATGTATGTCGGCTGTGAATCGGAAATGCGGTCATGACTGAAAACTATTGCACTTCAGACAATAGCTTGTAATATGGTCTGGTACAGCTCAGGACACCACATACGCACAGTAGTGTATTTAGGTTTTGTGCTGCACTAGGCCTGACTAAACTCGTGCACCCCCTAATTTAAATATGACCCACCCCTTCCTGTTAAGGCCACACCCCTTGCTGTTTAAGACCCACCCTGAACATTTTGAGTGGGGACTGAGGGCCTGGGGGGGGGGGGGGCAATGGAGTCCCTTAATTTGCATACATTTCCTCACTTCCTGTTTGGCTATGGGGCAGGAAGTGAAGGGAAATCTCTGCAATGGGACAGGGATGGTAAAAAACAAACTGATCGGGGCTATAACCTTCCCTTACTCTATCCAAAATAAAAAAGTGTTGCCTATAATTCTAATTTATGCACAAATTTCTGATACTTTTATGGACTAAGAAGATATAACCATGCCAATGGTACAGCATAAAAAACATTTAACCACAGTGAGGAAGGTTTGTGGTCCAGGATGATAGGACAAAATTAGAAGCACACTAACAGTGTAGCGCAAGCCGGCGGGGACACTTTCCGTGCTGCCCCCCTGCAAAGTGCTGCCCTAGGCCTGGGCCTTGTTGGCCTAGGCCAGTATACAGCATTGCATACGCATAACACAAAACTATTTCCTAGTACTGGAATCACCAAGCTACGCCCCACGTGTATTGTCATTAATCACATGACTTCTTCAGGGGATCAGCCATAGGTGATGTTCACTGGGAATTTAACAGATGACAATACAGGTGAGGCACAGCTGGGTGGTGTCAGTACTAGAAAACCGTTTGTGTTATGCCGGAGAGGTGTCCTGAGCTGTACCAGACCATATGGAGCACAATTAAAACATTTGTTTTGGTTAGAGCACTGGATAAACTCAGTGGGAAAATGACAAAACTTTGAGGTACAGAGACTGGTTATGTTCACCACACAGAAGGTGGAGTAAAATTGAAAATAAAGTTTGGGTGGAGCACTGGAGAAAATTGTGAAAAAACATGCATAAACAATCTCTTAGGTGTGAAATTAAGTGTTATCACGTTATTATTGATATATGAGCAATTGTTGATTTGTGACACATTTTTTATATCGTAGAAGAGTACATACGCAAAAGTGGTTTAACCACTAGCTGACGGCCGTACGACTTTGTACGGCCTCAGCGCGGCTCCCAAACTCTAACAGGCCATCTTTTTACGGCCTCCCCTTTGCACGTTCCCCGCGCGCGCTCCCGAGCGCGCAGCGGGGAACTGCTGTGCTGGCCGTGTCCCTTGGACACAGCCAGTCACAGATCGCCGTGAACGGCCAATCGGAGCAGCCGTTTCCTAGGCGATCTGTGCGGCCAATGAGAGATGATCTCATATGTTTACATATGAGATCATCTCTCATTCCCGGCTCTCGCAGACAGCGGTGCTGTCAGGGGAGAGAGGAGACGGATCTGTGTCTCTTGTACATAGAGACACAGATCGGTCACCCCCCCCAGTCACCCCCCTTCCCCCACAGTTAGAACACTAATTAGGGTACACATTTAACCCCTTCCTCACCCCCTAGGCCGGGTACACACGAACAAACATGTATGGTGAAAGCGGTCCGTCGGACCGTTTTCACCATACATGTCTGCCAGAGGGCTTCTGTACGATGGTTGTACACACCATCGTACAGAAGTCCGCGCGTAAACAATACGCGGGGCGTGTCCGCGGTGTCGCCACGTCGATGACGCGGTGTCGCCGCGACAATGACGCAGCGACGTGGGCGGCCCGCCTTTAAAATGTTCGACGCATGCGAGGGACGGCGGGCGCCTGGACATGTACGGTAGGTCTGTACTGACGACCGTACATGTCCGAGCGGGCAGAATTCCAGCGGGCTGTTTTAAAACAAGTCCAGGAATATTTGTCTGCTGGGAAAAGGCCCGGCGGGCAAATGTTTGCTGGAATTCGGCCCGCTCGCGCACACACACGACCGAACATGTCTGCTGAAACTGGCCCGCGGACCAGTTTCAGCAGACATGTTTGGTCGTGAGTATGGGGCCCTAGTGTTAACCCCTTCCCTGCCAGTCACATTTATACAGTAATTAGTGCATATTTATAGCACTGATTGCAGTATAAATGTGAATGGCGCCAAAAATGTGTCAAAAGTGTCCGCCATAACGTCGCAGTCCCAATCAAAATCGCAGATCGCCGCCATTACTAGTAAAAAAAAAAAAAAATAATAATAATTCTGTCCCTTATTTTGTAGGCGATATAACTTTTGCGCAAACCAGTCGCTTATTGCGATTTTTTATTTTTTTTTTAACTAAAAATATGTAGAATACGTATCGGCCTAGACTGAGGATAAAAAAAAACGTAAAAAAAAAATTGAGCTATTTATTATAGCAACAAGTAAAAAAATGTTTTTTTTTTTTTCAAAATTGTCGCTCTATTTTTGTTTATAGCGCAAAAAATAAAAACCGCAGAGGTGATCAAATACCACCAAAAGAAAGCTCTATTTGTGGGTAAAAAAGGACGTTAATTTTGTTTGGGAGCCACGTCGCACGACCGCGCAATTGTCAGTTAAAGCGACGCAGTGCCTAATCGCAAAAAGTCCTCTGGTCAGGAAGGGGTTTAAGTGCCCAGTAAGGAAGTGGTTAATGAGTCACATATAGAAGTAAGGTGGAGTTACTATAGATTGGTTATTTTAAGCAGCGCAAAGCTAACATGTACAACATTTTTTTGATGTGGGAACAGAGTGGTGTTTTCTGGCAGCTCTTGAGAAGAAAAAAAAAAAATATATATATATATACACATATGTTTCCGTTTTTACTTCTTCCACTTTTTGCATGTGGTGTGTGCAGAGCAGGTTTACCTCACGGCCCCTGCCTTTATCCTTCAATCAGATAATCTCTTTCTGCTGCTCTCCTGCCTTGCATTCCATTTCACCATTGCTAGATGAATTAAATGAGAAGTTCACCTTTTGGGAACATGTATACATGTTCCACCTATGTTTAGGGTCTAACATGTAGCATATTCCTGCTCCTGCAGACTCTTTCTGTGACAGCAGGCCACGGCTTGTACTTTTCAATGAGCTATGAGGGCACTGGTGAACATTCTTGTAGTCCATTGAGCTTCCTGGACTGAAGTAACTGCCTACCTGTATCATAGGTGTGGGCAGACAGATACCCTAGCAGTTTGGAAGAAGCGGGTGTTGCACCCGAGTAGACTCGCTCTACTAGGTCTGTTATTGCCAGTTGTCTGTTTTTAAGATTTGCAAAGCCAATACCTGGTCTTTGGTTTACACGTTTGTGAAGTTTTACCTAATGGATGTTCAGCGCTCTGCTGACACCAGCTTTGGCCATAAGTAGCTTCAAGCCACTCTGAGTTTGGGACCAGATTTCCTTGTGTTTTTATTTTGTGCACCTGTGAGCATAGTACGCTGTGTTGTCTACTCCTCGGTTGTATTGCTCGGGTACGGTCCCAGTGTCTGTGATTAAAGGAACGTGTCCTGTACTGTGTGATTTAAAAAATGGGATTTGGGACATGTTATCTATTTTTCTTGGAAATACAGTACAGGCCTCCTGATGTTTTTTTTCTTTTATTGCTTGCAAAAAACTGAGAATTTCTTGGAGTAGAAGGGGCTATGTAAGATGTCCCATAGTTATGTTTTCCAGTGTCCAATCACCTAAAGGTGGCTGTGCATAAACCAGTGTTTATGTTTAAAGGGGCCTGTGCTTCCAAGAAAAATATTTTACAGGCAAGTCAAAATCAAGCAAATCGCGATCGCCGCCGGGCACCCGCGATTGCTCGTTACAGAGCGAGGATCCTGTCAGGGGAGAAATGCCTGACCGTCTGTACAATGTATGAACAGCGATCAGTAATTTCCCCTAGTAAGGCCACCCCCCCACCCTACAGTTAGAACACACCCAGGGAACATACTTAACCCCTTCCCCGCCCCCTAGTGTTAACCCCTTCCCTGCCAGTGGCATTTTTATAGTAATCCAATGCATTTTTATAGCACTGATCGCTATAAAAATGCCAATGGTCCCAAAAATGTGTCAAAAGTGTCCAAAGTGTCCGCCATAATGTCGCAGTACCAAAAAAACCGCTGATCGTCGCCATTACTAGTAAAAAAATATATTAATAAAAATGCCATAAAACTACCCCCTATTTTGTAAACGCTATAACGTTTGCGCAAACCAATCAAACGTTTATTGCGATTTTTTTTTCTGAAAAATATGTAGAAGAATACGTATCGGCCTAAACTGAGGGAAAAAAAAAAATTCTATATTTTTGGGGGATATTTATTATAGCAAAAAGTAAAAAATATTATTTTTTTTCAAAATTGTTGCTTTATTTTTGTTTATAGCGCAAAAACTAAAAACCGCAGAGGTGATCAAATACCACCAAAAGAAAGCTCTATTTGTGGGAAAAAAAGGACGCCAATTTTGTTTGGGAGCCACGTCGCACGACCACACAATTGTCAGTTAAAGTGACGCAGTGCCGAATTGCATAAAGTGCTCTGGTCTTTGACCAGCAATATGGTCCGGGGGTTAAGTGGTTAAAGTAGATGTAATCCCGATTCATGAAATTTGAGCTGGGCATATATATCTGTACAGTTTTCTTATTTCTCTTCAGAGCAATAAGTCCCGTGGCTTTCTCCTGCTCCATTCTTCTGTTAGCAGCATGATAACTTCTCACAAGTTATCCGACACATGAGATAAAATCAGCCTGAAATTTGTGTTGTGCGAGGTTGCTATAAATAGATTAGCAGAGAACTGAACTATTCACAACACAGTTCTGCAAGTCTCTGCCTATGTGGAGTGGGGGTGTGTGCCTTTTCTCCAATCAGCTGTATTGGCTGTGTGCCCAGATTTCACACTGAACAGGAAGAAAAAATTTGTAACACGATGTGCACTTTCTAAAGAATATATAAAGCTGAAGACAGAAGATATATATGTAAAACTTATGTAGGGAGATTTGTTTCATCCCTCTGTATCATCTGAGGCTGTTCACTTCACTGGGTATATGTGTGGGTTTACATCCACTTTAAACATTAGAGATTCCCCTTAGTATGATAAAGGGGAACTGACACATGACCGCCAATGACACATTTTTGTTCTTCCAGCTACCTCTTCGCTCATGGCATCTCCTCAGACAGAAGAATTCTTTGACATGATTGCCAGCTCGCAGAGCAGGCGACTGGATGACCAGAGAGCAAGCGTAGGGAACTTGCCTGGTCTACGACTAACACATAATAACATGGGTCATCTAAAGGTGGAAGGTGACCAGCAAGAGCCAGGTGATGAATTCTTCAATATGCTGATGAAATGTCAGGTAAGTGGACCATCTGTACAACAAATATAATTCTTGTCATGGTTGCAGCTAATTGTATGTAAAAAAAAAAAAAAAAACAGAACAATTTCAGGACAAAGTAACAGGTTCTTTTCATAACACAGTTTCTTCACTATTATTTACTTACCTTCCACATGAAACTCTGCCACCAGCTGGAGCCTTGTGAAATGACTGATACTACTGCGTATAGGGGAGCATGTTACCCTCTTCCATTTCACCCTCTACACAGTGCACAAAGCCTCAATGGCCAATCACAAAGCATTAGCAATGCCACTGCAGGCAAACTTCAGGCTTTCACACTGGAGTTAATGGAGCCACTCTCTTTCAGGGCGCTTAGCAGGTGCTATTTTTAGCGGTATAGCGCCTGCAAAGAGCCTCAGTGTGAAAGCAGCCTTAAGGGATAAAGGAAGTATTTCACTATCCAGTCAGGTTATACCGTCACCTACAGGCCTGCACAGGATAACCCATCCTAATACCAGCCTGCCTCAGTTTTTAAGCAAGCAGTAAAAAGAGCATAATCTAAACTACAGAACAATAGGACCTGTGTCCCTTACTGCACTCCAAGAAAATAATTTTGTAGAAAAGCCCTATTTTATTTTTTGTCCGGTGAGGGAGACAGAATATCTTCACCATCGGAACATCCAAAAGCAGTTCAACTGAGAGCTAGGAAAATACTGCTAACAGGGCTAGTATTAACTAAGAAACTGGGGACCGTTTACAGTTTAAGAACCCCCTGAAGGATCCAAGCTGGCACTGGATGAAGCTTCAACCCCTGCCCAGGAAAAAGAATATAAAAACAAGACAGGTGGTAATTTAGTATGGAGGAAACAATACCTGTCGCCAGAAAATAGCCACATAATTAGTAAGGAAAGTCTGGCAGGGGAGTAAAAATCTCAAATCAGATGCCTTAAGTCTGGAAACTGGTCCACCTGTCCAACCAGAATGGAACAAAAACAAAATCCCTACAGTGATCACCCAGAGAAATCTACAGGTAGTCAGTAAGGAGAGGAAAAAACTAATAGCCTGATCAGCAAGGAAAAGGACCGCCCCTCCGAGAGCTGGGACTGGACCTCGGGACCTAACAATTATGTTCTGGTAGGGAGAGATCAGAGCCACCTTAAGTGAGAAAAAGGCTGCACCTGATCCCAATATGGGTCCAAGAGTGTACCATTGGTTCCTAAGAACACAAAGAACCAAGGTTTGATCCTTGGGAGTCAGCATGGTCAAATGACATTGGGTACATGGGAACTCCCCATACAAGATATAAGCAGGGGAACAAAGGTAGATATCGTACCCACATTTTTAAAATTAAAAAAATGCAGACTTGATAGAGCTGAGGACCAGTTCAGTTTCCACCTATCTATATCTATCGGCAGGGTTGGCAAACTGTCAGTCGATGGTACAGTGGGGATCGAAAGTTTGGGCACCCCAGGTAAAAATTTGTATTAATGTGCATACCGAAGCCAAGGAAAGATGGACAAATTTTCAAAAGGCATCAAATTACAGATTAGACATTCTTATAATAATATGTCAAAAAAAGTTAGATATTATTTCCATCATTTCCACTTTCAAAATTACAGAAAACAAAAAAATGGCGTCTTCAAAAGTTTGGGCACCCTGCAGAATTTATAGCATGCACTGCCCCCTTTGCAAAGCTGAGACCTGCCAGTGTCATGGATTGTTCTCAATCATCGTCTGGGAAGACCAGGTGATGTCAATCTCAAAGGTTTTAAATGCCCAGACTCATCTGACCTTGCACCAACAATCAGCACCATGGGTTCTTCTAAGCAGTGGTCTAGAAAACTGAAACTGAAAATAGTTGACGTTCACAAAGCTGGAGAAGGCTATAAGAAGATAGAAAAGCGTTTTCAGATGTCAATATCCTTTGTTCAGAATGTAATTAAGAAATGGCAGTCATCAGGAACAGTGGAAGTTAAAGCAAGATCTGGAAGACCAAGAAAAATATCAGACAGCTCGCAGGATTGTGAGAAAAGCAATTCAAAACCCACGTTTGACTGCACGATCCCTCCAGAAAGATCTGGCAGACACTGGGGTTGTGGTACACTATTCCACTATAAAGAGATACTTGTACAAATATGGTCTTCATGGAAGAGTCATCAGAAGAAAACCTCTTCTACATCCTCACCACAAAAATCAGCGTTTGAACTTTGCAAATGAACATATAGACAAGCCTGATGTATTTTGGAAACAAGTTCTGTGGACCGATGAGGTTAAAATATAACTTTTTGGCCGGAATGAGCAAAGGTACGTTTGGAGAAGAAAGGGCACAGCATTTAATGAAAAGAACCTCTGTCCAACTGTTAAGCATGGGGGTGGATCAATCATGCTTTGGGGTTGTATTGCAGCCATTGGCACAGGGAACATTTCATGAGTAGAAGGAAAAATGGATTCAATAAAATTTCAGCAAATTTTGGATGGTAACTTGATGCCATCTGTGAAAAAGCTAAAGTTAAAGAGAGGATGGCTTCTACAAATGGATAATGATCCTAAACACACCTCAAAATCCACGGGGGATTACATCAAGAGGCATAAACTGAAGGTTTTGCCATGGCCTTCACAATCTCCTGACCTCAACATAATTGAAAATCTATGGATAGACCTTAAAAGAGCAGTGCGTGACAGACAGCCCAGAAATCTCAAAGAACTGGAAGACTTTTTGTAAGGAAGAATGGGCAAAGATACCTCAAACAAGAATTGAAAGACTCTTGGCTGGCTACAAAAAGCTTTTACAAGCTGTGATACTTGCCAAAGGGGGCAGTACAAGATGTTAACTCTGCAGGGTGCCCAAACGTTTGCAGACGCCATTTTTTTGTTTTCTGTAATTTTGAAAGTGTAAATGATGGAAATAAAATCTAACTTTTTTTGACATATTATAAGAATGTCTAATCTGTAACTTGATGCCTTTTGAAAATTTTTCCATCTTTCCTTGGCTTCGTTATGCACATTAATACAAATTTTTACCTGGGGTGCCCAAACTTTCTATCCCCACTGTAGATGAGTAAACTGCAATCCTTCCTTGCTAATCCTGGAACTTGGACAGGAGGGGCAGCATTTATCTTCTTTTGGCTAACAAAACAACACCTCAAATCCGGCTGCTACAGGATGTTTTCAGAATGGAATGGATAGAATGTTTCAGGTAAGAGGATGTAATTTACTGGCTCCTTCCTTTCCTGAATGAACACAGTGAGTGAGCAGTACCACTGACTCTCTGTGCTCATTCACAAACTGAAGCATAATAACCACAGTTTTCTCTGCTTTAGTTATGAATAAACAGGAGCCTCTGTCTCCTGGTCATTCATTTATAGTGCAGCTGCAGGGAAAGGGACTGGGGAATCTCTGTCCTCAGTTCCTTTTTTGTCTCAAAAGTGAGATATCAGGGACCTGTTTAGACCCCTGATTACTCATCAATGCCCCCAACTGGGCTTCTAAAAATAATAATAATATTGTAAAAAAAAAAATTACTACCGACACAGTCCACACACCGTCTACTTGCCCTACTGACACTGTCCGCTGTTCTACTGACTGACTTTATAATTTATTTTATTACGTTTTTTTAAATCTTTGTTAGGCCTTGGTAGTTTAAATTGTAAAAAAAAAGCCTGAACCCTGGTGATCTTTGATCTTTCATGTTGTTCATGTCTCTCTGTCTCTCAAAAGGGAAACATTGTTAAAAAAAATCCTGGCTTTTCCTGAGCTTTAAAGGGTCAAGTGTTAAACCATTCTGCGATTGTAAAGCAGGAATTTTAAACGCGCCCAGAGATCCAAACAATGAGGTAGATCATGCTGCTCTCAAGCACGAAGGCAATGCCAACAGCACTGGAAAACTCTGTGGCAAACTTGTTATCAAAACAGGATTTGGAAAGCGTTTTACACAGATCCCATAGCCCGTAGGTCAATCTCAGGCTAGCCCCACAAAATCCCATCCAGCAGGGTCTGGTTACAGACCTCTGAGCTAAGCTGTGGATAGGCTGTGCTGGACTGCTAGAGACCAGTTCTAGCAGTAAAGTAGAGAAGAATCTGGATTAAATAGAGAAGAATTTTGATTAAATAGAAACATTTGTAGAAAATGCCATAAACAAATAGGTTAGACTTTTCCCAACAGAGTTGAAGAACAGATGTTTACCTTTCTAGGACACCAAAAAACTGAAGCATGCTGGTTGTAAGAGGGATTACCCTGGGCTTGCCTACAGTTTTTTTTTTTGCCAATCCTCCTGTAGCATTATACCCTGGAGGTAAATACTTCCTATGTCCCTCAAGGTACGAAAATAAATGAAAGTATCAGTAGCAGAGGAGGATGCTTTAACGAGAACTTGTTACGTTGACCCGATGGGGAAAATGACCGGGCCACTGAATAAATCTCAAGATAAAATGAAGATTTTGAACAACCTTATACCTGAGCTTATTGTGAACAGTAGCAAAATCTGAAGGTTTCTCTGTGTACTTGTTCCTAGTTACAGCAGTTTTACAGTAGGATCGTGAAGCTGATTGGCAGGGACTGGCCAAATTTCCATCAGTGTGTGGCTGTCCCTGCATGACAGAAGTTGATAGTTTGATCGACTTCTTTCGAAGGGACATGTTGAAAATGTTTCCTCAATTAGCGGCTGCAGCCATTGATCAGTGTACTCTGACCACAGTGGGTCTCGCTGTCAAAATATAATGTCCCTTCTGGGGGATTTTGTTATCCACCTTGTTTGTGTGGATGGGGGAGTGTGACAAAAAGTAATAATCTAGGACCAACTTTTAAGTGTCTAGCCAAAACTGAAATACTTACCGAAATGTTTCTTTCCTGATGGACTCTATGGCAGCATACGTATGGTAACCCCGCCTCCACTCCTCCCCTATAGGACCTCACTTCCATAAATCTTTGCTCTGAGCCAAAGGCCAAGTTCCATAACTAGCCTCCTCAGGACACTGGGGGGAGGGGGAACTCCTGCTGCCATGGAGTCCACCAGGAAAGAAAATTACAGTGAGCATTTCATAGGAAATTTCCAGTTTTCCTGACCGACTCTTGTACGGGAACTAACTTGCCATACACCCAATGGGCGGGCAATGCCTACTCAAAGGCTTTAATTTGTACCATCAACAGACAGGACCTGCAAGCCAAAATAGAGGATAAGGAAGCAGACTACACAATGAGTGCAAGCTATCAGGGTGATTAAGCTCAAATGGTGCATGTAGTTTCAGGAACACATGTCGGTCCACACTATGTTTTAAAGGCTTGGCAGTCCACTTTTATTGAAAAGAAGTAAAAAGTTCAAATCTGACAGAAATTTCACTCGCAGGGGGTTCTACCATTATTGCATCATGGTTATTCAGCCTCCTGGCTTACCTACTGATGACACAGCTGCTTCAGGCCTCACACCTAGGCCATAGATCTGTTGCTCAGATTTGTATGCTTGAGTCAAGCTCTCTACTTTGTAGATATAACTTCACAATAATATCTGAGGGATTTCTAGAACTGAAGAAAGGCACTGCTGGGAGTCAGCTCAGGACTCCCTGTTTACTAGACATGCTCTTTAACCAACTAAGCCACATCGTGCCTTCTCCCATGTCTAAAGGACGCAAGTTAGAACTCTAAAGGTTGGCAGAACAATTTCTTGGCTCCCATGAAAGACTGATGCACACTTAGGAATTGAGTCAAGCATAGGTAACAGCACCACTCGAACTGGAAAGAATGTGAAGCAAAGTTCCCCTTGGCCAGTAAATCAATCTCTGAGGCTTTCTATGCTGACGTGATAGCCAGGGAAAAATTGACAGAGGCCTTTAATGGAGATAGCCTCAGAACACTCCACTCCAATTCTCGACAGGTAGTTAAGAACAAGAGGGAGACTCCATTTGGAAAACCTCTGCTTACTCTGAGGTCTGAGTCTAATGCCGCGATCATTTTTCGGCATGAAAAAAACTTCGTTTTTCAAAAAAGTCATTTAAAATGATCGTGTGTGCGCTTCACATAATTTTTCAGGTTCTGAAAAACGACAAAAAAAAAAAAAAAACATGCTGCATTTTTTAACGTCGTTTTAAACTATGTCGTTTTTTGGGTTGTAAAAAATGATCGTGTGTGGGCTAAAACTACATTAAAAAAAACAGCGCATGCTCAGAAGCAAGTTATGAGACGGGAGCGCTCGTTCTGGTAAAACTACCGTTCATAATGGAGTAAGCGCATTCATCACGCTGTAACAGACAAAAAAGCGTGAATCGTCTTTTACGAACACGGAATCAGCTAAAGCAGCCCAAAGGCGAATGGAACTTCCTCCTTTATAGTGGCGTCGTACGTCTCCGCGCTTTGCTAGATCATTTTTTTAAAACGATAGTGTGTAGGCAACATCGTTTTAATGATAAAGTTGGGAAAACTTTGTTTTTTCGGCATGCTGAAAAACTATGTTTTTTTTTCATGCTGAAAAATGATCGTGTGTACGCGGCATTATACTCCCTTGAAGAATTGTTAGACAGGAAAGGATGCTTAAACTGGAATGCACCTGTGAAGGCCGATAAAGCCGACACTTGAATTCCGAGGGAGCCAGATCTAAATCTGACTGGGGGAAGCCTAGAATAATTAGAACTTCTAGATCACTACATGATCTGTCAGCAGCAGACATGTTTTGAACAAACTTTGACCAGATTCTCCTGTAAACTTTTTTGCATTCATTCTTTTGGTACTCAAGAGAGCGAAAATGAGTGATTTCAGCCTCAAGCTTGGGCAAAAGTCCGGGACCGGACGGCCTCACAAAGATGTATTATAGGAAGTTTGCCCCAATCCTGTTGGCCCCGCTTGGTAAATATTTCAATGAGGTCTCAAATTCTAAACCTTTGCCAGCAGAGGCTCTGCTGGCATATGTGACAGTTCTCCCAAAAGAGGGGAAGGATCCCCAGAGTTGTTCCAGCTACAGGCCCAGCTCCCTTTTGAACTCCGATGTGAAGCTCCTGTCCAAAATATTGGCCTTGAGGTTACAGGAATATATAGTTAAATTGGTCCATTTGGATCAAACAGGGTTCATGAAGGGCCGAGAGACAATACCATTCGTGCCCTCCATGTTATGCACTGGATGCATAAAGGACCAAATCAGAAACCGAGCGTAGTAATCTCAATGGATGTGGAAAAAGCTTTCGATAGAGTGGGCTGGGGGTTCATGGTCAGAGTTCTGAGGGAGATGGCCTGAAAGGAAGGATGATGGGATGGGTGATGGCATTATATGCAAATCCCAGAGCAAGGGTAAAAGTAAACGGGAGATTATCAGATTATTTTGAGATACGGAATGGGACTAGGCAGGGGTGCCCCCTGTCCCCACTGTTATTTGCTCTGGTGTTGGAGCCCTTTTTATGTACAATTAGGGGAAATAGGAAGATCAAGGGGATAGAAATTAGATCTACGGAACATAAGATATCAGCGTACGCAGATTATTTATTACTGTACCTTTCCTTACCTCAGTAATCCATGATGAAATTAATGAAGGAGATAGAGAAATTTGTTTTTTTTTATCAAATTTCAAAATCAATATTTTAAAGTCAGTAGTTATGCCAATTCATGTATCCCTGAGGATGAGAAAAAAGTTACAGAGAGCTTTCCCCTTTGAATGGCGCACAGACGCTCTATCGTATCTTGGGACCTATATAACTCCAGATATAAAACGGTTATACAATCTAAATTATGGTCCGTTGGTTGCCTCAATAATACAAGACTTGAAGAAATGGAGAGGCCACACTTTGACGTGGTTTGGGAGGGTAAATGCGCTTAAAATGAACATAATCCCTAGGCTTATCTATGTCTTGCATGCGTTCCAATAACTCTGCCACAGAATTTTTTCAAGCAAATAAGAAGTGCCCTTACGACTTTTTTATGGGGAGATAAACACCCCAGACTGGCATGGGAGATGCTGAGGAGACCAAAGGGGGAGGGGTAGGCCTCCCGGATATAATGATCTACTACAGAGCAATGGCCCTGGTTCGTATTATGAACTGGTGCCATGATACAAATAGTAAAGGATGGGTATCAGTGGAGAAAACGCTGGCAGGAAAGAATTTTGCAGGGGCACCAAGGATACCACCCGTTTATAGGAGATTGTCGGAATATGTATCACCTCTGACCAAAGCAACACTTACAGTATGGGATAGAATGAATGAGACAGGAAGATTTGCTCCCCCGATCTCACCCTTGACACCACTGGAAGGTTTTCCCTGGTTTCCTCCGGGGGAGGAAATAGGTAGTTTAGGGTGCTGGGGTAGGGAGGGGGGAAAGGGAACTGTGCAGAAGTGGCACCACGAAAACTTCTTCCATTGGGGGATTTAGTAAAGAATATGGGGGAGGTAGTAATGGCGGAATGAAAATACGGTCAGTTGAGGGACTGGTTTAACCACTTCATTACTGGGCACTTAAACCCCCTTCGTGCCCAGACCAATTTTCAGCGCTGACGCATTTTGAATGACAACAGAGCTCCACGTCCCTGCTGTCCCCGCCAATCGCGGGCACTTGGAGGACATTGCGGCCGCCAGGCACACGCATCGGCTTCCCAGCGATGCGCCGGGCACACTGTTTGCCCATTGTGCGGCGCGCACAGGGAATGACAACAACAGGACGTCCACTCGGCACTTGAGAGCAGCGCTGTGGACGTCTTTCGTAGCGTGGATCCCAAGTGGTTAATAAATGGAAAACATCAGATGAGACCCACAAATCCATTCTACACCTTTGAGGAGTGGTGTGTTAATTTATCAGAGCCAGGCCATATGCTATCTTGAATGTATAAGTTGGTGTTGAGTGCTTACGGTCATACAACTCCCTACTACAATCGTGAGTGGGAAAAGGAATTG
Source organism: Rana temporaria (assembly GCF_905171775.1). Classification (NCBI taxonomy): domain Eukaryota; kingdom Metazoa; phylum Chordata; class Amphibia; order Anura; family Ranidae; genus Rana; species Rana temporaria. The sequence goes on from NC_053497.1 coordinate 111,948,918, forward strand.
GGCCATAATTTTACGACAGAACAAGTGGATAGATTGATGGAGACAACACACCATTCCTCAATTAGTTCTTATATACAAGAGATGTCCTATAAATTTCTCACTAGATGGTACCGGACTCCGACCCACCTGGGGCAGATGTACCCGTCCGCAGATACTAACTGCTGGAGGGGATGCAACCAGAAGGGGTCTTTTTTACATTTATGGTGGCAATGTCCCAAAATTACGAAATTTTGGATGAGATAACACCCTGGATAAAAAAGTTAACACTTATAGATATAGAGCCCTCCCCACTACATTTCCTTTTTCATGGGATGCCATCATCTATTAAATTGTATAAAAGAAGTGTCACCCCACACTTGCTAAATGCAGCTAAGGCACTAATTCCTAGATTCTGGAAACAATCGAGATGCCCCACGATAAAGGATTGGAAGGGGGAGGTAGAGAGGATTATGGAGGCGGACAGATGGGTACATACAGTGAGAGATCAACAGGATATATGGGCAGGATGGTTATACTATTCCTCCGAGATAGTGACGGACTGACCCTGGGAGTGGGGCGTGGGGAGGAGAGCCAAGCCAGGGTTTTTTTTTTTTTTGGTTTGTCCTGTTTAGTTGGTGTTTCCCTCTTCTTTTTGGAGATTAGGGGATACTGTGTGTATGTGAGTGTTTCCCACCACCCAAGGGTGCTCTGGAGGGAAGAGCAAGGATATGTGAGGGGCAAGAAGGTTACTTGCCCTGGAGGGGAGGAAGGGGAGAGAGAAGAGAAATTCCTTTTTTTCCCTCTCTCTTTTAGGGGGATCTGCGCAGGATAGGCGCGGAGTATGTTTATACGTGCTCAGGACGAGAGCAAAATTAGAATGAAGAGGAAAATTTCAAGTAATGAAATGATTGGGGGAGGGGGGAAGAGGTTCAAGAGCATTTTATTAGATTAAGGTGGAACTTTTTCGGTTTCCCCCCCCCGCCCTACTTTCTTGCTCTCCTTCCTGAGGGGAAAAGAGAAATATAGGGCATTATTAAGCTCCTTTTTTTTTAAAAAAATTATAAAATAGAATGAAAAGGGTAAAACAGGAGCACAGATCCAGAGCAATCCAAGGGGAACGAGGGTTATATGTTAAAAGGATTTTATAGGGAGAAATTGTATGCATTGTTTTTGTCTGTCTCTGTTTATTGTTTATTTTTACTTTGATTGGAAAATGAGATTTGTTATAATAAAGGAAAAAAGTGATTATAAAAAAAAAAAAAAAAAAAAGGAGAGCAACCGTGCTGTACATGGATGTAAAATTGCACCCAGTGGACAGTAGATCTGGCCTGAGGAGAATGTGCACTGGGTTCCGAAAGCTGAACTGTGCTAGCAAGGAGAACCATGGTCTAATTGGCCTATAAGGCATCACTTCCACAACCTCTGTTCTGTTCTTCCACTTGACCCTCGGATCCGTTGACACTATAGTGCCAATAATTTTAGACTAAAAGGCACGCAGGTGGGAAGAAGTATTCTGCTCCAGAACATCAGGATCCAGAGTCAAGGCAACGGTCCTCTTGATTACATTGAATTGAGCCCCAAGGCACACAGCAGATTGAGTTCACTCCAGGTGACTTTTCCAGATTCAGCTGCCAGCCGAGTTTGAGGAGCATTGAAAAGACCTGAGTTTTGGGCTAACGCAGCTGCCTTTGTTTTGGGATAGTCGGAGAAGGACATCCATGTAACTACGCAGGCGTATGCTCCTTGTTTTGACAACACTATAACAACCAATAAGACCCTGAAAACACACAGGGTGATGTTGAAAGCCCGAATGGCTGGAGATGGTCTTGACCTACAGCAAACCGAAGGAATTTGCAGAAGTCTTCTACAATGGGCACATGAAAGTAAGCATTTTAGGTCTATTGGAGACAAGTCAGTCACCTGGCTGGACCCCCTATGAATCAAGGACAATGTTTTCAACTTGAACTTTTCCTTTGCTGAAAATTGTCTTAGGTACGCAAAGTCCAAAACCAGCATCCAGAAGCTGTTCCTCTTCATGACCAGAAAGAGGGGAGAGTACCTGCCCTGAAATCTCTTGCATTCAGAGACTGTCACGGCAGCACTTTGCGACACTAGTGACTTACATAAAGCATGAGTATATGCTTCCATCATCTCAGAGTGAGGTAAAATCCATTGAAATTATTTCCGAGAGGAGGGGGACTTTTGATGGGCCATGCATGTCCCAAAAGACCACTTTGATGTCCCAATAGTCTGATGCCCAAGTTCAAGCTTTTAGCCTCACCCTGGAAACCGACACCAACTCCTGAACTACAGAGTTTCTGAAAATGCTCTTGAATACTGTGTCCACATTCTCCATTCACATTTTCAACATGGCCACAAGAGCCCAGGCTGACTTTCAGGCCTATTCACTGCATCTTCCAAGGAAAATCTACATGCTTGCTCATAAGGGAGGTATATCTCGAGACCTTGCTCCACTCATCCAAAACGATGTCCCCTAGTTTCGTTAGGAATGGGGAAAATGGAACACTCTCTCTAAGGCTACGTCTCCACTTTTGCGACCCCAAAGTCGCACGATTTAGAGTGCAACTGATCAAAATTTACAGCTTCTGGATCAAAGCTGCATCAAAGTAGTGCAGAAACCTTTCCAAAGTTGCTGCAACCTTAAGCTGCATAGATTGGAACAGGTGCCATTGAATCTCTTCCTGTGACCCTATGTGTCCAAATTTGCATGACAAGTCGCACTAGAGGAAAACGGCGCCCAAGGTGCTTACAGAACTTCCTTTTGCTTTGCAGGAGACTCTACAGGTTCTATTCATGTAGATGCACCCATTATTGCCTTAACCAAAAGGCATAACATGGGGAAAAGAGACTCATCTCCCTCTTCCTCACTGTCTGAGGTCTTCATAGATGGATGGCTTGTTGGTACAGTTTCAGTTCTTCCTGGTCATCCTAGTTGGAGAACAGGCCACAACGGCTGTTAAACTTTGCATGTGGCTTGTATTCCTCTCTTTAAGGGATTCTTGCACACGTGCCTCACCATAGATTCCATTTGCTGGAAATCACCATCCCCTTTTCTAACTGCCTGGGCTTAGCATAGCTCACTTAGAGACTTGCCCACTGGGACTGGAGTCCCGCATCCCCAGCAGGCTCCCTTGGAGCGGCTGACATAGCAGTGGGTGCATAAAGGTGGAATCATAGCTTTTACTATGAAGGCTGGACCTTGACGGTGACCTATGCTAAATACAACTGGAAGAGGAATGTTGTCACCGAATGAGGTCTTTATCATCTCATGCTGTATATTGTCAATCTGATCTAGGACTAGAAAAAAGTATAAATAAGGAAAGGAAATGGTTTAAAAAAAAATACCCAGGTCAGCAAGGAAAGGGTTAAACCTACCTTTTCACACCTGCTACACAAGGGCTGACCACAAGGGGGTGGCAGTGAAACATCCACAGTGCAAAACTGCACAGACAACCTGCACAGGTGATCAAATCATAGCAGAATCGTACAGGCAGCACACAAGGGTGTTAATGCAGAGCTGTGATGCTTGCCCACAGTATTTAGAGAAACTGCTGCAAGCTGCCCACAGAGAAATCCCAATATCAACAACAGTACTGACCGCTGATTGAATTTCTCCACTGAAGTGACGCATGTACTTAGCCCCTGGGCAAAAGTAACCCTGGGACGCCTGGCTGGAAGAGAAAGCAGCGCTCCAGCTGCCATAAACTGGAAGACACTAGAGCCAGGGAAGAAAATGGACATAAAAAAAAAAACACACACACACAAACTGCTGCCATGGAATATGTAATATAAAAGTATACATCAACGCACACAGCATAAACACAGATCTGCAATTAAATCCTGCTTCCACGATCAAACCGGGCCAGGTAGGATTATCACGCCGCACTTGGGGCAGATAGGGCCACCCACTGTTGGCTGGGATATTTTGCACCGCTTGCCTGCTAATAGCCAAGGCTTATCGAAATATCGCGACCTGTCTTCCCAGTGGCCGGTCTTGATCGCGGAGAGGAAAAACTTCAGGTAGTTGCAGACTACCTAGACGGTAGGTTGGGAAGTGAAAACGGAGTTAGGGAAAATCTGAGTGCCAGATACCACTGGATCACATTAAAGCAACTAGAATCACTGGAATACTCTGCACCTGATTCTGAAAAACAGTTGAGAAATGAGGGAACGCATAAAGTAAGCTGAATTGATCCCACAGGGTCCCCAGTGCTCAAACTAGAGGATCCCTGTCCATCTTTGGCTGAAGCAGGCTGCAATCAGATCCAAATCTGTCTTCCTCCAATAGTGACAGATGTCCCAAAACACCTTGGGATGCAGGGGCCATTCCCCACATCCAGGTACTGACAACAGAAAAAGTCTGCCTGCAAATTGTCTACTCCAGGAATGTGGACTACAGACCAGGCTGGAATGTGCCTTTCTGCACAGGCCAGAATTAAAGCGGTTCTAAAGGCTTAGCTTACTTTTTCAAATAAAATAAACATGTTTTTACTTGCCTGCTCTGTGCAGTGGTTTTGCACAGTGCAGCCCTGACCTCCTATTCTGGAATCCCTTGCCGGCGATCCTGGCTCCCCTTTTTCTGTATTTGATTGACAGCAGCTTCCGCTGCTACTTCTATGCCTGTGAGGGGAGAGAAAGCAGTGATGCTGCTCTAGGGCACACAGCGCTGGATTGAGAGGATCCAGGTAAGTATTTGTAGGGGGGGAACGGGACTGAGGAATTGATACTGGAATTTTTTTTTAATCTCAACCACTTAAAGATGAGGTTCCCCTAAAAATAAACTTTTTACATTGCATTTCCCACATTAATGACAATTAGAATCGGCTGATTTTATTAAAAAAAAACGTCCGTAAGTACCGTTTGCTATATGCGTTCTCACCGCCACTTCCGGGTACGATGGCGGGGATGGGCGTTCATAATTGATGGACAGGCATCCGACCGACGCATACATTGCGTCACGAGATGCCGAAAAAAGTCGAACGTCGGTGCGGCTCTATACGGCGCATGCGCACCGACGTTCGGCTTCTTTTGGCATCTCGTGACGCGATGTATGCGTCGGTCGGATGCCTGTCCATCAATTAGGAACGCCCATCCCCACCATCGTACCCGGAAGTGGCGGTGAGAACGCATATAGCAAACGGTACTTACGGACGTTTTTTTTAATAAAACCAGCCGATTCTAATTGTCATTAATGTGGGAAATGCAATGTTAAACATTTATTTTTAGGGGAACCACCCCTTTAACAACTGGCCCATGAAGCAGGGAATGAAAACAACTAGATACCAAGTAAAAAGCACAAACACTTATTTTCGCACATATTTAACCCTGTGATCGCTCTATATGTTAACCCCTTCCTGCCCAGTGTCATTAGTACATTGACGGTGCATACATATTATTGGAGGGGGCGGGAGCAGCTAGCTCAGAACTCCTATGATGCATAGTAGAAGCACAGCCAAAAAAGCTTTGGCTATATTATACCTTAACACAAAATCTGGTCAAATGTACCCCAGTTCATTTCTCACAGAATGGCTCCTGCACATTTCCAGGCCTCAGTAAAACAGAATTCCCCATTGTTAATTAGTCAGGGATCTCATAATTACACTGCACCAGTGAAAAAGGAGGGTGGGGTGTGTGTGTGAGAAATCCTATCATTATGCCTCAGAGATTATCATTTGCCTGTCAGTATCTAAGTACAAGCACTATATACAGTGTTATTAGGCAGGATCTCATTACAATCACTGGGAGTGACTCACTTCAGGCTTTACTGCAAAGTACAACTTGACTAAAATACAGGTTTCCATAAAAACTATACTTTAAACCTACCATCCTCCAAACTTTTCTCATACAGTGTGACCTTTACTGCTGTAGGTAAAAAATCCGCCAATAGGCTCAAAATGGATTTCTTCTATAACTGTCAGTTGTGCATAAAGTCAGCGAGATCTAGCACAGGCATTCCTATATGCAGAATACTAATTTCAAAAAAGGCATAGACCGAAACAGACTGAAACTATAAGGCCTCTTTCACACAGGGCGGATCAGTAATGATCCGCCTCCGTATATGTCCGTAAGCTCAGCAGGGGTCGCTCCGTTGATCCGGCGGATGACAGGGCGGTCTCCGCACACTGTGCAGGGACTGCCCTGTCTTTTCTCCGCTCTCCCCTATGGGGGGATCGGATGAACACGGACCGTGTGTCCGTGTTCATCTGATCCGATGACGGAAGAAAAAATAGCGTTTTCTTCCCTCCGCAAAATCGGATTTTTGCGGAGGCGGACGATTATGGGTGTCAGCGGATGTTTATCCGCTGACACCCGCAATCACATAGGGACCAATGTATGTCCCTTTTTCATCTGCAAACGGATGGATGAAAAAGCGGACATACGCACGTGTGAAAGGGGCCTAATGGTCCTTTTCTTGACAAAGGCACACAATCATTGTTTTGACCTGTGATTAAAGGGACCCTGTCAAGTGAGCAATATGGAAGCTGCCAATGTTAGCTTGTTTTATTTTATCTTTAAAGGCAATTACTTCTTTGCTGCTATCCTTAGGCTGGGTTCACACTTAAAATGAATGCAGGAGCTCGGTATGTCTCAGTTTCAGGGACGAATCGGACCTGAAACTGAGCCAAAGACGCAGACTTAATTGAGAGACTGCACACTCTCCTATCATGCGAATTGGATGCAGCAAAATGTGCATCCAATTTGCATAAGTGTGAACCCATCCTGAAATTTCCTTCACCACTTGATAGATCAGCGACATGGAGCTAAGATTTGCATGCAAGCATATGCACATGCTTTTTCCAGATCAGCAACTCACTAAACAGTGAAGGAAGAATCAGGATGACAGCACCACAGTATCCACACTGCTTTTTGCCATCTGTTTCAGGGTGTCGTTAATATAACATTGACACCAGCAGCAGATCGCAAGGCCGCGCGATTGCTTGGAGTGCGATCCCGGAAAACACAGCAGATCTTGTGCGTGTCCCACATGGCATTAGTGTGAACCGAGACTAAAACAAGTTTGCAATATATTTTTCTTTAAGCCCTTATTTGGTGTGAAATATCTCACTAGGTCATAGATATCAGCACCTGTTTGCATTATCAGAACACAAGCAATTGCCAACTTTCTTTTCGGCCTGGTGACCCAACACACCCACAAATGGGACCTGTCCATTGCCCTTTTGTGTAGATTTAGAGCAGGGGTCAGCAACCTTTTTCCACTTAAGGGTCGGATTTAATGTATGTGAATGCATGGAGGGCCGCATTCACCTGCTAATAAATTACGATAATAATAATCCTAACATAGTAATAACAGCATAGGTTTGCTTCACTAATACAAAGCCAGTTCACCCTGAGTGAGCATGTGGCTGGGGATTCGGATTTTACTGGCCCATCCTCCATCCTGGCACCCAAGCGTGGCTGACACCAGCCAGCATGGTCTGGAGATGGGGGCCCCGTCCCCAAGTGAAAAGGGGTCCCTGTCCCCAAGGGTGGTGATGGGGTCCCTAATAGGGTCCCCCCCAACATTGCAGTGTCCTCTGTCCCCCCTCACATCACTTCCATAGTGTCCTCTGCCCCCCTCCCCATAGCAAGTTTCCTGTGCCTCCCAAAGCGGTGTCCTCTGTCCCTGAACCCCCCTACTGTAGTGTCCTCTGCCCCCGCCCCCCACGGACACAAAAACACACACTGTGTAGGTAGAACTCTCCTACCTTACACAAGTGTAGAGCACAGCAGAGAGCGGCTGGTATCAATCACAGGGCTGGATGGGGATGGGAACTGCTCAAGTTAACTCTTTACATCAAGAGTTGCTAGAATCGCCCGGCAACCAACCACCTGCTGTTTAATATAAACAGTTAACTTCAGAGGTTTCTGTAAATTGGAGAAAAGGTTTGTGTCAAAGTGCAGCAAACAAATGATATAGCTAATCTTTAAAAATCTGTATTTTGCACATAATACCTATGTGTAGTTTTGCATTATTGCCTTTCACTCACTTCCTTCATTTCAGTCTTCCCGAATAGACGACCAAAGGTGTGCACCACCAGACTCCATGCCCCGAGGCCCAACCATGCCAGATGAAGACTTCTTCAGTCTAATCCAGAGAGTCCAGGCAAAGAGGATGGACGAACAAAGGGTGGATCTCCCCTCCAATCAGGAAGATGGAGAAAACCATGATAATCAGAGGAGGCCGAGCTAAGTGTCAGCTATTATGTGCAGATAGCAAAGACCTGTACTGAAGAAACAACTTTCTGATGATTCATCTCCATGCTGTACCAGGAGACGTTTATAAAAATTAGAAATCTGTGTATTTTGAATAGCTGAGACCTAGAGGTCTTTTGGGAGAGTCGTCTTACATGTGTGAAATATCCAAGTGTCTTCAGCCAATTAGTTAAATATTAAAATGGACCATCTGTTTTTTTTTTTAAAGACACTTTTTTAGGCAATTTTAAAAAAGGAAAAAAAAAAATTGAACCTCAGTTTTCAGAAGGATGATGTCAGAGAACAAGAGGAATTCTTGCTAGAAAGTTCATAAAGAATGGTGCACTGGGAGGCTTGTTATAACGTGTTACAAAAGGTGGGGATGGTGCTCACATGATGCTATTACTGGTTATAGCAGGCTTAATATTTATGGGACCAAGTATCAAACGGCCTTATTCACTAAATGGCAATAATCATTTTGTACAATAGTTTTCTTTTTTTTTACATTACATTTAGGATTTTTAGGAACTGTTGGTAAAGTACATAGCTCCACTAAAGTGACATACATTGCGGTGTAAAACAGCAGCATGACATAGTTAATGACCAGTTGGCGTCAGAAGAATATTTTCTGTTTGTATGCAGAGGGTTCATTAAAGTCTGTAAATATGGGTGGCCACCAGTTGGCTAACTTTGTATCTCTGGGGATGGCTCTTTTCTCCCATCACAGTTATTTACTATAGGTATTTATAATGCCAACAATTTTATGCATCGCTTTAATAAAAACAGTGACAAAGAGAGTATCCCATTGTAAAGGCCACAAAAAAGTGGAAACGCAGGGTACTTGGATGTAGAAATCACATTAGTGGGATCCCTGAAAAAAATAAGTATGTGACCACCAAAACGTTGCAAGCATCTGCCCAAAGCTGAAATATTGCTCTCAGGTGGACTGCCTTTATATAAAAGCATATCATCTTGCCATGTAAGGCCTAGCTGGCAGGAAACAGGTACTACATTCCAGCAATAAAACAGGAAAGACTCCGTGGGAGATGTGCTGACCTAGATTTCCTGCCGTTCAGTGAATGAGGCCTAACAACTGCCAAGAGCCTGCAAGTTAACTACTTTCACACCACTGCCCGCTGTCACAAACATATCCTATTAGCACGCAAAAAGTATATAGCAGACAGAGAAGTGTCAATATTGTTACATGCTGTCAGGGCTGCGGTTTCTGCTTCAACTCCTGTGCTATTTATTGATACAGCAACTGGGGGCAGCCATCTTGACTGGGCCCAGTTAGAAGGTGTAGATGTGATGGTATGGCTTCCAATAAAAAAAAAAAAAAAACATACTAGTTTAACACTTAGAACCTTAGAATCAAGCTGCTCAAATAATTTTTTTGGCATGGACTGGTAAATAAAGACGAACTTTACCTTTATTGTAAAACAAGTTTTGGGTGGAGTTCAGTATAAATGATACAAATAAATAGGGCCAAAAACTGTTATTCTCTGACTCTTGGACAGCACACTAGTTTTGGGGCAAAGAAGCTGAAGCCAATTGGCTTAACTGTGGGCAGCAGGAATAACAGCTTACTTATGAGAATACTCAAATGGGTATTCTGGGTATGGGTTTATGAAATAATCTGAATATGCAGTCTGAAATTATATTTGTACATATTATTTAAAGAAGCCTTATATTTCCTCCTTTATCCGCTGAAAGTCAGAGGTGAGAAGTCACCCAAGATCAGATTTTTCTAATGCCAATACTGTCTTCAAACAACATCTGAGTAAAGCTGGCCATAACATATATTTGTTTTTGTTCAGCCAACAAGCTAACAGATGTCTTCTTCTATGTTAAAGCATGGATGGGCGGATTTCCCATTTCAGATAGTGGCTGCATCTGATTGGATGCAGTTGTTCGGTTGACAACTTTGTCAACTGAAGGATGTCAGGGGTGGGAGAGTAGTGGCATTTTGGACACTTCATCAGGACCAGGTCCAAATTTAACAGTGTATGGCTAATTTAAGTTTAAATTTCTGTCTATAAAATAAAAAAAGCATAACTTTATCATAAACAGAGCCTTGTACTGTTAGTTGTTTTTCATCATACAACAAGACGTTGTTTGTTTGGTATTGTTATGCACTCACAGAGACTGCGCTGTCTCTACAGCTGAAGTTTTGGGTCAGGCTTAGGGATAATTTAAATATAATTCTATCATATGTAAGCCTACACAATAATCATTGTGCCTCCTCCCGTCTGGCGCCCTGCATGTAGGTTAGGGGCCGAGCCCCCGTATGGATGGGCTGTCACTGCTCTGCAGGACCATGGGAGTCTGCCATGAATACGGCAAGGACGGTTTCAGGCGCAAAACTGTGCAGCACCCGGAGGAGCTGCACAGTAAAGATTGCTGGACAAGGATAAAGGCGAATAGGTCAGAAGATACAGTTGTCCTTTAAGTCTGAATATTAAGCTCTATTGTGATAGGCTTTTTTAAGAGGCATCCTGTAACAATATACTTTTTACAGCACTGAAATCTGCTTGCTGTGTAAAACTGTTCTTTAGCCACTCTATAAGGTGTAATGGCATACACATCATGCCCACCTTATTATCAGAGAAGGTGAGTGTAGGAGGGCACTTTAGCATTGCCAGGCAATGTTAAGCTGTCCAGCTGGGTGCAACTACAAGTTCCAGGACCTCCAGCTAAAGAAAACACTTTGCCTAACCTCTTAAAGATAATGAAAGAAAACGTTCACTTTTAGTGAACTTGACCTTTATTATTTCTCTTAAATACTTACCTTCCTCCCCATTCCAGCAGTCTTTACTGTGTGGCTTTGCCCGATGCCAAGCAGCTTTTCCCCCTAAATTATCCCCATCGAGTCCTCTTCTTCGTGCGCATGTGTGCTGTAGTCCATTTTTTCCTATAGGTTAGCTGTATTTCGGTTCTAAATCAATAAGTGGGACTATAGCATTTGTGTACTAAGAAAAGGACCCGGTTGGAGGTGTTTTCAAGAGAAAGGCCATGTGCACTGGCCAGAGTCATACACTGAAGATGCTGGAACAGGGAGAAAGGTAGGTACAAAACGGAACAGTAAACATTTACCAAAAGTGAGCTTGTTCTTGAAAGCTGAAACCAGTTTAATCTATAAATCCTTACATTAACTAAATAAGTTCTTAGAGATCCAGCTCAGTGATCTAGAAATGCATGAAAAGTTTCCTGTAAGATAATTTAGTTGCCATATTGCACACATTAATTGTAATTAAGAGAGAAATTCAAACATTATAATTTATTGTATTTTTTTTACTGTCGATTTTGTTTATGATGTTTTTTCACCCCCTAACCCCTTTCTAGTACACACTATGCTGAATTTCCTACAGATTTTTAAATATTTAGTTGCAGTAAGGATATTATTACATAAGAGTCAGTTGTAGGCCAGATGAGAGAGACTGGTGTAAGTATACTGGGAGTATCAGCTCTTTTTTGTTTGACGTGTGATGCAGTAGGGCAGGGATATGCAATTAGCGGACCTCCAGCTGTTGCAAAACTACAAGTCCCATCATGCCTCTGACTCTGGGTGTCATGCTTGTGGCTGTCAGAGTCTTGCTATGCCTCATGGGAATTGTAGTTCTGCAACAGCTGGAGGTCCGCTAATTGCATATCCCCGCTGTAGGGCAAGACCGTGAAAAGGGAAAAATGCTTTATAAATTCTATGCATTATGCCCTGCTAGAAAATGTAAAAGGATTATTCGTTTCAAAAGTTAAAAGTAGAGATCTCATTGGCATTTTCTTGCCCACACTAGCATCTGACAATTCAAGAGGATGTGCACACAAATTGAAACAAGGCAGAAATAAATACTAGTTCATACAGTGAAATTATGTAGCTCCAGGGGAGTGGAGTTAAAGCAGTAAAGCCAAGATCTATATGTTCCAAGATCTGAGGCAGAGTCAAAGCATCCAGTGTTAATTTGTACTGTAAATATGACATCAGAAAGTATCAGGAAAGAGAAGGTAAAGAACTGGTTTCTACACCCTTCTCTCTGCTGCAGGCCAGTACCAAATAACAAAGGGAAACCACGTTTGCATGGGTCTTTGATTATACCATCAGAAACTTGAGCCTTAAGTTTCAGGTGGGGTTCCTATTTATTATTTGTGTTCAATTGGTCAAACAACAGATGCCAGAGGTGTTCCACAGATCATATCAAGGCTAACAGCCTCATCAAATACAGGCCCCGGCATCACATACTTCACAAGTGCCAACAAGAGCTGTAGGCAGAACAGCCCTGCACTATGATAGGGGACACAGCTTTGTAAGGGCATTTAGGTTGATGCTTCATTGTAACACTTACATCAAGGGGCATATTAATATGTAAAATGACTAGGCCACCCATACACAGGAAACAGTTCACAAATTCTTCCATCTATAAACAACTGTAAAAACTATCTGGAAAGAGTCGCATGAATAAACACCGGCTTATTTTCCTTTTTTTTTTTTTTTTAACACTGTTTTTACAGTGAACCTTATTGGTTGCTATAGGATGTTGTGTTTTGTTATGCTTTCCTTAGTAAACTCATAAGGGGGAAGAATCCAGAGTTAAAGATACTTTCGTTGGCAACTAACAGACACTTCACCAACACGCTGTTCCTTTGAAAATCTACGTAAATTCCATAGCAACCAATCACTCCCTTGCATACATGTTTAGAGGGGGAATAAAATTATTGTGCAAACATTGCAACTCCACATACATTTTCCTACAGAGGATCATACAATACATAGGAAGACATACATATGTGCTGTATTTGACTACTGTTCCCCATAGCAACTGGTAAAGGGAGCTAGATGGTTAACACTATGTAAAGGGTTATGTTTCTGTCCTGCCTTATGTATCACACTTGGTAAAAAAGTGTAGCTGGGTTGGATGATACTCAAATAAATCTTGAAGAAGACACCTTCATTTCCTGCACTCAGTTTGTAATGTCTTGGAGCTGCCAATAGTGCCCTGATGACCATCCAGGACCAATACATAGAAATGTGCCAGCTTTAAGAAGAGTATAACCCCTTAAAGGGCAGAAAAGGTTTGCACTCATGCATGGTCTTTACTGCTGTCAGGACCCTGGCATAATGATGTTCATTTATCATGGCGGTGTTAGGTTGAGCTACTGCTGACTTTTGACTTCTCCACATGTATTTGAAAAACCCAGGTTGAGCACAGTGGCGGCTCAGCTGAAAAGCTGGGGTTTAGCTCGCTGCAGCCTTGTCAGAGGTAGGCGATAATTACACCTTGGATCCATAGAGCAGTGAAGACCTCAAGGGAGATCACCCTACTCCAAAGAAAATGAAGAGTAATGTTTTAGGAGGGAGCTGCTTAGATATATCATTTTAGGGAACCTGTCATGCTGCTGACTGAGTAAATATTTAATGCAACCTGCAAGTGCTTGAGGTCAGACACTGCCTGATAATATATATGCCTCAGTCCACGTTCCAATCTTAACTTCCAAGGTGTGCCAAAAGTCTGGCCTGTACTCCCATCTAGGCCTGCCTGCAAAGTGAGACAAAAAGGGGTTCAGGGCCACACTGGAGAAGATCACAATTATGTGTAGAGCCCATTTATAGGGACCAGTGATGCTATATTGTTTTCCCATGTTACAGCTCCCTGTTAATTAAACCATGAAAACAGTCATCACTTTTACTCTCTGGCTGTTAGACCCCTTTCACACTGAAGCGCTGCTAAAGCGTAGGTCGTTTTTGCGGTGCTTTTCATGCACTAGTGTGCAGTTTTTTCAAGGTCGCGTGACAACACAACCTTAAATAAATCCAAAAAACACACTTTTTTTGGCGCTTTCTAACCGCTTTTAAGGCACTTCAAAAACGCCCCTGCCTATTGAAATGAATGGGCAGCATTTCTGGAGCGCTGTATGTGTTTTTGGAGCGCTTTTCAAAGCGCTCCAAACCCGCCCCAAAGATGCTGCTTGCAGGACTTTTTCTAATGTCCCACAAGCGCACCGTCAAGTGTGAAAGCACTCATGCAAATAAATGGGAGGCAATTTTCAGGCGCTATTACTAGCACTAGAACGCCTGAAAAGTGCCTCAGTGTGAAAGGGGTCTTAGTGCTGTGAACAGAATGCAGTTAGCCGTATAAAAGGACTTGTTCTCTGGGTGTTGTTGTTCTACAGAACCCAGCACATATAGATTGGAAGACCCACAACAGCTGGAGAAAGTCACAGATTGTTAAAGACTGACTTGAGGGAATTCTCTAATTTTTACACTGACTTTGCGGCAGTATTTCACACTGTGTCTGCTCCCACAATCGTGATCTAGTGGCCTATAAGCATAGCTGAATCATCTTTGTTGCAACATTCTAGTGCTCTGCCCTAGAACCAATTCATTTGGTTTAGGACATGACTGGGAATTGGCTACAGTGGGTGGGGAAACTGTCATAGCTGCCCTATGCAACTGCCCATTGTGCCAAACATCATTATCTTGAAGTTTGAGGAAAGGGAGTTTTGATGCTTCATCCATCTCATTACAATTGGTTTGCAGAATCCAATTATTGGTACATAACTTATCAAAGAGTGACTTACATTGCACTTTCACTTTAAAGACTTTAAGGATCCTCACAACAGGACAGTGTAATGCAATTGGCATCCATAACGCAATGCAACGAAGGTGGGCAGCCTGAAAACTGGAAGCAAGATGCTGGACTCTATGAAAGGAAAGATAAATGCCACATACTTGAATGTATTAAGACTATTTATTTTCAGATGTGCATTTGCTTTGCTGTCTTTTCAGAATTAGTTTATAATTAAAGAAAAAGGTACTTGACATTTTTCCTGACAACTAAAAAAAAAAAGTCTGCCAAATATATGAAAACTGTTTTATTGTGCTTAATAAAAAATATTTTGTGGTCTTGCCATGTACTTGTTCTTATTATACTTTCAGGGTCATAAAAGAAGAGAGAGGCAATTATGAATAAGGAGCATGTGACTTATCCCCCTTCAGCCTACATGACAGTGCTGGTGTTTGCTGATTGGCTGTTCTGGCAGCCAGCACTGTGTCATATATGGAATGCTAAATGGGAGCAGCAGGGAGGGAGGAAGGATGGGTAACTGTTGAATCAGACTTTGAACCTCTTGCTTTGCATGGGCACCATCAATCCCACATGACTATGCTTTGTCTATATAGGACAGATAATGAGGAACTGACACCACTGCTCACTTTGTAAAAACTTGCCAGCCTGAGTAGATGGGAAGAAAATTAGAACAGAACTGTCTTTTTCTTGCTCTGCAAATTTTTCAGATTTGACTGCAAGTCATGTACAGTGCAGCTCACAGCAGCCTCAGAAGAAAAGCAGTGCAAACAAGAAAGTCTGTGTTTTTTTGTTAAGCTTTGCACACATCTAAATTAGTAAAAATATAAAAACAATCATATGAGAAAATAAATAAGCCAAATAATACTCTTCCTGCCCAAAAATTGCTGTACAATTAAAAAAGTTCACTTTTTGGAACATGCTACATGTTTCATCTGTATTTAGGATGGAACATGTAACATATTCCAGCAGCAGCAGCCCCTCCCCCTCTTCCTGTGACAGTGGGTGGGGGGGGGGGGGATCTTCACTGTATTTGAAAATTACTTTCCTGTGAATGATACAACTACCATCAGCCATTGTGGCAGATGGCTTGTACTTCTAAATGGACTGCAAGGTCACTGATGAACGGCCTTGTAGTTCATTCACAAGCCTGCAGCTTGTAAACAGTCAGTCTGTATGTGGATAAGGGCCAAAAGCTGCAGGGCTTGTCCGGCAATGCACCCCTGATCCACTACTTTATGGGTGCAAGCATCTTAGGGGAAAGAATAATACACAATTTTTTTTCTGAAAAAATATGGGCATTTCTTATTTTTTCCAAAAAAGGTGAACTTGTCCTTTCATGGTACTTCAGTAAGGGTGAAGGGAATGGCTGCAGTACATTAAACCTGCCTCCTCACTCTATAAACACTACTCTGTGGCAACCCAAGCTGCTTTATCTGCATTCAATGCCTAATTAATGGCCATCAATATATACACCCTACCGCCCATCATTGATGACATAATTTAAAGTAATTGGAAAGTCTCTCTTTTAAAAAATAAACTTGTTATACTTACCTGCTCTATGCAGTTGGTTTTGCACAGAGCAGCCTGGATCCTCCTCTTCTTGGTTGCCTTCTTCCTGCTACAGGCCCCTCCCTCCTGTTGAGTGCCCCCACAGCAAGCAGCTTACTATGGGGGCACCCGAGCGGAGTTTCAACTCTGTGCCTCCATTCAGACACATTGGGCCCTGCCCCCTCGTTTCCCTGATTGGCTAACTGACTTTGATTGACAACCGTGGGAGCCAATGGCGCCACTGCTGTGCCTTAGCCAATCGGGAGGGAGAGTCCCGGATGGCCGAGGAATTCATGGACAGAGAGGGACCTCAGATAAGTATTAGAGGGGGTGCTAGGATGGCTGTAACACACAGAAGGCTTTTTATCTTAATGCATCAAGATAAAAAGCCTTCTGCCTTTAAAACTCCTTAATGGTTCAGCTGCTTGAGTTCACGTAAGGGTTCCTCAAACCAAGAGGCCATTTTAATATCAGTCCATTTCCAGCACTGGACAACAAATAAATCTGCTTTCTCCTTCGCTGTCCTCAAACATTTTCATAAGTCGCAGCAACGTCTCCATTTAATTGACTGCTAGAGAGCGATGTATGTTCAAACAAAGGATTATAATCACTACTCCAAAACCCACAACATGTATTCCCGAATTGACTTATTATAAGTGGATTAATTTTACTCAGACTCGGTCGTTCATAACTCTGTTATAGGAGATGTATAGGCTTTGAAAGAATAAAAAACCTTCATACTGTATATCTCTCAATGCTGCAGCATCATTGCCAAAATGCAAATTTCCCATGCCAGCTCTAAGAAGCTCAGTTCTTGGTCTGGTTCAAGCAGATAGGTGTGACTGTCAAAGCACTTGACGGTGTAGACTGGTCATTTAGGACAGTGGTGATGCAGTATCTAGGACTGGAGGTCAACTTTTTGAAGTGGAGAAGGGAAATCTATTCTCAACCTACAGCCATGGTGTAAATTAACAACACCATCTCTAATCACTTTGATTTAGATAACTGTACCCAACATGGATGCCCATGATTTCCTATCATCTTCATCATACTCACTCTTGAAAGTCTCCTATGCCAGCCATTAAAGGCATCTCACTCCCCAGTACTGTACACAAGGTAGCAGGCTAAGCAGATGATCGGCTGTTTTTTCGTACACAACACTAATCTTTTATACATGAGTTCAGAACACAAAGTGCTCTGTCCAATTGTAAAAGATGTCTTTATAAATCCAATTTCCAAAAAATGTTGAGATGTTCATATTACTATAAAAGTTCCACTGGGCCAGGTGCCCTGTTTTCATGTACAACCAAAGACAGTAAGAGAGACATATAAAAAGAAAGATCAGAGAAGAAAGAGGTAAAGAGGCTAAAAAAAAACTGAACATCTTTTAATTTATTATTAAGGTGGTCATATCATCTTTGACTACCTGGAAGGAAACGGATGTGTTTCTTCCAGACCTGAACAATGGTCAGTTTAGCGATATGATATGAAGGTGTAAATATCTGTTGGTAAGTGAAAAGACCAGGGATAAGGCAATGTAATTGGGCCAATTTAGCATCTTTATTAATCGTCATATATATTTTATTTCATCTTTTTTCATTTCATAACAAGCCAAACACCTGGACCAAAATCCAGCCCGCCAAATTTGTAAAACATCCTCCTGTTGGCCACAATTCCTTAAGCATCCATCTCTGCACCCAGGATTTGCATTGAATATATGTGCAGGAACCCAATACCACCTCAGAAGTACTTTATCGGCTGATTCAGGGGTTGCAGTATTAAAAGAACATTTCACCATGGTCAACCAGGCCTTGTTCCAATCCTCTAAATCTGTTGAGGTCGTCAAGTTTTACTCCCACTGTGTTACATTAGAAAGAGGTGCTGAGAGTGTTCGGTTATTTAACCTCCCTGGCGGTATGATTCTGTCTGAAAAAACATGCTGAAAGCGGTACAATTATTTGCAAGGAAATTTGGTGTTTTATACTGTAGGCCTGTGATTTTTAGGAATAACTCACTTAAATCTGACCAAACCAGAATCTAATAGGCATCCCGGGTATGACATTTTTTTAAAAACAAAATTTTAAATTATAATATAATAAATAATTATAAATAATTATAGCAAGTAATAATATAATTCAAATAAAAATTATTCAATAATGTAATCAAATCAAAATCACTGAAATTTTTTCAGTTGCAGAATTGTTGCTGTCATTATTTTTTTTTTTTATGACGAATTTCCCCGCAAATCGCAATCGCACAATTCTGCAAGTGATTATAATTTATTATCGCTGTTTTTTAGCTGATCTAAAACCATTTTTGACATAAAAAGACACTTTTGGTTGCTATGGACAATCTACAGTTTTCAGGCAGAAAGAAAGGTTTTTATTATATAAAATGACATGTAGGGCACTGGGCAGACCACTAGGGACAAGGGGGGTGTGTTTTTTTTACATACAGTACTGTAATCTATAAGATTACAGTATAATGTATGTATAGTGTTTGTTTACTTTTTTGAATTTGGCGCCGATCTCCGCTCCCGTGCGTCGTAACGTCGCAGGGAACGGAGACCGGCGGCACAGGAGGACGCTGTGTGAATCGAGCGAGGTCCCGCTCGCTCACACAGCGTGGTGACATCGCTGGATCCAGGACAAGGTAAGCCAGCGCACGCTGCAGGCTCTGCATGTCTACCCCGAGCGTGACTCGGGGATACCGATCGCAGCAAGAAAAACCCACCCCGAGTCACGCTCGGGGATACCGCCAGGGAGGTTAAAGTGGATGTAAACCCAATTCATGAAATTTGAGCTGGGCACATATGTCTGCAATATTTTGTTATCTCTCTTCAAAAAGCTAAGTCCCATAGCTCTCTCCTGAACCATCCCTCTGTCATCGGCCTGATAACTTCGGAGAAATTATCGGACACATCAGATAAAAGTAGCCTGAAATTTATGTCCGGGAAGGTTGCTATAAATAGATTAGCAGGCAGCTGGCCCTGTTACTAAACACCTCTGAGGCCTTGTACTCACGGCAGGACATGTCCGATGAAAACGGTCTGCAGACCGTTTCCATCGGACATGTCTGGCCGGGGACTGCCCGGGGACTTCTGTTCGATGGCTATACACACCATCGAACAGAAGACCGCGCGTAAACAATACGCGGGGCGTGTCCGCGGTGTCGACGCGTCGATGACGCGGTGTCGCCGCGACAATGACGCGCCGGCGTGGGCGGCCTGCCTTGAAAATGCTTCCACGCATGCGTCGAAGTCATTCGACGCATGCGAGGGATGGCGGGCGGCAGGACATGTACGGTAGGTCTGTACAGACGACCGTACATGTCCGGGCGGACAGGTTTCCAGCGGACTGTTTTAAAGCAAGTCCGGGAAACAGTTGTCTGCTCAGAAACGGTCTGTCAGACAATTGTTTGCTGGAATCCTGTCCGCGCGGCTGTACACACGAGGGAACATGTCTGCTGAAATTGGTCTGCCGACCAGTTTCAGCAGACATGTTTGGTCGTGAGTACGGGGCCTCAGAGTCTCTGCCTATGAGGGGGGGTGTGCCTTTCCTCCAATCAGCAATTTTAGCTATCTTGGCTGTATGCCCAGATATCACACTCTGTGTTAAACAGGAAGAGAACATTTCCTATAACGATCTGAAGTTTCTAAACAGTATATAAATGTGAAGACAGCAGGTATACATGTAAAACCTATGTAGGGAGATTTAGTTCATACCTGTGTATCATCTGAAGCTGTTCACTTCACTGGGTGTATGGAAGGTTTACATCCACTTTAATGAGACAGAAAGAGCAGAGATGATGCCAGGGGACCCCAGGCAGGACTGACATGCATGTTCAAAGCTTGTTTTACGAAAGGGGTATGTCAAGGTGCAACAAAGAAGAGTTACCCAATGTCGAAGCTGTAGATATCAGAAGAATTCTTAAAAGGGTACTTCATGCATTTCCTGTATGCCCACGATGGGAAAGTGGTCAAGAAGTGTTATATTTGAGCAAATCAATCCATGGGGGGGGGGGGGGGGGGTTTCCACCATGCAAATGTCCAAGGTTGTTCCATGGTTATATTAAAAGGACTCAGCACAGATGGGCCGAATTTATGCAGTAGCCAAAGTAAGGCATTTATAGGAACTGGTTCAAAATTCGGGAGTTCCAAATGTTCCGATAACAGAATAGAGGTTGCGTGCCACAGTTGTAAGATTTTGGCTGAAAATTTTTATTTTGCCAGCTTGGGGACCCCCAAACCGCCCTGTAATTGGTGAGTGTAGCATGTGGGGTGATTGTAATCCCAGATGGAACGATTATTCCTGTTCTGTAAATAGTAAGAAGGAACCCGTATAGGCAGGGCGTGAAAGTAGTAAAAAGGCCTTGGGTAAAATTATAATTTTTATCTCATTCATGCGACCTATCGGTGAGAAAGAAGGATATTGCCATAATTGCATGAGCAAAGTCAAAGAACTTAAAAAAAGGGTAATGGTTAGCCTTGAATAAGGACAAGTAGGTTAGGGTTACCTTAATCCTTAAAGGAGTTCTCTAAGCTAAAACTTTTAACCCCCGCTGTGCCCGGGCTGTAAAACTATACAAAATAAACTTTCACTTACCTGCCTACGATCCCCCGTTGTTCCGATATCGCCGTCCCGTTCTCCGGTCCGTTCCACTTCCTGCAGGTCGGTGACTCACAGTGCGCTCAGCCTATCAGCGGCCGCGACGGGACATTGCTGCGGCCGCTGATAGGCTGAGCGCACTGTGAGTCACCGACCCGCAGGAAGTGGAACAGACCGGGACCGGAGAACGGGACGGCGATATCGGAACAACGGGGGATCGTAGGCAGGTAAGTGAAAGTTTATTTTGTATAGTTTTACAGCCCGGGCACAGCGGGGGTTAAACGTTTTAGCTTAGAGAACTCCTTTAAATAATCCAGGGATATGTTGCCAGTGATAGGGAAAACATGATTGGTGCCGAGAGACCAAGTCGGTCGGAATGGAGATGTTTAACCACTTTAATACAGGGCTTTTACACATCCTTCCTTACCAGACCAATTTTTAGCTTTCAGTGCTCTCACACTTTGAATGACAATTACTCATGCTTAGAGGTAGACCGATAAATAGGCCGATATTTGCCCATTTTTGATAAGTCATCAGCCGATTATTATCACAATTAGGCCGATATTTTACATTGACCGCCGTTCCACCTCCCTTCTCCACTCAGCGGCTCTGGCAGCATCAAGCGCCGCGCTGAGTGTGAAACTGACAAGTAACAGAGAGAAGAGAGAGAGGAGCTGTCAGCTTGATGTCAGGAGTGAGCGGGATCAATCATTGGCTGGTGTAATTTAGCTGCTGGGTCCCGCCCACCCCCGACATCGAGCCGACAGCTCCTCTCTCTCTCTCCTTTTTGTTAGTTTCACACAGTTACAGTTATACTCTGCTTAGTGTGAAACCTGCCAGTGTCACCGGCCAGTGCCAACCACTGCCAGCGTCACCCACCACTGCCAGCCAGTGCCACCCCCAATCAGTGCCACCTGCCAGTGCCAACCAGTTCAAATTGCCAGCGCCACTGCCAATCAGTGCCACCTGCCAGTGCCATCTGTCCCAAACTAGTGCCTTCTGTCAGATCCAAACCAGTGCCACCTGCTAGTGCCATCTGTCAGTTCTAAACCAGTGCCATCTGTACTGAGGACATCAAGTGTGTGCTAGAGTGACAGGAGTAAGCAGGAAGGAGTGGAGTGGGTGAGGTTTTTTTTTTTTTTTTTTTTAAATCGGCCTAAAATAACGGCCAAAAAAATCGGCATCATATATATCGGCCATCAGCCGCCCCAATTTCTAAATATCGGCAAAAAAAAACTCATATCGGTCTACTTTAAACAAAAAAACCTCAGTTGGAAATGCCCACTGTGATGTCATCACCTGCAGGAGTAAATACTCCAGCCAGGGCAGTGCTCATCAGATGCCTAGTAGGAGCGACACTGAAAGCATCGCTGAGGCGTTTCTCCTGCGATTTTCAGATTGTTATTGTCTGTAGTGAAATTATTCACATATATAAATTAACATCTAATAGGCATCTAATAGACATCCAATATTACCAAGATGTCAAGAGAAAATAGAAGCTATTAACGATTCAACAACCGTGAAAGGCCATCAGAAAGGGAGAGATACCCAATTCCATCTGGTAAGTCATGTGATCCATTTCAATATTATCATTTTCACTTATCAAAATGTGTTTTTCATTTTCTAATAGTAGTTTTTAGATTTGATGATTTCCAAAATGAAAATAGTTATTCTCATGAAAGTCAGTAATGAGTTTCCAATCAGATCGAATTTATAGGAAATAGTTTATATCTTTAAAACTAGTGGGAAGAATAGATTTCTTCAGAAGCTCATTTCACTCGTCTTTAACCACTTAAGACCCGGACCAAAATGCAGCTAAAGGACCTTGCCCCTTATTGCGATTCGGCACTGCGTCGCTTTAACTGACAATTGCTAGGTCGTGCGACGTGGCTCCCAAACAAAATTGGCGTACTTTTTTTCCTACAAATAGAGCTTTCTTTTGGTGGTATTTGATCACCTCTACGGTTTTTATTTTTTGCGCTATAAACAAAAATAAAGCGACAATTTCGAAAAAAATGCAATATTTTTTACTTTTTGCTATAATAAATATCCCCCAAAAATATATAAAAATGTTTTACTCAGTTTAGGCCGATACGTATTCTACCTATTTTTGGTAAAAAAAAAAAAAAAAAATCGCAATAAGCGTTTATCGGTTGGTTTGCGCAAAATTTATAGCGTTAATAAAAATGCAATAAAACTATCCCCCATTTTGTAAATTATTTTTTTTTTTTGCTACTAATGGCGGCGATCAGCGATTTTTTTCATGACTGCGACATTATGGCGCACACTTCGGACAATTTTGACACATTTTTGGGACCATTGTCATTTTCACAGAAAAAAATGCATTTGAAATGCACTGTTTATTATGAAAATGACAGTTGCCGTTTGGGAGTTAACCACAAGGGGACACTGATGGGGTTTTGTGTTCCCTAAAGTGTGTTTACAACTGTAGGGGGGTGTGGCTGTAGGTGTGACGTCATCGATTGTGTCCCCCTATAAAAAGGGATGACACGATCGATGCAGCCACCACAGTGAAGAACGGGGAAGCCGTGTTTTATGATAGTTTAATGATTCTTTTTAAAAACGAGTAAAAACCGATCAAATTCATTCATATATCTTACCTCTGGGTTTCTAGTTTCTGTTCTGCTATTAACTTCCTGCTTCTCGGCACTCGTTCATGTGAGCGACTTCGCCATACTGTTTAAACTACATTTCCCAGTATGCATTGCGCATCGTTCATGCGCAGTATACAAAAACAGGCCCGAGAGCTCTCAGGCACTTTTTTAAAAAAAACGACCACTATACCGCCCAACGATGAATATTCAAGCCAAAACTGATCCAAGGAAGAAGGTGCTGTGGGGTTTTAGACACACACAGTAATTCACACCTCCTTGTGAAGTCTGTATGATGCACAGAGCGAGCTGCCGCACAAATGTAGTCCCGAGGACGGGGGCGAGCACGTCACTGACCACAGCTAAAAATCTCCCTCGACTGTGGTTATCTACAAACAGACAACCAGGAAGTGTCCAGAACAGAGAAGAAATACAGCAACATCAGAGCAAAAATTATCAAATGAAAACAGCACTGCACTAAGGTAAAGGAAGCTATTTAGTTTTAAAAAAAAAATCCTTTACAACCCCTTTAACACAAGTGGAAGGCAATCTATTTTTAGACATTCTATTTTTAGACATACAACGGTTTTTGTTTTCAAATCTCACTGGATGGCTCAGCAGAAAATAACTACCAATCCTTGGAAAACATCCTGGTGTGAATGGAGCCTATGGCTAACGAAGCCACGTATTATAGGGTGACCACGTGTCCCGGTTTGCCCGGGATCGTCCCGTAATATACACTTTTGTCCCGTGTCCCGGGAGCCTTCAAACCGGGACAATGGAGAGTCCCGGAATCAACTGCCTGCCACACTCACTGCCGCTGCTGCAGCTGTAATTAAATGATTCTAAATCACTGGTTGCTAGGGAAGCCCCGCTTGGCTTGTAGCAACCAGTGACGTCACCGCAGTGTCCCGCTCTCTCTGCGGCTCCGACTCCACCCCCACCTCCTCCTCCTCCAGCGGCCAGCCGCGGTTCTTGCTGCAGAGAGAGCAGCAGCGTAACAGGCAGTGAGTCACTCACCGTTAGCGGCACAGACCAAGACCTCCTCCTCCTCCCCTCCAGGCATCGGTTGCACAGCTGGACTCGATCCGCCGCCCGTCCTGAGTCCCGACCTCCCGCGAGTCCCGACTTCCGCTGCGCCGCGGCGCCGGCCATCCTTGGAGCAGGGGCAGAAAAGGTAGGTGCAGGGGAGGGGGGGGGGGTTGACCATGCAATGGGGGGAGATATTATACAGTCCAGATTACAATTTGCAGGGGCAGCAGAGGTGACAGTGAGAGAGGGGGGGGGGGGTTGGTTGCATGGTGCACCCCCCTTTCTCTGTCACCTTTGCTGCCCCTGCAAATTGTAATCTGGACTGTATAATCTCTCTCTACCCAGTCCCTCTGTCACCCAGTCCCTCTGTCACCCAGTCACTCTGTCAGTGTCACCCAGCCACTCTGTCACCCTGTCACTCTGTCAGTGTCACCCAGTCACTCTGTCACCCTGTCCCTCTGTCACCCAGTCACTCTGTCAGTGTCACCCAGTCACTCTGTCACCCAGTCCCTCTGTCACCCAGTCACTCTGTCAGTGTCACCCAGCCACTCTGTCACCCTGTCACTCTGTCAGTGTCACCCAGTCACTCTGTCACCCAGTCCCTCTGTCACCCAGTCACTCTGTCAGTGTCACCCAGCCACTCTGTCACCCTGTCACTCTGTCAGTGTCACCCAGTCACTCTGTCACCCAGTCCCTCTGTCACCCAGTCACTCTGTCAGTGTCACCCAGCCACTCTGTCACCCTGTCCCTCTGTCACCCAGCCCTCTGTCACCCAGTCACTCTGTCACCCAGTCACTCTGTCACCCAGTCCCTCTGTCACCCAGTCCCTCTGTCACCCAGTCCCTCTGTCACCCAGTCCCTCTGTCACCCAGTCACTCTGTCACCCAGTCCCTCTGTCACCCAGCCACTCTGTCACCCTGTCCCTCTGTCACCCAGCCCTCTGTCACCCAGTCACTCTGTCACCCAGTCACTCTGTCACCCTGTCCCTCTGTCACCCAGCCCTCTGTCACCCAGTCACTCTGTCACCCAGTCACTCTGTCACCCAGTCCCTCTGTCACCCAGTCCCTCTGTCACCCAGTCCCTCTGTCACCCAGTCCCTCTGTCACCCAGTCCCTCTGTCACCCAGTCACTCTGTCACCCAGTCCCTCTGTCACCCAGCCACTCTGTCACCCTGTCCCTCTGTCACCCAGCCCTCTGTCACCCAGTCACTCTGTCACCCAGTCACTCTGTCACCCTGTCCCTCTGTCACCCAGTCACTCTGTCACCCAGTCACTCTGTCACCCTGTCCCTCTGTCACCCAGTCCCTCTGTCACCCAGTCACTCTGTCACCCAGTCACTCTGTCACCCAGTCACTCTGTCACCCAGTCACTCTGTCACCCAGTCACTCTGTCACCCAGTCACTCTGTCACCCTGTCCCTCTGTCACCCAGCTCTCCGTCACCCAGCTCTCCGTCACCCAGCTCTCCGTCACCCAGCTCTCCGTCACCCAGCTCTCCGTCACCCAGTCCCTCTGTCACCCAGTCCCTCTGTCACCCTGTCCCTCTGTCACCCAGCCCTCTGTCACCCAGTCCCCTGTCACCCAGTCCCCTGTCACGGGCCCGCTGATTTCATGATACGCCCCTGCCCCCAAAACTGGCAAAAAAATATGTAAAAAAACGTATTTTTTTGGGGGGGGGGGGGGTGTCCCTGAATGGCAGTTTGGAAATGTGGTCACCCTAACGTATTATGGATGTAATATTTCATATAAGATATTATGCAGATCCTTATTACAGAGCAATCACACAGGTGAAATAATAAATCATTTAATGTTTTAGATCGGCTCTTTTCAACATTTTTGCTCCCAAGGAAGCCTGGAAATAATGTTTAGGTCTCGAGGAACCTCTGCTAACAATACAGATAAATACACCCTCCTAACATACCTCTCATATAATAGAGCTTCCTATTATATATTTTACTGGCAATCATATTTATGCTGGAAATCTGGTTAGAATTATAGGAAATTTGCATATTTATGTCCTGTATTAGGTATAGTGCAGGAGATTCTCTAGACTGGAGCTCCTCCCTTCACACTTCTGTGGCAGCAGTTACAGAGGGGGGGTTATTCTCTATTTTTGGATATTAAAAATATTGGGTGGAGGGAAGGCTGGCTGGTTAACGAATCGGAGCGGAAGGGATTCCAAATATATGGAGACTTCATTACAAAAGAAGCAACCGCAATCCCTCAAGATGTCCCGTCTGCCTGTCCCACCCAACAGGAAGAGGCAGCTGTGCGATGAGAACCAGGAGCAGATGTCAAGGAAACGTCCGATACCTTCATCCCCAGAAGCAGTCCCATCGACAGTTCGGGTGGCAGCGAGCATTGCCACCACCAGGCCCAGCGTGGCTCCTGCAGTTGCTTTACCGAAACCTCAAGTAATCGGTCGGCAGTCTCTTGTAGTAATGAATTCAAGAAACAGAGCAAACTTATTAGCTACAGCTGCAGCAGCCATACCCAAAGTGACTGTACCAGCACCCGCTCAGACAGCAGGCGCAAAGAAGTGTGCAGCCTGGGATTTAAAGGGTCAGGTCAATGATATGAGAGACAAAGTGACTTCTTACAAGGGAAAGGTGCAGTCCCTCTCCGGAGAGAATGCTTGTCTTGCAAACACCAAGAAGCAACTTGCGAAGCAGGCGGAGACGCTGAGTAATAATAACACCGATCTCAGCCAACAGGTAAGAACCTTAGAATCAAAGCTGCAGTCCGAACAGCAGAAGCTAGAGAACTTGGAGAGAGAGGTTCAGCGACTGACTGGCCTTTGCCAGAGACAGGAAACCGAGCTGGCTAATGAGAAATATACTGTACAAAAGTTGCGGGAGACAAGTCATAATCTCACAGAACAGCTAAAGCATAAGGAGCAAATACTGATTTGTCTGGAGGGAGAAAACTCCACACTGAAAGCATTTGCAAGTGATCAGAGTGCACAGATCTCTTCCCTGAAACACACCATGGAAGAGCGGGATACACAAGTGTATGCATTGGAGACTGAGCGGAGGAGGTTACATAACACCGTCCAGGAGCTTAAGGGCAACATACGTGTATTTTGCCATGTAAGGCCCATCCTCCAATCTGAGAAGGCCCTTCCTGCTGGAAACATCACCTTCTCTCCTAATGATGAGAAAGCCATTGTTTTAACAAAGGTGGAGGAGCCCCACATTGGCAGAGAGAGGAACCAATCTGTGAAATAGGACTTTAACTTTGACTGTGTTTTCCCACCGACCAGGCACCCTTATTCGAGGAGATTTCATTGCTGGTCCAGTCCGCTCTTGATGGGTACCCGGTGTGCATATTTGCATATGGACAGACTGGCAGCGGGAAAACATACACCATGGAGGGTCCAGAAAACCTCTCTCTTTGGAGACCATGGGGGTGATCCCTCGGGCCATTCAGCAGATTTTCACCAGTGCAGAAGAGCTGAAGGCATGTAATGGAAGAAGCGGCTGGTCCGGTGTCACAACGTGTCATCAACAGTACAACAGGCTGGTCTCATATCCTGGTCCCCTGGGTGATGAAAATAAAGGTCCAAGGTGTTCGGGAGCCTTTGGGGAACCCCAGAGAGTACAGGAGCCGTGGATGCTGTATCAGCATCCACGGCTCCTGTACTCTCTGGGGTTCCCCAAAGGCTCCCGAACACCTTGGACCTTTATTTTCATCACCCAGGGGACCAGGATATGAGACCAGCCTGTTGTACTGTTGATGACACGTTGTGACACCGGACCAGCCGCTTCTTCAATTACATGCCTGTGTTAACACTGGTTTTGTGAGTAGCCATTTTTACTGTGCAAATTACTTGAATTAAATACCCACTTACTGCACTTAGGTTGGCGCATTTTCTCTTTTTGTTTATACATATCTTTCAGAGTCTGCTTCTGCTTCAGGATTTTGCTGCCACTAAAGTGCTATTGGACTTATATTGGACTATTGATTCATTCATTCATTCTTCATTTTTTGTTATTGACATGGACCTTATGATATATGTACTTTTCTATTATTGACTGTGCTCTCCTGGTTATGCGCCATCTATCTATATATATATTATGCAGTACAAGTTCACAGCCAGTTTTCTCGAAATCTATAATGAGACCATCAAGGATCTGCTGGTGAACCGGCCCGACAAGAAGCATGAATACGAGATCCGCAACGTAATTACCACCAGCAATGAAGTCTACGTCACCAAAAGAGCCGAAACAATTAATCGATTAATCAACAACTAATCGATTCATTTCATAATCGATTACTATGCAGGATTTTATCTGGCCAGACCGGTTTACATGTTTTATTCATTGTAATTAATTGTGACATTTGACAACTCTCAAATAAATATATTGTATACCATTATTTAACAAACATTTCTTCGATCATGTTTACATTGCTGTACAAAGCCCCACTGGGGAAAATGGCCTTTATCATATAGGGGTTTGTAGCGCATATATCTCTCCTATGTGTGTTTCTTTTTTCACACAATGTCCAAAAACCACACCAACAGTATTTTATTACACAGATGTCCATGAGATGAACCCCGATTAGTCAGTGTGGGTTTCCACACTTCCCACATTATTTTGGCCTTATCTTTTTTTTAACAGATGATTAAAAATCAGCATCAATGGCAGAATGTACAAAAACAATGCAAGACTTTTCCTTATTTGCCACAAAAGTAAGACGCTATCTTAAAACAATACATGTTTATTTTAAATGCTAGGCTATAGTTCAGGGTACAATAAATATACATATTAATGTTCTCATGTCGTCAATAAAATGGACACTTTTTCTGCTTGTGCTGTATCAATGTGCATATACACAATATAGGACATTCCTATTCTGCCACAAAAAGTAAAAAGCTGCCTTGTGGGGCTCATGCGCGTGGATGCATCTGCCCATGGGAACCGTGGGTGTTTTGGCACCTGAGGGCACACGTGGTGCATACGGCCTGCCGATAGCCAGAAAGTGTCTGTACCCACTTCCAAACAGTATTTACATTCAGGGTTGTATGCCCCGGACACAGGCCTTCTGCTTTTGGGGCATACATTCTGACATGCATAAGGCCCCTGCATGCGAGTGCTGCTCAAATGTGAAAACAGTTGCTGCCCATTTCAGCCAGTCACTGCTTGATCTTAACCGGCTGATGGTAGCGGATTGTGCGCACCACCCTGTGCCCCCCGGGTGCTGAACTGCGCCTCGCTTTTTGCACTGTGTGGGCAGATTCGTCCATGTGCATGGGACCTAAACAATACATGTTTACGTAAATGCTTTACTATGGTCCAGGGTATAAGAAAAATATATAAAAAAATTATATATATATATATATATATATATATATATATATATATATATATATATATATAAAAAATTTGGTCTATGGGTGTTGTGACAGCTGTAATTGCAAATTTCTTCTGGTCAACTTTTGTGCTTAAATTTTTATGGATGTGTACATATGTATATACACATGATACCTCTCCCAAATCAACTCTGATTACCCCCTGACTACCCCTGATTACTCCCTGGACGCTGGGCTTACGGACGAACCGGCTGCTGGCCCGGGATTGGTGGCGGGGTGAGCCGGTTGTGTTTGCAGCGGTGCCTGAGTGATCTAACCTGGTGTCCGGTGGTGTGTGATCTGGAGATTCGGAGGTCGGAGATGGCGGTGTGCGGTGCTTGGAGGAATCGGGCTCCCCCCTTCTCAGGCTGTGGTGTCGGCGGGAATGCGGGAGCGAGCTGGTTTTCTCCCCCTCCCCTCTGGTGAAGCTGACTGGGAAGTATTGGCGGTGGGGTGTGAGGCCACCACGATATACTCCCTCCCCCACTTAGGGATAGAGATCCGGCGGGTTGCTGAGAGTGACAACGAAGGTGTGAGAGGCCCCCCTCGCTTTGTGCTTCGGAAGGAGGAAGGGAGAAATGGCGCTAGAGGAGAAGTGATTGCCTTTGCCTCGGCACCTATGGAACTGCATACCATGAATGGGTGAGAGGTTTCCATTTCGCAAAACTATTATCGCAAGCACACAGAAGAACAGTAAACTACATGCTTTCTAGTATTGTGATCTGTGTGCTCAATGGTCCTCGTATCTGCTATCAAGCTAGGTGTATATGAACACTTGGGCACTTATATAATTAAGAACTGAAGTGTGTTAAACTGTGGTGCTGCCTGCAAGTAGAAATTTAATCTAGCCTGAACCAGCCCTCTACCCCCTAATAGCTTTTTACCTGGTTTAATAACAAGATATAAGCAGAGAGAGAGTAGGATTTTAAAAGCGATTTGAACACAGGGCAAGGGATGTTATCAAAGGGGAAAAAGGAGGAACAGTCTAAGGGCTCTTTCACACGTCCGTTCCGTTCGTCCGTTTTTTGGACGTCCGTTAACGGACCGCAATGCTTCCCTATGGGTTAACGTCCGTTAGCGGATGAGCATCCGCTAACGTCCGTTAGCATCCGTCTGCGTTAATTTCCGTTTTTTTGGACGGAAGAAAACCCTATTTTTCTTCCGTCAAAAAAACGGAACGGACGAAAAACGGATGATCCGTTTACCATCCGATCCGCCAACGCCGTGTGCGGCGTTTGGTATGAATCTTCAGGGGGAAGTCCCCGCCGGATTTTAAATAAAAATCCGGCATGGGTTCCCCCCTCGGGAGCATACCGGGCCCTTAGGTCTGGTATGGGTTGTAAGGAGAACCCCCCCTACGCCGAAAAAACGGCGTAGGGGGTCCCCCTACAATCCATACCAGACCCGTATCCAAAGCACGCTACCCGGCCGGCCAGGAAAGGAGTGGGGACGAGCGAGCGCCCCCCCCCCCTCCTGAGCCATACCGGGCTGCATGCCCTCAACATGGGGGGGTTGGGTGCTCTGGGGCAGGGGGGTGCACTGCGGCCCCCCCCCACCCCACAGCACCCTGTCCCCATGTTGATGAGGACAGGGCCCCTTCCCGACAACCCTGGCCGTTGGTTGTCGGGGTATGCGGGCGGGAGGCTTATCGGAATTTGGGAGCCCCCTTTAATAAGGGGGCCCCCTAGATACCGGCCCCCCACCCTAAGTGAATGGATATGGGGTACATCGTACCCCTACCCATTCACCTGGAGGCAAAAAGTTAAAGTTAATAAACACAACACAAGGGTTTTTAAAATAATTTATTAGTCTGCTCCGGAGGCCCCCCCCTGTCTTCTTTATTAGCTCTTTCACCAGGGGGGGCTTCTTCTTTGACGTCTTCGGGTGGGGGCCGCTCTTCTTCGCCGCCGTCTGGTTCTCTTCCACCGCCGGGGGGGGTCGCTTTTATAAAAGCGCCCCCCCCGGCGGGTTTCCTCCGACGTCTTCGGCGGGGGGTGGTGTGCTTCTTCTTCCGCTATCCGGGGGTCTTCTCCTATGTTTATTAAAGGGGGCTCCCAGATTCTGATAAGCCTCCTGCCCGCATACCCCGACAACCAACGGCCAGGGTTGTCCGGAAGGGGCCCTGTCCTCATCAACATGGGGACAGGGTGCTGTGGGGTGGGTGGGCCGCAGTGCGCCCCCCTGCCCCAGAGCACCCAACCCCCCCATGTTGAGAGCATGCAGCCCGGTACGGCTCAGGAGGGGGGCCGCTCGCTCGTCCCCACTCCTTTCCTGGCCGGCCGGGTAGCGTGCTTTGGATACGGGTCTGGTATGGATTGTAGGGGGACTCGCTATGCCGTTTTTTCGGCGTAGGGGGGGTCTCCTTACAACCCATACCAGACCTAAGGGCCCGGTATGCTCCCGAGGGGGAAACCCATGCCGGATTTTTATTTAAAATCCGGTGGGGACTTCCCCCTCAGGATTCATACCAAACGCCGCACTCGTGTAGAATTGGCGGGAATCCAAGTCGGATCTCCCATCGCTTCTATGACGTGCTTGCTGGAATGTGCTTTTACTATTCCAGCGAGTGCAAGATGTCGGCACCCTGTCGCCGAGAATCAGCGCGATGCTGTCGTGCTAAAAACACATTCTCGGCGGCAGGCACTGTATGTAAAAAGCCCCCCCCCAAAAAAAAACGGATGGAAAAACTGATGAAAAACGGACAAAAAACAGACAAAAACGGACGAAAAAAACTGATGGAAAAACGGATCAACTGATGAAAAAAAACTGATCTAAAAAACTGAACTGACGTGTGAAAGAGCCCTAACTTGGAGAGTGAGGGTCCCCCGATAACGTGGTCAGCAAAAGAGAAGGCAACGCAGGCAGCAGCTGCAGCAGCTAAACTGGAGCGGTTTGCACATGAATCGGCAAAGTCGCCAGGTAAGGGGACCCCATTTCAACAAGCACAGGCAAAAACCCAAGGAGGAGCATCGGCAGACAGGAAAAGATATGGTCAAGTTACATCAACCCCAAAAACGATAAGTAAAAAGGGCCCCACGGGAGAAATCTCTGGGTATGTCACTGTACCTGCAACAGCTCCTATAGAAACTCCTGCAAAGGCTACAGTAGTTGATTCCATGGTGGAGGGAGAGCCGACATTGAAAGAAATACTAAGTGTCGTAAACGCATGCAGAGGGTCATTGTGTAATTTATCAGATCAGATAAAAGAAATTAAGGAAGAGCTAGTGTCAATAAATCAGAAACTGCAGAGAATGATGTTAAAGACAACAGCAGTAGAGGAGAGATTGAGTCAAGTGGAAGATGAGGTGCACCCCTTAAAACAAGAGATGAAGGCCATGAAGGAACAAATGGGGTGGCAGGCATTCAAACTTGATGAAATCAAGAACAGGCTACGTAGAAACAACATAAAGGTGGTGGGTCTCCCAGGACGGAGTGAGGGCACTCACCCCATAAGTTTTCTTGAGAACTGGTTTAGAGACACTTTTGGCGAAAATGCTTTTTCGTCACCTTTTGAGATAGAAAAAAGTGTTTGGGGACATATATAAAAAGGAAAAGAAGAAAAGAACCCCCCTTTTTTTTTGTTTTTTTGGAGGGGGAGGGAGGGGGTGGCATCCTAAATTTAATTTATCACATTTAAAAGGAAAAAAGAAAAGGAAAAGGATTTTTTTTTCTCTTCTCAATGCAATCAAATATATAAGGGGTGGAATGGGGATGGGGAGTCACTTTTAAGCACTAATAGCCAGATTCAGGTAGAGCGGCGTACATTTGAGCGGAGCGTAGCGCAGCTCATTTGCGCTACGCCAACGTAAAATAGAGAGGCAAGGCCAGTATTCACAAAGCACTTGCTCCCTAAGTTAGCTTACTGCGACGGGCACAAGTACGTTCGTGAATTGGCGTATCTAGCTCATTTACATATTCGACACGTAAATCAACGGAAGCGCCCCTAGTGGCCAGCGTAAATATGCACCCAAGATACGACGGCGTAGGAGACTTACGTCGGTCGTAGGAAGCCAGAATGCAGGCGTATCTTATTACAAGAATAAGGTGCATAGATACGACGGCGCATCCATGGACTTACGCGGCGTATTTAAAGATACGTCGGCGTAAGTCTCTGTGAATCCGGGCATAAATGTATATATCAACAAGAAGTTTTTTGATGTACACATATTTTTTTTTTCTCTTTAGAAAGGGAGGAGGGGGGGACAGCAGGAAGAAATATGTATGGTTATAAGTGGTTATGGAGATTGAGGAGTATGTAAGGGAGGGTTGGCAGGTACTGGTCACAAGTATAGCCCCTAGGGTTGGCCTAGATAGGCAGGGGAGGGAGTTTGTGGATTGGTTTAAGGGGTGGGAGGCAGGGGTAAAGTTGCAAAAAATCACGAACATCACATTTCAAGCACAAGTGGGAGTGAGAAGTTTAGTTTAAGAAACCTAGGGGACACCTATATTTTTTTAAATATATATTTAAAAAAGGGAATTTTCTGATGGATATGGGGCAGCGATGGAGGAAAGTAGCTAGAGGGCAAGGAATCAAATGTCCTCCTCTGGCTTTTCTTTTTTTTCTATTCCCATTTTTCTTTCCAGTTATTAAGGAATTTTCATCTGTCAGTTCAGTAGCGTTTTTTATTTGCCATGATTGGATGCAGTATTTTTTTTCACTTGATCTGGTATCCCTTGAAGTTCAAGTGGGCATCTCTTTTTTTATGCGTCTTTCTTTTGCTAGTATGTCGGTAGAATTGCTTTTCCTTTGTTATGATCAGATGCAGTACTCTCTTTCACTTGATCTGGTAATTTTTGGAGCCCAAATGGGCCTCCCTCTGTTAGGTGCTTTTCTTCTTCTTTTTTTTTTTTTTTAATTATTATTGTGTCTCTTCTCTTGGGATGCGGCCTAAGACGCTTAATATAGGTTCCTGGTATGTTCGGGGGATGGGTGACCCAGTTAAAAGAGCTGCAATCTTTTCCACGTTTGAATGGTATGGGGTGGAACTAGTTTGTATACAAGAGACTCATTTAACAAAGAAAACAAAGTTAAAATTATCTAATAAAAAATATCAATGTCAGTACTATTCGGTTCACTCCTCCTATGCTAGGGGGGTGAGTATAATGGTAAAAAAGGGAATGTCTTTTGTATGCAAAGAGCTCAGAATAGATGAATTGGGTTGCTATATTTTTTTGCATTGTTTAATAGAAAATTAACCATATGTACTGGCTAACATCTATATCCCTCCACCTTTTAAAATGGAGATTCTGAATAAATTATTGGAATTTGTGGTAAATATTCCAGTAATAGTGGTAGGGGATTTTAATGTAGTATTGAATAGAACTATGGATAGATTCCCACCAGGGACACAGACTGATAGGAGGGGAGAGGGACACTTAACACAGTTTTTGGAGGAGGTGGGATGGTGTGTCATTTGGAGAACAAGATACCCAGATGAGTGGCAGTATTCCTGTTTCTCGAGTTCATACTTCACATTATCTTGAATAGATATGGCCCTAGGAAACTGGGTAAGCCTGCAGTTAATCTGTAAAATTGTTTATTATCCAAGAGGGGTGTCGGATCACTCTCCACTGGTGCTGACGCTGAGTGTGGGGAAAAGGCGTTCTCTAAGCAATTGGAGAATGAGCCCCTTCTGGTTGGAAATTATGGGAAAACCGGAGGAGATAGGTAGAAAATTGAGAGAGTTTTTGGACTTTAATTCAGGGACAGCACCGGAGGGAGTGATTTGGGACGCCCTGAAGGCCTTCCTTAGGGGAGTATTCATTCAACAGGTGGCCAAGATTAAGAGAAACTCCAGGGAATGGGAAGAGAAAAATAGGAAAGAGGTGTTGGAGGCAGAAAAATGATATGTGGAGGACCCAACCCTGATAAAACAAAGGAAATGGCTTGAGAAACAACCTGAGTATAAGATGGCAGTCAATAGGACAGTGGAGAACAAGCGCCTTTTCCAAAGGCAGAGTGCCTTTGCGGAGGGGGGAGAGTGTAGGTCATACACTGGCCCTTCTAGCTAAAACCAATTCGGCCCCTTCTAGTATCCCCGCAGTTAGGATGTTGGGGAGTGAGATATCCTCTCAGACACCCATAATATTGGATACATTTGTGACATATTATCAGGACCTATATAAATCAAAAAGAGTGGATGAGATGTCACAAATGGATGAGTTCCTAGGGGGAATAGAAACACCAGTCTTAACAGGGGAAAACAGAAGTGAAATGAAAGCCCCAATAACTTTAGAGGAACTGCAACAGGCAGTGAAGGGGATGTCTAACCAAAAGTCCTCTGGGTCAGACAGTCTACCAGTAGAGATTTATAAACGGTATGGGGAGGTGTTGCTCCCGGAACAATTAAAGGTGCTGAATTAGGCAATAGAAGCGGGAGGCTGCCTGCCTCAATGACAGAAGCCACCATAATAGTGCTCCAGAAAGAAGGGAAAGATCAAATAGATACATCATCCTATAGACCGATATCATTGCTATGTTCAGATGTTAAAATATTGGCCAGGGTGTTGGCGGCTAGGATAAATAAACATATTCAGAAATTCATACATCCGGATAAGTCCGGATTTATCTGGAATAGATCTACTAGTGGCAACATCAGAAGGCTGTATTTGAACCTACAGATGCCAACTGAGAATACAGGCGACAGGTCCATCTTATCTTTGGACGCTACTAAGGCTTTTGATAGCCTAGAGTGGGATTATCTTTGGCATGTTTTGAAGAAATTTGCGTTTGGTTCTGTTTTTATTAAATGGGTAAAAACACTTTATTTATCCCCAAGCGCAAAAATAAAAATTATTAATGAATACTCACAGACGTTTAGGCTAGAAAGGGGGACAAGGCAGGGATGCCCGCTGTCCCCCCTTCTTTTTGCGTTGGCAATAGAACCATTAGCAATTGCTATTAGATCCACGCAGGGCATACAAGGATTCCAGAGAAGGGCAGGAGAGGAAAAAAAAAACGCACTTTATGCGGATGACATCCTGCTTTTCTTAGGTGACTCTACAACATCTTTAAAAATGGCAGTGCAGATAGTGGAGGCATTTGGACGACTGTCGGGCCTGGTGATAAACTGGGAAAAGTCTGCACTTTTGCCAGTGGACCCAGTAGGCAATGTCGTTTTTGAAGGAATTCCCCAATTAAAAATAGTGGAGAGAATGGAGTATCTGGGGATAGTGGTAACACGAGACCCATTACAATACATTAGTAACAACTTAGAGACACTTTTAGCTAAGTTTAAACATAAAGCTGATATCTGGGGACGACTTCCTCTATCGGTGGCCGGATGAAGTAATCTTATCAAGATAATTTGGATGCCACAACTGCTTTACGTGCTCCATAACTCTCCAGTATGGATAGGTGAAGCTTGGTTCAAAAAAATAGAGACCCTCTTTAGGGAATTAATTTGGAAGAAGGTAAAGGTGAGGATCAGTCTTCAAACATTACAACTGCCAATAAATAAGGGAGGTCTGGCCGTCCCACACCCTCACAGCTATTTTTTAGCGGCACAATTACAGCATCTGGGGGGAAGCACTATAGAAGGAGGAGGGAGTGCCAGTGGGAAAATGTTAATGGGGTCCCCACATAACTCTATAATAGAAACCCTGGAGGCTGATTCTTTCCCTGTTAAAAATCCAACATTAAGGATGGTTAAAAGAATATGGCAGGCAGGCAAGTTAGCTTTGGGGTATAAGGGGCCAACGGAATATTCCCCACTCTGGGAAAATAAATACCTGCAAGAAATTCTAGCCATGGGGAAGTTAAAAGAATGGGAAAAGCTAGGTATAACTAGACTGGCGCAATTATATGAAGGTAATACATTGAAATCTTTTTCAGAACTGAGTAGAGAATATGCCATTCCAAATTCTCTGTTCTATACACGCCCTCCAAACCCAATTTAAGGTGCACCCGGTGAGATGGCACAAAATTTCCCATCTTCAACGGCTAATTAAGCCAGGGGTTTCTAAAGGCCTTAATTCAGAACTATACACGCAGATTAGAGTTAGATCCACAAGGGGAGAGAGGCTGGGAAAAAATAAACAAAGATAGGAGGAGGATGTAGGCCCTATAACAACTGAACAATGGGAACGGATACTGGAGTTAGGGACATCGGTGTCGCTCACCCTGTCACAGAGAGTATCCCATCTATTTTTAGTGCATAGAGCTTGTTACACCCCAAAGAGGATACACATGTTTGGAAGGAAACTAGATGACAAATGCCCTAGGTGTCAAATGACAGGAGACCTTATACACATGATGTGGAAATGCCCGAAATTATATAGATACTGGGACAAGGTATTAGATATTATAAATACAACCTTTGTGGTTGTTTTGAAACCAGAGGCCAGAGTTTGCTTATTGGGGTGTATAGAGGAGAGACATGAGCAAAGGGGCATCACAGTAGTGGTCATATGGTGCCTAATCAAGGCTAGAAAATTGATAGCACATAACTGGCAATTACAGAAAGCACCTACATCAGTGGAATGGGTTAATGTGATAAATACGACAGTGTGGAAGGAAAAGGTGGTTCTAACTAGATGCAGTAATTTTAATAAATTTAAAACACTGTGGAATGGGATAAATAGAAAAAATATGGTAAGAAGGAGCACGATTATTAGGGTATAAACAACAGTAGTCAATAAGATGGTATTATATAGTCCATAAATAAATTAATGAATGCTAGAGTATAGTCCAATGTCCAATATTGATCCAATCTATAGTCCAAAGACAAGTACAGCACTAGCGGCAGCAACCCTAAAGCGGAAGCAGGCTCTGAAATGTATGCAAGAAAGAAAAGAGGATGCGCCAATCTAAGTGCAGCAGAATAGAAAATTTAATAAAAAGGTGTATAACATACAGCCAAATGGCTACTCACAAAACAGGGGAGATACAAGGCATATAAGTAGTGCAGGGTCCGGTGTCACTAAGGGTGCTCAGCGATCCCTGGTCCCAAACCAAAATCCTCGGCAGACAAGAGAGCTGGGTGTGATGGAATTCCAGTGTCCCTGGGAGCCACGGGGAAGCAGGAAACGACAATCTAATCAGATCAGCGTTTTTTCTACACATTTTCTATTCTGCTGCACTTAGATTGGCGCATCCTCTCTTCTTTCTTGAGTAGAATGGGATGCCCACCCTAGAGAGGGGAGAATAATTTAGACCAGTAGCTAGAGATCAGTCCGACGTGAGAGAGAGAGAGAATAAGTAGAGATAGAGAGCCGCACTTTATAGATAACTTGGATAGATCCATTTAGAAGTAGGAGGGAGAGAGAGAATCGCGCGGTGGGGGCGCACAGAGGCACAGGATCCTGTGTCTCCGTGCGCCCCCGCCACGCGATCGCGGTGGGCCCGTGGTGGCCGGTAATTGAGGCCGCGGCTTTGCGGCCTTGTGAAGTCCCAAGCTCTTCCATCTGTCAGCTGGCGCCATCTGGTGGTGGCCGTTGGCATTACAAGTTAAACAGCAATTCTAATATGTCATGTTTCACTATTTTCACTGCCCTCTAATTATAACCCCCAAACATTATATATATTTTTTATTCTAACACCCTAGAGAATAAAATGGCGATCGTTGCAATACTTTCTGTCACGCCGTATTTGCGTAGCGGTCTTACAAGCGCACTTTTTTGGGGGAAAATGACACTTTTTTTTTTTTTTTTTTAAATCTTTTTTTATTTTATACACTTTTTTTATTTAAAAAATAAGACAACAGTAAAGTTATCCCAATTTTTTTTAATACTGTGAAAGATAATGTTACGCCGAGTAAATTGATACCAAACATGTCACGCTTCAAAATTGCGTCCGCTCGTGGAATGCCGACAAACTTTTACCCTTTAAAATCTCCATAGGCAACGTTTAAAAAAATCTACAGGTTGCATGTTTTGAGTTACAGAGGAGGTCCAACGATCGCGGCTATACCTCACATGTGTGGTTTGAATACCGTTTACATATGCGGGCGCTACTCACGTATGTGTTCGCTTCTGCGCGCGAGCTCGTCGGGACGGGGCGCGTTTTCTGGCTCCTAACTTTTTTAGCTGGCTCCTAGATTCCAAGCAAATTTGTCAAACCCTGATCTTGTTTACTGTTATTGCAGGGCGAAATTCTCCAATACCTCAAAAGGAGAAGATCAAGATCCCCACTGCGGGACAGAGAAACTCAAAATCAGTTTCACCGGAGACGTCACAACCACGACATCTCCCAGAGATACGGAACTCAGCTGCGGCAGAGACAGCAGGACCCTGACGTTCCAATGGTATTCATGCCTCCTGAGGTCGACCAGAACCAGTCAGCTCTGGGGAGCATCCAGAGCCCCCATCAGCTGCGCCAGAGACATTGGGACCCTGATGTTCCAATGGAATTCACGCCTCCTGAGGACGATTGGAACCAGCAAGATCCGGGGAGCATCCAGAGCACCCATCTTCATGATCAGCAGAGGGAGGAGCATCCTGCTTGCAGAGTATGACAACAACAATTGGAGGAGGAAGCAGAAATTCGCAAGCTACCCTGCTCTCACCAGTTTGATGCCGTTTGCCTCACTAAAAGGGCACAGGAGAATGATTCCACCTGTCCCATCTGCCAGGAAAGATTCCCTTGGCATATGATGGTAAGTGTCTAATACCTGTTTTTTTCTCCCACATTTTCAATACTGATAAAGGTGATTATATAATTTTCTCCAGCTAATTAAAAACAAACTTTAGTGGTTTCTGAATTTTTACTTTTGGGAAACTTTTAATAAATGTATTTTCTCTCTTTTCACATATAGTGTATGTAACGGTCACCACCGTTTACAACCTTCCATCACATCCAAGACAGCTTATCTACACTCCAACCGACAGGACCCGATCCCATTTCATTTGCCCAGAATCAAGACACAGCTCTGTGCTTGTTCCAAATGTAATGATACTTTAATGGTTTCTTCTCAGCTTTTTATACAGTACAAGGCATTAAAGCAACAATGATATCTCCCCCCCCCCAATCACACACTAAGGGTAATTACTAAACATTCCTTAATTAATAACAACAAAACACCTTCACACACTGAGTTTCCTAGGCAGACGTTTCGTCTCCGCATACAGCTTGACACCTATTCACACCTCTGAGCATCAATAGGTTTTAGACAGTGTTATCACACAATTAAAGGCCTTTCAAAAGCTAGCCTTATTTAACATATTAACAGTCTTCACAGAGAGAAGAGTCACTATTGACCGGTTGGGGTCACAATTAACCAACATCTTGCAGTGTCTCAAAATCCTGCAATACGAACTATCAGTGATATCCCATCTCATGTAATACATGAATTATGATTCACTTGCCACCCCATGCCCAAAGGGCACAGAGTGGACTCAGATCCAAGCGTTATCAGTGACGCTGACACAGGAGTATCCTCCATCCTCACAAAGTCTTTGGGTGTCACGGGCCATTCCGTTACAGTGTACAATTGTCATATTGAATATAATGGTCCCTGGATCACTCTGGGCCAGCCGGGCCTCAT
Source organism: Rana temporaria (assembly GCF_905171775.1). Taxonomy (NCBI): domain Eukaryota; kingdom Metazoa; phylum Chordata; class Amphibia; order Anura; family Ranidae; genus Rana; species Rana temporaria. The sequence goes on from NC_053497.1 coordinate 111,990,321, forward strand.
TTTCCATCAGCTTTGACAACGAAGAGCCAACTTTACAAGTATTTCCAGGTAAAATATTAATACAATTTTTGTTGCGTTAGCAGAAAAAAAGCCTTCTGCTGTGTGAAGGAATCTTGGGTTGGTTACAAAATGAAGAATAGCTTTATAACCATTCAGCAGGAACCGGACATTCGGTCAGTGTGTACAGCAGTCTGTACCAAAGAAGCCAATCGTTAGAAGGAATGTTGGGGTCCCCATGTCAGAAAACAATAGCACAGCAGGGGAGGTCTGTCAGTTTTTTTTTTTCAACCTGCTGGGTTGAATGGAAAAAAGAAATTGCAGTGTGTATCGGACATAAGAATCATGGCTGTTGATTTATTAAAATGGTCTGCTTAGCTGCCAGACAACATGCAGCTCTTAAAGGGCCAGTCCACACAAAAGTGAAATCTAGGTGAAGTGGAGTGAAAAGAAATCTCCCTAATGGTTCCCCAGAAAGCAATAAAACGCCACACACATGGTGATCAATTCATCCTCTATATCAGGGGTCTCCAAACTTTATAAACAAAGGGCCAGTTTATTGTTCTTCAGACTTTAGGGGGACCGGCAAGTGGCCAGTAGTAGTGGAAATTTTCCTGCCATCAGTGGGCATAAACATCATGAATATTGGTATTAGGGGAAGAAATAGTGCCCCATCGTTGGTATCATGGGGAGGAATAATGCCCTATTATCGGTGTCAGGGGGAGAAATGATGCCTCGCTGTTGGGTGTCAGTTGGACGAAAAGTGCCTCATTACAGCAAGAGGAATAGTGCCCCAAGGGCCGGATAAAGGCAGGCAAAGGGCCACATCTGGCCCCAGGGCCGCAGTTTGGAGACCACTGCTCTATATAGATATACAAATGAGTATATCATCTGCTGATGATCATATTTATTATGAAAATTAGAATTGCAGAAAGTTGTCCTGTGTTTGTCCTGCCCTGGAGTTCCTTGCTCTACACATCTGTAGCAGCAGTTACAGAGGGGGGTGTGTAACGTAATGACCCGTGACACCCAGAGACTTTTGAAGGATGGGGGGTACTCCTGTGCCAGCGTCACTAATGACTCTTGGGTCTAGGGTCACCCTGTGCCCCTTTTAGGCATAGGGTGACTGGGAAATATTAATTATAAATTACATTAAATGGGACATTACTGATAATTCATGTATTGCAGGAGATCTGGACAAATTACAGGTGATTTCATTCTGACCCCCAACCGGTCAATAAGAGTGTCTCCTTCAATGTGAGGACACATGCTTTTGAGGTGTTAATTGGGGCTGCTCCTAGACATTCCATTGTGAGATGCTAATTCAGTCCATAAAGGTCAGATGTCTCTTTTCAGGGGTAGGGAATTAGCATGTCAATTATGTTTAGTAGTGGAATGTGACTTGTCAAGCTGTAGCAATTACCTCCTCTAATTGCGGAGACGGGACGTCTGGGGGATGACTAATGATTATCTCAACTGGATGTCATTATCTAAAAAAATGTGATTGAAGCCCCATTGTGTGGGTGGAGAGTTCTTTGTCCCTGTGATTAACTGAAACATGCTGTACATTATATAAGAAAGCTAAGATACCATTAAAAGTGTTCATACATTTTGAATCCAGTACCAGAGCTGTGCGAGTCTCGGTTATTCTGAGGAATGGAATAGATCGTGTCTGTTGGATGGTTGGAGTGTCAGATAAGCTGTCGTGGTTGATGGAATGGAATATCGTAAACGGCGGTGACAGTTACAGTGGTGGCACAGCAGTGAGATGGTTCCATCGCCAGAAGAACAGCTACAAGGACACAGGACAATGGAGACACAGTATGAACGTCTGAAGCTCTCTTCCCTCATGGACTTACTGGAGAACCGGGGCAGACCGGCCAGCAACCGTAAGAAAAGGAACATTATTGCAGAACTTGTCAAAATGGATAGAGCTGAAAGGCCCAGCGTAACAGACAGGACACCCGAGGAAGAAAGTTTTGATCGGGCTGTTAAACGAGGACTGACACAGTATGGTCCTAATCCTCCACCGGAGATCGTAGACCTGGTTATAGCGGCTGTGGATGCCACTTGGCTACATAAAAGAGGTTCTGCAGCAGCATAAGTCACAGCAGCACCAACTGAAGAGAGAGGAGAGGTACAGATACCAGTCTCCATGGAAGAGGAATTCAGAAGGAGGTTACAAGAGATGCGGATACAGCACAGAGAACCAGTATCAGAGGAGGCCCTGCTGGGATGGTCGGATGCGATTCGTTGCCAACTCTGGAAGGAAGCGCTAGCTCTTGAGCAGCAACACCAGGGGAAGGTCCTCCCCTCCATCCATGTAAGGTACTGGCTGCAGTATGACGCACGAATGCCGTTATTGGGGGAACAACTGAAGCAGGAGTGGACAGCTGAGTTAAGCAGGCTGATCCGGGCAGAGATGCGGTTGGACGAAAGCTACAGAGCCCTCCGGTGGTATGTAGCCCAAGAGTGCCCGTGGTCAGCGGATGACAGCCCCACGGAAGGCTTTGACTATGATGGAGGATGTCCAGTGATCCTGACTTCGGGGATGACCAGGCGTGGCGCTTGGAGGACATAATGGAGCACAGAGAGGAAAAATTGAATGTCTCGGAAGGCCACTGGTTACAGGAAGATTTGGAGTTTCTGGCCATTCAGGAATGGGAGATGGAGATCACCTACAGACAGCTGCTAGACTCTGCTCAGCAGCAGGGTGGGGCCCCCGTTGCCTGGGACTATGCGGAATTTTTAGATGACAACTGTGAAATCCGGGCTGATGAATCGGCAGTGGAAAATCTGAAGATTGCCATTCCCAAAGCTGAAGCGGATGATGTGGAGTTCCAGGGGGCTAGGGCAGTTGGCTCATCCCCCCAGCCACAGATGGAATGGAAAATCGTAAACAGTGGTGACCGTTACAGGGTGTATTCTACATATTGGATACTAAATATATTTAGTAACATACAGAATACAATAAAAGGACATTCTACTACTACCGAGTACAATGTCTCAAGGTCACCGCTGTGACTTTATACAAACGAAAAAAAAAAAGTAAAGTTAAGAAATAACATTTGGAACGTGTCTTTAGCATTAGACAGGAGGAAAGTATCTCTAATTTACTAAACTTTATTATTTTTGCAGGCCAAGATTCTCCCATACCTCATACCAGAACTTTAATATGGACCTGTGAGCCTGAAGAACAAATGCTCCAGAGTTCCAGCAGAGATGAGAACCCTGATAGAAACGACTCTACGTCTGACCAGAACCAGGCAGAACCGGAGAGTGTCCAGACTCCACCTTGTAACCAGGAGAGCGATGAGCTGCCTGAATGCAGCGTCTGTTTACTGGAAATAGAAGAGGAAGACAAAAGCTCTAGACCTCCCTGTTCTTGCCAATTCCACGATGAATGCATCACCAGATGGATGGAGCAGAGCAGAACATGTCTACTCTGCCGCGCCAGGGTCAATCATCATATATGGGTAAGTGTCCTACATCTGTTAGTCTTTTCTATCACTTTTACTATTTATGAGTACTAGTGATTGTTTTTAAATATTTGGCAAAAACATTTAGAAATTATTTTGTTCATTAAGAACATTTTCTTTAAGAAACCCTTTGAAAGATCTAACCTTTCTTCTCTCACCTACTGTCAGCGTTTGATGTACCAAATTATGGACTGATGGCCTTTATCATCCCTGGACTATTATCATCTCTACAGCCACCAGTTAGGATGGACTTTGATCGTGAATCACTAACTTTACAAATTCATACACCCAGCAGAGATGAATAAGGGAACAATTTCAGCAGCAACTGGTAAGCCATGCCTGATCGAAGTGTGACTTGGCTAATTCCGATTTGTGTCTTTTCTCCCAAAACAGCCCGCCTTGACTATTGTTGGGTGACAGTGATTGTTTTGTTAGCTGGTAGAATTATTTAGAATTTTTTTTTTGCTGGTTAACTTCTTTTATGAAACCCTTAATACATGTTTCTTCTCTTCCCACAATTACAGCTGCTGAATTATGGACAGATGATCATCATGAAGTCCTCATTAAATACAGGAAGCACAGTAGCATATGGATTAGCACTCATGCCTTGCAGCACTGGGTCCTTGGTTTCTTATCCCAACCAGGATATTATCTGCATGGAGTTTGCATGTTCTCCCTGTGCCTGAAGGGGTTTTCCGCCTGGAACACCGGTTTCCTCCTACACCCAAAGACATGTTTTATAGGGTATTGTTAGTTTTGTGTGTATGTTTTCTGTGTATGTTAAGTACTTATTAAATACGGGAAGCACAGTAGCATAGTGATTAGCACTCATGCCCTGCAGCACTGGGTCCTTGGTTTCTTATTCCAACCAGGATGTTATCTGCATGGAGTTTGCATGTTCTCCCTGTGCCTGGGTGGGTTTTTCCGCCGGGAACTCTGGTTTCCTCCTACACCCAAAGACATGTTTTATAGGGTACAAAAAACAAGATAATACAGCGCTAATAACTTGACCTGTGAGAAATATATGTGAAATAAATGGCCAAAAAAAATATTAAGAGTGAACACAATAAGTGAATTGAGAATATAACATTCAAAATATCAGACCCATCCAAATGAATTAGTAAAGTGGAAAAGATAGTCCATAAAAAATCAGTGAATTGAGTCCAATTTAAGTGACCAACAGTATCTGCTCGTGAAAAGATCCTCCACCAGAGATGAAGTAGAAAGACACCCAATATGTGGGAAATGAAATCTCCTTACCAGAGAAAAAGACCGGGCTTTCAACGGTCTCATAAGGTATGAGGATGTTTAAAGTCTTCCCTGAAAAGACTATTCCAGACACTGCTACTAACACCAGCATAAAAGCTCCAAGGGACAAGATCCTATTCAGATCCACTCCAGTTTAGCAATTGGCGTTGATGTATTCATAAAAATAAAGAATGGTGGGAAACCACATAGTGCATTACTGTGTAAAAATTGATTTTAATAAAAACAAGTGTGCACTTGCAGCAAAGACTTGGTAAAATCGCATATGGGATATGGCGTGGAGAGGATGGCGCTTCCTCGACCCTCCGTTTACTTCGTACCAGCCTTCAGGCAGCCTATCCCCGTAGACGTCCGTATTGCGACGAAACGCGTAGGAGGAGCTTAGCCATAGTGACGTCATCACGTTAGACGGAGAGACACGTGACGAACGGAGGTACGAAGCAAACGGAGGGTCGAGGAAGCGCCATCCTCTCCACGCCATATCTCATATGCGATTTTACCAAGTCTTTGCTGTAAGTGCACACTTGTTTTTATTAAAATTAATTTTTACACAGTAATGCACTATGTGGTTTCCCACCATTCTTTATTTTTATGAATACATCAACGCCAATTGCTAAACTGGAGTGGATCTGAATAGGATCTTGTCCCTTGGAGCTTTTATGCTGGTGTTAGTAGCAGTGTCTGGAATAGTCTTTTCAGGGAAGACTTTAAACATCCTCATACCTTATGAGACCGTTGAAAGCCCGGTCTTTTTCTCTGGTAAGGAGATTTCATTTCCCACATATTGGGTGTCTTTCTACTTCATCTCTGGTGGAGTTATTAGCGCTGTATTATCTTGTTTTTTGTGCTTTTTTGTTTACTATGGTATTTAGTAATTAATACTGGCAGCTTTTTATTTCAATTTTACACGGTTATTTAATTGATTTCACACGTTAGCGCAGTGTTTTTTTCTGTTTACACAGAGAAATCCCTTTCCATGTTTTATAGGGTAGTGTGAATGATTAGATTCGAGTAGGGACTGGCCAGAGAGGGATTACTTTGACGCAGTTGGCCAGCTTAAACATGCACAGCAATGTGTGTGTGAACGAAAAATCCCTGTTTTTATGCAAAGTGTATTAGAAAGGATGTATAGCTGTGTAAGAGTGTTCATTTAGAATGTTCAATGTTAACATGTGGTCACACCCCTTTTAGCACCTGTTGGGATAGATAGGATAGATAGGATAGATAGGATAGATACAGTGCCTTGCGAAAGTATTCGGCCCCCTTGAACTTTGCGACCTTTTGCCACATTTCAGGCTTCAAAGATAAAGATATAAAACTGTAAAAAAAAATTGAAGAATCAACAACAAGTGGGACACAATCATGAAGTGGAATGAAATTTATTGGATATTTCAAACTTTTTTAACAAATAAAAAACTGAAAAATTGGGCGTGCAAAATTATTTAGCCCCTTTACTTTCAGTGCAGCAAACTCTCTCCAGAAGTTCAGTAAGGATCTCTGAATGATCCAATGTTGACCTAAATGACTAATGATGATAAATAGAATCCACCTGTGTGTAATCAAGTCTCTGTATAAATGCACCTGCACTGCGATAGTCTCAGAGGTCCGTTTAATGCGCAGAGAGCATCATGAAGAACAAGGAACACACCAGGCAGGTCTGAGATACTGTTGTGGAGAAGTTTAAAGCCGGATTTGGATACAAAAAGATTTCCCAAGCTTTAAACATCCCAAGGAGCACTGTGCAATCGAAAATATTGAAATGGGAGTATCAGACCACTGCAAATCTACAAAGACCTGGTCGTCCCTCTAAACTTTCAGCTCATACAAGGAGAAGACTGATCAGAGATGCAGCCAAGAGGCCCATGATCACTCTGGATGAACTGCAGAGATCTACAGCTGAGGTGGGAGACTCTGTCCATAGGACAACAATCAGTCGCATTCTGCACAAATCTGGCCTTTATGGAAGAGTGGCAGAAAGAAAGCCATCTCCTAAAGATATCCATAAAAAGTGTCGTTTAAAGTTTGCCACAAGCCACCTGGGAGACACACCAAACATGTGGAAGAAGGTGCTCTGGTCAGATGAAACCAAAATCAAACTTTTTGGCAACAATGCAAAACGTTATGTTTGGCGTAAAAGCAACACAGCTCATCACCCTGAACACACCATCCCCACTGTGAAACATGGTGGTGACAGCATCATGGTTTGGGCCTGCTTTTCTTCAGCAGGGACAGGGAAGATGGTTAAAATTGATGGGAAGATGGATGGAGCCAAATACAGGACCATTCTGGAAGAAAACCTGATGGAGTCTGCAAAAGACCTGAGACTGGGACGGAGATTTGTCTTCCAACAAGACAATGATCCAAAACATAAAGCAAAATCTACAATGGAATGGTTCACAAATAAACATATCCAGGTGTTAGAATGGCCAAGTCAAAGTCCAGACCTGAATCCAATCGAGAATCTGTGGAAAGAACTGAAAACTGCTGTTCACAAACGCTCTCCATCCAACCTCACTGAGCTTGAGCTGTTTTGCAAGGAGGAATGGACAAAAATTTCAGTCTCTCGATGTGCAAAACTGATAGAGACATACCCCAAGCGACTTACAGCTGTAATCGCAGCAAAAGGTGGCGCTACAAAGTATTAACTTAAGGGGGCTAAATAATTTTGCACGCCAATTTTTCAGTTTTTTATTTGTTAAAAAAGTTTGAAATATCCAATAAATTTCGTTCTACTTCATGATTGTGTCCCACTTGTTGATTCTTCAAAAATAATTATAATTATAGTTTTATATCTTTATGTTTGAAGCCTGAAATGTGGCAAAAGGTCGCAAAGTTCAAGGGGGCCAAATACTTTCGCAAGGCACTGTAGATAGATAGATAGATAGATAGATAGATAGATAGATAGATAGATAGAGATACACACACACACACACAGTATCTCACAAAAGTAGTTTTTGTAAATATTGTATTATATCTTTTCATGTGACAACTCTGAAGAAATTACACTTTGCTACAATGTAGAATAGTGAGTGTACAGCTTGTATAACCGTGTAAATTTGCTGTCCCCTCAAAATAACTCAACACACAGTCATTAATGTCTAAACCGCTGGCAACAAAAGCGAGTACACCCCTTTGTGAAAATGTCCAAATTGTGCCCAATTAGCCATTTTCCCTCACCGGGGTCATGTAACTCGTTAGTGTTACAAGGTCTCAGGTGTGAGTGGGGAGCAGGTGTGTTAAATTTGGCGTTATCGCTCTCACTCTTTCATACTGGTCACTGGAAGTTCCACATGGCACCTCATGGCAAAGAACTCTGAGGATAAGAAAAAATAATTGTTGCTCTACATAAAGATGGCATAGGCTATAAGAAGATTGCCAAGACCCTGAAATTGAGCCTCAGCACGGTGGCCAAGACCATACAGCTGTTTAACAGGACAGGTTTCACTCAGAACAGGCCTCGCCATGGTCGACCAAAGAAGTTGAGTGCACATGCTCATCGTCATATCCAGAGGTTGTCTTTTGAAAATAGACGTACGAGTGCTGCCAGTATTGCTGCAGAGGTTGAAGGGGTGGGGGGTCAGCCTGTCAGTGCTCAGACCATACGCAGCACACTGCATCAAATTGGTCTGCATGGCTGTCATCCCAGAAGAAAGCCTCTTCTAAAGATGATGCACAAGAAAGGCCTGCATACAGTTTGCTGAAGACAAGTAGACTAAGGACATGGATTACTAGAACCATGTCCTGTCGTCTGATGAGACCAAGATAAACTTATTTGGTTCAGATGGTGTCAAGTGTGTGTGGCGGCAACCAGGTGAGGAGTACAAAGACAAATGTGTCTTGCCTACTGTCAAGCATGGTGGTGGGAGTGTCATGGTCTGGGGCTGCATGAGTGCTGCAAAATGCACCTTTACTTGTGTGGACACAAATCTCCGAACAGGCCCTGTGCAGTCACCACATCTAAGGACTGTTAAAGTGATCGTAAACAAATATGTCATACTGGTAATTGGTATTGCACAGAGTAGCCTCGATTCTACACTTCTGGGGTCCACCAACAGCACTCTTGGCTCTTATCCCCCTTCCAAGTGTCCTCATAGCAAGCAACTTGCTATAGGGGGAACTCATGCAGGCTTGACCCAGAGCAGGGCTCTGTGTGCCCATTGACACACACAGTGCAGCTCTGACTCATCCCCTGCTCTTTCCTACCAGGTTTTGACTGACAGCAGCAGGAGCTGCCTCCATGTCATACATTAAGGTATAAAACCTTCTGCCTTTATAACCACGTTAATTTGCAAAATATAAAATGTTTGCTTCTGGGTTTAGATATGCTTTAATATTCCTAACAAACCGTAAATAACTACCAGCTAATGTGGAGCAATTCATGCTTACAATAGGGTTTTCTATAGAAGCAGTGAAGTTGTATAAAGCTGGGTTCAGATTTGTGCACAGTGGGAATGTGTACAAAATCACACGTGTTCCTGCAACGCACAAAAAACATTCCTATTGACAGCAGCACAATGGCTGTACGGCGGCTCGCGCAGGCTCAGTTGCGGGCGTGCACCCGCTGCACGAGCGTGCCTGCGGGTCGGGAGTACTCTATGTCCTCCGGCGGCCCGCGATTGACTTGTACACAGGCAGAACGGTAAAATGCCTATGTAAACAAGGCATTTACTCATTCTGACAGTTAACATGACAGGGATCTACTGTTCCCAGTGGTTGGGAACAGTGATCTCTGTCATGTCCCAGTAAATCCATCCCCCACAGTTAGAAACATTCATAGGGAACACAGTTAACCTCTTCCCTGCCAGTGACATTTACAAAGTAATCAGTGCCTATTTTTAGCTCTGATCTCTGTATAAATGTCACTGGTCCCAAAAAAAAAGTGTCAAAAGTGTCCAATCTGACTGGCGCAATCCCGTTAAAAAAATCGCAGATCACCGCCATTACAATTTACAAACATAAAAATGTGGGATATTTACTATAGCAAAAAGTTAAAAATAGTTTTTATTTCAAAATTGTCGCTCTTTTTTTGTTTATAATGCAAACAAAATTAAATCACAGAGGTGATCAAATACCCCTAAAAGATTTAAATATTTGTAGGAAGAAAAATTTGTTTGGGCACAACCGCGCAATTGCCAGTTAAAGTGACGCAGCGCCGAATCGCAAAACATGCTCTGGTCATTAAGGGGGTAAAACCTTCCGGGGCTAGTGGTTAATTACACCCCAACACACCTTGCTAATATACATTTTTGCAAAGTAAAAAAAAATAACAAACAGGTCATACTTTTGCACAGAGCAGCCCCGATCCTCCTCTTCTCAGGTCCCGCACTCTTGGCCCGTCCCCCTTGCCGAGTCCCCCATAGCAAGGTGTTTGCTGTGGGGGCATGTGTGCGTGCTTGCTCCTGAGCCAGCTCTCTGAGTCCATAAGACACAGAGCACAGCTCAGTCCCACTCCCATCTCACTGACTGTAATTGATAGCAGCGGGAGCCAATAGCTCCTGCTGCTGCATCTCAGCCAATCAGGAGGAAGAGACCCAGCAGAGCCTCGGGTCTCATGCATATGGCTGGATCGAGATCAGGCTTAGAGGGGGGGGCGGAGGGGGGAGCTGCACACTGATGGTTTTTTACCTTCATGCAAAGAATGTACGGAGGTAAAAAGCCTTCTGCCTTTACAAATCACCAAGAAAGGTCATGTACTTCCTTTCTGCGCATAGGGCAGCCTACTGAAATAAATAGGCTGTTCAAACGGGACACAATTAATCATGCAAAACTGCACAAAAACGCACACACCATCACACCTGCATAGGTATGAACAGAGTACAACTGGAGACTTGGCACGCTGCTCAAATCCCACTTTCTATGCATAAAGCTCTGAAGCGGTCAGCCTTTCATTTTTGATGTACATCTTGGCATAATTAAAAAATTGCCAATATGAAGACTGACATATACTTTATTATTAAAGAGGAACTGCGGTCTGCTCACATAATTTGTAATAAAAATATCTTTGCCAATCTGAAGCTTCCCTCCAACCACTTTGTATATTATTTTAGATATACTGTGATTCTGTACTTGCCAAAATATTCTGCAGAAATCTCCCTCCACTGTGTCTGGCTGCAATCATTTTAACTGTGGGCAGCTGAAGCTGCTGCCTGTTGACTTCCTGGATTTAGACAGAGGCACACCTCCAGCTCTGGCCCTCTTATGACGAGAGAGAGAGCGAGAGATGCATGATGTCATAAAAATTACTGAATTTTCGCTTTAAAAATCAAGATGATATTTCTGTGCAATATTTCAATAAACAGCGATTCATATTCAGAGCATGTTAGACACTACAAACAGATTAATGGAACCTCTTAACCGGTTGCTGACCGCCGCACGACGACGCATATACGTCGACAGAATGGCACGGGCAGGCAGATTAGTGTACAGGTACGTCACTGCCTCCCAGAGGGTGGGGGGGCTCGTTCGAGCCCCCCCAGGGCTCGCGGTGGTCGGTATCACTTCAGGAGCGATCCGTGATGAGGGGGTGGCCATCGATTCGTGGCCACCCCCTCACGGTCGCTCCTGGCGAATGAGAAGCTTCCCCTACCTGTGAATTGTAAACACAGGCAGAAGAAAGTAATGTCATCTCTCCTCGAGGCGGTCTTTTCGTCGGAGCTCAAGGAGAGAAGACATCAATAGTAAGTTGCACCAACACTACACTGACACTAGTACACATATCACCCCCCGATCACCCCCTGCACCCCCAGTCACAGTGTCATTGATTGCAGTGGTCATTTTTTTACTGATCACTGCATTTAGTGTCATTTTGTGACTGTAAAAAGTGTCAGGGATATTAGTGTTGGGTCCCTTTAGGTCCAGGGTAGCCCCCTAACCCCCCCATATAAAGGTTTAACCCCTTGATCGGCCCCCTAGGTAACCCTTTCACTTCCTGTCGCCAGTGTCACTAAGCGATCTTTTTTCGAATTGCCGTATTAGCGGCGCTAGGTAGCCAGTTAGTTATTTAGGTTCACCGCCAGGTTTTTATAGCGTCAGGTACCCCCCATATACAACCTAATAAAGGCTTTAACCCCCTGATTGCCCCCTAGTTAACTCTTTCACCAGTGATCACCGTATAAGGCTCCATTCACATCTAGGCGGACGAAATCGTGGCGTTTTGTCGCCGCAAATCGCGGTACAAATAGCGGCGTTTTGTACCACGATTTGCGGCGACAAAACGCTGGTATTGTCCGCCTAGATGTGCCCCAGATTTACCCCCTCTATGGAGATGCTTCCCATCTCCTAGCCGAACGCCGAAAGACGCCTGAAAAAAAGGTCCGGGACCTTTTTTCAGGCGGCAGGCGTTCGGCGTGGAGATGTGAACCATCTCCATAGAGGGACATGTGTTCTCATCCCTCTGGATTGACTTTTGGGCACAGATTGAGCCAGGAGATGGGGTGGCAAGTGAATCATAATTCATGTATTACATGAGATGGGACATTAATAATAATTCATGTTTGCAGGATGTCTTGAGATATCACAAGTTGTTGGCTATTCAATGTGGGGAAACATTCTTTTGAAAGGTGTTAACCACTTAACCCCCGGATCATATTGCTGCCCAAAGACCAGAGCACTTTTTGCGATTCGGGACTGCGTCGCTTTAACAGACAATTGCGCGGTCGTGCGACGTGGCTCCCAAATAAAATTGACGTCCTTTTTTTCCCACAAATAGAGCTTTCTTTTGGTGGTATTTGATCACCTCTGCGGTTTTTATTTTTTGCGCTATAAACAAAAATAGAACGACAATTTTGAAAAAAATGAATATTTTTAACTTTTTGTCATAATAAATATCCCCCAAAAATATATAAAAAAAAACATTTTTTTTCCTCAGTTTAGGCCGATACGTATTCTTCTATATATTTTTCGTAAAAAAAAAAAAAATCGCAATAAGCGTTAATTGATTGGTTTGCGCAAAAGTTATAGCGTTTACAAAATAGGGGGTATTTTTATGGCATTTTTATTAATTTTCTTTTTTACTAGTAATGGCGGCGATCAGCGATTTTTTTTTCGGTACTGCGACATTATGGCGGACACTTTTGACACATTTTTGGGACCATTGGCATTTTTATAGCGATCAGTGCTATAAAAATGCATTGTATTACTATAAAAATGCCACTGGCAGTGAAGGGGTTAACACTAGGGGGCGGGGAAGGGGTTAAGTATGTCCCTGGGTGTGTTCTTACTGTGGGGGGGGGGGTGGCCTCACTAGGGGAAACACTGATCCTCTGTTCATACATTGTATGAACAGAAGATCAGCATTTCCCCCGCTGACAGGACCGAGAGCTGTGTGTTTACACACACAGCTCCCGGTCCCCGCTCTGTAACGAGCAATCGCGGGTGCCCGGCGGCGATCGCGCATGCGTGCGCGCATGCGCCCCTAGTGGCCGCAAAAAGAGCCAACGTCATTGTACGGGCTCTCGCCCAGGAGAACCGACCTGCCGCTGTAGAATGACGGCGGCTGGTCGGCAAGCAGTTAATTGCATCTACTCCTATACATTTCATTGTCCATTGTGTAAAGGTGTTAATCCAGGTCTGCTCCCAGACCTCTAATTATGTATGCTAAATACTGTTTATGTGTGGAATGTACTTGTCGGAGACAGAACGTCTGTCTAGGGATGTGGATTGAGAAGAGATCATTGTGTGATGGTGTTTTGTTTGAGTTCTGTTAATGAAGGAATGTGCAGTGATTAGATCATGATAATTATAGGCCGGCGCCGACATGTCTAGAATGTTTAGTAATTAGCTCAAAGAATGTGATTGAAGCCCCCCCCCCCCCCCAAGGTGTGATGTGTGGGTGGGGACAGTTTGATTGTTCCTGTGCCTTGAAAACTGTATAAAATCTGAGAGAACCGTTAAAGTTGTATTACATTTGAAACCAGAAGCACAGAGCTGTGTGTCTCGTGTCTGGGGGGAATTCTTATGGGTCGTGTTTGTTTGCCTGATTGTGGAGTGTCGATAAGCTGTCTTGGATGGGATGGAAGGTCGTAAACGGTGGTGACCGTTACAGCTATCAATTAGGTTTTAGTGCCAGATAGGGTCTGCGTCACCCCAGGCAGCGTCAGGTTAGTGCCAGTAGCGCTAACACCCACACGCGCAGCATACACCTCCCTTAGTAGTAGGAGGACCCACCTCAGGGAGAGATGTCTACCTCGCAGGTGCAGGAGCCCGCTGGACTAGACCCGGACATAAAGGCCATGCTTCAGGCCTTACCCACCAGGATGGATATCGAAGCCCTGATACTGAGGCTCGAGGAGACGCACAGGAGGGACATACAGGAAGTGCAGGGAGAAGTCTCCACACTTACTGAGCGGGTGGCTTCGGGCGAGGAATCGGTGTCCTCCCTCGCAGACCGGGTGACGGCGTTGGAGCAGTCCAGGGACCAGCATCGTGAAGCGGCCATCACACTACAGCTCCATCTGGAAGATGTGGAAGACAGGAGCCGTCGCAATAATCTGCGGCTCTGTGGCATACCCGAACCCGCGGATGCAGAGGACGTGAGGGCCAAGGTGACCGAGATTTTTCGAGACGTCCTTGGAGACCCGGAGGCGGAGATTATGCTGGACCGGGCGCATAGAGCGCTTGGGCCTAAGCCGACGGACCAGAGCAAGCCGCGAGATGTAGTGTGCCGCCTGCACCGGTATGGAAAAAAGGAAGACATCCTGCGCCGGACCTGGGAGACATTGAAGTGGACGGGGCGCAGGTGCGAATCATGCCCGACCTTTCCAGAGCAACCCTGCGCCGAAGGGCGATGCTGCGGCCTGTGCTGGATCTCGCCAGGCAAACAGGACACACATATCGCTGGGGGTACCCGCTGGCGGTTACCTTTCGAAAAGATGCAGGCGCCTTTACATTGCAGACCGCATTGGATCTCCCGGCCCTCTTTCAATTCCTGGGCTCCGAGCCGATACAGGTACCGTACTGGCTTCAGTTCTTCCCCCGTCAGACCGGACGTTCAGGCGCAGCAGCTCACCGAGGACCCTTGATGCCGCGTCCGCAGAGAGGTAGACGGCGACGCAACTCTGCCAGAGAAGAGGCGGCACGTGAGTAGGCCCTGGGCCGCACATCCATAACTTCCACTTCTGCCTATACGCCATCCCTGCTGCAGAAAATTCCCCTCTGATCTTCACGATGTCCCCCCCTCCCTTTTGCCTCCCTGGGGAGATCAGTGACTGCCGGGTGCCCTAGATGGTTACCGTGGGCCCCCTCCCTGCCCTGATTGCCCCGTTTGTGGCTACCCCGTTCTAGGAACACTGCTGGTCGGGCTGGCCTTGGCGGATTCCCGCTTTCCCCTGATGTACCGGGGGGCTGCCCCCCCCACACACACACACTGGGCCACTTGGCAGAGTAAGACCTGCTTTGAACAAGGGTTATTGGCCCCACCAGCGGGTGTCCCCCCTCCCCCCGGGCACTGAACGGATCCCCTGATGGACCGGCCTGGACACATTTGAGGCCTTGCGGACTGTGGGGCTCCCTCTACTATGGTCCCCCTGAGGGATTAGGGACCGGTCGTAACGGACGGATCACAGGACATGGAGTCCAGGTTTGACTACCTCATACACTATTGGAGACACAGGCTTTGATGACTGGCCGGGGAGGAGGGTTTTTTGGGGTTTGCTGGGCTGTTTGGGGGGGGGGGGGTGTTGGGGTGAGGCGCAGCGATTTTGTACGCCGAGGTGTAAATGCAGCCTAAACACCCAACTAACTCCTCTCCCCACCACCTCTTCACCCCGCCACCCTCAACTGTCGTAAAGACAACCCAGTACCCCGACCCGTACAGCCCCCCCCCCCCAGATTCCCCCCCTCATCCCCCGCTGCACAGACATGGAGGATCTTACAGTGATCTCGCTTAATGTCAAGGGCCTAAATACGCCCGAAAAGAGACGCATGATGATACAAGACATGCGGCACATGGGTGCGGATGTGGTGCTCTTACAGGAGACACACTTTAAAGAATGCAACTTACCGCTGTTGAAAAACAGATTTTTCCCCATTGCACACCACTCTCAGTATTCAGAGGCCAAGTCCAGAGGGGTGTCTATCCTGATCTCGGTAAGAGTACAGTGGACACCCTTGGATGTCCTGACAGACAGGGAGGGACGGTTCCTCTTTTTAAAGGGCAAAATAGGTGACAAGAAAGTGACTCTCGCAAATCTCTACGCCCTGAATGTTCAGCAGGACGTTTTTCTCAGGAGGCGACTAGGCCAGCTCAGACGCTTCTCAGAGGGGCATCTGATAATAGGGGGTGACTTGAACGTTCCCCTAATCCCGACCGAAGACACATCCACCGGGAAGTCGTCCCTAACACGCGACACCATCAAACGTATTGGCGCTTCTCTTCACACTATGCAATTGATAGATGCCTGGCGGCTCTTGCACCCTGGAGACAGGGACTACACTTTTCTCCAAGCCCCATCAGACGTACTCGAGACTTGACTATTTTTTACTACCACACGGACAACTGGATGCGATTCAGGGGGTCACTATTGGGTCGATTACGTGGTCGGACCATGCCCCGATCACACTGAAATATGCGATCTTTGACAAAAACAGGGATCAGAAGCCAGTTTGGCGGCTTAATGAGAGCCTGCTACACGACACCGAGGTCATGGCGGAAGTGGTGATGGAATTGGGGCACTACTTCTCCACTAATGGCACACCGGACAGCGACATTGGGATAGTGTGGGAAGCTCATAAGGCGGTAATCCAAGGAATATTGATAAAACACGGTGCACGGCTAAAAAAGGAACGCTCGACAATTACATTTGCTCCTTGCCAAATTGCAAATACTGGAAACGACGCATAAAGCAACTCCGGATAGATAGACAGGCGCGGAACTTGACATCGTCCGCGCACAGATCTCGGATCTTTTACATTATAAGGCCAAGGCGGCACTGCAAACTTGCCGACATTTCACATACGAATCGGGCGATAAATGTGGCAAATTGTTAGCCAACACAATTCGCGCACGTCGACTGGCCTCATATGTTCCCCATGTATTGTCCCCAAAAGGACAGAAACAGGCTACACCCCAACAAATCACACAGGAGTTTCGCCGGTATTATGGCACCCTGTACAATCTGAACAAACCCCCCCCTACACGGGACATGATTAGAGACTATATTTCCACGTCCTTATTGCCCTCCCTGTCGTCTGAAGCTAGGGAGAGCCTGGAGGACCCCATTACCTTACCTGAACTTCAGTGTGCATTGAAAAGCGCCAAGCCCGGTAAAGCCCCAGGACCCGACGGCCTCACCATAGCATATTACAGGTCACTACTTCCATCAGTGGGTCAACACATGGTACGGTTGTTTAATGAATTGGGTGCGGGGAAATCCTTTCACGTTACCACACTGCAGGCCCAAATCTCTGTGATCCCAAAGGATGGCAGAGATCCCACTTATTGCCGCAGTTACCGTCCCATATCCCTTCTCAATACGGACCTCAAACTATACACCAAAATCCTAGCCTCCAGGCTTCAGAGCCACCTCCCACACTTAGTGCACTTAGACCAGGTGGGATTTGTGCCCACAAGGGAAGCCCGTGACAACACAGTCAAAGTACTTAATCTTCTACACATAGCCTCCTCCAGTAAGAGGCCTAGCCTGTTTGTGGGGACTGACGCCGAAAAGGCATTCGATCGGGTCGACTGGCAGTTTATGACTTCCACCCTGGAACATGTAGGCCTAGGGGAGAAAATGAGGAATTGGATAGCGGCAATATACAGGGGACCGACGGCGAGAGTTTGAGTTAACGTGGTATTATCTGAAGCTTTCCCTATCACAAATGGGACGAGACAGGGGTGCCCCCTTTCGCCCCTGCTGTTTGCGCTCTCCCTGGAGCCCTTTCTCTGCCACGTTCGCCAAAATCCTGAAATCAAAGGCATCCACACCACAGACGCGCAATACAAGGTCTCCGCCTATGCGGACGATCTTCTATTTACCCTCATAGAACCAGACACATGCCTTCCGGCTCTCCTGCGAGAGTTCGAGGCTTATGGCAAACTGTCTAATCTGAAAATAAACATGACAAAGTCGGAAGCAATGGGGGTAGGGATCCCACAACAACAGCTCGCCCGGCTTAGGAATAGGTATAGCCTGAAATGGACGACGGTAGCACTGAAATACCTAGGAACACATATACCCCCCTCACTCTCTCAGTTGTTTGGGCTGAATTTCCCCCCGCTCCTGACGGAGATACGGAAACTATTATCACAGTGGACGGGAGGACTGCACTCCTGGCTGGGTAGATGCAATATCCTAAAGATGACAATCCTACCTAAGTTCTTATACCTCCTCCAGGCTCTCCCGATTCATGTACCAAGTGCATACTTTAAGCAAATACACTCTGTATTTTCCCACTTTCTCTGGGCAGGGAAGAAATCAAGACTCAATAGGGGGATACTTTCACTCCCCAAACTAAAGGGCGGTCTAGCGCTACCAGACGTTAAGACATACTACCATGCCGCACATCTCGTCAGACTGATTGATTGGTGCCGACATAATCATATCAAACTCTGGACACGGGTGGAGCAGAGTCAGTGCGAGGCCCCTCTCCACCGTGCCCCTTGGTGTCACACGGCACTTCCTCCTGCCGTGACGAGACATCCTCTGATAGGGACCACGGTCAGGGTTTGTGCAGGCCTTTTTGAACGGTATTCCCTTTCATCGCGGGTCTCCCCCTTAGACCTATAGTGGGCCACCCACTATTTGGACCAGGCCTACAGGACAGGAAATTTCTTGACCTGGCGAAAGCGGACATGTTTCAGGCCTCACATTTTAGTTCTGGGGGGAAGTGGAGATCAGCGGCAGAACTGGCGGACCCTGACGGCGCGTACCGACTTGACTTTTTGAGAACACAACAGCTGAGACACTTTTTGAACAGCCTCCCGGCCCCTCCGACCGCCCAGACACCATTGACGACCTTTGAGGAACTGTGTAGTGAAGCGTGAGTTCTCCCCCATGCTCTGTCCCAGATGTACACAATACTCAACACCCCGGCAGGAGACTATCAAATTCCAGCCCTTACTAAGTGGGAGGGGGAATTGGGCACACAATTCTCGGCCAACAAAAAACAGAACATAGTCCGCTTCACGCGTAAATCGTCTGTATGCGCCAAAACGCAGGAGACGAACTACAAGATACTCACACGCTGGTATAGGACCCCAGACCTGTTGAGTAAACTGTTCCCTGACACCACAGCCACCTGTTGGAGATGCCAGCAGGATAGAGGCACTTTGCTACACGTATTTTGGTCGTGTCCACAGATCAGGGGCTTCTGGGGGGAGGTACACCGAGTCACCCAACAGTTTATGGGAAGTGTTGTGCCGGACGACCCGGCTTACTTTCTATTACACGCAAATTACTTATCACCCGGGGTGTATAAGAAGTCAGTGGTGCGCCATTTGTTGGACGCAGCCAAGGCATGTGTGCCTCTCCTTTGGAAGTCCTCTCATCCGCTGACCATTGCGATGTGGCTAAACAAAGTAGATGAGATCAGCCGTATGGAGGACCTGGTCCTCTCTAGCCAACAACGTCGAGAGACGTATTCGGAAACATGGCAGCTATACAACATCTTTAGATATTCAGAAGAGGGACAGAAACTCCGGGAAACAGATTAACATGGATGTGTCCCCTGTCTTTAGGATGATTTGACAGACCAGACACTTCATGGAAACCGAAAACTACTACACGCCCTTAGGGGCGCTTTTTTGTGCCTACCCTGTCTGTGCAGCCCGCCCCCCTCCTTATCCCCCCTCCCTTCTACTATCTCACTCTCTTCTGTTCTTTTCTTGAATTCTTCCATGCTACTCTATTGCTATATGAAAAAAGGAAAATGGGTCGGGAAGCCGGCTCGACCGGCCATGTTACTTATTATGTCACAAAGATGTAACATTACTATTCGGTTGGAGATTTGAGTGGGGTAGGATGACATTGCCTGTATGTCTACATGTAAAACTCACTGTTATTTGCCCGATACGGGATCTCTTTGTTTCCACTGTTGTAATTGTATGATGATGGTCCGCGAGGACTGGCTTTTTGTTGATAAATAAATAAATAAAAAAATATTTATGGGCAACAGGAACAGTATAAGAGGTTGAAGTGTCATTGCCACGACCAGCATCGAGAAGGAGCAGACCTGAGCCCCAAGTTCAGTGCGTTTCTCACCGCAAGGTGGTCAGCCAAGCTTCAGCGTCCGCAGGATTGTCAAAGCAAATCGCCCCATCATGCTGGACTCCAACGTGGCTGGGGTAGGGCATGCTGCACTCAACCACTCCATGCAAATCGTACTTGTACGTCGGTACCTTGATGCTAAATACCTTGACCTTGACGCTTGTTATAGAAGCAGCTAGCTGCCACAACCCTGGTATTTTCAGGAACGGCGTCTGTTTCTCTTCAAGATAAAATTGGTCTCTGCGGGAGATTTGCCAATAATCACTTTTATCGGTGGCGGGAGAGGGCCCCCCTCCCACCACGCTCCAGTCATCTCCGCCGGTAGCAGCGGAGATGGTCGCATCCGCTCCCCTCACTGCCTGGATGACGAGTGAGGGATATAGCTATTAAAGGGGATTTTTATTTGTTTTAACCACTTGCCGACCCAAGTCAGCAAAGTGGCATGTTACCGCTAAACAAAGTATGGGTACGTTGTCCACTTTAAGAACCACCGGGGCAGGCACGCACCTGCTGCACGGAGGGAGACCTGATGCACATGGCAGCCAGGCGTAATCCCCGCCGGCCACCCGTGATCATGGGCAGGAGAGCTAGAACGGGAATTTGTGTGTGTAAACACACAAATACCCAGTTCTCTCAGGGGAGAGGAGACATATTGTTTGTTCCTAGTAAGTAGGAACAGCAATCTGTCTCCTCCCACAGTCAGTCCCATCCCCCCCACAGTAAGTAACACTCACAAGGGAACACATTTATCCCCTTGATCACCCCCTAGTGTTAACCCCTTCCCTGTCAGTGACATTTACACAGTAATCAGTGCAATTTTTATAGCACTGATCACTGGATAAATGTCAATGGCTTACACCCATAACATTTAACCCGGCATTTTCCCCTGGTATGTCACCACAGTTCCTTGCAGATGGATGGCAACATTCAGAGATGCTGGCCCACCAATTTTATTGAGATTATATACTTCTAGAGCGCACCGCACTGACAGCAAACTCAACTCATGATCCCCCCCCCCCCCCCCCCAGACATATTTTCAAATCTGCCACTTTCTGCGAGAGATAGACCGTGACTCTTCAGTCTCCCGACCACTTACTCCCCAACAGCACGTGATCTATAATATATATAAAAACTTACTTTTCTTAGACACCCCCCTAACTCTGAGAAGTCCTGTGCTTCATGGGAAAGTGAACTGCAACTTGTCTTCACAGATGATCAGTAGAAACATATGTGACGGATCTCGGATACCTCAGGTGGGCATCTCCGCCAGACCTGTGTCTCCTGTCCTCCAAATGCACCCGCAGCCTGCAGATTCGCCAAAACCAGCCCTTAACCCCTCAATCATGAGACAAGCTACACATGTGTTGAGGGTTAAACAGTGGCGGCTGGTGAAGTTTTATGATGGGGGGGCGCAATACCCCGCCCTTCCACATTTGGTCCCTCCCACTTCTCATAAGCCACACCCCTTATAGAATCCACCACTCCGTCCCCTGTATTCCACTCAATGTCAGGAGTATACAGCTCAGCGTCACAGCACAGAGTATATAGCCCCAGCATCACAAATCATGGTATATAGCGCAGCCTTACAGATCGGTGCAAACAAACTAAAATATGACACTGTTAGTAATGAAGTACTCGAAATGGGCAGGAGATTACCAGAGACTGCGGACATACTGCACAAGATTACCAGAGACTGCGGACATACTGCACAGGATTACCAGAGACTGCGGACATACTGCACAAGATTACCAGAGACTGCGGACATACTGCACAGGATTACCAGAGACTGCGGACATACTGCACAGGATTACCAGAGACTGCGGACATACTGCACAAGATTACCAGAGACTGCGGACATACTGCACAGGATTACCAGAGACTGCGGACATACTGCACATGATTACCAGAGACTGCGGACATACTGCACAAGATTACCAGAGACTGCGGACATACTGCACAGGATTACCAGAGACTGCGGACATACTGCACAGGATTACCAGAGACTGCGGACATACTGCACAAGATTACCAGAGACTGCGGACATACTGCACAGGATTACCAGAGACTGCGGACATACTGCACATGATTACCAGAGACTGCGGACATACTGCACAAGATTACCAGAGACTGCGGACATACTGCACAAGAGTACCAGAGACTGCGGACATACTGCAGAAGATTACCAGAGACTGCGGACATACTGCGGACATACTGCAGGAGATTACCAGAGACTGCGGACATACTGCAGGAGATTACCAGAGACTGCGGACATACTGCAAAAGATTACCAGAGACTGCGGACATACAGCAGGAGATTACCAGAGACTGCGGACATACTGCAGGAGATTACCAGAGACTGCAAACATACTGCAGGAGATTACCAGAGACTGCGGACATACTGCACAAGATTACCAGAGACTGCGGACATACTGCACAAGATTACCAGAGACTGCAGACATACTGCAGGAGATTACCAGAGACTGCGGACATACTGCAGGAGATTACCAGAGACTGCGGACATACTGCAAAAGATTACCAGAGACTGCGGACATACTACACAAGATTACCAGAGACTGCGGACATACTACACAAGATTACCAGAGACTGCGGACATACTGCACAAGATTACCAGAGACTGCGGACATACTACACAAGATTACCAGAGACTGCAGGAATTACTTGTCCTGCGACTTGGGACTTAAATGTTGCATGACAAGTCGTACCCCATGATTTCCAATGAGAACCGTTCATATCTGTGCGACTTCAAAGTAGTCCCTGCATTACTTTGGTCCCACTTTGATGCAACTTGAGGTCCATAGACCTCGAGAATACACAGGCATTGCTTACAGTCACATCAGAATTGCAGTAGAATTGTGCAACTTTCAGACTGCATTAGCCTGAAAGTCGCAAGATTCTGCCACAATTTTTTGGTGCGATTTTGCAGCGACTTGAAGCAATGCCTATGTATTCTGGAGGTCTATGGACTCAAGTCACATCAAAGTGGGACAAAAGTAATGCAGGGACTACTTCAAAGTTGCACAGATATGAACAGTTCTCATTGGAAATCATCGGGTCCAACTTATCCTGCAACTTTCCAGTCCCAAGTCGCAGGACAATTTGCAAGCGGGGGGTGGTGTTGACGGCCGATATTTTCCCTGCACATTAAGTATAAAAAAAGTTTTTTTTTTTTTAATAACTGGGGGGGGGGGTGGGGTGGTCTGGTGGGGTAGTGTTACCGCCCGCTATTTGTGCTGTAATGATTTTTTACATAGAAAAGAAATGTTGTTAATAAATGGGTAAATGAATTATAAAAAAAAGATTTTTTTAATAACCGTTATTGGAAAAATCTTTTTTTTATAATTCATTTACCCATTTATTAACAACATTTATTTTCTATGTAAAAATTCATTACAGCACAAGTAACACTACAGCGGGCGGTAACACTACCCCACCAGACCACCCCCCCCCAGTTATTAAAAAAAAAAACTTTTTTATACTTAATGCTAAATTGAATCAAATATAAAAAATAAACTGTTAATAAGCTTAATATATTTAAATAATATTAAATAAAAAAAAAACATTGATTGGGGGGGGGGGGGGTTGTTGCCTGGCATTATTTTCGCTGAATATTAAATATTAAAAAATATTTTAAAAAAATATTACAAAAATATAGCAGGGGGGGTGGAGGGTGGATGCCAGCCGCCGAATATTAGATAAAAAAAAAGACTGAATAAGCGGGGGGTGGGGGGGGGGCCGCCGAATATTAAATGCAAAAAAAAGCCTTTGAATAAGCGGGGGGGGGGGGGGGGGTTGTGCCGGCGAATAATCAATTGAAACAATTTATTTGAATAAGCGGGGGGGGGGGGGCCGGCCGGCCGAATACGAACATACTTTGTGGAAATCGCAAATCGCGGGAGGGGTTGGATGCAGCTGTGATGCGGCAGCCGAAGTAGCGACAGGCAAGCTTACCTCGTCCACGGTCGGGCGCACTGAGCTCTAGCTGACCCGACGTCACTTCCTGTTTTTCAAGTGACGTCGGAACGAGCACAGAGACGGGCGGGTGCACACAGACAGTGTATGCACCCGCCCGGCCATAACTATACACTCCATCGCGCCGGAAGCAAATGGCGCGATGGAGAGCGCCACAAAGGCATATTTTTTGTGCCAATGTAGCGCCGCGTCTGCAATCCCGTGATTGCACAGACGTGGCGCTACTCTTACAGGACTGTTCCCGGCGTCCGGCGCGCGGACATAGAGCCCATAAGGCCCTTTTTTGGGAAAAAAAAAATTCTTAAAGGGACAGATTTAAAAAAAATTTTTTTTTTTTTTTTTTTTTTTTTACTGACTGTGGGATGGGGGGCGGCGCCCGGGCGCCCCTATGGACGGGCCGCCACTGGGGTTAAACATGCAGAGCATCAACTGTTTATTAAATACAAAACATACACTTTTACACACAATTAGGGACACCCTTAGCCTTGTCATGTAGGGGACAAGGAAGAACCAATGGGAACTGAACACTTGTACATTGAAACAGAAACTACAAATAAACATAAAAGGGATTATGGTAAGCAGGCAGCGCCTTCTTACACATGCCCTGCTGAGAGATGTCTCTAGTTCAGACCATTGTCTACCTGCCATAAACCAACACAATTAAACACAGCAACAAGAGGGGGGGGGGAGAAGGGATGTAGCATTACATCACATTACATTATGTCATTGCCAGCTTGTCCCCAAGTCTCTCAGTCTCTTCTAGGCCATAGTATGTGGATAGGAGGCCAGCTCAAAGTGCCTTCCAAAACACACAGTGACAGTGGGTTCTGTCACAATGTATATTCACAAGTCTCAACGTTTCTATCCAAGAAAATAATTACAAAACCATGACCCGATGGTACTGCACCCCAACAGTCCTGCACAAATACAACACTTCCATCCCAAACACATGCTGGAGATGAACCTTAGTCCTACCCCCGATTAATGCAGCCAGAAATGTGTATTCCTGCACACTGGCGATCCACCCAGATCCTGACCATCCCTGAATGGTTCAAGCGAGTTGGCAGAATCCCCAGCAAAATGTTCACATACCTGGGCATGCTGGACCCACTTCCAAACCATGGCTAGATCCTCTTCTCTGATTGGATTAACTAAACCAGACACCCCACATGGATCACTTATAGCTTGCCTGATCAATACATACCCAAAAATGTTCCTACATTCACTCAACATGAGACTTCCCACCCCTACCCAAGGGATGAGTATGGGAAGACCTCGGTCGACTTATTATTTTGCAACCTCATTATGAAGGGGGGACTCCCTCACATCCCCTCCCCTCACAATTGCACTGCATATAAGAAACATTAAACCCCTAGCGAATACTGAGATGACGAACCTATATACCTTTCTCCCCATGTTTTCCCATTCTTTTCTTCCTCTTCATCTCATTCCCCTACTCCATTTCTTTTCACCCTTTCTTTGCTACCTACCTTAGTCCAAGCAATTGAACCCCATCACAAATACTTGGGGCCAACCGGCTGATATGCTCGGCTGTTAACTTGTGCCTCAAATTGCTATACACTCTCATACAATCGGCTGAAGACCCAACCAAGCATACGGAATATGCTTAGAGCTCTCTTTTTGTCTTTTTTTTCTCTCTTCCCTTCCCTTAGCGCCTTCCCTCAGATAGAAGAACTGAAACTACTGTTTTGTTTTTCTTTTTTTTGTTGTAGTTTTTGCTACTCATCACTAGTTTAAATGTCGATGTTCCATTTGCCTTAATTTTCTACATGATTTACTGTTAGATTTCAGACCTGATAACTACTACATCTGTTGTTGTTTATGTACACATACCACAACTGTCTGATATGTAACCCAGAATGCATATTGCTATGTCATCGCCTATATGATACTGCTGTATCTCTGATCATTCCTTCCAATAAAAAACTTTTTTTTTTAAATAAATAAAATAAAATGTCAATGGTCCCAAAAATGTGTCAAAAGTGTCCAATCTGTCTGTTTCTTAAAAACATTTTTGGGGATATTTTTTTTTCAAAAATGTCGTTTTTTTTTTTTTGTTTACAGCGCAAAAAATAAAAACCGCAGAGGTGATCAATACCACTAAAAGAAAATAGGATTTTATGCTCACCGTAAAATCTCTTTCTCTGAGTTCATGGACGGACACAGCCTTAATCTTGACTTAGTGGGTATTAGCCTTCCATTAGGAGTTGACTAGGCAGAAACTTATCTAAAAGGTTAACTTATCATACACACCCCATAGCCCGCCCTCTGGGTATAACCCCCCTCTCTGCATCTCGCAGATCAATTTGTCAAAAAGTAGTACAAATATAAAAAGGAGGGGAGGGTGCTGTGTCCATCCATGAACTCAGAGAAAGATTTTACGGTGAGCCTAAAATCCTATTTTCTCTTTCGTTCATGGACGGACACAGCCTTAATCTGGACTTAGTGGGACATCCCAAAGCAGTGTCAAAATGAGGGGTGGGAACAGCAAAAAAAATAAAATAAACTTCACCCCAAAACAGAGCTCCTCAACTGAGGAGTTGTAACTCTAAACAGCCGCCTGCAAAACTTTGCGGCCGAAGAAGCATCAGAAGATGCACCCACATCAACTTGTAAAGTTTAGTGAAAGTGTGACCGGGCGACCAGGTCGCCGCCTTACACACCTGGGAAACAGACACTTGATGTCAGAAACCCCAAGATGCACTATTGCCCAGGTCAAATGCATCGTGATAGGGAGGCGCCCGACCCTTTATGGCGTAAGCCTGATCAGGATCAGTCGGGTCCACCTCGAAATGGCCTTTCTTGGGACCAGCCACCGAAATAAACAGTGAGTCTGAACTCCGGAATGGAGCAGTAACAGACCAGTATATTCTCGGAGCTCGGACAGCGTCCGAGGAATGCCACGTCGTCTCCTTAGGATTCAACGGAGAGGACACAAGTATGGCAGTACAATGTCTTCCTTGAGATGGAAGGTCGAAATGACCTTAGGGAGAATCTAAGGCTGAGAACGCAGCACCATCTTATCCTTGTGGAAGATCAGATAGGCAGCCTTTCATGACAAGGCTGCCAGCTCAGAACCCGTCTTAGCTGACATAACAGCCACCAAAAGGACGACTTTCTGAGAATGTGTCAACAAGGCAACTTCCCTAATGTTCTCAAATAGTGGTTCTGAGGCACCTAGAGGTCATGGCGTCAAGCCATTGACTGTAAGGCAGGATGACCTATGGGACCTTGCGACAGCAGATCCTCTCATAGCGGTAGACTCCAAAGGTGCGTCTGCTATTCAAATACCCACGGAGGTAGTGGAGGAGGGACCGGAGGGGCCACCTGCCGATCCCCCTGTAGAGATGTTCTCACTAGAGAGTGAGTCGCCAGGGGTCGCTGAAAGAAAAACAGCCAGGGCAGATATCTGTCCCTTAACCAATAAGTCTGTGGATTCCACTTCATTTCCTCGCAAAGAGGCTAAGTAAGCTCTCCAAGTGCGATAATAAATCCTCCTAGAGTTTAACTACCTAGCCTTCCTTATGGTAGGAATCACAGAGTCCGAAAGGTCCCGGTCTCTTAGTACATGGCTTTCAATAGCCATGCCGTTAAGCCAGCGACTGTAAAGCAGGATGCAGTATGGGACCTTGTAACAGCAGGTCCTCTCTCAGTGGTAGACGCCAAGGGACGTCTGCTACAAGCCGCACTAGATCGGATTGATTGAGGCAATCACCTTGGTGCTGATGCCAGGCCAAACGGGAGAGCCACAACTTGATAGTGGTCTTCCCCGACCGCAAAGCGCAGAAGTCTCTGATGCTTTGTGCATATGGGAACATGTAGATAGGCATCCCTGATGCCAGAAGGTCCCCCGGCTGGAGGGTAGTAATGACAGAGCGGATTGATGCCCTCCGGAATCCTTGTACCTTCACAAAGCAATTGAGGGCCCAGAGGTCCAGGATAGGACAAACGCCCTCCTTCTTTAGTACAATGAACAGATTGGAGTGAAACCCCTGAAACCAATCCTGTACTAGGACAGGGATAACCACCCCGCGTTCCAGCAGGTCCGAGGAGCCGTTAGTAGCTGGAGGTTGGAGGGAAAAAATCTGTTTGGTGGGCAAGATAGGAGCTCCATCTTGTACCCTGATGAGACTACCTCGCAAACCCATCGGTCGGGAACCCGAGATGTCCCCTGGGTCGCAAATTCGTGAAGACGTCCCCCCACCTGAGGGATGGGTGGGGGCAAACCCTCATGCGGACGTGGTCTTGTTAAGGGGTTTGTTGTTTGTTGCGAAACCAGGGACGTCTCTGTCCCTGAGCGGACATCTTATTGGCCTGTAGTTTTCTTCCCGCAGTGCTGGGCGGGCGCAAAAAAACGCTTGGGTGCAGTAAAGAAGGGCCCCTGTCGCCGACGTGGCTCCTTCCCCCTATAGGTCTGTGGGAGCAAGGTGCTCTTACCTCCTGTGGCATCCTTATAATGTCATCCAGGCAAGCTCCAAGGAGTCCATCGCCTATAAAGGGCAGGTCCATTTGGGCCTTCTTGGAAGCTTGGTCCGCCGACCAATTCTTCTACCACAGTAGACGGCGTAACACCACAGCCTGAGCAGAAACTCTGGCCAGCAGAGGAATAGTGTCCAAGGCTGATTCAGACACAAATTTTAGGCCCTGTACCAGTTGTTCCGCTAGGGCTACCTCGTGGGTGGAAGTGTTTTTTTTTTTTTAATCCACTTTATCTTTATTTTTTATTTTCTTATTTCATACATAAATATGCCTAATCTGCATCCGTTGCATTTCATTTGACATACATTTTACAAAAGGTTTACATTCCTATAATATTCCAATGTACGTCTCTATATTTTTGTTGTTGTTTCTGTAGAGCATGCCGGAGCTGGAGATACTGATAGAAGCCCCGTGGGGATAATTGGTATTCTCTACACAGCTGCTCGTAAGTTTTCAGTACCTCACCCTCATACAGCTGTGAAAAAAAAACAGGATTCCCCTCTTTTTCCAGGAAGTAAAGCCTACTAGATCCTGTAGCTCTGCATATCTAGGATTGTTCCATATTGGAGTGAATGGTAGCACCCCCTCTGTCCCCAAAGTTTTCCGTAGCTCCCCCCATACCTTTCTGAGGAGGGTTCCTGTGGGTGCTGTCTGTGGCATACTGGGCAAGCCCATCTCAAGATGGGAGGCTGCCTTTAATGAGGGAGCAGTACCAATTACCATATTTTTATTTGGATCCTCTCTTTATTCACATTTCCATCCCGCCAGCTGTTGTATCTGAGAGGCTAAAAAGTACATTTTGGGGTGAGGTACCGCCAATCCCCCCCTATCTTTTCCATATTGTAGAGTGGTTAAACTAATCCTAGCTACCTTTTTCTTCCATATCAACTCCCGCATCTGGGTATCAATTCTTTTAAACCATTTGTTCGATATCCATATCGGTGAATTATGGAAGATGTATAGGAGTTGTGGAGCCCATACCATTTTAATTAGATTAGCTCTCCCTACCACTGATAGGGGGAGTTTGCACCAGCTGTCACATTTCTCTCTTTGCTTTGCCAGTAGTGGACCCAGGTTCAGCTGAAGATATTCAGCCGTATCTGGGGAAACCACCACACCCAGATAGCAAAAACTACTTGATATAGTAATCTGCTCTGCTCCTACAGGTAGCTGCTCCCTCAATGGGTCTATGGGCATTAATATTGATTTGGACCAGTTTATATTAAACCCAGAGAAGCTTCCAAATTCTCCTATTATCCCCATTGCTGTTCGCAGCGATGCCGATGTATCACCTAAATATATAAGTAAATCATCTGCATATAAGGAATTGTTTTCCTCCCTCTGGCCCCTGCGAAACCCGACCACCTCCGATGCCATCGATGAGGTAGTACTGACGGGCACAGATGAGGTGGCACTGGTATGCGGCACTGATGGGCACACATAGGCAGCACTGTTGGGCACACATAGGCGGCACTGATGGGCACACAGGCGGCACTGATGGATACTTATGGGTGGCACAGATGGGCACTGATAGGTGGGCACTGGGCATTGATGGGCACTGTGGGGTGGCACTGATGGACACTGTGGGGCAGCACTGATTTTCCCAGGTTGCCAGTCAGTGCCCATTTGTGGGCACTGATTGGCATCTTTTTTTAATTTTTTTAATGCTTTTTTTTTTTTTTTCACAGAAGTGGTTAATAAACTTTTTTTCCGATATATATATCTATCTATCCATCCATCCATCCATCCATCCATCCATCTATCTATATCTATATCTCTATCTCTATCTCTATCTCTATCTATATCTATATCTATATCTATATCTATATATATATATATATATATATATATATGCAACCTGTAGATTTTTTTTAAATGTAGCCTATGGAGATTTTTAAGGGTAACAGTTTGTCGCCATTTCACAAGCGGGCGTAATTTTGAAGCGTGACATGTTGGGTAGCAATTTACTCGGCGTAACATTATCTTTCACAATATAAAAAAAGTACACTTGTGAGACCGCTGCGCAAATAAGGTGTGACAAAGTATTGCAACAACTGCCATTTTATTCTCTAGGGCAGGGTTCGACAAATCCAGGTCGCCATTGCGACTAGAAATAGCGTCCTGGCGACTTGGCTTGGAAGGTGGGCAAAAAATTGTTCCATAGGACCGGTGCTACGCGGACTAGGCCGAAGCCGCGGCCTTGCCTAAAACATCGCCTAAACATCCTGCTTGCGGCCTTTTCCCAGGATCGCTGCGGGCAGGATGTTTTAGGCGAGGCCGCGGCTTCGGCCTAGTCCGCGGAGCGCCTTTTCCCCAGGATCGCGGCGGACTAGGCCCCCACCTCCCCCGCCGCTCGATCGCGGGGGGCCTGTGATGTCCGGTAATTGAGGCCGCAGCTTTGCGGCCTTGTGAAGTCTCCAGCTCTTCCTTGTGTGAGCTAGTGCCATCTGGTGGTGGATGTCATTTTTCACTGCCATCCTCTTCCCCCCAATTAGAACCCCCAAACATTATATATATTTTTTATCCTAACAACCTAGAGAATAAAATGGCGATCGTTGCAATACTTTATGTCACGCCGTATTTGCGCAGCGGTCTTACAAGCGCACTTTTTTGGGGAAAAAAATTACACTATTTTTAATTTAAAAAAATAAGACAACAGTAAAGTTATCCCCATTTTTTTAATATTATGAAAGATAATGTTACGCTGAGTAAATTCATACCCAACATGTCACGCTTCAAAATTGCGTCCGCTCGTGGAATGCCGACAAACTTTTACCCTTTAAAATCTTCATAGGCGACGTTGAAAAAAAAAAATCTACAGGTTGCATGTTTTGAGTTACAGAGGAGGTCTAGGGCTAGAATTATTGCTCTCGCTCTACCAATCGCGGCGATACCTCACATGTGTGGTTTGAACACCGTTTACATATGCGGGCGCTGCTCACGTATGTGTTCGCTTCTGCGCGCCAAGCTCGTCGGGACGGGGTGCGTTTTCTGGCTCCTAACTTTTTTTTAGCTGGCTCCTAGATTCCAAGCAAATTTGTCAAACCCTGCTCTAGGGTGTTAGAAAATACCAGTTACACTTACGGTAGCTGTTTTTCTGTAAGTCTTACAGGACGGCACCTTGAGAGTAGACTGGCTCCACCTGACAGGAAACACAATCAGAAAGAGGTTTAAAAGCCCCGCCCCTCCCCGTGCACCTCAGTTAGTGATAAAGTAACCACCATAAGAGCACGGGAACCAGTATATAAAAATACAAACCATATAAATTCCTCAGGGTGGGAAATAGGCCTGCCGTCCTGTAAGACTTACAGAAAAACAGCTACCGTAAGTGTAACTGGTATTTTCTCAAGTCGTCTTCCAGGACGGCACCTTGAGAGATAAGCAAGTAACCCTCAGGCCTACCTTAGGGCGGGACCACTGCCTGCAGGATTCTTCTGCCAAACGTCAAGTCTTGGGGTGACAGAAGTTCCACTCGGTAGTGTTTGAGAAAGGTGTTCTGGCTTGACCACGTTGCTGATCTACAGATTTGTTCCACTGAAACTCCTGCTCTCTCTGCCCAGGAGGTTGCTATAGATCTCGTGGAATGTGCCTTGACTTTAGGTACTGTTTTGCCAGCCTTAATGTATGCTAATGAAATTGCCTGTCTTATCCACCTAGATATAGAGGCTCTAGATGCTTGGCAACCCTTTTTCTGTCCTGAAAAATTAATTAGCAAGTGAGATGAGCGTCTGAACTCGCTCACCCTTTCCAAATAACTTAACAAACAGCGTCTTACATCCAAACAGTGGAAGGTCTCTTCCCTTTCGTTCTGTGGATTTGCGCAAAATGAAGGAAGAATAATTTCTTGTGACCTATGAAATTTCGTTGCCACCTTAGGTAGGTACAGGGGATCCTGACTTAGGACTACCCTGTCTTCAAAAAGACGAAAATAAGGCTCTTTGATTGAGAGCACCTGCATGTCTCCTATTCTTTTGGCCGTAGTAATAGCCAGAAGAAAGGAGAATTTAAATGTCAACAGCCTAACCGGAATGCTGTCTATCGGTTCAAACGGAGGTTTGGATAGATGGTCTAGAACCAAGGTGAGGTCCCAGGGGGGAACCCTGGAGATTTGAATAGGGGATAACCTATCCCTAGCCGACAGGAACCGCTTGATCAGCGGATCCAGGGCAAGCCTCTTGTCTAAAAAGTAGGACAAGGCGGCTACCTGTACTCTTAAGGTTCTTGTGGCTAGTCCTAGATCAACTCCTTCCTGGAGAAATTCCAGGATGACAGATATTTCAGGTAGTGGGGCTTGCCTGGCTGCACACCAGCGTGAAAAAACCCCCCAGGTCTTAGCATAGATTTTCCTAGTGACCTCCTTATGACTAGCCAAAAGGGTATTTATTACCTTCTCCGAACAACCTCTCCGCTGCAGGTTCCACCTCTCAAGTACCAGGCCGTCAGACTGAAAAAGTCGGGCTCTGGGTGAAAGATCGGTCCCTGCCGCAGAAGGTCCACTCGGACCGGGAGAGGAAGGGGGGGAAGAACTGACCAACGTTCTAACATTGGGAACCAAGCTCTTTTGGGCCACTGGGGAGCGATCAGGATCAGCTTCCCCCGTGAGCGACTCAGTTTCTGTAGGACCCTTGGGATCAGACTCAGGGGAGGGAAAGCATAGGCCAGCTGAAATGTCCAGGCCTGGGCCAACGCATCCACACCCTCCGATCCCTGATCCCGGGAGAGGGAGAAGAACCTTTCTACCTTCCTGTTCTTCCTGTTCGCGAAGAGGTCTATCTCTGGGTTGCCGAAACGATGTCGAACCCAGTCGAAGACTTCTCGATTTAATTCCCACTCCCCCTGGAGGATGGGTTGGCGGCTTAGAAAGTCCGCTTCTAAGTTTAGGACTCCCCTGATGTGGATTGCTGAAAGGGAGAGGACTCTCTGTTCTGCCCAACTCAGAATTTCTAAGGACAGCCTTAGGAGGGAACGGGACCTGGTGCCTCCCTGGTGATTTATGAACGCCACCGTGGTTGCGTTGTCGGAGAGAATCTGTATTTCTTGGTTTATGACTCTCTCCTCGAACGCCTCCAAGGCCTTCCCGACCGCTAATAATTTGCGGAAGTTGGAAGAGGACCTGCTCTGTTGTCGATCCCAGCACCCCTGGGCCTGGAGACCCGACATGTGGGCTCCCCACCCCCAGGAGCTGGCATCCGTGGTTATCCTGAGAGGATTTGTCTGGTTCCATGGGAGGCCTTCCTCCAAATTCTGAGGAATGAGCCACCACCCCAGTGTGCATTTTACTGACTCCGGGATGCTGACCCTGGAGTCTAGGGATGAGTCCTTCCCGTCCCAGGAGGAGAGCAGGAAGGCCTGCAGGGATCTGTAATGAAGCTGGGCCCATGGGACCGCTGGGATGCATGAGGTCATCAGTCCCAGTAACCTCATGATCTGTCTGAGGGAAATTTCTATTGACCCCATGACGGACCTGACCACTGACCCGAGTCTCTGGATCTTGTCCTCTGGAAGAACCAGCTTTTTCTCTATGGAATCTATCAGGAATCCCAGATACATTTTTCTCTGTTCTGGGAGGAGAGAAGATTTTTCTCTGTTTACAATCCATCCCAAAGATTCCAGAGTAGTCAGGACGGTGGCCAGATCCGAGAGAAGGAGTTCTCGGCTGGGGTTGAAAAGCAGTAGGTCGTCCAGGTAGGGGACAAGGGAGATCCCTTTCAGATGTAGAAAGGCGACCACCTCTGCCAGGACCTTCGTGAAAACCCTTGGGCTGGAGGCCAGACCAAAGGGGAGTGCGGTGAACTGCCAGTGCTGAATCCCCTGAGGGGAGGCAATGGCAAATCGGAGGAACCTTTGATGGTCCCTGAAGACTGGGACATGGAGGTAGGCGTCCCTCAAGTCTATGGTTACCATAAAGACTCCTTCTAACAACAGTCCCTTGAGACTGTAAATGTTTTCCATGCGGAATTTCTTGTAGAGGAGAAAGGTATTTAAAGGTTTTAAATTTATGATCAATCGGAATTTCCCCGAAGGTTTGGGCACCATAAAAATATGTGAGTACACCCCCTGACCCTGTTGTCCTGGCGGAACTGGGATTATGACTGCCTGCTGAACTAGATCTGTGACACTTCCCAGAAGGGCAGCTGCCTTGAGGGGATCTTGGGGTAGATGAGTGAGGAGAAATATTGGGGGGGGAAGTTGGCGGAATTCCAATCTGTAACCCTCCCTCACTATTTGCAGAATGTGAGGACTCCGTGTTATACTCTCCCAGGCTGGAAAAAATTGGGAGAGTCTTCCCCCGACTCTTAAGTCACTTGGAGTCCTTACCTGCGGGTTTGGGATCGGGGAAAAGGATACCCCCTTTTGGCTTATCCTTTCCCGCGATCCAACGCTTATTAAAGGCCGATCTTCGGTCAGAAGGTCGGTTTTTATTCTGGGGGCCTCGAAAAAATCTTCTCCTGTTAGGTCTAGGTTTTGGGGGGAACCGTTTCCCCTTTTCTGAGGCCCTAGTTAGAGCTTGATCAAGTCCTGCCCCAAAGAGAAGAGTACCTTCAAAGGGCAGGGCACATAGACGGGTCTTGGAGGCAAGATCACCTTCCCACGTCTTGAGCCATACCGCCCTTCTGGCGGCGTTGACGAGAGCACCCGTCTTAGCAGAGGATCGGACTGTTTCAATCAATGCGTCTGCAAGATAGGCAACCGCACTGCCTATGACTGTAAGAGAATCTCTAATTTCTTTAAACTTGGAGGTCTGAGGTACATGCTCCAGAAGTCTGGTTAACCAGGTATCTGCATTCCTAGCGATGCAGGAAGAGGCTAAAGCGGGTCCAAGGGCGGCCGTATTAGCCTCCCAGGCCCTGCGAAGGGAGGTATCTGCCCGCCTGTCTAAGGAATCCTTTAAGTTCCCTGCATCTTCAAACGAGAGGTCAGACTGCCTGGAGAGTTGGGCTAGAGATGCATCTAGTTTAGGAGTTTTAAACAAAGTATTTTCTAACTCCTCCTTAAAGGGACAGCGCCTCTTCCAGGTCTTGTACCTTAGTAGTTTCTTTTCAGGCTCAGCCCATTCCCTCAGAACTATATCTTTAAGTGACTGATGGACTGGGATAACCTTTGGCTGGGGTTTGGCTAAACCCTGGTACATTCTGTCCTGAGGTGACACCAGCTCTGCTGGCTGCTGGATCCCCTCAGAGGCATAGACAGCAGACAGCAGACCCCCCATGTCATCTGTAGAAAAAATATATTTGCCTGATCTGGCATCCTCATCCTCAGAATGACTATCAATTACCCCATCTTCTGGAGCCTCTGAATCTTCGGTGTCAGATAGGAGAGACTCCCTAGCCCTGGAAACTCGTGGCACTGGGGTGGATGAGCTCTCTTGAGAAGAGGGGCCGGCTGCTATGGGCTCAGGATCCCTATTTTTTAAGGTGTCCTTAAATTCCTTTAATGTGGAGAGCATTTGGGATTGGACAGCTAGGAATTCATAATTAGGGAAGTTTCCTTTGCTGTCAATTTTTGTATGCATTTGGCACAAAGAAGTTTGGAGTAATCTGCAGCCAGCTTAATGCTACAGTTACCACACCTCTTGGTTTTGGAAGTGTGTTTTAGGGAGAGAATAGCAGCTTCCCCCTGGGCAGAAACCTCCTCCCCTGTAAGGGGAGAGAAAAATATATCACAGTTCAAACATCAAGTGTGAGAGGAGAGGAGAAGAGAGGGGGGGGGGGGGGGGGAGAGGACCCAGTCCAATATGCCCCCCTGACATTCTGAGGCAGACTCACCCTTGGTGGTGTCCTCGGCAGCGGCTGCTAGCGAACGATCCTCGCGCTCCATAGCGAAGTCGTGTAGGCGCCACTCTCCTCCTTGCTGCAGTGAGAACAGCGAGGAGCCGACGCCGCTGGCGGCCGCCATCTTGGTGAAGACCGGAAGCGGAACTTCGTCATCACCGCGCGCCGCCTGTGACGCGGCGTCGACTGCTGGCTCCATTCGAAAATGTCCCCGGGAGGACAGCACACCGGAGCCACGCTGAGGAAGCCCTCACACCCGCCCAGCAGGTAAGGGGTCCTGGAGGAGAGGGAACATGGCCACATAGGAGTACTGGGATAGCCACTATCCCAGGGATTCCTACAGAAAGGAAAGAAGGGGGGTATTGTTTGCAATCTTCCTCCCCCCCCCCATCACACGGGGAAAACCCCCCGGGACAGGCATTACACCTTTTAGCTGAGGCAGGGACGGCCCCCAGGACCCACTGCTCAGTACCCGGAGGGGGACCACCAGCCCCAGGCCTTAGGTCTGATAAAAAATAACAAACTGTTTCGCTGGTGGGAAACACAATCAATAACTGAGGTGCACGGGGAGGGGCGGGGCTTTTAAACCTCTTTCTGATTGTGTTTCCTGTCAGGTGGAGCCAGTCTACTCTCAAGGTGCCGTCCTGGAAGACGACTTGAGAAAAATATATATAATATATATATAATATGTTTATTTAAAGTAATTTTGTAGTAAAAAAAAAAGATTTTAACTTGTAAACACCAAATCTCAAAAAGAGGCTTGGTCCTTAAAGTGGTTTAAGAGAATTATAAAAAAAAAATATATATATTAGTTAAACCCACAAGTGTTTTTTTTTTTTTTTTTTTTTTTTTTAACCACTACTACTCCTTTATACAGTTTTTTCAAATTTACAAATGCAGCAATTTAGAACTTTTAGCACTTTTTAGCACTGTGGAAAACTTTTATGAGAGAGAAAAAGTGCACTTTATATACAACTATATAGTTCAGAACAAAATGCGGCCACGGAAGGAGGGAGGAGTCTAGGAATGGTTGTTAGACGGGAGCTCCGGCCAGCAGGTCTTCAGCGAGATGAGGCTCTCTATGCTCGATCTCCACGCTGCCGCTGCTGCTGACCCCCCTCCGCTGTGAGGCTTACTGTCTCACTCTCGCCCACCCGTCCAGTCTCTGCCCCCCCCCCCCCCCCCATACACCACCGGGTTGGAGTGTCGCGATCCCGGGTTAAGCTAACTCACCTGGGGTTTCTTGCAGCATTGTGGGTGAGGAAAACGCCCTACGTGGAGATCGCTGGAGCCGGCGGCAGCCGGGGAGGAGGAACGCCGTTGAAGGTGCCA
The DNA here is from genome assembly GCF_905171775.1 of Rana temporaria. Classification (NCBI taxonomy): domain Eukaryota; kingdom Metazoa; phylum Chordata; class Amphibia; order Anura; family Ranidae; genus Rana; species Rana temporaria. The sequence goes on from NC_053497.1 coordinate 112,027,862, forward strand.
GAGGGAGCGATCAGCCCCGTCTGTGCCTGTCAGTATCGAGGGGGGTAAGGTGGGAAGCAGCAAACCACTAAGGCTCCTTGGTGGTGATTGGATCGAGAACGGCCGGGTCCCCCCCCCCCTTGCTTAAAGCCCCCCCCGCTCCGCATTATAATTTTAAAGATGCAGATGCAGACAAGATATGTAAGTAAAACTCTTGTCACTCTACAAGCAGCGTCCATGAATGATAGAAGCAACAAAGCGTGAGTACCGAACTGTTACATGTCATGCTGTTATACTACTAATTGAAAAAAAAAAAACGAAGGAGGTATCTGGACAATGTTAGAGAGACAAGTAAATAATGCGCAAAAGTACACAAAAAACTTCTGATGTCAAACACAGCATAAATGTAAAAGCAAAGGGAAATGGGTCAAGAGTCAAGAACTGACAGTTTAGGATAAACTGATCAATAAGTCTGTGGTTGAAATGTAATGGGTGCACACTTCCAGGGCTGCCATCAGGGAGGAACAGAGACCATGTTCCAATATCTAGAAAAAAAGGTAAGGAGAGAGGCGCCTCTGGGTGTGGTAACTTAAGACAGTTTAATAGTTAAAACAAGCACATGTGGTCATTACACTCACATTTAAGTAGTATAAGGCAGGCATGTAAAGGTTTCTTTAAGGCAAGGTGAGCTGTCATCCGATGAGGGAAATTCCTTTGCCAGTCAGAGGGAGCGCTGTGCGGGGAGGTCACTGCTTCATCATGATGACGATGGGCGTCCATAGGAATGGAGATGGTTCTCAACCTCCAGACCTCGGGTTGAGAACCATCTCCATTCCTATGGACTCCCATCGTTTGATGAAGCAGTGACCTCCCCGCACAGCGCTCCCTCTGACTGGCAAAGGAATTTCCCTCATCGGATGACAGCTCACCTTGCCTTAAAGCATAGTTTCTCAATTCCAGTCCTCGGGCCCCCCCAACAGGTCAGGTTTTCAGGATTTCCCTCAGATGAAAAGGCTGTGGTGATTACTAAGGCAGTGAAACTGATCAAATCACCTGTGCAAAATAATGGAAATCCTGAAAACCTGACCTGTTGGGGGGGCCTGAGGACTGGAATTGAGAAACACTGCCTTAAAGAAACCTTTACATGCCTGCCTTATACTACTTAAATGTGAGTGTAATGACCACAAGTGCTTGTTTTAACTATTAAACTGTCTTAAGTTACCACACCCAGAGGCGCCTCTCTCCTTGCCTTTTTTTATCTGGACAATGTTATTCTGCTCGGAACGAACATAGAATATTGAAACATGGAAGTATCACTACATTAGCTTAGATGTATTCTATTCCTCTGGTTTATTCTCTCTCTCCCACAAATTTTTTCATTACTTAAGCCAGCAATCAAATCTTTAATTGAATGCAAGGTAGAAAGCTGTCACTTTGGTGTATATCGCCATCAGGACTGTTGAATATTGCATTTTTTTATATTACTTCAGCAAGGAGAGTGAGAAAAGAAAAAAGGCAAAGAGAGAGAGATAGAACTATAAGTGTTAAATTGATACGCGACTAAGGACTAACGGATAAAGTGTGCTTGGCGGAAAAAGAGGAAAGAAAAAAAGGGGAAAAGTAGAAGTGGATCTTTTTTCCTATCTTTTTTTTATTTTTCCCTCCCGACATATACCGCATACATACCTACTGAAATACAGATGCTATAGCTGGTAATTTTGCGCTACAAACTATTCAATAATAATCCTCCAAGAATCTTGTTGACGCAAAACTAACGGGAAGTCTAAATACTTAAAACTTAAATCCTATATCTCAAACATCAAAGCACGATCAAAGGTCGGATCTTGAGAGAAGCTCAGGGGGAAAATGATGATACTTTGGTCTGCATAAAAAATACAGACATTTCAGATAAAAATAAATAAATAAATAAATAAATAAATATATATATATATATATATATATATATATATATATATATATATATATATATATATATATATATATATATATATATTTGTTGGTTATTATCTGCCCCTACCGGCCCAGGAAGTCCTTCTATTAAGGGGCCCCGGGTATCCTTCTGTCCCCACTATCCCTCTTTTCTTCTTCCTATTAGACCTCCCCCACCCCAGAGATAAGCGAGTATTTCAGTTGCATGAACTGGGTTAATGGTAAAGCTGTGGGGGAACGGGCTAAGATATTAAACACAAAGGCAGAGTGAAACCGAGCCAGCCATCTAGGTCAAAAAATGAGTACAAGGGCTAGAGGAGGGAGAGGGGGGGGCTACATCAACCCCCCGATTAAGTCAAAGTCCGGGCCCGATGAATAAATATGTTACTCATGGGAGTGACGGAGACAAACAAGTAGCTGAAAAACAACAGGGTGTTAAAAACATCCAAATGGAGAAGGAGAAGAAGACAGACAAGACAAAAATGGCTCCAAAGAATCCAGTAGAACAGGACCCATTTTCTGAGATTAGGATGGACTATGAGATTGAAACAGAAATCGAACAGAGAACAGACGACGAACAACAAGATAGATAACTATTACCAACAAAAATTGAAATACAAGGTATGTTTGCTACGCTAGAAAAATCACTTAAAACACAAATTGAGAGAATGGAGAGAAATATGGGGCATATGTTGGAAAGATTGGAGGAAGCGGAAAAAAAAAAACGGACTCCAACAAAAACACCATTAGAAAACTGGAGGAAGAAATAAAAGCCATAAAAAGAGAATAGGAACAAGCGTATAAACTAGAAGACCAAGAGAACAGAGATAGAAGGAAAAATATCAGAATACGCGGAGTTCCAGATTCTTCTCAGTCAGAAAATTTACCAGAAATAAGAAAAATTTGTAATCCACTACTGGATAGAGAAATAACTTCCCCACTAAGAATTGAACGGGCACATAGGATAAGAAGGCCAAGAGAAATACCAAAGGAAAGTCCTATAGACATCATCATTGGATTTGAAAGCTGGGAAGAGAAAAATCAACTATGGAAAAATCTGAGAGGAAAATCCCCAATAAAATCATTCAAATATACCAGGACCTATCCCAAGAGACGCTTAGAAGAAGAAATTTAAGACCATTACTAAGGGTGCTGCAAGAGCAAGGATTACAATACAATTGGGGTTTCCCTGCATGCCTGATCGGCAGGAAAAACGGGGTTACGGCAAGACTAAGATTCATTGAAGAAATACCAAAATGTTGTCAAAAACTAGATATTGCTATACCCACCAGTTAACAAAATGAAAACATAAATTGGGGGATGAGGGGAGGGGGTGGGAGAAGGAGGGGGGAAGGGGAGTACAATGGGGATCTGTAAAAGAGTAAAATATAGAAAGAAAGAGATCTGGGGCCCGGAAGCCACGGGAACACAACGGTGTCAATCCCCTAGGAATAGGAGACACAAGATCGTGGCAAATAGCTCTCCACCTTATAGATAGGAGCATAAGAGTGCCAAAGGGGGTGCAGGAGGAGATGCTCCACAACAAGACCAGAGGGTCAAGGTTCCATCAAGGGAGGGGGGAAGGGGGGAGGACGGGCGGGGCAGGGAGGGGGGGATGGGATGGGGACTCGGATCTGTGTGCCATATAATAAAATATATATACCTGCTCGAGAAGCAAAAAAAAAAAAAAAAAAAAAAAAAAGACAGATATGACAAATATAAACTTTATAACATCTAATGTAAGAGGCCTTAGCTCCCCGGGAAAAAAAAGGCATATGGTATTAAGAGAGGTGGAAAGGTATTCTGCAGAAATAGATTCCGCTGTTAGACTTTATTCTCGGGTAGTTCCAACCTGGTATTATGGTGACTCTCCAAAGAAGAGAGCTAAGGGGGTTGCCATAGTAGTAGGGAAGAACATTTCTTTTACAGTAGAAGATAGGAAAGTTGACCCAGAGGGTCGCTATTTGTTCCTGAGAGGGGTTCTTCAAGGGAAAAAAATATACCCTTGCAAACATATACTGCCCTAATAGACACCCTCAAAAATACCGTAGGGGGATTTTGAACGCTCTAATGGATTTTAAACAGGGTTATGTAATCCTAGCAGGAGATTTCAATCTCTCAATGGAATATCATCTTAACAGTACGTCCGGTGCACAGAAGCGAGATACTAAACAACTGCGAATACTAAGAAAAAAAATGTTTAGTCACTGTTTAAATAGATCCATGGAGGATCACACACCCAAACAAAAAAGATTATACATATTACTCGTCTGTGCACGGAACATACTCAAGATTGGATTATATGATGGTAGACCACGAGTTACTGGAAGACGTGGTTAAAACTTCAATAGGTATAATAGCAATTTCAGATCACGCTCCGGTAATAGTGACAATAAGATTCAAAGAGATAGAGCAAAGAAAAGGAACGTGGAATCTAAATGAAGAACTCATAGAAGATACAGAGGTAAACAAGACAGTAAAAAAAAGACTTGGAACAATACTTAATTTTAAACAACACACCTGAAGTAAGGCTACTGTATGGGAGGCCCATAAGGCATACATTAGAGGGAAATTAATTTCTATAGGAGCAGGGAAAAAAACAGAGTTAAATAAACTGGAGCAAACACACAAAGAGCGAGGAGAAAACGAAGTACAGCAGGAAATAGTGATAAAGAGGGCCCAGCTCAGAGACTTGATGAAGCTTGAAACTAGAAATATATTCAAAAATGTCATAAAAGAGAGGTATAAGTGTGGGAACAAACCAGGGAAATACTTAGCAAGAATATCAAAAAAAAAAAAAAATACATAGAAAAAAATAAAAAACCAAGAAGGCCTTATGAAATATAAGACCTCTGAAATTGCGAAAGCTTTCCAGACTTTCTATAGTACATTATATTCAATTCGAACCAATGAAACCCAAGAGCAAAAAGATATCAGAAAAAGAAAAATTAAAGAATACCTAAAAGAAATTAATTTACCAAAGATATCTCAAAATGATATTGAATCCCTGGAGGCTCCAATAACTCAGGAGATTTATAAAGCCTTCCAGGAAATACCAGGGGGTAAGAGTCCAGGCCCGGATGGCTTACCGATTAAATACTATAAAAAAATTTAAAGAACTGCTGGTCCCAGAGATGTGCAACCATTTCAATAAAATAGGAGAGGAAGAAGAAATAAGAAAATAATCGCTTCTTGCCAATATCTCTATTATTCCTAAAATAGGAAAAGATAGAACTTTGTGTTCCAACTATCGACCAATAGCATTGCTAAATACAGATCTAAAAGGTATATGCAAAAATATTGGCAACAAGGGTAAAAAGTTTAATGCCCGAATTGATAAATACAGATCAGGCTGGTTTTGTAACAGGCAGAGAAGGGAGAGATAATAGCATAAGGACCTTATTGTTATTGCAACAAGACAATAAAAAGAAACCCCCAGTCGTACTCATGTCATTAGATGCTGAAAAAGCATTCGACAGTCGACTGGGGGTTTATGATGGAAACCTTACAAAGCATAATTTATGAAATGGGTAAGGAATCTATATAGCCATCCGACGGCAAAGGTGAAGGTTAATGGGAGTGTGTCATCTGTGTTCAAAATGAAAAATGGAACCAGACAGGGCTGCCCGCTCTCGCCCCTCCTATATGTAATAACACTGGAACCACTATTAGCAAAAATCCGGACATGGGGGGGGGGGTGAGAGTGGGAGACGACGAACACAAGGTGGCGGCGTATGCAGACGACATACTCTTATATTTGACCAAACCTAGAATTTCCCTCCCCAACGTTATAAAGGAAATAAAAAGATATGGCGAACTTTCCAACTTTAAAATAGACCCGATAAAAACGGTAATCCTGAATCTGGGTATAGATAAAAGAGAAGCAGAAGAATTGCAGAAAGAATTCCCATTTACATGGGAAAAATAAGCTATAACATACTTAGGAATAAAGATCACACCAACAGTTGAAAAACTTTATTTGGCCAATTTTGTTCCTTTAATCAATGAAATCAAACAAGATTTGAAAAACCTTGCAAGAAAACTTACCTCCTGGATCGGTAGGATCAACGCTTTTAAAATGATGATACTATCGAAAATTACCTACAAATTTCAAATGCTCCCTAGAGGAATACCGCAAAGTTTCTTTAAGATAATTAAAACAGTAATCTTGAAATATATTTGGGCAGGCAAAAAGGCCAGAGTAAGCTATACATTGTTGAGCATGAAAAAAAAAAAAAAAAAGTGGGTTGGCGCTCCCCGACATAAAAAGATATTATTTTGCTGTAATATTAGCTAGGTTAGTAGAATGGACAAATACACACACTAAAAAGAAGTGGGTACAGATGGAAGACACAATAAGTATGACACAACTAAATAGAAATGTTTGGATACCACCGAAGATTAGGAAACTGGGCACAAATACACACAGCATAACAAAGAATGGATTTAAAATATGGGACACAGTATGTAGACGGGAAAAATGGGAATACAACTCCCCATTAATTCCACTAGCAGGCACAATTTTTTTTCCCCCCAGGCAATAAGACACGGTTTGGAAAGCAATTGGGTGAGAAAAAATTTAAAGATATTGTCACACGGGGAAAAATAAAAGCAAGACAAGGCATAAAAAAGGGAGAAGGGGGATCAACACTTGAGTGAATGGGAGTATTTACAGTTGAAACACTTTGTGAGCACTTTACCACAGCCGATTCGGGATGACAAAACATTACATCCAATAGAAAAGATATGCAGCATAGATAAGCCATTGATACATGGTATATCAATGGAATATGAACAGAGCTGGAGACTCAGGAAACATTGCCATTTGTAGAAAAATGGGGAAACGATTTGGGTAAAAGGATCGACAAATCACAAATGATAGGTGCAGTGTACAACTACGCCTCAGATATAACTACTATAGAAGCAAATTACAAGTGCATGGTCCGATGGCATCTGACCCCACTAAGAATGAGTAAAATACATCAAAATAACTCAGAGCTCTGCTGGAGGAACTGTAAGCAAAAAGGGAACAACAATGCATATCTGGTGGGACTGCCCGAGAATACAGGAATATTGGGAAGAAGTTTTGGAATATACGGAGGAAATAACAGGGGAGAGGATCTCATGTAGCCCTTTGACTTGTCTGTTTCATGGAACAGATAAGCCAAAAAAAACAGTATGGAACAACTCTGGTTCCGGTGCTGCTAAATGCAGCAAAGGGCCTGATCTCAAAAAATTGGTTATATCCAAAAAGGCCATCAATTAAAGAGTGGATAGAAAGGGTAGATTATATAGCAGAAATGGAGTACCTGGCTCGAGGGGAGGTAGGAGGAGAGGACAGATAGAGTGGTGTGGGAGAAATGGAAAGCTTTTAAATTTTCTGAAAAATTCGTACAAGGTATGACAGAAATTGACAGGTGAGAAAATAAAAAGTGATAAAGGTTGCAGGGCACACAGATCCGGGAAGGAGGGTGGAGAGAGGGGGAGATGAGACTAGCCACAATATTAAGTCTGTATCTCCCCGACGGGTTGAAGTGAAAGAGCATAACTGTTGGTTCAAAATTGATAATTGTGCAATTGTACTAAAAAAGAAAGAACATAAATTATATCTATCTATCTATCTATCTATCTATCTATATATATATATATATATATATATATATATATATATATTTAATAAAGGGGAAAAAATAAAGAACCACGCATGATGCAAAGCCACAAAAGAGACGCAATGGGCGGTCGAACCGTGAGCAAGTCTCGCTGCCTAGTGTTGGCGGAGTCTGAGGTGGAAAAAAAAAAAGCTCAGAACAAAATGAGGGACAGATGAGGAGGAAAAAGGAACAGAGGCACTTTGTTCCAAATCGGGCATAATCACTCAAAATCAGGGACAGTTGGGAGCTATGCAAATGTGGTCACAGTAAAACAATGATATTTAAATAGGGGGTGTGTGGATGGGTCAGTGGGAAAAAATCCTCCCTTACAAACAGCTATAAAAAGATAGCTGGTGTCAGTGGTTACTTATCTGAGAGGCAGAAATTTAGCTTATTGCTCAGGGAACCCGCAGCAAACCTTTGAAGAAACCATGGGGTTTCCTCTAAACTCAGGTTGAAAAAAGTTGAATTAGACACTTCAGCACCAACAACTGTTACTATTACCAAGATGAGGGTAACAGCACCACCGTGTGGCAATCCTAGGCTACTGTAAAACATACTTCTGATTAATAAAAAATATATACGTATGTTGCAGCTGTAATATATTATAATCCTAAAATGTGGTGGCTGTATTAATTTATTTTTTCCTGGTAGCTTTCCTTCCAGTTAAACATTGTCTGTCTAATGCCTTGTACACACGATCGGAATTTCCGATGAAAAAAGTCAGACGGAATTTTTTCATCGGATATTCCAACCCTGTGTGGGCCCCATCAAAAAAAATTTACGTCGGAGTTTAGAAATAGAACATGTTTTATTTTTTTCCGATGGAAAAAAAATCCTAACGTAAATTTTTCTCGGCTCGTCATAGTGTTTTACGTCACCGCGTTTTGGACGGTCGGAATTTGGTCTGACAGTGTGTATGCAAGACAGCTTGAACGAAAAATTCCATCGGATTTTATCCCATCGGAAATTCCGATCGTGTGTACAGGGCATAAGGGTTTCTCATTGTGCTGCATCAAGAGAGCAGCATCAGTCCCTCTGGACCTGGAATTGGACTACAAACGCCTTCCCCTCTGCAGAACCGAGGAAATCTGTAGTAGCTGTCTCTGACAACAGTTGGCAGACAGCACAAGAAATTATCAGCCAACAAGACTACCAGAACCAATGTATCAATTTTGCACTCAAACTGATATAACTGAACACTTGGTTTTAAACAGACCAAAAGGGAGCAAGTATGAGAAGTTCACAGTTAGGATTTACATGCACTTTAAGACAGATATGGGACAGTTCATCTCTACTTTTTAATTAACCTTGTCTTGCAGAGTTAGCCCCGTTGCATATGTGACATAACTATGCCAATGTATAGATTAACAGCTTTTGAAAAGAGGTTGGGAAACCATATTAGCAGTAGTAGTTCAAGTTTAATTCCAGGACAGAGGTGATAGATGAACTAGCAATGAATCCAGGTGATATTTATCCAGGGGGAGCGGATTGTTTTCTATGCAGAGTCGTCCCAGACTTTGCATGCTCCTTCCCCAGCTCTAAGAAAACTCTAGAAAAACATCCAGGTATAGTTGCCAGATCGTTAAAATTAGTTCCAGGCTAAACCTAATCTTAAAAGGCAAATTCAACATTTTTTCCTAAATTCCAGCTTCCTTATGTACCAGTATGCCGTTAACCATTTCCATCTTGGGCCAATTCTGATATGTATTTCATACATGTAAAAATCTGTATTTTGCTAGAAAATTACTTAGAACCCCCAAAACGTATATAATTATTTTATTTTTTTTAAAGCAGGGACCCTAGGGAATAAAATGGTTGTTGCAATTTTTTATGTCGCACAATGCTTGCACAGCTATTTATCAAATGCAAATTTTCAGGAAAAAAATACACTTTAATGAGTTTTAGTGCATACAAAATATACAGTGCATCCGGAAAGAATTCACAGTGCTTCACTTTTTCCACATTTTGCATAGGCCTTAGAGCGCATTCGAAAAGTATTCAAAACTCTATTGCAAAATCGTTGGAAAAAGTCACTGCAAAGCTACTGGCATTTTTATAACATTTTAACGTCCAGTGTGCACAAGTTTTTTAGCGGTTATTAGTGTTTTTTTGTGTTTTTCCACGTTACCATTTATTTATTTTTTTGAAGGAAAAAAATAATATATATTTTTTTTAATGGATCGAAAGCGTTGAAAAACACTGGTGAGCAAAGTTTTTGAGCATTTATCGACATTTATCAGCGTTAGAGCATTTTTACAGCTGAAAAAGGTCTCTCAGAACCCACTAGTTTGTTTTTTACTGCTCAAAAACGCCAGTGCCCAAAACTGCTGATAACAGCCTATGTGTGCATAGACACATAGGATAACATGATGGAGAGTTTAATGACTGTAGAAAAAAACATCTACAGCCAAAAACAGCTGCTGTAAAAATGTCAAAAAACATCCAGTGTGCATGAGACCTTATACCCAATGTTTTGTAAAACGTAAAAGATGATAGTATGCCGAATACATAGATACCCAACAAGTCATGCTTTAAAATTGTGTATGCACATGGAATGGAGAAAAACGATAGTACCTAAAAATCTCCATAGGCAAAAGCCTTTACAGGTTACCAATTTAGAATAAAATTGCCAGAATTATAGGTCTTTCACTAGAATTATTGCTCTTGCTCCGACATTTGTGGCAATACCCCACCTATGGTGCGATCACCGTTTACATATGTGTGTGGGACTTACGTGCACCTTCACATTTGTGTGTGAGCATGGGAGGAACGGGTGCTTTAAAAAATGATTATTATTATTTTATTTTTTTATTATATAAACTTTTTTGCCATCACAAGGGATGAATAACATCCCTTGAGATGGCATGGGCTTTTACAAGTTCTCTTTATGGAGAAAACTGGGGTCCATTAGACACCTTAATCTCTCCTCTTGCCACAGAATCTGATCAAACCAAGATCTGTTTGATCAGATGCTTTAACAAGCCAGTAATGTCTTGGCAGCCAAAAACAGAAGTGACAAAATCCAAAAAAAATAATAATAATTCTGACATCACAGTGGGAGGAAAATCAGTTTCTATTCCTGTGTCCAAGGAAGCCAAATGCCGGTGGTCACTTCCTTACCAGGCTCCTTGATGGGTCAGTTGAACCTGGTAAAGGTAGCGGCTAATCCCATTCCACTGCCTGTAAAAGTGACCCAGTGGCTGTATTGTAGCACTGATCACTTTTACCTAAAATAGAAAACGCCAGCTGAAAACAATACCAGGATCATGACTGTATCTGCAGTTATGATGCCAATATAGGGATGGGAAGTGGTTATTTTTTATTATTTTTTTTCCCTGCAAAATGTAAAAGAAGGTTTGTTCTAGGATAGGCACTACCTCTGCTTCTAGAGCGGGGATATGCAATTAGTGGACCTCCAGCTGTTGTAGAACTACAATTCCCATGAGGCATAGAAAGACTGACAGCCACAAGCATGGCACCCAAAGGCAGAGGCATGATGGGACAACAGCTGGAGGTCCGCTAATTGCATATCCCTGCTCTAGAGTGTCTCCTATCGAAAACTCTTCCATTGCTTCCTACTCCATCCTGGTTTTTGGGTCGGGAGATGGCTCCCACCCTCCTTTGTAGTTTCCTGTGTTCCTGATGTCAGCGAGCATCGTTCTCCCGCTATATACAGCCATCGATAGTTATGTAGCTTCGTGCAGATTATTAATTTTGCAGTGTGTGCAGGAACTGAGCAATAACATACCAGCCTATGTGCAGCAGAACCGTAGTACTGAAAACAAGAGACGTGTGTCCCTAGAAGTCTGTAAAATGTAGCTGCTTCATCCTATTATATAGTTTTGGTAAATATAAAAAGGAAATTGTATAAATCAGATTGTATATAGGGTGTAACATATCCACCAGCCCCCGCACCTCCCAGATGTGGCAGGCGGCAGGGATCTTCTCCGTCACACACTGCAAAGAATGCAGCTGTGCGGGGCTCTGCCCAGCTGTTTCACTCATTCACCAAAAAAATTGTGAATTGAAAACTACAAGCTCCGGCAGCCTTTGCGGCTGTCAGCTTGTATTTCTCAATGAACTACCACAGTGCTGTTGAGCACTGAGGTAGTTCATTGATGCTTCCTCCGAGTGTGTAACTGCTTGGCCGTACAATGTACATTACATAGTTGATGGTAGATCTAAAAGAGATTGTACAATCAGATTGTATAATGTATGGTGAACTTTACAGACCTCAAGGGACACACTTCTCTTGTTCTCAGTACTACGTTTCTGCTGCACATAGACTGGTGTGTGATTGCTCAGCTCCTGCACACTCTGAAAAACGAACAATATGGATTCAGGTTACATTAGTCTGCACATCCGTCTTCGGTTCAGTTCACTTTTCATCTGTTTTGCATTCATTTTTCACATGTTCTTATATTTTACTGTTGAAGAAAATATTAAAAAGGTGACAAAAATATAAACAAAAAATATGTTCCTTGCCTAAAAATGAACATAAACTTGGATGTAAATGTATGTTACGTCCGTTTACAGCTGTCTGCCTATACCAGTGTTTCTCAACTCCAGTCCTCAAGGTGCCCAAACAGATCATGTTTTCAGGATTTCGCTCAGATGAAACGGCTGTGGTAATTACTAAGGCAGTGAAACTGATCAAATCACCTGTGCAAAATATGGAAAGCCTGAAAACATGACCTGTTGGGGCGCCTTGAGGACTGGAGTTGAGAAACACTGGCGGATTATATACACATACACATTGTGGTTTAGTGTGGATCTCTCTGAAAAAATAATGTATCAAGACTGAATGGTAGTGTGAAAGGGCCTTAGTTCACATCTATGCGGTTTTTGGTGCTTTTTGCAGATTCGCACTAAAGTTCGTTGAACATGGTTTCCTATGGGACACATTCACATCTATGATTTTTTTTTTTTAGCTGCTGCGTTTTTGGAAAGGGTCAGGGACTTTAACTGCAAAACCGTACTTTTTGCTTTTTTGGTTCAACAGACTTCAAAATGTAGAAGCTGCAGAAAAGCATGCAATGGGTTTTTGCCACAATTTCCTTTTCTTTAATCTACCCAACAAAAAAATTTGGTCAAATCGTTTGTGCAAAACGCACAGCAAAAAGCACTGCAGAAACATTCAAAATCAAACTGCATAGGTGTGAACTGAGCCCTAGGCTACATCAGTTTCTCAACTCCAGTCCTCAAGGCGGCCCCAACAGGTCATGTTTTTAGGCTTTCCATTATTTTGCACAGGTGATTTGATCAGTTTGACTGCCTTAGGCCCCTTTCATACTGGGGCGGGAGGTGCAGTGGCGGTATAGTGCCGCTAAAAATAGCGGCGCTATACCGTCGGAATTGCCGCGAGATTCGGCCGCTAGCGGTGCGGTATTAACCCCCGCTAACGGCCGATAAAGGGTTAGGGTTTTTTCTCTCCTGACAGCGCATCGCCTCAGTGTGAAAGCCCTCGGCCTTTCACATTGAGTATGCTGGGCAGGAGTTTTTCAGGCGGTATAGCAGCGCTATTTTTAGCACTGTAACGCCTGAAAAACTCCTCAGTGCGAAAGGGGCCTTAGTAATCACAGCCATTTCATCTGAGGGAAATCCTAAAAACATAACCTGTTGGGGCACCTTGAGGACTGGAGTTGAGAAACACTGGGCTACATGCATGGAGGTAGCTTGTCAGCGTCACATCTCAATGTTTTTAAAGGACCGAGCATCCAGCAGCCTATTAAAATCTATGATAGGCTGAAATAGACAGCAACTGGATGCTGTACCAAGCCATACTCTTGTTTCGGGCCATGTGCATTCAGGGGCGTATGACCCAATTGCAGAATTCTTGTGTTCAGGCACACATACGTCTCAAACCACAAGTGCCACTTGGTATGGCGTCTAGTTACCAAATTTTTCAGCCTGTGAAAGATTTTCACCAGTTGCAGGTAGGAGATAGATGTTGCATCTGTGCCTCCCAGGTGCCCAAAAATGCCAGGGTCTGACGCTGATAAGCCCAACTGCCCATATGAATGAGACCTTAGATGAAAGCTTTCTTCATTTATTTTCAGCAGTCATTTTTGTTTCACTACAAAATATTCAAAGACGTCCTCAAGTTGTTATTTTTTGATGGAAAGTATATGTACTGTATGTAACCTATAATCTAGTTTTCATTATGTTTGGCTTCAGGTCTGATACAGTTTCCTTAATCGCATGATTATTTGTTATCTGCTGCAAAAATTCTTATCTGGAAATCCTGCCAATAACAACACTTCCTGTTGCAAGCTGACACTGCAAAGATTTGGCCATAAAGCGGAGTTCCACCCACCTAAAGGATATTTGTAATAAATTTGCATTTCTTGTACATTTTTTTTTTTTTTTGGCTTGCTGAGCGCTTCTATCTTGACTGTGGGCAGGTAAAGCCCACTAGGATTATGTTCCGGGATATGTTGCTGCTGGCTACCCAGCATGCACCTCCCGATCATGCGCATTACACACAGGGCATAACACAGGGATTTTAGCTGGTTGTCATCACAAGGAAGGAAGTGTCATAACGAGATGCAATCCTGCGGCAATGCCCACTGACTGGGAACGACAACACATCTCCCAGGAGCACAGGCTCCACAGTAATTTACATACATTGCCGCAGCCCCGAAGGAGGCAGAATGCATCAGACATCCTAGCAACGAGCAGTAAGGAGAAGGAAAAAAAAAAAAACTTGACAAATGTTGTTCAACTTGCAGAAATGTACTGATTGAGATAAAATATGGGATAGAAAAGGTCCTGGACCGCCGCACTCCTTGAAACAATGTCTTTATTATTTAGCAAAAGAAGTTCAAAAAACAACCAAAAACAATGCAGTCAAAAATAAGTGGACAAAAGGACAAAGGTGGCTGACATGTTTCACATCTCTTGATGCTTCCTCGTATGGGTGGAACTCCGCTTTAAAATTATCAGCTTTCTCAGCCAGCTGTGTGCATACCTCCAGTTGACCATTGTGTTGCCTCAAAAATGACTACAGCCTGCATTGATAAGCTTTGGGCTTGTGTAGATAGCATCAGTTGGAAAAGCTTCTGAGTTTGTGGGAGGCTGTTTCCAAAAGGTAATAAAATATTTGTGGCACAAATGCAAATTATTCATGTTTGCCTTTAAATACAGGGCAAAGCAATAAATGCAAATCTGAGTATATCAGAAACTGAATTGCTATAATTCCCGTGCAGGCCATTCAACTACCAGAAGAATGTAAACAAAGCCCTACCAAGTATGTCCTCTAGTTGGACCTTACGCAATGCTGAGGACTGTGTCTCCAAACCATGTGACAACACTGACCACCAAGTTCCTGCCCTGTCCCAAGAGGTAGAAAAACCGAGTCACATGCTCCTCCATACACTGAACTACGTGGTATTTTTCTCTCAGTGGCTGAATAAAGAAATGGAAGAAAAAGGAAAGTTGTGTGGTGTTGGGAAAGACAAAGCTTAAGTTTTTAATATCACGCAGAATGACTTCTCAATCACACAATGCACAAATCTTTTTTTATTACATAGATAAAAAAATACGATTTTTAACATATCATTAAGACCCCCTTCACACTGAAAGCGTTTTACAGGTATTTTAGCGCTAAAAATAGCACCTGTAAACTGCCTCCCATGCCTCCCCAGCGTTTGCAGGACAGAAAAAAAAAAAAAAGTCCTGCAAGCAGCGTCTTTGGGGCTGTGCAAGAGCGGTGTATACACCGCTACTAAACTGCCCCCTGCCATTGAAGTCAATGGGGAAAACATAAGTCTTTTTTTTTTACTTTCATAATGGTAAATATAATAAATAGATGGGGGTGAATTTCCCTAACCAGGTTATTGAGGGCAACAAAAAACAAACAGATGTTCTAATCCCTCTCCCCTCTATCCAAAAACTGAAAAAATAAAAAGGAGTCTTTAGTTATACTTTAAGGTCAGCACATATGCAATAGGCAGGGGACTATTTTATAGAGAGAAACAAAAGTATTTACCTGTGAAGAGACTGCTGCTTGTGATCTCTAGATGGCTGGCGTTTACAGGATGGCCCCATTCACACGGTTGTACCATCCATACACCCATGTAATGGGGCGTCTTTAACCTCAGGGGATGTATAGGTGTTCTGTGTAGGCAGCCTGTTCAAATCAATGAAATGCAGGCAGCAGCATGGACCTCCATGGTCACCTCTGACTGCATCTGTGTGGGACCAATGCACAGATCAGAAAGCAGACAGATTGTTCTGATCCATACATCATCAGTCCCACATGGATGTACAGTCAGGGATGAACCTGGAGATCGGTGCAGCCACTCACCTGTCAACTTGACCAGACTGCCTGCAGAGAACACCTGTGCGCCTCATGCTAGCGTAGACAGCACTCTGCGCAGGTGCATGGCTCGGTAAACTTGTGCGTGGCCTATATGTATCCCCCTCCCCTTTTAGTTTCCAGTATGGTGCAGCTTGTATGATTGATAGATAGAGATTCATTTTCAAGAGATTCATTTTCAGTCTCTCTAAAGACCACCAACCAGAATAAAAACAGTCCCACACAATCACAGCAATAAAACAAAACTGCAGATAACCAACATCCAGTTTTCTTTCCTTCTTCCATAGGAAGTTGGGATAAACAAAGATTAGCAATGGTCGTTGACTCATGTGCTGGGAAATGGATTAATCTAATTCAAAAGAAGGCTGCCCTCACTTGTCAGAAACCATCTTTATAATTGAGAACATTGTCTCCTTATCCACCATAAGGTCAGTTATCTGGTCGTCAACTGCATCATGTAACAGATTTATCTTCTGGGCTTGGGAGGGATGCCGTTTCGTTGTGGTCTTGATCTGAAACTTCTTCTCTTGTGCTGCTCTCAAGCATGAGCTCCAGGGCCTCTTCACCTACAACACGATGAACTTTCTCCCCCTTGGCTGCTAAGATTTCTTCAATATTCCTTCAGTGCAACAATACCAAAAAACAACCCAAATCACAGAAAGCACTTTTTTTGTTTTTTACACAATGGTGTTGTAATCATGTACATTCTTTAACTTTTATCCTCAGTTTTTAATCATGGAAAAATTGCGTTCTATAGTGACCCCGTTGCAGAAAAATTTAGTAGAACCTGCAAAGATATAGTTACCTGATCAGGCAAACGCTCATAGAATCTTCCCTCTGCTGCAGAGCTACGCCACTCAAGGAATCTTTACACTTCCGGGTTTATCCAGTGCCCCTTTTCCTCTGTTTCCTTCAGTTCCCCCTACAGCACACGTTAGAAAAATAGGGTGTCAGCAGGGGGAACCACAGACGGTGGCAGGTTAAACAGGCGTCCGAAAACCCAGGAAGTGTGTCGGATGTAAAGATCATTCAGATGTAGCTCTGCAGCAGAGCGAATATTCCATAAACAGGCACTGGCCTGCATAGTATAAAGTATCTTCCTTTACTGGTGGAGAAAAAAAAAACACAACACATTCAGGACTCCCTTTTAAAGCCTTTTAAGTGTTGGGATATTTTCTTTGAAAAGTTAGAACATGCATCATGTATATAAGTTTGTGAGAGGCTCTTCAAAAAGCAAAGGCATGCAGTCATTAAATTCACGGGTCACCATATTCATACCTCTTTACAACATTTGCATTTGTTCTTAACACAATTTTCCTTTGAAGAACAGGTTAACATTAGGGCACCCTGCAAGTGCCACTGTTTGGGCCTGGGAAATGGTCTCAGGGCTGAGCACTGCATCCTGGGAGGAAGGAGATGTAGTCACTTTCCTGACATACCAGTGAGGAGATATTTTAACAAAAAATAGGCAAAGTTACAGATTCTCTACAAATTTGTCTTGCAATCACCAAGTTTAATATTCATAATCAAGTTTCAAAAGGGTAGTTGGAATGGTATGCTGGGATTTTTAGTCACTGTGTACCTGGCAGGGTGCCGATTGCCCATATTGGCTATAAAATGAGAGAGATTGTACATTTATTCCCCCCCCCCCCCGAAAAACATGTTATACTTATCTGCTCTGATGGGGGGGGGGGGGGGTTGTTACACACAGAAGGTTTTTTATATTAATGCATTGAATGCATCAAGATAAAAAACCTTCTGCCTTTACAACTCCTTTAAGTAGAAATATCAGCACTTTGGCCATTTACCTTTTCCCCTCCAGGTCGGAGAACCAGCCCAAGTTGTCAGCGATGATGTGGTGGTTCTTGCAGCCGGGGCATTTCACAATCACCACTCCATTGTGATATGCCAACTTTGAGATTTTCTTCATGGACCTTGTCGAGCAAACCTGAAAAGAGCAGAACAAAACACAAGGTCAAGTATTGGTAAGGCACCGTTTCTTGTAAATCATATCATTATCCCTGCCATGTAAATATTTAGACTGCTGCCAGTACATCATCTTCATCCGATCCGCTGGTTTTGGAATCAACAGTTTAACATTTCCAGCAAAGTGCAATGTGGTGGGCCTGCATCAGCACTGAGGGTGGAATCTGCCTCCACATATGACTGGGGAGAGGCACCTACATTATACCCAAACAGTCAGTCAATGAGGACAAACATATCACAAATATAATAATGGAAGTATCATAACGGACCACACATGGAAATAAAAAGTAGGGAATATTAGTATTAAAATTTGCACTCCAGCCAATTGGATGGAGTAGAAACAGGCATGTACTGGCCTTTGGGACTACAGGGAGTTTCCGTTTCGGTGACAGACTGTCAACGTAATGGCTGCGCGGCCCATTAATTTGAGCACCGCTGTACTGCCTATAAGAGAAATAAAGTAGAACAGCTAATGGCCAGTAAATGGGAGGGCTTGGGTGGCCATTGAGGTTGGATGGCCAGGGGGGCGGGTTTTCTGGCCGGCCGGTATAGGAGAGACCTGTCATCCACACTGCCCATCACCTCACTTCATAATGCCTAACCCAGGTAAACCTCAGCGCCGCTGCATTGCTGAAAGGCAGCTAATGGCTGTGCGGCAATGCCAGTTTCTGAAATTCCAGCCAATAAGGCAATGTTCCTGAATGTCGTTAGCCCTCCAGCTTCACTTGTTTTTGTGCATATTTTTAAAATGAAAGTGGGCTGGTCTGGATGAAGTCCAGGGCCAAATTTTTGTCCCAGTCCAGCCCCGAGTAGAAAACAACATAGTTGTACCACTGGTAATTAGGCCCCTTTTACATTAGACCTGTAGCCGCGGTGGCGGTATATCGCCGCTAAAAATAGCGGCGCTATACCGCCGGGAATCGGCCGCTAGCAGTGCGGTATTAACCCCCGGGATAATACCACCCGCAATGCGCCTCTATAGAGGCGCATTGCCGCAGTTTCCCATTGTTTTCAATGGGAAGGAGCGATGAAGGAGCGGTATACACGCCGCTCCTCTCACCGCTCCAAAGATGCTGCTGACAGGAGATTTTTTTGTCACCCGCCAGCGCATCGCCTCAGTGTGAAAGCCCTTGGGCTTTCACATTGAGGTAGCTGGGCAGGAGTTTTTCAGGCGGTATAGCAGCGCTTTTTTTAGCGCTGTACCGCCTGAAAAACTCCTCAATGTGAAAGGGGTCTAAAGGCAATGAGTATGAGAGTTAAAGCTGAACTTCAGACACAAAAACATATTTAACCACTTCAGCCCCAGAAGGATTTCCCCACCTTAATTGCTTTAACAATAGTGCGGTCATGCGATGCTGTACCCAAACAAAATGTAAGTCATTTCCCCCCCCCCCCCACAAAAAGAGCTTTTTTTTGGTGGTATTTGATCACCTCTGCGTTTTTTCTTTTTTGTGCAATAAATAAAAAAGAAGCAATTGTTTTTACTTTTTGCTATAATAAATATTCCCATAAAAACTTACAAAACAAACATTTCTTCATCAGTTTAGGCCAATATGTATACTTCTACATATATTTAAAAAAAAAAAAAAAAAAAAAATCGCAATAAGCATATATTGATTTGTTTGCGCAAAAGTTATAGCTATATACTAGATTTATTAGGTTTTAATTACTTATTTTTTACCAGTAATCTGGACACTTTTTTGGTAATCAGACATTTATACAGCGATCACTGCTATAAATAGCCACAGATTACTGTGTAAATGTCACTGGCAAGGAAGGGGTTAACACTAGGGGGCAATGAAGGGGTTAAATGTGATTCCTCGGTGTGTGTTCTAACTGAGGTGATGGGACCGACTAGAGGCGGAGCCAGATTGCTGTTCCTACTAACTGGCAATCTGTTTAGCCTCCCGTCAGAACCGAGATTTGTGTGTTTCACACACACACACACACACACACACACGTTCTGGCTCTTGTGCCCACAATCGTGAGTGGCCGGCGGTCATTGCGCCTACCAGCCACGTGCATCAGCTCCAGGGACACGCTTTGGAAAATAGCCTGTGCAGAGATACTATACTATACTACTATAGTTTGTCTGCAGAAAAAACAAGGGTGGAGACGAGACCAGTCACCCTGCACAAGGCAAGAGAGCAACAGCGACCAGTCTGCATTACAGGATGTTGTTGAGCAGAACATTTTTCACACTGGATTACATCACAGATCTTAAGAAATACACAAAGCAAACCAAGACTCAAATAATCATCCAGGAAGTGTCTCCTGTAAGTAGATATTTGCTTTTCCTGGAATACAGCTTTAGGGCCTGTCCACACCAAGCCCAGTGGGACTGCCTTCAGCAGTTAATCCAGCACAGTGGCACAACAGACTCAGAGGCAAGACAGAATGCCTTGTCTCCTACCGTGTTTCCCCCGAAAATAAGCCCAGGTCTTATATTAATTATGCCAACAAAAGACACAGTAGGGCTTATTTTCGGGGTAGGTCTTACCATGTAATGTGCTGTCTTCTCTCCCCCCTCTCCCTCCCTGCCTGTCAGGAATCCCCAGTGTGAACTGAGTTTAAATGCTTGTACAATCCTATAATCCACTCTATTACAGTAGTATATAATGTACAATGTGTGCGTTTCTGTAATATAATTGTGCCAAATACATTTGTTATAGTGCCGCTCTGCACTTCCGTTACCCGCCGCAGCTCTCTTCCCCGCAATTATATTACAGAAACACACACATTGTACATTATAAACTACTGTAATATAGTGGATTATAGGATTTTACAAGCATTTTTAACTAGGGCTTATTTTCGGGGTAGGGCTTATATTGCAGCCTTCCTGGAAAATAGCACTAGGTCTTATTTTCAGGGTAGGTCTTATTTTTGGGGAAACAGGGTATCTGTGCAGTTCACACCATTGGGATTTTTTTTTTTTTTTTTCAGAGCAGTTCACTGCCTTGCACTTTGGCCAAAAGAATCAAATGTTATGTCACTGTGTGACATTTCAATAAAGTTTGATAAAATAAAAAGTAAACACTGTAATGTTTCACGATCAACGCATCAGCACTGCTATCATCCCACCACACACCAGTGGAGGCGCTGAACCAGCCCTAAAATGTATTTTGCACATGTACATATTGGGGGTGGGATTTACTAAAACTGGAGCACATGGAATCTGGTGCAGCTGTGAATAGTAACCAATCAGCTTCTAATTTTAGCTTGTTTGATTAAAGCCCATCTCCAGCTTTCATTTCAGTTTAAAACGATAGTTTGGGCCAGCTTGGCCTGAACAAACCATTTATCAAACATGTGCGGCTGCTGGATAAACCAGTGTTTCTCAACTATAGTCCTCAAGGCGCCCCAACAGGCTTTACATTATGTTGCACAGGCGATTTGATCA
Source organism: Rana temporaria (assembly GCF_905171775.1). NCBI lineage: Eukaryota > Metazoa > Chordata > Amphibia > Anura > Ranidae > Rana > Rana temporaria. The sequence continues at coordinate 112,049,151 of NC_053497.1, forward strand.
ATTTAACTGCCTTAGTAATTACCACAGCCGTTTCATCTAAGGGACATCCTGAAAACATGACCTGTTGGGGTGCCTTGAGGACTGGAGTTAAAACACTGGTATTAAACTGATGTAGCTATGGCTTCACACAGCACCGTGTTCCAGGTGTGAGATGAGACCTTCCTGTCTTACACCCGAAACAAAATAGCAATGGTCCGAGTTGTGCTCAGCCATTTAGGAGCAGCTTTGCATTCCATCAATGAATACAAAGCTTCTTCCGATTTGCTAAATCAGAGATTGTGACATTAGCCTCTCTGACTCATTAATAGAATACAAAGCTTCCTATGAGTGGCTGAGCACTGCTCAGACCGGCACAACACAAAAGGTCTCCTTGGACACTCGGAACACAGTGCTGTTGTATGTAGTCTTAGCTACATACAGTTAATGGAGCACAGCCAGCGGGCCACATGTGTTAGTGGGATCATAAAATAGTTCATTTGGGCCAGCTGCGTCTGAACTATTTAAACTGAAGCTAAAGCTAGAGATCAGCTTTAGGCTCCATTCACACCCGAGCGCAATGACTTACTGGCATTTTAATTTAAGCTTTTTTTAAAGAGTTTTAAAAACGTATTACAAGCTTTTGACAGCTTCAGGTGTTTTTTTTGTTTAGCCAATAGAAATCACTAGGGGGAGAAGAGGGAGAGGAAATTAGGGGTGGAGAGCTGCTATTTAAAGCGGAGTTCCACCCAAAAGAAGTTCTGCTTTAAGCACTCCTCTGCCCCATACATGCCACATTTTGGCATGCAATTTTTTTTTTTTTGGGGGGGGGGGGGTGGTTGGGTGCTTTGTTTCGAGTGGGACTTTCTGCTTCTGACTACGGGCTACTTAGGAGACTCCTCCTCTCCCCCAGGTGGCCCCTCCCTCTCAGAAATCTTCTTGGACACATCACAGGTCCCAGAAGATTGCCGGTCCACTCAGAAAATGCAGCGCAAGTGCATGCCCGGCCGTGAAGCCGCAAGCCGTCACGGTTGGGTGCCCAGTTTCAATGGAGGCACCGCGGAGGGGAGCAAGGCTCCGTGCAGCTGCATCACTGGATGATGTGGGACAGGTGAGTGTCCGATTATTAAAAATCAGCAGCTACACGTTTTATAGCTGCTGACTTTTAATAAACAAAAAAGAAGAAAAGTCAGGCGTTTCTACTGAAATCTATGGGGCCAAAAAGTTCATGTACTTTTTTGATCGACAGGAGTTTTGCTTCAGGCGACAGAACACTCAGCTGTGAACAGGAGCCATTGAAATGAATGGGATTTGGCTTGTTCAGAGTTTTACAGCTACAAGCAGAATATCGCTCAGGTGTGAACAGGGATTTAAGCTTCAACCATAAAAATAAGAAGCGGTTTGGTTATTATGCACAACTGCACCAGATTCCTCGTGCACAAGTTTTAGTAAATCTCCCCCTAATAATTTATTGATATTTATACAAAGGATCTTGCCGAGTAAAGAACGCAAGTTATGTTCCATAAGACCTTGCGTATAAACATGTACGCGTGTGTAGACACATGTACATTTCTTTTGTCGATGTCCCTCCCCAACAAGTGAGGTCCCTGGATGTGTTATACAAACTGTATGTAGCTGAGGCTACATACAGCATACCACATTGTGTTCCGGGTTCAAGCCGAGACCTTCCAGTCTCATACCAGGAACACAATAGTCTATCTAATCAGCGCTCTGCCATTCAGAAAAAACAATGTATTCTAGTAACGAATACTCTTCCTCTGATTGGCAGAAGTTGTGACATCCGCCCGCCTCTCTGACTCAGCCAATACATCACTTTCTCTGAACGGCTGAGCACCAAATAGACACTACTGTGTTCCAGGTATGAGACAGGAAGTCTGGGCTTGAACCCGGAACACACTGCGGTAAGCTATATGTAGCCTTGTAACCATGTTAGTAAGAGACAGGGTTTGTTTTGGCCAGCTAAAGTGTAACAAAAAGGTGGAGCTCAAAGTGGATGCAATTTATTCATGAAATATGAACTAGGCACATATATCTGTAGTGTTTTCTTATCTCTCTCCAAAGCACAGAGTCCCCTGTGTTTTTCCTCCTCCGCTCTGTTATCAGCCTGATAACTTCTGACACAGGAGATGAAAGCAGCCTGAAATTTGTGTCGTGGGAGGTTGCTATAAATAGATTAGCAGACAGCTTGCTTTCTCACAGCAGAACTCTGCACCTTCCTTCCTTTGCCAATGTGGACTGGGGGTGTGTGCGCACGCATTTCCTCCAATCAGCTGTCTTAGGGAGATTTGTTTCATCTGTGGCTGTTCACTTCACTGGGTATATGCAAGGGTTTACATCCACTTTAAGCTTATACTGTACTTATACACACACACACACACACACACACACACACACACACGTATAAGTTACTGCACTTAAAGAGGAACTTCCCCCAAAAGGGGGAAGTTCCGCTTGTCTGCATCCCCCCCCCCCCTTTCCACATTCAGCACTTTTTTTTGGGGGGGGGGGGGGGCAGATACCTGATTTTGACAGGTCTTCCCAGAAGGATTTCTAAACCATTCATAAAGCACAGCACGGCTCACGTTTGTGCAATAGGAAGCCGGAAGGCTTTACTACCCACCCATAGTAATATGACATCCGCAGGAGGGGTCTCCCACCCTGGGCAGGCGTCATATGAAGTCCTGGGCTTCCCGACCTCCAAGGGGGCGCGCGCCACCATCGCTTGGGACCCGGTGCGCGTGCCCGGCAGCCGCGATGTCAGCCGAGCACCCGCGATCACAGCAGGACCGTGGAACACACAGATCCACGTCCTGTCAGAGGTGAGGAGACCGATCTGTGTTACTCTGTACTGGGAACACACATCGGTCTCCCCCCCTTGTGAGTCCCCGCACCCTACAGTTAGAAGCACTCCTTAGGAAACATATTAACCCCTTGATCACCCTTAGTGTTAACCCCTTCCCTGCCAGTCACATTATACAGTAATCAATGCATCTTTATAGCACTGTATAAATGCGAATGGTCCCAAAAATGTGTCAAAAGTGTCCGCCGCAATATCGTAGTCACAAAAAAAAAAGAAAAAAAAAAAAACGAACAGATCGCCGTCATTATTAGTAAAAAATGGCTAAAAATTCCATAATTCTGTCCCCTATTTTGTAGATATAACTTTTGGGCAAACCAATCAATATACGCTTATTGCAATTTTTTTTTTTTACCATAATAGTGATATTTATTGGAGCAAAAAGTACAGTGCTGAAAACTAAAAAATTGGTCTGGGAAGAAAGGGGGTGAAAAATGCCATGTATTGAAGTGGTTAAAGAAGAATTCAAGGCCAATCTTTTTTTCTTCAATTTTGGATAGAGTAATGCCCCGTACACACCATCACTTTATGTGATGAAAAAAAAAACGACATTTTCTGTGAAGTAAAAAATGACGTTTTTGAAACTTCAATTTTCAAAGACGAAGTTGCCTACACACCATCGTTTTTCTCACAATGTTCAAGCAAAGCGAGGTTACGTTCTCACCACTTTTTCCATTGAAGTTCGCTTCTGGGCATGCGCGGGTGTAAAAACGTCTTTTTAAACGACGTTTTTTGCTACACACGGTCAATTTCTGTGAAGTAAAAAACAACGTTTTAAAAAACGACACATAAAATTGAAGCATGCTTCAATTTTTTTTGGTCGTTTTTTACAAGACATAAAACAACGTTTTCCCCCACACACGGTCAATTAAAGTGACGTTTTTAAAAACGTCATTTTTTTTCATCACATAAAGTGATGGTGTGTATGGGGCATAAGGAAGGGTAATAACCTGTCAGATTTTTTTTTTTCCCCCACCATCTATGTCCTGTTGTGGAGAGTTACTTTCACCAACTGTCCCATAGTCAAACAGGATGCGAGAGAAAATCCATGCAAATTACCGGGAATTCCTAGGGGACCCCCAGGTCACCAGAACTAGTGTACCTATTGGAAGATTTCCCCCTCTATTGCTTTTCTAGGGACAACCCAAAGTTGGTGATTTTCTTTTATTTTCACTTTCAATGATAATGGTAAAGAGGACGAATAGAGAGGGTGAATCTCCTTAATGGGGCACAGACCGCAATAAAAACCTGACAGGGGTTCTAATCCCTCTCCAAAACTGGAAGATGCCAGCACCTGGACCCAAAGCCAATTTAAAATTCGGCTCGGGTGAGGACATGGCTAGATCCCTGGACAGGCAAGTGTCCTTAAAGCGGAGCTCCACCCTAAAGTGGAACTCCCGCTGATCGGAACCCTCCCTCCGGTGTCACATTTGACACCTTTCAGGGGGAGGGGGGTGCAGATACCTGTCTAAAGACAGATATTTGCACCCACTTCCGGCCACAGTCTGCGGGAAGGACGTCACCTCCTGTCCCCGTCCCCCCGTTGGAACACTCGGGGGGAGCACAGCGGGAGCCAGTCAGCAGGCGCAGCGCAACTGGCGCATGCGCCGTAGGGAACCCGGGCAGTGAAGCCGGAGAGCTTCACTACCTGGTTCCTTCACTGAGGATGGCGTGGGGGGGGGGGGGGGGCAGCAGAGTGACGAGCGAACATCACGACTTACTGTGCAGAGCAGACATTGACACAGTCCCGCTCTCCTCTATGGGGAGATCAGGTGAAAACTGACTGCCTGTCTCCATTCGATCCGATAGACGGATGGAAAAATAGGACCACAACGGTCTGGATTCTGCAAATGGTATTGGATGTCAGCAGAAAGGTCACCACTGACATCCTCCGCTTCATAGGGGGTGATTGGAGGAACTGATAGGCAGACCTGATCGGACAGCCTGTGTGAAGGACCCTCAAATGTAAAAATCTTTCTTTGGCTCTGAACACATCACTGCATTGGGGGGTTTTACACAGCTGTGTGCAGAGCGGTGTGGCGGGGGTGCTATGTTTTTTTTTTTGTTAACCCTTACACAGAATGAAAGGACAAGAAGACAAGCATCCTATCCCGAGCACCACAGCGAGTACAGAACTGGTCCACTGATGTGACTTGGGAGTCCAGCACACCCCCTCCTTGTCCCTGCTGGGGGGGGGGGTGATCTTCACCTTCTCTATTGGCCCTGGTGAACAGTGTCATCTGGACAGGAAGTAGTGAGAAATTTCAAATGCTACAGTTGTCACCATAACAGGAAGCAAGAAGATTTTTTCCAACAGGGGACACTCGTTTTGGTAACAACTGCAAGAGATGTCCTCTCAGTTCCTGTTGTGTCTCCAGAAGTTGAGAGAAATGTCACCATTGGAGATTGAGCAGACATTGCATCGTGTGAGTCCTTCTATGACCTACTAAAGGCGCCTCAGAAGTATAACGGGGCACAAAATGTCATGGCAACATGAGAAGTAAGGTAAAGCTAATGACGAGCCGTCTCCTCACCCGACAGGTGTAGATGAGCTGGTAGTGGCTAGCAGGGGCTCCGACCAGATTTGAGTCACTGTACCGCTGGACAGAGGTGTGGAGTGAGGCGTTCCCAGGCACATACAGGGCTGTCCGGGTGTGGGTGACCCTCGAGCTGGGCATGTAAACCGTCCTGAACCCGCGCAGACCCCTCCAGCGGGAAAGGAGTCGCCAGCAGCTTGCAGCCAGCATGGTTCAGGAGTCTAGCGGTGTTTCGTCAGATGTGCCGACCCGTCAGAAATGGCGACCTGCTGGGAGAAATCATCAATGGCGCATGACATATATGACGAGCAGGGGCAGGTGACCGGATGTTAACGTGCGGGAGATAGCTGCGGCCATCTTGCTTATGGGCACGGGAGCCTTCCAATCGTTGTCTTGTTTCAAGGCAATTGATTATGGAACAAACAAGAGTTGCCAGATAACTCATTGTTATATACGTTCCAGAGTTTACTTTAGTTCTAGTCCCGAAAACTGCAAGTGGGTGGAATTAAAGTATGAGTTCACAAAGCGCCATCGTCCTGTGGGGAAGTTCTCCATGTCATGTGTTATAAATGAAGCATGCGTTTACATTGGCTGTCATTGCCCTGTCTAGGCTCTATGCTTGGCATATGGAGTGTTTATGTCTGCGGATGTTTCTTATTAGGACCCTTTACTTTGGGTCTTGTTTCCCATATGTGTACATGGCCGATGTCCCATCAGAAAGCCGCTACCCATGAGACAGTGCAACCGAAGTAACGTTCCGTCATGGCTATCTTGGTACACCCCACACTAAGCCTGCAGTCAGGAGGCAAACCGACATCTTAACACCCACTGGCGTCTTGCATTTGACACTTATTTTGACCAGTAAACTGAGCTTATATAGTGAAATACAGTATTTTCAGTAAAATTGAGAAATGTGCTTCTCATCTTCCAAATCAATTACCGGGAGTAAGGATATAAAATAGTTACTCGCAGCAGGTACCAAACTCCCACCCTACTTTACTTTATATACCCTACAGCAGCCTTTTTCAACCAGCTTGCCTTGAGGTTTCTTCAAGGGTGCCTTGGCAAAATGGCTAAAAAAAAAAAAAAAAAAATTGTACACAAGCCAGCAGGTGGATGAAGCCTGCATTTAGATACACAAAGCCAGGGTTTTCATTATGCACCATTGCGACTTTCTAGACACTGGCATCCTAACAACCAATGACGTCATCAGTTGATAAGGAGGCTGTCTGTTGCCTCCACAGTATTGTTTGACCATCCTGTGCCCCCCTCTCCCTCAGCACTGGGGAGAAGGGGGCACAGACTGATGGAGAGAAATTTAGGGAGAAGAGAAACATTGGAATACCAGTCAGTATGTGCACAGTGTATTTGCTTTGGAAGAATAAATCACCACTAACGTTGGGTGTCCTATGGGTGGATGTTGCTGCATTTAGTAAAGCTTTTAGAATCGTTTTTATATTTTAGAATGGGACACCTCGAGACTGTCCATTATTTTAAAAAGGAGCCTTGAGATTGTCTATGCAGTAAAACATTTTTTTAAAAATACATTTTGACTTGATATACAAGCGATGTCTTGATATAAGAGTAGCATCCTGTCACAACCGAGTATAAAAGAGAAGCAAAATCTAGCAGGAGCTAGAGTATAAAAAAAGAAAGGTTCCTCTAAGTGTAGCAATATGGTTACATTTAACCTCCTGGGACCCGCGCTATAGTCAAATGACAGCTACAGCGCGGATCCCAAAATCCAACAGGACGTCAATAAACGTCCGCCCCTTTGGGCGTTCCCCACGCGCGCTCCAGAGCGCGCAGCGGGGAAACTCTGTCTTGGACACAGCCAATTACAGATCGCCGCGAACGGCCAATCAGAGTGGCCGTTTGCGATGCGATCTGTGCGGCCAATGAGAGATGATCTCATATGTAAACATATGAGATCATCTCTCCTTGCCGTTTTACACAGAGACAGCGGTGCTGTCTCTGGAGAGGAGACCGATCTGTGTCCCTTGTACATAGGGACATAGATCGGTCACCCCCCCTCCACCTACAGTTAGAACACAATGCAGGGATACATTTAACCCCTTCCTCACCCCCTAGTGTTAACCCCTTCAATGCCAGTCACATTTATACTGTAATTAGTGCATATTTATAGCACTGATCGCAGTATAAATGTGAATGGCGCCAAAAATGTGTCAAAAGTGTCCGATGTGTCCGCCATAACATCGCAGTCCCAATAAAAATCGCAGATCGCCGCCATTTCTAGTAAAAAAAAAAATAATAATAATAATTCTGTCCCCTATTTTGTAGGCGCTATAACTTTTGCGCAAACCAGTCGCTTATTGCGATTTTTTTTTTTTTTTACCAAAAATATGTAGAAGAATACGCATCGGCCTAAACTGAGAAAAAAAAATGTGTTTTTTTTTTTTTTAAATTGGGATATGTATTATAGCAACAAGTAAAAAATATTGTATTTTTTTCAAAATTGTCGCACTTTTTTGTTTATAGCGCAAAAAAGAAAAAACGCACAGGCGATCAAATACCACCAAAAGAAAGCTCTATTTGTGGGGAAAAAAGGACATCAATTTTGTTTGGGAGCCACGTCGCACGACAGCGCAATTGTTAGTTAAAGCGACGCAGTGCCGGAAGCTGAAATTTCACCTGGACAGGAGGGGGGTATATGTGCCCAGTAAGCAAGTGGTTAATGAAGGTACAACATTTAGAAACTTACATGGTTGATGATTAAAACGGGCACATTTAAGTATGCAGGGATGCGGGGGAAAGCGGTCCACATAGACCATCCTCCTCTCCACCATTGATGTCTTCCCTTTCCATGAGCAGTTCAAGCCTCGCTTTCAGATCACTCTACTGCAGGGTAGTCTTGCCAGTCATAATTGCAAATTGATAGCGGTGAGAGTCGGCAGTGAGGAGGATGGTCTATGTGGATCGCTTTACCCCGGATGCCTGCATACTTGGATGTGCCTCTTTTAACTAAATGTAACCATATTGCTACACTTAGTGGAACCTCTTCTTTTTTTATACTCTGTAGCTCCTGCTGGATTTTGCTTCTAATCCCCTTGTAGAGGCTTCTATTTGTGGATAGACAGTTTATGGTAAAAAAAATAAAAACCGCAGAGGTGATCAAATACCACCAAAAGAAAGCTCTATTTGTGTGAAAAAAAGGAAAAAAATTTCAGATGGGTACAATGTTGTATGACTGAGTAATTGTCATTCAAATTGTGAGAGCACCAAAAGCTGAAAATTGGTCTGGTGATTAAGGGGGTTTTCGTGCCCAGTGGTCAAGTGGTTAATCATCATAATTTTTATAGATTTTTTGCATTCAATTCTTATTTATATTTACTTACAGAGCGAATATCATTACTCACTAAAATATTTTTTTATGTGTTTAAGACCCTAAACAAGTTTTATACTTTTTCCTTCATTGTCCTTGTTTAGGACCTGTTCATTTTTAGCGCTGCACTTTTTTGCGCCACCTGGTGAATGCGGCTTGGCAGTATGGAAATCCCCTGGTCCACCGGCAGTCCAGCAATGGGTCAGAAGGGTGGAGGATATTAGGGTGATGGAAAGCCTCACAAGTTAAATAAAAGACACGCATGATAAATTCAGAAACACATGGTCCTACTGGATTGAGTTTACCTGCACTGATGAATTCAAACATTGCTGAGGGTAAACTGCTAAAGCCTGCTTACCTTAATACCGTCACAGGAGATTGAATGACAATAGTGTCTTTTTGCTGGGCACTGCTGTATGTGGGCTCTCACTGGTTGCTTCACCCCCCCCCCCCTTTTTTTTTTCCTCTTCCTGGAAAGTTTATTCAGACGAGGCATACGCCATCGCTCCGATCTCTCCGCTGAGCTAGCGGATGACTGGTCCCTCTCTGCTTACTGAGCAGGGAGGGGGTTGTCGAGCGCCGCTGTCTCCTATGGAGAGATGCATGTCCGTTTTCATCAGATCTCACCCGATCCAATCCGCCATGGACAGATGGCGACGTTTTGGATCGGATGTTAGCGGACGTGTCACCGCTGACATCTTGCATGGCTAGGCCGTTTAGGTCCGCCGACAAAACTGACAGGCGGACCTGAACAGTCTGACCGTGTGAAAGGGGCCTTAGCACTTCGCTCCGCATACTATATATGGGTCAGGTTTGATAACCCCTGTGACTCCTCCATGGTGAGGCCATAGACCCTTTCTGCCCACACCACTCCTTTCATGTCACTTTTTGGGTACTATAGTCCAATTTACCCCTGGCCTCCTTTTTATTTTTACAAGGCTTTCCTATTTTCAGTATTTTGGCAACATGAAAAAAAAGTTTTAAAGTCTATCTAGTAGAGGTAGACCGATATGGGTTTTTCTCTGGCCGATACCGATGCCGATATTTAGAAATCACGGAGGCCGATAGCCGATTTATGATGCAGATTTTTTTGGGCCGATATGTTAAGCCGATTTTTCAGGCGCTTTTGGGCTAAACAGTAAAGTTAGCCCATATTTATTTTTTTTCAACCAAAAGTTTTCATTACCTGTTTTTGTGTAATATATATATATATATATATTAGGGCTGTGCGTTAAACGCGATATTAACGGCGTTAACGCAAACCCATGTTAACGCCGTCAATATTTTTGTCGCGCGATTAACGCGGGAGCGCTCGGGGTGGACGTGCAGAGTGTGCAGCGGCGCGGCGCGGCTTACCTTCTCGCTGGATTCACAGGCAAGTTACTCACCTTGTCCCTGGATCCAGCGATGCCACCCCGCTGTGTGATCGGCGATGCCACCCCGCTGTGTGATCGAGCGGGTCCTCCTTGCTTGGCAGGTCCTCCTCGCTTGGCGGGTCCTCCTCGCTCGGCGGGTCCTCCTCGCTCGATTCACAGTGTCTGTGTGCCGCCGATCTCCGTTCCCTGCGACGTTACGACGCACGGGAGCGGAGAACGGCGCCAAATTCAAAAAAGTAAACAAACACAATACACACAGTATACTGTAATCTTATAGATTACAGTACTGTATGTAAAAAATACACACCCCCCTTGTCCCTAGTGGTCTGCCCAGTGCCCTACATGTACTTTTATATAATAAAAACTATTCTTTCTGCCTGAAAACTGTAGATTGTCCAAAAATGTCCCTTTATGTCAAAAATGGTTTTAGATCAGCTAGAAAACAGCGATCATAAATTATAATCACTTGCAGAATTGTGCGATTATTTGTGGGGAAATTCGTCATAAATTAGATAGATTAATCGTGAGTTAACTATGACATTAATGCGATTAATCGCGATTAAAAATTTTAATCGTTTGACAGCACTAATATAAAATGTAATACACAAAAACAGGTAATGAAAACTTTTGGTCGAAAAAAAATAAATATGGGCTAACTTTACTGTTTAGTTGTTTTTTTCTTATTTGTTAAAGTATATTTTTTCCCCAAAAAATGTGTTTGAAAGACCGCTGCGCAAATACCGTGTAACATTAAATATTGCAGCAATCGCTATTTTATTTCCTAGGGTCTCTGCTAAAAAAAAAATATATAATGTTTGGGGGTTCCAAGTAATTTTCTAGCAGAAAATACAGGATTTTTACTTGTAAGCAACAAATGTAAAAAAAGATTTAGCCTTTAAATGGTTAAACTGAGAATTCTCCTACACTGAGTTCAGTTAATTGATAAGTAGCAACATTGTATATGTTTTCTAAAACTTGGCAGTCTGCCCAGGAGAGAGAGAGAGAAGGTCTTCTATGGGAAGCACTTGCATTGACTTGTATTGCAGAAGCTTTTTGCAAGTCGCGGTGCTGAACTTATCAATCGGCTTTTTTAAAGCACAAATCGGCCGATGCCGATTAATTTAAAAACGCCAAATATCGGCCGATATATCGGCCAACCGATATATCGGTCGACCTCTACTATCTAGACCCCCCCTCCCCAAACTTTAATATATTACAGCTTACCAGTCCTTAGATGCTATGGCTGCATTGGTTTAATTTTTCAGGCTTTTTCAGTTTTTCGAGAAAAGAAAAAAAAAAGAAAGAGGGTGTACCACCCTTGTGCATTATCCTTGTTTTTTTTTATTCAAGTAAAATAAAAATAACTACTTACAAATAGTAAAAGCTTGCGATACATGTGATCTCCAGAAGACAGAAATCTATCTTGGGACAACAGACTCCAGATGGTAACGGAGGATATTCAAGGCTGACGCGTTTCGAAAGGATACCTTCAGACAGGATAATGCACAAGGGTGGTGCGCCCTCTCTTTTCTTTTCTCGTTTGACTGTTAGGATACCCCTATCCTTGAGGGCAGCAAGGCCTGTGACATTATCCACTATAAGCTTTAGCCCATCCGGTACTCACTTGTGCGCAGGAGTGTGTGTTTTTCTGCTATCAATTTTTCACCTGGTAATCGTGCAAACAACACTTTTCCAATACTGTATCTGGGTTGTTACATTCACTCCTCCACTGTATCTATGGAGGTGAGACACAGTTGTCACACAGGCAGTGTTAATTTTTTTACATCAAATTTCGATTTAGTCTTAGGAGAATTAAATTATAATGCATTATTTAACATTGCTCTACAATTTTCAAACTTTTTATATACTGCTGGAGTGAAAAATCACATATGTTATTATTTAAGGTATTGAGGAATGAATATGCACTACAGACCAGTGTTAATTTTAAAGTAACATTTTTATTTAGTTTTAGTCTTAGTCTTTTGACTAAAATGCCATTTTAGTTTTAGTCCCATTTTATTTTTTTGACTAAAATGCCATTTTAGTTTTAGTCGTATTTTAGTCCTCTCAATTGTTTTAGTTTTAGTCAACTAACATAGTATTCATTTAGTCAACTAAAACGTTTTAGTCGACAAAATTAACACTGCACACAGGCTGGACTTCAAACATATTTTCATCTCCATTACATGAGGGGTGATGGAATTAGTCATTTACAAAATGAAAATAACCTGTTGGAGCTTTCAGTTGATCTCACAGGAGGTGACAAGGGCACTTGGCAAGGGGGACAGATATTTTTCTGTACTTGCTGAAAATGTTTTTAGCCTGAAAACTATTGAAACCAGCATACTTAAGGACTCTTAAGCTGCAACACATTACATTTGAATTCATATGTTTACATATCCTTTAACAGAAAGTTTACAGTCTGCAGAGGGCACCCTGGCAGACACAAGTTTGATTGCACAGGACAAAAGTATAATGCTGTATTATATTGGATTGATTATTCATTCATGAGTATCTCTCCCCTCAACTGTTATTCTGCTGCAGCTGTAGGATGTAAAGGGAACAAACATATCATGTGATTAGCCATTTACCATTGACCTTAAAAAAAAAAAAAGAAAGACTTCTAATGTAAAATTAATTCATCCAGCATTTTATGCTAATTACAATATAACCATGACTGCATCAATGAGTGAGTTTAATAGATATATATATATATTTTAAATAATAAGTCTATAAAAATAATAACACATTTTCCATGACATTACAATTTTTTTTTTTTTTTCAGGTCTGATACACTTTGTAAGGCTGAAAGAGTCAGCTTACATCACAAGAAATACTTTGGTTTCGGGTGAACATTGGTTCCATCTTCCTCTTGAAGCAAAATAAGGGGGCCTGTTCACATCGCAATGCAATGTGGGAAAGGCGCACACCACATGTGAACATGCTACCCTTGCAAGACACACGCAGGTGAAGAAGTCCAGCCTAAGCTCGTTTGGCTGTACTCCTATGGAGCACAGGAGTGCAATTCGTTTTGCACTCCTGTGACCCGTTTTCACCAATGTCAGTCCAGACACTGTCATCCGATCATGGGGTCTAGATCTGCCAGGAGCCTGGACCGACACCCGGCTCAACCGCTGAGAGCCTAAGACAGTCGCTCCGCCCCTCCACAGCAATCCAGTGAGCGAGGAGGGAGAAGAGCAGAGAGCTGACCGTCTACAGCTCTCTGCTCACAGAGCTCTGAAAAGTGTAGAGGCAGAGGCAGCATCAGACCCATGCTGCATACACCTAGATAAGTATTAACAGGGGAAAGAAAATCCTTTACTTCTCTTTTAATAGCATCCCAAATGCATTTTGCAAACGCTGCAGGTTTGCGGTGACCAAACCCCATAGTACTATAGTACTATGCAGTTTGGTGGGTGGAATCTGAAAAAGTAGTGCTTGTACTACTTTTTCTGCATTGCAGAACGATTGGCAGCCCAGTGTGAACTGGCCCTAAATGTAAAAAATACAAAAAAGTGCGAACAGGCAGTTTTTGTTTTTTTTTGCAGCGAGATCATCAAAGTCTCTTCTGCAATAAAGTACACTTACTTGCCTATCTGAAATCCTCTGCAGAATGCATGCACAGCTCAGTGTACATTTCGGCACACTTGTAATGTGCCAGTGTCACTGCACTTCTGTGCATGCGCAGGAGAAGTGATATCATCCCCACTCCATCCATGATGCCTTTCCAAAACGACCAAACATCTGTATCCAGATGAACCCAGGGAAAATATGCTGGAGAGGGACCTTGCAAGCATTGGACCATTGGAACTAAGGTAAGTATTTGTATCTTTAGTTCGATTTTAAGGATTTGAGTTCCCAGCTCCACCCCTTCAAACCACTGAATTTTCCATTTGCTGCAGTCTCTATAATGTTAAACAATGCATGCAAAATTCAACAGCGGAGTAAAACCCCTAAAACTAAAATAGCTGCCAATATGTAAGCGAAGATGGGAAGTCAGCAGCATTCCCATTGCCATCCCTTAGAGATGTAAGAAACCAATGACTGGTTCAAAGTCCCAGTAAAAGATACTCTTAAACCTATTTTACATGGGGCAGAATCTACTTTGATCAGCAAGAGATCTGTTCGCTGATCTACAGATAGAGCCCACTCTGCTGTATGGGCAGTCGGGTGTAAATGAATGACCTGTCCATTTACATTTGAATGCCCTCTGAGCCGATCCACCTAGACAGAGGGGAACGGATCTCCTTCCGTATTTTTTTAGCGGACTAAATTGAATTTGAGGTATACGGGTGTAAATGGGCACAAGTCTTTTTACACCCGCTGGTCCATAAACAATTTTTCAATAAATTATTTTTTATTGTGTTTTTCTGCCTCCTTGTAACATCCTCCATGAGCTCCTACACCTCTTTTTCCCCACTCACTTGTTTGTTTGGAGCGAGCAGTGCACTTTAGTTGCAGTCATGTCCACTGCTCTATGCACACTACAAATCTCATTGTCTCTAATCCATCTAATGAGAGAGCAAGAGAGGCTGGCTATGTTCCTAAATACAGTGGGACCACAGCAGCACAGAAACAAAAACCAAGGAGGAGACAGAGCAATAGAAGGTACTTTTTTGAGTTGAATCCATACTTGAGTCTAATGTTACGTTAGCTTCTGCATTTACCAAAAACTGAATTTTTATGTGAACAGACTCTTTAAGAAAATTCATAACACTGTTTAATCTGTACCCTCCAATACACGTCTGTATTGTGCTATATTATCTTTTTATTACCACGCTGGTTAAAAATTAAAATGAGAACAAGTGAAATTGCCTTTCTTCTACTCTGCGTGACGAGTAATAGTTTATCTTATTTTATGACACGCCGAGTTACCCACACTGATTCTGCAGCTGACATTTGAATTTATACCGATTTGTTTCTAAAGTTTAAATATGGGTGTGCAGTCTAGGTATTATAGACATCCAGTACATTTTAGTCTTCTGCTTTTTTGGTGGGCTAATGTCCAATTTCTAGGCATGTTTTAGCATGTTTTGTTGAATGGCACCTTTGCTGTGTGCATTTGTGCAACAAATAGTAAAGGCCTAATTCCTTTGAAAAATATTGAAAAATAATCAGCCAACACCATTAAACTGTTTAAAATAAAACACTTCGCATGACTGTGGTTTTGCCTCTTACTTTCAGATCTCTGATGGGACATTAACAAAAAAAAATGATGTCAGATTTTGCAGGTGATGTGAACTGACCATATAAAAAAAATAAAGTATATCTATACACTTTTTTTTTTAAGTTACAGAGAGAAGTGAAGGTTTTGAAGCCCTGTCAGGTTCTGTCTGCATCCCATTGGAGAGATTTCCCTTAACTTCCGGTTCTAGATACTCAACAGGAAATAAGAAGAAATCCCAAACTGTGAGTGGCAATGCCTTCTTAGGAAGGAGTCTGCAGTGGAAAATTTCCTCTCTCTTCCTGTTTTGATAATGACCGTAAAATGTTGCATTTCCCATCACTTTCTGTCCCGGTGACAATGATCAGAGAGTGAATCTCCTCAGTGAGTACATAACAATCTGACAGGCGTTCTTCACTTCCCCATTCCATCTAACACTTAAAACACTTTTGGCTTTAGGTATACTTAATTGTTCCCCCCTTACCTGAAGCATGCCAGTATGTGTTATAGGCAGGCACACAGAGTTTACGCATGTGTCAGAAGACGGAATTGTAACACATATATAATTGCAGGTTCAGAAGGTTAAGATAACCACTTGAACTGTTTTTTTAATGTCTGGATCAGTCCTGTAAATGAGTCCTTGCACTATAAACCTTACTGTTTAGTTTTGGGTAGAGCAGGGGTTAGGGTTAGAGCCTTGTCTTTATTACTGCTTGTGTCACCATTGGAGTAATTTTCCCTAACATCCTGTTCCAGGCATACCCTGTTTGCTGGGATGTTACTGAGGCAGGAAGCAACAATTTCTCCAGCAAGGTGAGCAGTCACCAGGATTGGAAATCTATATTAACTTCTCCAGCTGCACAGTCATCAGCTCTGAGCACTGCACTGATGAGAATCGTTTTAAAATGATGGAGGAAATTGATATAGTATTGTAACATAAATCCAGACTCTGAATTGATAGTATTTTTTTGGGGGGGGGGGGTTTCTGTAAAATTTCCGTGTTCTATTTGTTGACATAGCGAGCTGAACAGTGGGCACAAAGTATCAATTTCACTATATATATATATATATATATATATATATATATATATATATATACAAAATCTACAGCTACATATCTGTAAAGTAAAACAAATTGGCAGTGCTGAATGCTTAGAGTTTGTAGGCAATGTTGTGGGTGAAGGTTTGAAGGTTTTCACTGCATCAGGATCCTGCTTATTGTCAAATTTCTGATGATCAGCCGTGTCGGTTTCCCTAGGAATCTCCATTCTTTATGGGGTCACGTCAGTTTCACTTTCTGATGAATAACACTCTTCGTTTTGCTGGGAATTTCTGCTTTTCAAGGCCCTAATCCTAACAAAGAAAATTAAGGATTTTTGTTATTGGGCACCATTAAGTACATCACATACATTTGCTGAGAGACAAGGTTCAGTAAGGTAAGGTAAAAGGTTATTCCAGTAGAAGATGGTGTTAGGTTAAAAAATAAAGCGTATATTAGGACAAAAAAAGAAAAGAAAAACATATACAGTACATCTCCAGCAATACAACGCTGTATCAGTGCCACTAGCTGTGTATGGCAGCCAATGGCTGAGAGCACTGATTGGAGTATTCTAACGGGAGCCGTCCCCTTGTCAGAACACAATAGCGCAGAGGGGGAAATTGCTGTACTAACATTAAATTGTTAGCACAGCGTCCCTGGCCCTAGCCGACTGCTGGGTTGAAGGAAAAAAAAGACTAGTGGTGTGCACCAGGCTTAATTCTATAATCCAAGATAGCTAGGAGTTTTTAACATCCTCTTTGAGATAACTGAGGAAGTATGCAGAGGACACAAGACAGTGTGAATTTCTGACAAGATCTACAGATTTTTTGCACTTATCAAACGGATACTGTATAACAAAAGCATCCAAAAGTTCATAGGGTTTATTTACACAATAAAGTAGATTCTTACCCTCCCACAGCATTATTCAAACATAAGGAAGAGCATCTTCCAAGTAAACAGCCAACTATGTTGTACATAGTTAAAATATGTTTACTGAATTAACTGCCAAGGGATTTGAATTTTTTGTTTGGTTAGTCGTGTGATTTAGTCTGCTGATTTATATAGGCCTCTTATGACGTCACAGTCCCATCATGCTCCGGGGGCCCATGCCTATATAAATCGTTGCGCACCCGGCATTACAGCAGAAGGAAGCGTCGTGTCAACATCAAAGAAGAGAAGAGTGAAGAAGATTACAGAGAAGACCGGGCCACCGCTAGTTAAAGAGCTGGAAGAAGATAGTGGAGGAGCCCGGCAGAAAGAACTAGAGAGCAGAGAAGTCGGAAGAAGACCCCCGGAGCTGCCTAATAAGTTACTTTAAAAACCTGTCTAGTGTTTTTTTCTTGACACTTTGTCCCCCCAGGTGAATGGGTAGGGGTACGATGTACCCCATACTCATTCACATAGGGTGGGGGGCCGGGATCTGGGGGCCCCCTTATTAAAGGGGGCTCCTGGATTCCGATAAGCCCCCGGCTCACAGACCCTGACAACCAACGGCCAGGGTTGTCAGGAAGAAGCCCTTGTCCCCATCAACATGGGGACAAGGTGCTTTGGGGTGGGGGGGTCTCAGGGCGCCCCCTGCCCCAAAGCACATACCCCCCCCCCATGTTGAGAGAATGCAGCCTGATATGGTTCAGGAGGGGGGGCGCTCACTCTTCTTCATCCCCTTTCCTGACAGGCCAGGCTGCGTGCTCGGATAAGGGTCTGGTATGGAGGGGGTTCCCCTTGAAATCCATACCAGACCTAAGGGCCTGGTATGCTCTTGGAGGGGGAACCCATGCCAGTTTTTTATTTAAAATTTGGCGTGGAGTTCCCCCTCATAATTCATACCAATTACCAGCTCTGTGGGAGGGAGGGGTTTGCCTTAGAGCCGGTTCACAATGGGGAGACTTCCTGTATAGTTGCCTCACTATGAACGGGGATCCGACCTGGAGGCAACTTCCATTGAAATCAATGGGAACAAGTCGGATTGAAGTAGTACAGGAACCTTTTTTGAAGTCGGAGCGACTGCAGTAGTATGCATTAAGACGGCTCCATTCACTTACATTGATTTCTTCATTCAGCACGACTTGAGGCGACTTGGGGCGACTTGAAGTCAGATCCAAAGTCAGACCTGTGTGAATGGGCTCCAAGGATGTTGTTTAATTTCAACAGTTTTTGGGCGGTTTGCCAGGAACAACACTGGTATTTCTAGGCTTTGTTCCAGACTAATAGGAAATCTCTCCAGTGGCTGCACACACAGCAATAAAAACCTTTCACACGCTAATACTACAAATAATGTTAGGCTGCAGTTAGGCTTTAAACAAATCCACCATATGGATATCAGTTTATTATGGCCACTGCATGAATGAATTAGAAGCATTAAACGTGTCGAACGGTTAAAACGCTTAAAAGGGTAAGTTCACCTTTACAGAAAAATCTGTAAGGTGAACTTAAACAGGACCCCCTCCACTTCCAGGACTCTTTATGCTGTAGGTAGTTCTTAATGACATTGGCTTTATGTTTGGGGTGATTGTCCTGCTGCAGAATAAATTTGGGGCCAATCACTCTTCTCCCTGATGTATGGCATGATGGATAAAGATCTGCCTGTATTCTCAGCATTGAGGACACTGGATCCTAACCAAAATTTCCAACTCCACCTGGAGAAATGCAGCCCCAAACTTGCAAGAAACCCCCACCATGTTGCCTGCAGACACGCATTGTAGTGCATTCCAGCCCTTCTGGAGAACAAACCGTCTCCTGCTACAGCCAAATATTTAAAATTTTAACTCATTAGTCCAGAGAACCTGTTGCCATTTTTGTGCATACCAGTTACTATGTTTTTGTGTATAGTTGAGTCACTTAGCCTTGTTTACATGTCGAAGATATGGCTTCTTGGGGCAATTCTTCTTCTGGCCAGACTTCTCCAGACAATAGAAGAGTGTACCTGGGTCCTATTGGTTTCCGCCAGTTTTGTGTTGATGGCACTGCTGGACATTTTCCAATGTTGAAGGGAAGTAAGCATGATGTGTTTTTCATAATGACTGGCCCCAAATTTTTTCTGCAGCAGGGCACCGACTCCAAACATACAGCCAATGTCATTAGGAACCAGTGGCGGCCTGTTAATACGAGGTGCCATCCCCCTAATCCATGTGCCCAGCCCTAATCTACTTGCAGAGGGCGGCCACCCAATTGTGTGACAATTCGCTATGGTCTTCCCGATTCTCCTCCCAACCAGTCAGGATGGGGGTCCCGAGACCCACCAACCAACTGGCAGAGAGGAGAAGCGATTCTGTTGGCCACTGAGGAGATGCAGGGGAAGCCGCTGAAGTTGAGGAGACACAGGGTGAAGCCGCCACCCGGAGGAAGCGTGCCCGC
Organism: Rana temporaria; assembly: GCF_905171775.1. Classification (NCBI taxonomy): domain Eukaryota; kingdom Metazoa; phylum Chordata; class Amphibia; order Anura; family Ranidae; genus Rana; species Rana temporaria. The sequence goes on from NC_053497.1 coordinate 112,068,818, forward strand.
GACCTAGGTGGGGTAAGTGCGGGGCTGGTGACCAACCGTTTGAGGGGGGGTGCCTGTGACCTGACCGACCTGGGGGGTTTGGCGTTGAGTAGATTGTTTTCCGCCCCTCCCCCCCCCAAAAAAAACACCAGCCACCACTGTTAGGAACTATCTTCAGCATAAGGACGGACGAGGAGTCCTGGAAGTGATGGTGTGGCCCCCACAAAGCCCTGATTTCAACATCAAGTCTCTCTGAGATAACATGAAAAGACAAAAGGGATTTGAGACAGCCTACATCCACAGAAGATCTGTGGTTAGTTTTGCAAGATGTTTGGAACAACCCATCTGCCGTGTTCAAGCATACCCAGAAGAAAGTACCGAAAGTAATGCAAAAGTGGGCATTATTTGTTTATTAACTTACAGAGGTCATTTAGATTACACACATTGGTATAAAACTCTTCAGCTATAGTAACTTTTTTTTCTTTTTCCTTGATGGTAAATAATAGATTCCAAGCAGAAGCCAAGCACCATCATTGAGTTCTTGATAAAGGAGGGGTGCAGGCTATCCAACATCCACAGAAAGCTACAGAATGTTTATGGAGATGACACCATTTACAACAGCATTATCTTGTCATTGGTGACTTTTGTCAATGGTGTTATCTCTGAAAACATTCTGTGGTGTTCTGTGGATGTTGGACAGCCCTTCTTGTCAAGAACTTAATGATGGCAGTAGTTTCTGCTTGAAATCCATTATTTACCTGTAATGCAAAAGAAGAGTTACTATAGTGGAAGGGTTACTCTACCAACATGTAAAATCTAAACAACCCATGTAAGTTGTATTCATATTCATTCATTTTATTCAAATGTATTTGCCAAATGATACTGGTACCTTCAGCGCAGACACATAAAAAAACAAAAATTAGCAACACAAGGCTAGCACTCAAGGTTAACGCAAATAATACCTCAACTGAACATATACAACAAAATAGTGCAGCGCAATTAAAGAGTCCATAAAATGAATAAGAAGAAGTCCATATGATGAAAGATAGTGCATGTGGAAAAGCAAAAATCAATTGGTGCAGTGATAAGCAGGACGATAGAACAGGTAATAGCGATCCCTCCACCACACATAATCTGGCCTCTCACCTCATATACTTGACCTGAAACAGTTCATTGAGCAGTTAAACCCACACTCAGGGTATCGATCGCAATTCAGCACCTTTGATGGAGTCCACAGCATGTAGACAAGAAACAGAGGAAGACAATCTAGTGCTCTCCGTATGTACAATTTATTGATAAAAAGGTAAGAAATGTACTTACAATGTGTAGCACTCAAACCAAGTGTCAGCATACAGACTTGTAATAGTTTCAAACCAAAAAGATAGCAGCGGGTGATGTCAGACGTGACTCCTTTCCCCATATGTGTTAAGTCCGTGGGCGGGACTTCTTCAGCGTGGGGTTGGATACATATCAATGGCCCGCAGTAAATATATATTGTCATAGCATAACTGTTACAGTTGCAATAAAAAGTATGTGAACCCTTTCAGAATGATATGGATTTCTGCACAAATTGGTCATAAAATGTGATCTGATCTTCATCTAAGTCACAACAATAGACAATCACAGTCTGCTTAAACTAATAAACACACAAAGAATTAAATGTTACCATGTTTTTATTGAGCACACCATGTAAACATTCACAGTGCAGGTGGAGAAAGTATGTGAACCCTTGGATTTAATAACTGGTTGAACCTCCTTTGGCAGCAATAACTTCAACCAAACGTTTCCTGTAGTTGCAGATCAGACGTGCACAACAGTCGGGAGTAATTCTTGACCATTCTTATTTACAGAACTGTTTCAGTTCAGCAATATTCTTGGGATGTCTGGTGTGAATCGCTTTCTTGAGGTCATGCCACAGCATCTCAATCGGGTTGAGGTCAGGACTCGGGTTGAGCCACTCCAGAAGGCGTATTTTCTTCTGTTTAAGCCATTTTGTTGATTTACTTTTATGCTTTGGGTCGTTGTCCTGTTGCAACACCCATCTTCTGTTGAGCTTCAGCTGGTGGACAGATGGCCTTAAGTACTCCTGAAAAATGTCTTGATAAACTTGGGAATTCATTTTTCCTTCGATGATAGCAATCCATCCAGGCCCTGATGCAGCAAAGCAGCCCCAAACTATGATGCCCCCACCGCCATACTTCACAGTTGGGATGAGGTTTTGATGTTGGTGTGCTGTGCCTCTTTTTCTCCACACATAGTGTTGTGCGTTTCTTCCAAACAACTCAACTTTGGTTTCATCTGTCCACAGAATATTTTGCCAGTATTGCTGTGGAACATCCAGGTGCTCTTGTGCAAACTGTAAACGTGCAGCAATGTTTTTTTTGGACAGCAGTGGCTTCCTCTGTGGTATCCTCCCATGAAATCCATTCTTGTTTAGTGTTTTCCATATCGTAGATTCACTAACAGGGATGTTGGCATATGCCAGAGACTTTTGTAAGTCTTTAGCCGACAATCTATGATTCTTCTTCACCTTATTGAGCAGTCTGCGCTGTACTCTTGCAGTCATCTTTACAGGACGGTCACTCCTAGGGAGAGCTGAACTTTCTCCATTTATAGAAGATTTGTCTTACCGTGGACTGATGAACAGCAAGGCTTTTGGAGATACGTTTATAACCCTTTCCAGCTTTATGCAAGTCAACAATTCTTAATTGTAGGTCTTCTGAGAGCACTTTTGTGTGAGTCATCATTCACGTCAGGCAATGCTTCTTGTGAAAAGCAAACCTAGAACTGGTGTGTGTTTTTTATAGGGCAGCTGTAACCAACACCTCCAATCTCATCTCATTGATTGGACTCCAGTTGGCTGACACCTCACTCCAATTAGCTCTTGGAAATGTCATTGGTCTAGGGGTTCACATACTTTTTCCACCTGCACTGTGAATGTTTACATGGTGTGTTCAATAAAAACATGGTAACATTTAATTCTTTGTGTGTTATTAGTTTAAGCAGACTGTGATTGTCTATTGTTGTGACTTGGATGAAGATCAGATCACATTTTTGACCAATTTGTGCAGAAATCCATATCATTCTGAAAGGGTTCACATACTTTTTATTGCAACTGTATAAGTGGGAACCTGAGCTCCCCTTGCTGGGTGATTACCCCTTCCCCTCTGTTGTCCCCTCCCCCCAATTGGTACTGGTCTCCATGAAGTATCATCATGGTTAGATGAATAATGTATTTAACCACCTTTTGAGGGGGTTTGGTAATGATTACCCCTACCTCCACCTCTTCCTCTAGGCTTAAAGGCACCACAACCTATAGGTTTAGGGGTAGGATTCTTAGTTTTCATATCATAAGGTTGAACTACATTTGCCCAAGATAATTCATATTCATAATTCACTTGGATAGGGACACTGGATTCCACTTCATTGGTATCCATAGAGGCCAAATCTGGATTAGCAGGTTTCATCACATTAAGAGATTGCCATTAAATAACCTGTTTCCCTCCAAAGGCATTAAGATCTCGTAAGAACTTTTTCCACTTTTTCCTGTGTTTCTTTGTCCCATTTGATTAATTAAATATTTAATTCACCTGACAGTTGAATAAATTCAGTAGTATCCTTAAAAGATTCAATGTGGTCTGTAATTTCTTTAACCACTTGCTTACTGGGCACATATACCCCCTTCCTGCCCAGGCGAAATTTTAGCTTCCGGCACTGCGTCGCTTTAACAGACAATTGCGTGATCTTGCGACGTAGCTCCCAAACAAAATTGACGTCCTTTTTTTCCCACAAATGGAGATTTCTTTTGGTGGTATTTGATCACCTCTGCAGTTTTTATTTTTTGCGCTATAAACAAAAAAAGGACAATTGAAAAAAACACAATATTTTTTACTTTTTCCTATAATAAATATCCCAATTTAAAAAAAAAAAAAAAAAAATTCAGTTTGGGCCAATATGTATTCTTCTACGTATTAAAAAAAAAAAAAAAGAATCGCAATAAGTGACTGGTTTGCGCAAAAGTTCTAGTGCCTACAAAATAGGGGACAGAAATATTTTTTTTTTTTATTATTTTTTTTTTAGTAGTAATGGCAGCGATCATTGCGACATTATGGCGGACACATCGGACACTTGACACATTTTTGGGAACATCTACACAGCGACCAGTGCTATAAATATGCACTGGTTACTGTATAAATGTGACTGGCAGGGAAGAGGTTAACACTAGCGGGCGAGGAAGGGGTTAAATGTGTGCCCTGCATAGTGTTTCTAACTGTGGGGAAGGGGACTGACTGGGGGAGGTGACCGATCTGTGTCCCTATGTACAAGGGACACAGCATCGGTCTCCTTTCCCTGACAGGACGTGGATCTGTGTGTTTACACACACAGATCCACGTCCTTGTCTGTGTATCCGCCGATCGCAGGTACCTGGAGGATATTGCGGCCGCCAGGCACGCACATCGGCACTTCAGTAATGCGGCGCTCGCGCGCCCCCCAGTGGCCGGAGGAGGGGAGGACGTCTATAGACGTCCTTCCGGCAATTGAGAGCCACCTTGTCAATTGCCGGGATGTCAAGTGGTTAATTTGGCTTTCCAGACACTTTTTTTCCCTTTGTTTGCGAGAGAGCAATAATCTTAAAAGCACAAACCTCTTGCAAACAAAAAAAATAATAATCACACCAATCTTTATTAGATTCATCATCAAATAGACCCTCATTAGGGGGTAAATCCCACCTAAACGTCTGGGAATAATCTGGGCTGATAGATATTGTTCAAAGGACACAATATCCCACCAGGTCTTTATTTTTTTCTCAAACAGTTGCCCTAATTTTCTAAGGGAAAACTCAGATCGCCTTGATGTGAATTACCAGCAACTTTAAAGAAGATATCAGTTAATACAATTTCTCTGCTCTCTATATAAGACAACACATCCATTGTCTGCAGCTAAATATAAATGAATTAAGATGGCAACAATAAAATTAGAGTGTATTCAGCGCAGTTTCTTTATATGATGAGGGTTGTGGTTGGGCCGCTCTATCAGGAAGTCCGATTCACTGATTGATGGTTGCTATGACAATATATATTTACTGCGGGCCGTTGCTCGTGTATCCAACCCCATGCTGAAGAAGTCCCATCCAGGGGCGTAACGCGTACGGGGGGAGGAGTCACGTCTGACATCACCCGCAGCCATCTTTTTGGGTTTGAAACTATTACACGTCTGTATGCCGACACTCGGTTTGAGTGCTACACATTGTAAGTACATTTCTTACCTTTTATCAATAAATTATACATACGGAGAGTACTAGATTGTCTTCCTCTGTTTCTTGTCCATATGCTGTGGAGTCCATCAAAGGTGCTGAATTGCGATCGATACCCTGAGTGTGGGTTTAACTGCTCAATGACCTGTTTCAGGTCAAGTATATGAGGTGAGAGGCCAGATTATCTGTGGTGGAGGGATCACTACTACTACTACTACGCTGCACTATTTTGTTGTATACCTTCATAAATTTGCTTTGTGCTTTTGGGCCCCTTACAGTCGCATTGTCTTCTATAGCTCAGTTAGTTTACACATTTTCTGATGGGTAAAACACTTTATGTAATATTTTCACAACACATATATAGCTTGGCACTGGCCTTCATGATTAGGGGTGCACTCACACTTGCGAATTAACCCTGTCTGAGATCAGCTGCAACAACCCCAGCAGGGATTTCCTTGATTAGCTGCGAGCAAGCAGCCCCATTGAAAGCAATAGGAGGCTGCCTACCCACACCTAAAATGCGGGAACCCCCCCTTTGGAGTTCTCGCAGCTGATCACAGACGGCGCATTTGCAAGTGTAAATGCACCTTAACACAGACAATGATATAATCAACATATTAAGTAAAAATTTCATAAAGATATAGAATAAACCATTCCAAACCACACAGCCGTGCACATTACCTGCGATAATCTTCAAAGATCTTAATCCTCCTCCTGCCTTTTGATACTGGTCCACTGTTCACGGGACTGTGTGCCTGCAGATCAGCAATGGACATTGTCACCGACATTGCCTTAGACGCAACATTAAGCTCCCATCACAGCTTTTTGCATCCTCCATATATCCCAGTGACACTGTCACAATGCCCTCCAGTGGCTGCTCCAAAGAATGTAGTGAAGAGAGGGGAAAACAGGAAGTGCTGCATGTCACCAGGACAAGAAAAGCGGCCAAATCTCTACTGCTGCCACACCAACCTGTCAAAGGTTGGACGACAAATTTTTATCTCAGAGGAGCCAGAAATTCTTTCTCAAGGATCGCACTGGGCTGGCAGAGGGGGTCAAGCTATATAAGGACAGGTATAGGAGTTATTTTTAGGTGCTTAAAACTTTACATTTTAGGTATGCACAGTGTTTCATATAAACACAGTGCAGTTATAATTCCTGTTTGGTCAGGCTGATGTCACAAGGACAATTTTGCTACTGGTAACAGAGATAAAATCGCCCGAAGAGGCTCCTACTTGCCTTTTATGGAATCGCTCCCTCGCTGGCCCAAAACGCTGGCAAATCTTCCTCTCTAGAGAGAGTGCAACATCTTATTCTCCTAGCTAGCAAGGAACGACTCAACAGAAACTTATAGGTGGCAAGTTAGAGATCCTGTTTCTGATGTGGAACAGGATCAGCATCATGCACCTGACATTCTCCTCACAGAAGTAAAAAGTATAAATATTTGTTTTATGTTTTCACTTGCAGGTTCAACTGCATTAAAGTGGTTGTAAACTCACTTTTTTTACTTTTGCCTACAGGTAAGCCTATAATAAGGCTTACCTGTAGGTATAAAGAATATCTCCTAAACCTGTACGGTTTAGGAGATATTCCCCTCGCAATGCGCCGCTGATTGCAGCGGCGCATGCGCAGGGGGATCCTCGGCTGAAGGGCCGGCCCCGCCGACCCATGCTGGAAAGGAAATCTCCCGCGCGCATGCGCGGGAGTGACGTCATCGCCGCTCCAGCCAATCACAGCGATGGAGCGACGATACCCGGAAGACAAGCTCGGCTCGGCGTGGACCAGGTAAGTTCCCTACCTTGTTCCGAGGTAAGTATTTCATAATGAGCTAATATGTGGTGCATACTAGCTCATTATGGCTTTTAACTTGCAGGTGTAAAAAAAAAAAAAATGTATATGCGGGTTTACAACCGCTTTAAATAACAGATCCGCATAGCAAATACAATCAGTGAACGCCTAACATTCTGCATGATACAAAGGCAACTGTGAAAATGTCAAAGTCAGGCAGATTGAGAAGGGCTTTCAGAAGTCCTGCAACCCCTTGCCAGTCAATATGTGCTGTACAACTTCGCTCTTTTTGATCAACAACACTTGCAGGCTGCATGTGGAGTGGACCAAGGTATGATTACATCCCAGACAGCAAGCAATTATGCTGCAAGTTTAAAAATGACTTGCTAAGATGTTGCTAGACTTGCCAGGCTTTACAAGTTTGTTGCACAATTGCAGCAAGTCTGCATTGCATGACTCAAGAAATCAATTTCTTTCCAAACATTCTGCAAGTCTGCTGCAAGTTCTTGTTCAGTTATGTTGTGCAATAGTCATCCCACCACAGGGGTCACTGTGGCTGAATTTTCATGCTGTAGACTTGCAGAGCTCTTGCTGTGAACTAACCACTGCAACTTTGCTCTTGCTAGATACTTACCATGCAAATTTGCTACATATTGCAAAAGTGTCAACTAGAACTTGTGCTGCAAATGCTCTGCAAGTGTACAACTTGCCAGTGAAAATGTGCAACAAGTTGACAGATTTACAATTCTACACTGCCACAAATTTGTGGCAAGTTATCCTTGCTATGTGCATTTTTTTTTTTAGGGGTGTGCACTGCCTACAGTATGAGTGTAGGAAGCTATGCTGCAGTAAGAAGACCGTGGATGGGGCTGGGAATTTTCGGCCTGCAGAAACAAAGGCTTAGTCAGCACGTGTTCCCAGAACATCAGGATATCTGCAGTCAATGCAGGGTGGCCTTTGTCCTTCAAAAACATCAGGGTAAAAAAACAAGGACTCTGGGTGGGCAAATTGTACCTAGTTGCATGTTATATTTTCCATTTTGACATGAAACCAAAAATCTTCAGCACTTTTCTACAAGTATTTTTACCTGCAGCATTTCTACACAAAAAGTACCTCGTATTCATAGTTATAAACCCATTTGTGTGTAAAGTTGAATAGGGCAGTAGATAGTAGGATTTACTAGTGATAGCATTATTTAATCTGACATGAAAATAAAAGCTTTTTTTAATATAGGCAGATACGTTGTCAGCCCCAATTTGTAGCTTCTTCACATTGGAACATGTGACAGATCTTTTTCTGCAACTTTGAAATTCGTAAAAAAAAAAAAAACACATGGCACATTCATATATACACTGATATTAACATTTATTAACAAAAGTTTTTTTTTAAAAGGGATCTCCAGATAGAAAAAAATTATTTAAAACAGAAAAGGTATCACGGTATGAAATGTTGCAGGTTGATACAGTGCAAATGTGTCAGCTTTGTGCCTGAAAAAAATGGCTTCTTACATTTTCCTCCGTCTTCGATGTCTCTCCACGATCACTTCCATTTTCTAGTGGATTTGATTCATCCTCTATGCAGATAGGGGGGAAAAAAAAATCTGACTTTATAAATTATGGGAAATTATAGTTTGTTATCAGTTAGAAATCATGAGAAATGGTGATGTCTGCGCTGTGTAACGGGGGGGGGGGGGGGGGTAACTGATGTATAACAGTGCAACGAACAGTATGTAACACACTCTGAACAGTAAATAATCCAAGGAAGAACAAATCTTCAGCAAACTAAGGTAAGTGAAATAATTAACCGTCAGTAACATAGGTATACACACTATACAAAAAATGATGATGGTGATAGAATATGACCCCAAAAAATTGGCATAAAAAACACACAAAAAGGTGAAAAAATAATTAAATATACAAAATATATGAATATGAAAAAAAAAGTCTAAATGGTGATTCCAGAAACCAGCGTAAGTGTTGAAAAGTTGAAAGCTTCAGTGTACAAAACCCCTTTTGTAATATCTAGTAGCTTACCTCACAGCTATTAGTATTGACAGCCCAATATATAAAAGGCAAATCTTTAAAAGGTGATCCCCAAAGCTGACACAGGTGTTGGAAAGGTAAGGACTTCAATGTGCAACCACCTCATGTGATGCCTAGCAGCTTACCTCACAGCTGTTGTACAGACAGCCTAACGATCCTAGTGTATACACAGCAGACAGCCTAAGTGTAGCCAGGGGACCCAGTCCCAGTCCCAGTCCCAGGTGGTGGCATATGAAATAATGGCAGAGGAATATATATATAGTGTAACTCTGCTGGCCAATGGTAGATACAAATAAATCACACACTGATGCACTCACTCAAAGTGACAGAAAAGTGGATGTGTCTCCACGAGCGCCGAGCTCGGAAAACTTCCTGTGTGTCCCCTCTAGTCTCTCCTTGCCTCACAGTTACAGCAGGTGTTACTCAGAGAAATGGCAATATACATGGAAAAAGAAAAAAAGGAAGCACATCGCATAATCCCGCAAAACAGGAACACATTTATTGGTAAGAACTCATAAAAACACTCACAATAGCAACAAATCTGCGTTCAGTGACCTCTACGAGCGCCAAGCTCGTCTGCCTGCCGAGGTAAGCTGCTAGGCATCACATGAGGTGGTTGCACATTGAAGTCCTTACCTTTCCAACACCTGTGTCAGCTTTGGGGATCACCTTTTAAAGATTTGCCTTTTATATGTTGGGCTGTCAATACTAATAGCTGTGAGGTAAGCTGCTAGACATCACAAGAGGTGTTTTGTACACTGAAGCTTTCAACTTTTCAACACTTGCGCTGGTTTCTGGGATCACCAGTCAGAGACTTTTTCTCTCATATTCATATATTTTGTATATTTAATTATTTTTTCACCTGTTTGTGTGTTTTTTATGCCAATTTTTTTGGCTCATATTCTATCACCATCATCATTTTTTGTATAGTGTGTATACCTATGGTATTGACGGTAAATTATTTTACTTACCTTAGTTTGCTGAAGATTTGTTCTTCCTTGGATTATTTACTGTTCAGAGTGTGTTACATACTGTGCGTTGCACTGTTATAAATCAGTTACACTATTTAACCCCCCCCCCTTGTTACACAGCGCAGACATTACCATTTCTCAGTTGACACATTGTTTCTTATTAGGATAGATTTTTAGGTGTCTGCAGCAGTGCCCCCGAGCTTAGTTTACTGAGAGCACGGGAGTTCCTTCTTTGTTTATAGTTATAAAGAATGTTGAGTTTATCTAGGTCAGCTTGTGAAGTGAGTTTACTGGCCCTTTAGTGTGGTTATAAACCTCTGAATTTAAAAATAAACAAAGCATATCCTTTTCATTCCCCTGCCATCTGCATGAATCACTTTTGACAAGACAAAGTATGCACACAGCATACAATCCCAGGAGACAGTACACCCTCCCCAGAACACAGCAGGTGATTGGTAGCCTCAGATGTGCATTTCTCCCTATGAGACTGTATAGATGAGGGGTGTCCAATCCCTCCACGCAGGTTTCAGGTTACACTCAGCTCTGTGCAGTGTGTGACATCAAATCCCCACCCCCTGCTTTCTGGAGCTTGGAAATGCTGTGTAAATTCTGTACTTTGAATGTCTGTAGAGGAGAGATGGTAACAGATAAACAGGTATGTAGGAGGATTTATTTTATGTCTGTGTATCACCTGAGGCTAGTTACTTCAGTTGGTATATGTAAGGGTTTACAACCACTTTAAACTAAGAGGTTCACTATTACCTTTGCAATTTTCAAGTTAAGCAAACCCAAAAGGGGTACCTCTCATTTAGTTTACATTACTCCTCTGGCTTGTGTACACGTTTATGCAACTTTGATTAGCTCCATGAGAAAAGTTGTTAAATAGCTGACCAAGACAGAGGATCAAAGCAGGACTCCAGATAAATGAACTACTGTGTATGTTTACCCAATTCATAATTGTGTTTAGCTAATCCTGCGATTAGGACACCTTTGCCAAAATACATAGTGTAGATCATTTAGCTGCTTTTTGGTCCAACTTTACTCTTTTTGGTTGCCTATTCTTTACTCATTGGACAAAAGACAGACTGAGGTGACATTGAAGCTCTCAAGCTGTATATGGAAATTTACATGACCTGCCTGGCTATTCAGTGTAGCAGACATTTGTAAATCACAAAACTGGCTTAACAGAATCAAAAACTGTGTGATAATTAAAAGACGGGGTTCTGCTTTTATGCCACTGAAGATGGAGAACCTTTCTTAGTGAGAATGAAGCAAGTGATTAACATTTTAAAAAATATTTCAGAGCTAAAACACCCACACACCCAAAGAAGAATTGCAGATATGGGCATGTTATACATAGTTATGTTGGTCCAGCTTGGATCAATGTAATTATGCATATACTATGTCTGGCCGATGCACCTGGGAATCACTGTACAAGACACCGGTGCACCAGGAATCTCCACTTGTTCTGGGTCCCAAGCCGACTGACTACCTTGCTGCATTCTGAGCACTGGAGGTCAGCCTCTTGGTATGGGTGCCATTCAGAGAATGCCTTGCATCTTCTGAATGAATGCAAAGTTTTCTCCTATTGAACAAGGTGGAGAGATGAGGCAGTGATTTCACTGAAGTAGTGGTGCAGTGTTACATTGGCTCAGGCTGGACCAAGGTAACTGTGTATAAAATATGCATGCCTGAAATTTTTATTTAAATTAAAATGTCTCTACATTTTTAACTGCAATTGAATACACCACTTACTATCATGCTGGGTCTTGTTCTCACATACACTGACCAGAGCAGTTATCTTCAAGAGAAAAAAAAATAGAAAAAGTCACCAAAAAGGCAAAATTCCAGCTGTGCTGTGTAACAAAACAATAATTTTGTCAAAGGGTTATTCCACTCTAAACTTTAAAATATTTCAGTGTTTGATGGCTATTGGCAGGTGAAAAAACCCAGACAGTTTTTTCTGTTCTTTCTCTATGCCGAGTTTCTGGGTCTTCACACCTGCTGAGGTTGTTTATGAGGGTCTCTCCCATTTCTCTCTCCCATCCCTGCAGGATATTCCATTTTTTTTTATAATAAGGAGAGTATAAGAGGAGAATCTGGAACAAAAAATGTTTCGTAGAAAACCTACGATTCAGAATCAAATCATAAATTATGTATTATAATCTATAGGGGATTTTTACATGAGGTACATCTTCATACAGTGCAAGAGCACAAAAGGAAACTACAGTAAAACCTTGGCTTGTGAGCATAATTTGTTCCGGAAGCATGCTTGTAAGCCAAAGCACTTATATATCAAAGCGAATTTCCCCATAAGAAATGATGGAAACTCAAATGATTCGTTTGGCAACCATTTACTCATAGGTTCTTCAGTTCATAATCCATATAAAAAGATTATAGCAATGTGACCAGGTTGTGTAACCATAAAAGGTCCATCCACAAATGGAAGCTTCCACAAGGGGATTAAATGAAAAATCCAGCAGGAGCTACAGAGTATAAAAGAGATGAGAGGCACCTGTGTGTAGCAATATGTTGCTAAATGTTGTACCTTCATTAAATGTAACCATATTGCTACTCTTAGAGGCACCTTTTCACTTTCATACTTAGTTGTGACATGACGCTACTCTTATATCAAGACATTGCTTGTATATCAAGTCAGAATGTATTTAAAAATGTTGCTTGTCTTTCAAAATGCTCTCAAACCAAGTTACTCTCAAACCAAGGTTTTACTGTACTCTAACTCCTGAAAATAAAGGAAACCCATAGACAGCGTTAACTTACTTCTTGAGAACTGCGAGATGAACATTCGTCTGCATCTGAGGACTGGAAAAAAAAAAAGACAAAAAGGTATGTTAACACTTGTTATCCGGTGTAATGAACATTTCAAACAACTTCTGTGACCTATTACATAAGAATGCTTTGCTCACAGCTACGGAATTTTGTACCTTCAAGGCTGCCACCTGCTTTTAAAGCAGTAGCCAGGCAGGAAAGCAGAGAATTCTGGGAAATATCTTATTAGCCATTCATAAACTGTTGTTTGAATGAACAGGCTGAGACATTTTTATATAAATGGAAGTTCTGATAATATCTGTACAAAATGCCTCCCTGCAGCTTGTTTCTTTAACTCATCCACCAAGCAAGTGATAGCCTGGATGACATTATGATATAGTTTATATATATATTGCATGGAAAATCTGGTGCTGTTAAAAGCCTCTTCCAGCCAGCTTCATATATTTGCCCCAGGTGCTAGTCCCTCAAGGAGCACACCCTGCTCTGGCCATCCCCAGTAATATGTAGTCCCGTGCTGCATGTTGTGTGTTTCAACTATGTTCCACAGTGAAAGTAAAGCTTCACCCAAAATTGATCTTTCAGTTTCTTTTGTTTTAAGTGGATTGCTAAGGCAAACGACCTGATAGCTTCTACTAAACTTGTCATGAGAAAAATATGCCATTGGTGTGTAAGAGGGGCTTTGCTATTGGCGAATAAATTTACCATGAGCACAAGCCCTTGCCCCGCTCCTAGCCTTGCTGTAACACTGTCCCCTCCTGCTGAGGCCGAACGCTCTGCCATATTGTGCCCCACTCCATGCCAGAGGCCTTCACACGACATTAGATAACTTTATGTACCAAGGGAGGAATGTCCACACATGAATAGGGTTGATGCACTTTTCTGATGGTATTCAGGAAAGGGCAGGACAGTCATGTCACATCTCATCAACACACATTCCGGAGGTAACTTGACAATACATGGCCAATCACATCTAGTGGATGGTCTGCAGCAGTCACATGTGAAGGCATATGCATCACTTCAAACAGCCATCTCCCTTGAACAGTCCATCTCCCCCCCCTCCAGGGTCATTAGTATTCACAGGACTGGGTTCTCTGTAGACAACTCCTCCATAGGTACACCTCTTCTGGGACCCTCAAGGGGAATAACCTAACCCAGGGATTTCTTGCCCTGGCCTGAAAGGTATTTTGCAACCTGCCCTAGCCCCCACCTCCATAAAGGGTCAGGGAGTTTACAGGCAGAACTTTTGGGTGCAGATCTACTTCTCCCTGACTCCTAGTTCTGTCCAGGGCCTCCACATGCTGGTTACATCAGTACTGGTGTGGGGTGTTTGACTTCCATTCCCCAACTGCCTAGGGCTCCTCCCAACCTGACTTATATGTGGGCACTGACTCACCTATGACATCACTGCAAGGGGCTCTAACTAAAGGGGCCTAGCGCCTGATGACACCGTCTGCTGTAACCAGAGACCATTCTGGCATACAGCTACCTAGTGTCAGATTAGCTATCTGCACCTGCCTGCAGGTGAACAAAGACTGCTAGTGCCCTTGATATAATGCCGATTCCGGCTTTAAAAGAGAAGTACTCTACACTGAGGGGCAAAGCGATCGAACACCAATCACTCGGTTTTCACAGCTACATGAGCAGAGAGCTGCAGACTGTCAGTCACAGCTCTCTGCTCTGCTCCTCCTCGCTCATTGGAGTGTTGAGCTGTGGAGGGGGCGGAGCGGCCATCTCAGGCTCTCAGCAGCTTGCTGAGAGGCTAAGCCGGGTGTCAGTCCAGGCACCTGGTGGATCCAGGACTCCCATTGTCGAGATGACACGGTGCCTGGACTGACATTGGTGATGTCAGCAGAGAGCAGTCTTCAGTCCGCTCTCTGCTGAAAACGGGTCACAGGAGTGCAAAACGAATTGCACTCCTGTGATCCATAGCTTTGGCTATACAGCTGTGCACATAAGTTTACATACCCTGTCAGAATTTATGATTTCTTGGCCATTTTTCTGAGAATATGTATTATAACACAAAAAAAATTCTTTCACTCATGGTTAGTGTTTGGCTGAAGCCATTTATTATCAATCAACTGTGTTTACTCTTTTTAAATCATAATGACAACAGAAACTACCCAAATGACCCAGATCAAAAGTTTACATACCTTGGTGATTTTGGCCTGATAACATGCACACAAGTTGACACAAAGGGGTTTCAATGGCTATTAAAGGTAACCATCCTCACCTGTGATCTGCTTGTAATTAGTGTGTGTGTTTGTGTGTGTATAAAAGGTCAATGAGTTTGTGGACTGAGACACTTGCATCTTTCATCCAGTGCTGCACTGACGTTTCTGGATTCTGAGTCATGGGGAAAGCAAAAAAAAATGTCAAAAGGATCTGCAGGAAAAGGTAGTTTAACTGTATAAAACAGGAAAGGGATATAAAAATATATCCAAGGAATTGAGAATGCCAATCAGCAGTTTTCAAACTCTAATCAAGAAGTGGAAAATAAGGGGTTATGTTGAAACCAAACCATGGTCAGGTAGACCAACTAAAATTTCAGCCACAACTGCCAGGAACATTCTTCAGGATGCAAAGAAGAACCCACAAATAACTTCATGTGAAATACAGAACTCTCTGAAAACATGTGGTGTGGTTGTTTCAAGATGCACAATAAGGAGACACTTGAAGAAAGATGGACTTCATGGTCGAGTCACCAGAAGAAAGCCATTACTACACAAATGGCATAAATTATCCCGCTTAAAATACACCAAACAGCACAGAGACAAGCCTCAAACCTTCTGGCACAAAGTCTTATGGAGTGAGGAGACCAAAATTGAGCTTTTTGGCCACAAGCATAAACACTACATTTGGAGAGGAGTCAACAAGGCCTATGATGAAAGGTACGGAGGTGGATCACTGATGTTTTGGGGGATGTGTGAGCTACAGTGTTTCCCCCGGGGTAGGTCTTATAATGTGCCGTTTCTCTCCCTCCCTGCCTGTCAGGAAGCCTCAGTTTGAACAAAGTTAAAATGCTTGTAAATGCCAAAATCCTGTTACAGTAGCACACAATACATTACACAATGTGTGTGCCCCTGCAATCCAATGGTGCCAAACGCCTCAGCTCTGCTCTCCTCCACCTCTCCCAGCCACCCGCCCCCCCATCCGCAGCTCTCTGAGCGGGGAAGAGAGCACACCGGCATGCAACGAAAGAAAGATCTGTAGCATTTTAGTGCTTAAGTCTGTATGGATCGCGTGAGTTAAATACGGTACCTTGTGGAGACAGGAGTATCGGCATGCACACAGTGTGACATGTTGATTTAGTGCTGAGCCTCTGCACTGAGACGACTGTACCTTCCGTGACTGCAGAGGAAGGAGGGGCCCCGAGATCCCCTGCCGACAAAAGGAGGAGGAGACCAGCAGGGAGCTGAGCGCCGCTCTGTAACAAAGGCACCTGACACTGCTACCGTAGATCAAAGAGACACATACACAGCCACAGCACACTGCCGTATCAGAAAGGATTATAGGAGTACACACGCACCTCAAACTAGGGCTTATTTTCAGGGTAGGGCTTATATTGCAGCCCTCCTGGAAAATAGCACTAGGTCTTACATTCAGGGTAGGTCTTATTTTCGGGGAAACACAGTACAAAGGCACAGGAAATGTGGCCAAAATTGTTGGCAAGATGAATGCAGTATGTTATCAAAAAATACTGGAGGAACATTTGCATTCATCAGCCAGGAAGCTGCGCATGGGACGTACTTGGACATTCCAACATGACAATGATACAAGGCCAAGTTGACCTGTCATTGGCTACAACAGAATAAAGTGAAGGTTCTGGAGTGGCCATCTCAGTCTTCTGACCTCAATATCATTGAGCCACTTTGGGGAGATTTCAAATACTCAGTTCATGCAAGATAGCCCAAGAATTTACAGGAACTGGAGGCTTTTGGCCAAGAGGAATGGGCAGCTTTACCACCTGAGAAAATGAAGAGCCTAATCCACAAATACCACAAAAGGCTTCAAGCTGTTATTGATGTTAAAGGGGGCAATACAACATATTAAGAACTGGGGTATATAAACTTTTGATCAGGGTCATTTGGGTAGTTTCTGTTGTCATTATGATTTAAAATAAGTAAACACAGTTGATTGAAAATAAATGGCTTCATCCGAACACTAACCATGAGTGAAAGAAAAGTTTTTGTTTAATCATTCATATTCTCTACAAAATGGCCAAGAAATCATAAATTCTGCCTGGGTAAACTTCAGAGGCGGCTCTAGGCTTTGTGAGGCCTTAGGCAAAACATAGATATGAGGCCCCACCCACGCCCATAATGGGAAAAATAATTCAAGCAAGAAAAATGGTTGCAGAAAATCCACGGATCTAGCACACAGGTGATCAGCACCACTTCCCTCCTCACCAATCAGACATATTCAGCCAATGCAAGAGGGGGAAGGGAGAGAAGGGGAGGTGAGAAAGAGAGACGGGTAATAGAGAGATTCAATGGCGCCGACATTAGTATTGATCGCAAGCAAATTAGGCGGCCGCGAGACCTAATTAGAGAGCCGCCTCTGGTAAACTTATGAGCAAAACTATTAAAATGAAATGTAAATTAACTAATACACTGCCCAACATGAATTCTCTTGCCTATGTGGCTGTGTGTGGTGAAGAGTCTAGGGATGAGCTTGGACGTGTTATTTGGATCTACCGGATTTATCGGCGTATAACACGCACCTTCAATTTAAGAAGGATTTTTTTTTTTATAAAATGCTGTGAAGGAAAATAAAGGTCAGTGCTCATCAATGCAGCCTAATCAGTGCCCATCTGTAGCCTCACCATTGCCATAAATGCAGCCTCACCATTGCCATAAATGCATCCTTACCATTGCCATAAATGCAGCCTCACCATTTGACATGAATGCTGCCTCACCATTTGACATGAATGCTGCCTCACCATTTGACATGAATGCTGCCTCACCATCAGTGCAGACTGATCCATGCCCATCTGCAGCCTCGGAGGGGACGGGACATCTCCTGTTTACTCGTGGCCTCTTTAATACAAAGTCCTGCCTCCTATGATAGACAGAACAGTTGTTAAATGCCAGTCCAGGAGACAGGACTTCCTATTAGAGGCCGCCAAGTAAACAGGAGATTTTCCTGTATGCAATCTGACGGCACTCGTCCCGCCCCCTCCCTTTCCCCGCCGAGGCTGGCAGAACTAAATGATACATAAGGTATATAGCTTTTGTGACCCCCTAACGAATCCCCATTTGGGCCACAAAGATATATATATATAAACACATACATACATACAGTGCCTTGTGAAAGTATTCAACCCCCTTGAACTTTGCGACCTTTTGCCACATTTCAGGCTTCAAACATAAAGATATAAAACTGTAATTTTTTTTGAAGAATCAACAAGTGGACACAATCATGAAGTGGAACGAAATTTATTGGATATTTCAAACTTTTTTAACAAACAAAAAACTGAAAAATTGGGTGTGCAAAATGATTCAGCCCCTTTACTTTCAGTGCAGCAAACTCTCTCCAGAAGTTGAGTGAGGATCTCTGAATGATCCAATGTTGACCTAAATGACTAATGATGATAAATAGGGGGGCGTGGCCGACTTCCGGGATGTGAAGACGCTTCTGCTCAGAGCTCCGGCCGTGGAAATATCCTGAAGCATCCTGAAGAGCTCCAGACTTGGAAAAAATCCTGCCAAATTGCCTAAAACGGTGTGGGAGAGACCCGGGACCCCGAGGATGGTGAAACACGGGTCCAGCATGGACCCTAACCCGGCGGGGAAGCCCTTGAAGTTCTCTCACGCGGCGTCTCAAAATGGCGCCCGCACGGATCGCAGGGCCCTATCTGTACCCCCGGCCCGGGGGGGAGCGGAGGAAGATAGTGAGTGGCCGAGCCTACCTGACCCTCTGGCTTCACCTGCGGCGTCTCCTCACCCGGATGGGGAGGAGGGGGGCTCCGGCGCACAGCCTGGACAACCGACGCTGATGGAAATAATGGACACCATAAAAAGCTGCCATGCCGCCCTGTCCTCCCAGGTGGACGCTATCAGAGTGGACTTCGCTATACTGAAAGATGATGTGCAGAAGGTCAGGCAGAGGGTTACACATGCGGAGCAGCGCATAGGATCGGTGGAGGATCTGGTTAACCCCCTCGTGGTGCAGGTGAGAGATATGGCGGCGGACCACAAGTCCCAGGAGGCCAAGTTGGGGGACATTGAAGACAGACTGAGAAGGAATAACCTCAGGTTCCTTGGCTTCCCGGAGGGGTCCGAGGGGAAAAATACAGAGGAATTCCTGCTAGCCTGGCTTAAACAGACCTTTGGAGAAGCGGACTTCTCTCACTTATTTGCCATTGAAAGGGCACATAGGATCCCTCTGAGGGCGCCCCCGCCGGGCAGGTTTCCTAGGCCCATGCTGGCTCGATTTCTATATTTTAGAGATAAGGAACTTATCCTGCGCAAGGCCCGCAACATGCCTGAGCTAATGTTTAATGGCAACCGTATTACTATTTTCCCGGATTTTTCAGCAGCAACGCAGAAGCAGCGAGCGGCATTTCAAAGCGTGAAGCAACGCCTGAGAGAACGCAACCTGCCGTACAGTATGCTATACCCGGCCAAGCTTAGAGTGGCGCACAAGGGGCAAACGCAGTTCTTCCTGTCCCCTAGGGAAGCAAATCGCTGGTTGGAATCCTTGGGACACGGTTAAGGTAGACATGTACCTCGCTGCTTAGCTGATACTATATATGGAGAACCTGGGGGGGACCCCCCAGGAACTAATGACTGTAGTAATTTGCAAAGATACACTCTCAACACCCCTGTTACTGCTAGTTGCTGAATGACCGTCTCTGGCTCCCTGGGTCCTTCAGGTTCCAAGTACTGTTGAAAGACTCCTGTACACCCAAAGCTACCCACGGCCCGGATTAACGCTCTGTGAGAAACCACGTACTTGTCCCTAGACTTTCCGAACCGGCTGGTGAGGGAAGCTGACCCCCATTTAGGGACGACTTTTTGTGACATGTTTGGGGGAAAAGCCTGTGGGATGTTTGGGGCTACAGGCAGGGAGGGGGGTATGGATCCAGGAATCCTAGGTTGTGGATCTGGAACAGTTTGGGGTTTGTTTTCTTTCTCTTTTTTAACCGACCACTTTTTGTTTTTCTTGTTTTTGATTTTTCTTTCCCCCATGCCTCCAATGCATAAGAATCCGGGCTCTACAAGGTTCTTGGAGGGATCTAAAATTATTATGTGGACTGTATGTACATGCCTCGGTTATATCTATTACCATACTCTACTGAGCTTGAGGTTGGCACTGCAAGGAAATGTTTGCTGGTATGTGGGGGGGGGGGAGGGGGAGCCCTTCACTCCAAGATACACAACACTCTGCGCCAATTTACCAGTAAGACCCATGACGCAGTCACTTAAGTTGTTGTCTTGGAATGTGCGGGGGCTCAACTCAAAAATCAAACGGTCCCTGGTATTTAAATATATCATGAGACATAAACCGCAGGTCATATTTTTGCAGGAATCCCATCTGGTGGGTTCCAAGACACTGGCGTTACATAGAGCCTTTATTGGTAAAGCATTTCATGCAACATACTCCTCTTACGCCAGGGGGGTCTCGGTCCTCGTAGCTAAGTCCCTCCTGTGTGTAACTAAAACGGTTAAACTGGACCCTTTTGGGAGATATGTGATCCTAGTAGTGACTATCAATAACCAACCCTACACATTCGTAGCAGTATATATTCCACCCCCGTTTAAGGGGGAGGTCTGGGAAGATGTGATGACGGAAGTGCTGCAGGTGGCGGAAGGGCCTATTATCTTAGCGGGGGACTTAAACGCAGTTATGTCCCCGGATAGGGATAGATTTGGGATGGCGGCAATGAGGAGTTCACCTCTAGAAGCTTGTGTGGCACAGTACGACCTAGAGGAGGCCTGGAGATGGAAGCACCCTGATGCCCGAACCTACTCTTGCTTTTCTGCCACGTTTAATACCCTATCCAGAATAGATATGTGCTTTGTATCTAAGGCACTTCTCCCAAGAGTGGTAGATGTACAGTACTTGCCAAGGGCTATTTCGGACCATTCCCCACTAATGCTCACCCTGGATATGGAGAGGCCCCGTGGGTACACAATATGGAGGCTGAGCCCCCTGTGGCTCAAGGAGGAGTGCTTTGAACGGTCCACTGCCACGTCCATTAATAACTTCTGGGTGGAAAATAGAGGGGAGGCCCCAGTAGGGGTTACATGGGATGCGTTCAAGGCCACACTTAGAGGAGTAATTAAGGGGGAGGTCAAACGGTTCCAATCCGACAGGGAGTGGAGAGTTAGAGAATCAGAACAGTTGGCTACAGAAGCCGAAGTGGCATACATAGATAATCCTACCCCGGATATGCATATGAAGTGGAGAGAGAGTATACGGCAGTTAGACTTGGTGCTTGTGGAAAAGACGCAGAAAAAATTGCTATACCAAGCACAACGTATCTTCGAATTTGGAGATAAAAACAGCAGATTGCTGGCCTACCTGGCCCATTCGCAACAGGCACCAACATCTATCCCTCGTATATATAATGCCCGGATGCAGATATGCACGTCACAGGAGGATATAGCTAAAGCATTTGTAGATTTTTACTCAGAATTATACGCCTCAAAGGTGGACTATGGTGGGGAGGAGGTACAGGCATTCCTGGCTCCGATACCCCTCCTGGAACTCCCTGAGGAGGCGGCGTCGGAACTTGATCTCCCCATTACGGTGGAGGAGGTAGTGTCAGCCATACATTCCCTGAACTCGAATAAGACTCCGGGAATGGATGGATTTCCGGCTGAGTGGTATAGTACATATGCTGACAGCCTGGCACCGCAATTGCTCAAAATGTATATGGACGCCTATCGGGGGGGGGGTACTCCCTGAATCCATGAGGGAGGCACTTATAGTATTAATCCCTAAGCCGCACAAGGACCATGATCTATGCGAATCCTATAGACCAATATCACTAATTAACGTGGATGCTAAGATCCTTGCTAAATTACTGGCTAAACGTCTAAATCCCAAGATTGCAACCATTATTCATCAGGACCAGACAGGTTTCATACCTGAGAGGTCGACCGCAATTAACCTGCGCCGTCTTTTCACTATCCTGCAGGCGGAGGGACCCACACCGGATAATAGGGTAGTGGTATCTTTGGATACGCATAAAGCGTTTGATTCCATTGAATGGTCTTACCTTATAGCAGTCCTTGGGCGGCTGGGGTTCGGCCCCAGGTTCACGAAGTGGGTCCAAATTCTATATGCTGACCCACGGGCTAGGCTTAGAGTTAACAACGCCATCACGGACTCGTTCCCGATCGCCAGGGGCACGCGGCAGGGGTGCCCATTGTCACCCCTGTTGTTCGCTCTGGCGATAGAACCGTTGGCAGCACAGATAAGAGCAGATGTAAATGTAAGGGGATGTATGGTTAATGAGCTGGAGGAAAAGACTTCCCTTTACGCGGACGATATGCTCCTTTATCTAGCGGAAGCAGAGGGATCACTAACCAGCGCTCTAAAATTAATCTCAGACTTTGGGAACTTCTCAGGTTTCAAGGTGAACTGGAACAAATCTATTGTGTTCCCCTTCAACTCTGATGACACCCTGAGGTTACCCCCAGATGTCCCACTAAAAGTGGTGTCCAAATTCCGCTATCTGGGAGTGGAGGTCCAGCTGCCATGCAGTGCTTATATGAATAATAATCTGACCCCTATGAAGTTACGCCTGAAGGAAAGCCTAAAAACATGGGCTAAACTACCGTTGGGCCTCCTAGGGAAAATTAATATAGTTAAAATGATTTATTTGCCTAGGTTTCTGTACCTGTTCTGGCATGCCCCGATCTATATCCCTAAAAGATGGTTTACAGAAATAAATACAATGCTAACCTCCTTTCTATGGGGACTTAAACCCGCAAGGGTATCCCTGGACACACTTTATCTGCCAATAAGGGAGGGAGGACTGGCCATGCCGAATCTACATTGTTACTATCTTGCAGCTCAGCTAACGCACGTGCACTGGTGGGGGTTCCCGAACCTATATAATGCATCGGTGGCCACTCAGGCGGCTATGGTTCACTCGTTTGAGGGGCTGATTAATGTTCTATATAGAAATGGCCCATACCCAGCGAAGGGAGGGGATATACTGAAAATGTCATATAAAATATTCCACGCCTGTAACGCTAGGGTAGGGGGTACTAGTCTGGAGGCCTCCCCCAACGCCCCCTTGTGGCATAATCCCCGACTTAAAGAAATAGCCAAGGTACCGGACGGATCCTGCTGGGCAAAGTACGGGGTCAAATATGCCCATCAACTGTTCAGGAACGGGGTATTCAGGAGTTTTATAGATCTAAAAACGGAGTACGGGCTCCCTAACACTTTCTTTTTCCGATACTTGCAGCTGCGGCATGCCGTAACGGCACAATACGGGGGGGGGGTGGTGGCGCTCTCCCCTTCCAAAATGGAGAAATTGCTTACAGATGGGGATCACTCCCAGTTGATCTCTAGATACTATTTTATGCTGTTGACGTCCTCCTCTCCTAGAATGGAGAGAGTTAGGGCGCAATGGCAAGCGGACATACCTTCGATCACTGACGAGTCGTGGGCTGAAGCCCTTGAGTCGCTGGTGCCCTCGATGATCTCGGCCAGGGACAAAATTACACAATTTAACTATCTACACAGAGTGTATTACACTCCCAAGCGGCTACACAAAATGGGTAGAGGGGATTCACCTGAGTGCCCCCGCTGCCAGGCGGCGGAGGGAGATTTCTTCCATATGGTCTGGACGTGCCCCCGAGTGGAGGGGTTCTGGAAGGATGTATTGACATTCCTGGAGGCTACCCTGGAACTACCTAATATATACTCCCCAGCTAGGTGCCTGTTAGGTGACCTGGAGGAGGAGGAATTATCTGTATCAAAGAAAACACTGTTAAGAATACTGTTCTGCTACGCTAAAAAGGCTCTGGCCATGAACTGGCGAAAACCATCCCCCCCGTCTCTGCAGAGTTGGAGGAAAATAGTGAATAACGCACTGCCAATGTACAAGCTGACATACGCGGCTAGAGGCTGCCCGAAAAAATTTGAGAAGGTGTGGGCGGGATGGATTGAGAAGGTCTCGGGAGATGTAGAAGTTTAAGAGTATGATGTGATTTGTGGGCCAAAACTCATAATGTGGGAACTGGCTGACTGACTGGAGGCCGGATTAGATGGAACACGGTCCTAGGGGATACAGGAGGGGATAGCCCTTCTCCCCCTCATTGCTAATACCAGAATAATAATAAAAGGAGGTTCCCCCCCCCCCCCCCCTTTTTTTTTTTTTTTTGCGCTGTCGGTATCAGTTTTGGTTTATCCCTTGTTAAGGTTGACAGGGATAGGTTGTGAAAAAAAGGAAATGAGTACAAGGAATATCCTTGGCGAATACTGTGTACATGATGTACTTTAATGACGCTGTGACTCCTTATGTTCCATGAGATATGAAAATGTGTACTGTATTAAGCTCCTGTGTTATGCTGTGAACATGTACAATAAAATTTACACTTTAAAAAAAAAAAAAATGATGATAAATAGAATCCACCTGTGTGTAATCAAGTCTCTGTATAAATGCACCTGCACTGTGATAGTCTCAGAGGTCTGTTTAAAGCGCAGAGAGCATCATGAAGAACAAGGAACACACCAGGCAGGTCCGAGATACTGTTGTGGAGAAGTTTAAAGCTGGATTTAGATACAAAAAGATTTCCCAAGCTTTAAACATCCCAATGAGCACTGTGCAAGCGATAATATTGAAATGGAAGTAGTATCAGACCACTGCAAATCTACGAAGACCTGGCCGTCCCTCTAAACTTTCAGCTCATACAAGGAGAAGACTGATCAGAGATGCAGCCAAGAGGCCCATGATCACTCTGGATGAAATGCAGAGATCTACAGCTGAGGTGGGAGACTCTGTCCATAGGACAACAATCAATCAGTCGTATACTGCACAAATCTGGCCTTTATGGAAGAGTGGCAAGAAGAAAGCCATTTCTTAAAGATATCCATAAAAAGTGTCGTTTAAAGTTTGCCACAAGCCACCTGGGAGACACACCAAACATGTGGAAGAAGGTGCTCTGGTCAGATGAAACCAAAATCGAACTTTTTGGCAACAATGCAAAACGTTATGTTTGGCGTAAAAGGAACACAGCTCATCACCCTGAACACACCATCCCCACTGTGAAACATGGTGGTGGCAGCATCATGGTTTGGGCCTGCTTTTCTTCAGCAGGGACAGGGAAGATGGTTAAAATTGATGGGAAGATGGATGGAGCCAAATACAGGACCATTCTGGAAGAAAACCTGATGGAGTCTGCAAAAGACCTGAGACTGGGACGGAGATTTGTCTTCCAACAAGACAATGATCCAAAACATAAAGCAAAATCTACAATGGAATGGTTCACAAATAAAAATATCCAGGTGTTAGAATGGCCAAGTCAAAGTCCAGACCTGAATCCAATCGAGAATCTGTGGAAAGAACTGAAAACTGCTGTTCACAAACGCTCTCCATCCAACCTCACTGAGCTCGAGCTGTTTTGCAAGGAGGAATGGGCAAAAATTTCAGTCTCTCGATGTGCAAAACTGATAGAGACATACCCCAAGCGACTTACAGCTGTAATCGCAGCAAAAGGTGGCGCTACAAAGTATTAACTTAAGGGGGCTGAATAATTTTGCACGCCCAATTTTTCAGTTTTTTATTTGTTAAAAAAGTTTGAAATATCCAATACATTTCGTTCCACTTCATGATTGTGTCCCACTTGGTGTTGATTCTTCAAAAAAAAAAATACAGTTTTATATCTTTATGTTTGAAGCCTGAAATGTGGCAAAAGGTTGCAAAGTTCAAGGGGGCCGAATAGTTTCGCAAGGCCCTGTGTATATATATGGAACACTGGCTAGTGGGCCGGACTTTGGACATGCCTGGCTTAGAGGTTTTCTTTAAAGGGGTTGTAAAGGTTTGTTTTTTATTTTCTAAATAGGTTACTTTAAGCTAGTGTATTGTTGGTTCACTTACCTTTTCCTTCAATTTCCCTTCTAAAAAATGTTTTTCTTTGTCTGAATTTCTCACTTCCTGTTCTTCCTCAGTAAGCTGTTCTAAATGACTTTCCACCGCTCGGATGATGGTGGAAAGCTTACTGAGGAGAAACAGGAAGTGAGAAATTCAAACAAAGAAAAAAAACATTTAGAAGGGAAATCGAAGGAAAAAAGAGATTTTTAATACAGCTTACCTGTAAAATCTTTTTCTTGGAGTACATCACGGGACACAGAGCGGCATATTCATTACTATGTGGGTTATATGGAGTACCTTCAGGTGATGGACACTGGCAATCTCAAACAGGAAATGCCCCTCCCTATATAACCCCCTCCCATAGGAGGAGTACCTCAGTTTTGTAGCAAGCAGTATGCCTCCCAAAATGGTCCCCATAAGAGGGGTGGGAGCTCTGTGTCCCGTGATGTACTCCAAGAAAAAGATTTTACAGGTAAGCTGTATTAAAAATCTATTTTTCTTTATCGTACATCACGGGACACAGAGCGGCATATTCATTACTATGTGGGATGTCCCAAAGCAATGCTTACAATGAGGGGAGGGAGAACATCTTCCAAAGACAAAAGGATTTAATTTAGAGATATACTCAAATCATAATAAATCCAACTTAGTTGAGAAAAAATAATTTTAAATTTTAAATTTAACTCAAAAGGGAGCCCCCGGAATCCGAGGGTCTCAAACTGCAGCCTGCAGCACTGCCTGCCCAAAGGCTGTATCAGTATTCCTTCTTACGTCCAACTGGTAGAATTTTGTAAACGTGTGGACAGAAGACCAGGTTGCCGCCTTGCAAACTTGAGCCATAGAGATCTGGTGGTGTGCTGCCCAGGAGGCGCCCATGGCCCTAGTAGAATGAGCCTTTAATGATAACGGAGGAGGCAACCCCTTCAAGCCGTAGGCCTGAGTGATTAATTGTTTAATCCACCTCGAGATGGTGGATTTTGCAGCTGCCTGCCCCTTCTTGGGCCCATCCGGTAAAATGAACAACACATCTGTTTTCCGGATCTTCTCTGTAGCTTTAAGATAGGCCTTCATGGCCCTGACAATATCCAAGGTATGACCTTTAGGTATGCATTTACCATCTTTAGGTCCAAAATTGGCCTGACATCTCCGTTGGACTTTGGGATGATGAATAGGTTGGAGTAGAAACCCAGCCCTTGTTCTAGGACTGGTACCTCTACTATTACTTCCTGGGAGAGTAGATGATTCAATGCCGTCATTAATGCGGCTCCCTTCTCCGGATCGTTTGGAACCCTTGACTCCTGGAAATGAGGAGGAGGAAACTTTAGGAAGTCTAGTTTGTAGCCCGTAGCCACGGAAGACCGTACCCATCTGTCGGGAATGCTGGCTTCCCAAACCTCTGAAAAGAGACGCAGCCTTCCCCCCACCCTCGTGGGTGGGGGCGCCCCTTCATAAGGTCGGCTTGGGGGCTGGTTTGCGAAACCACTGCTTCTTGCCTCTAGCGGCCTGTCCCTGCGATTTGTTGTTGAAGTTAAAGTTTGATCTTGCAGGAGGCCGTCGATACTGTTTGGCATTAGAGGGCCCCTGCCCAGGGGAGTGCTGTCGTTTAAACGCAGGCCCCTGAAACTTTTTCTTGGTTGGCAAAAGAGTACTTTTGCCGCTTGAAATGGTCTGAATGTATTTATCCAGGTCTTCTCCGAAGAGTCGTCCTCCATGGAAGGGGAACCCTACCAGGAGCTTCTTGCATGGGGGCTCGGCCTCCCAGCTCTTTAACCATAAGAGTCTTCTCATATGGATAAGGGATAACGATAAACGTGACGCTTGCTGGATAGAATCCTTAATCGCATCTACCGTAAAACGTATGGCCCTAGGGACATCAGAAAATTCTTCTGCCTGCTGGGCAGGAATAAGTTTAAGCATCTGCTTAGTTTGATCCGATAATGCTTGTGCAACCCCAATCGCAGCCACAGCTGGCTGCACTACTGCCCCTGCAGTAGTGAAGGAGCTTTTAAGTAGTGCTTCCAAGCGTTTATCAACCGGATCCTTGAACACCTGTATGTTTTCTACAGGGCATGTTAAAGATTTATTAACACATGAGATGGCTGCGTCCACCGCCGGGGTTGCCCATCTCTTGGAAAATTTATCTTCCATAGGATATAAGGCAGAGAATCTTTTAGGTGGTAAAAAGATTCTATCTGGCTTGGTCCAATCTTGGAACATAACTTCCTCTAGCAGAGGATGGATCGGAAAAACTGCGTTGTTTTGAGGCGCCTTTAGTGAGCCCAAAGCTGAAACAGTCGATACTTGGAGATCTGGTACTGGCAAGTTGAATGCACTATGGACCAAGTCCGTTAAGGCTTGAACCCACCAGCTCTCCCCTTGGGAGGCTGCCCCAGACTCCCCTGTATCCGGATCCTCGATCCCCGAACCTGCTTGGTCCTTGTCCAAGAGGTCGTCCAATTCCCCTGCGGAAAGGACCTCCTCCTCTGAGGGTCCACGCTCGGGCGACGGAGATCTATTCCGTTTTCTGCCCCGCATAGCCTTGGCTATCATCTTTTCCATTCTTTTTTCCATCTCTTTTAAGGAGGTGGACAGTACCTCGTCCGTGACCACCCTAGGGTTGGACTGACCCGTGCCAGCTCCAGCCCCAGATCCCGATGGTCCCATCAAGGCTCCCTCTCGGGAAAGCAGCGGCATAACTTTGTCCGAGACCTCAGACTCTCTGGGGGAATCCCCACCTCTTGTACCCTCTGAACCAGATGCCATGGTACAATACCGAGGTACGCCCGCTAACTTATCGGTGTTTGGAACTATAAATAGTTATTGGCCAAAAACCCGTTTGGGGGATAAAAAATGCCTTATTTCCCTTTAATGTTTTTTTTTTTTTTTTTTTTCTTTTTTTTTCTTTTTTTTTTCAAACCCAAGAAAGAAAAAACATTCTGTCCCCCTTAGTAGTATTGCCAAAAAACTGCTGAGATAGAAAAGAACAGCCTAACTCTAGGCTCCAGGACAGTCTTATTGAAGACTGTAATATCTGTTTTGGCCACTGTGCTGCCGCTCTGGTCTCTTCCTCTCTCAGTTCCAGCATACACTGAGCTGGGAACAAATGGAAGGGCCGCCCCTTCCTTTAACATGCTGGCCCGCCCTTCCCCCCTCAGCTAACGGCGCGAAATTGCGCCCATATCACGGGGACGCGCGCGCGCCCGCCGGCGGGGGGGGGGGTGGGGGGAAGGAGACCACACGAGGAGGCAGTTTGTCCTGTCTCGGGCGACGGAGATCTATTCCGTTTTCTGCCCCGCATAGCCTTGGCTATCATCTTTTCCATTCTTTTTTCCATCTCTTTTAAGGAGGTGGACAGTACCTCGTCCGTGACCACCCTAGGGTTGGACTGACCCGTGCCAGCTCCAGCCCCAGATCCCGATGGTCCCATCAAGGCTCCCTCTCGGGAAAGCAGCGGCATAACTTTGTCCGAGACCTCAGACTCTCTGGGGGAATCCCCACCTCTTGTACCCTCTGAACCAGATGCCATGGTACAATACCGAGGTACGCCCGCTAACTTATCGGTGTTTGGAACTATAAATAGTTATTGGCCAAAAACCCGTTTGGGGGATAAAAAATGCCTTATTTCCCTTTAATGTTTTTTTTTTTTTTTTTTTTCTTTTTTTTTTCAAACCCAAGAGAGAAAAAACATTCTGTCCCCCTTAGTAGTATTGCCAAAAAACTGCTGAGATAGAAAAGAACAGCCTAACTCTAGGCTCCAGGACAGTCTTATTGAAGACTGTAATATCTGTTTTGGCCACTGTGCTGCCGCTCTGGTCTCTTCCTCTCTCAGTTCCAGCATACACTGAGCTGGGAACAAATGGAAGGGCCGCCCCTTCCTTTAACATGCTGGCCCGCCCTTCCCCCCTCAGCTAACGGCGCGAAATTGCGCCCATATCACGGGGACGCGCGCGCGCCCGCCGGGGGGGGGGGGGTGGGGGGAAGGAGACCACACGAGGAGGCAGTTTGTCCTGTCTCCAGGCTAGGAGGAAGAACCGTGGCAGCAATCGCCTGGAGGCTTTGCAGGTAAGCACAGCTCTCTTTACACACACACACACACACACACACAGGCCTCTTTCTCAATGTTTACAATACTACCAGGGAGTTCACCTTTTATGGGGAATACACATAGAGCCATCCTATCTTTAAGACATGTGACTTACTTTGCCAGATGCAGCGCATAATTTTAGGCATGTCCCCTGTGAACCCCCCAGAAAAACCTGCTAAGAACCAAGTTCCGCAAGTTTCCCCTCACTTACCTGCTCCATGCCGCAGGACTTTGCAAAGCAAGAGGCCCAATCTTCCCCCATCTCCGTGGGGCATTGACCTTCAGGCCCTGGGTTCCTATGAAGGATCCACTGTCCTGGGCCCATATAGCACTCTGGCAACAGAAACATTAGGCCCCCAAAGGTTTCTAAGTTCTGGGCCCAGGGTCCAGCTCTCTAAAAAGAAAAGCATTATGGGCTATACCCCTTTGGTTTGGGGTCCGGTTACTGACCACTTTAGCGCTGAGGCCTTTGGACAGAACCGGTTAGCCCACCTAATCCCAAGGATGTGGAGGCAAGCTAAACCATGACCAACACCTAAGACACTGGCGTAAAAACTGAGGTACTCCTCCTATGGGAGGGGGTTATATAGGGAGGGGCATTTCCTGTTTGAGATTGCCAGTGTCCATCACCTGAAGGTACTCCATATAACCCACATAGTAATGAATATGCCGCTCTGTGTCCCGTGACGTACGATAAAGAAAAGGTAAGTAGACCAACAATGCACTAGCTTAAAGGAACCAATTTAGAAAATAAAAGACAAACCTTTACAACCCCTTCAACCTAAAGCGAGCCATACACTGTTCAAATTTCAGCCGGTTCCTGATGAACCATCTGAAATGTACCTCCCACTTGACAATCCGCAATTGAGAAATCTAAGGAGATGGGTGGAACATCTGCAGGCACTGTTTGGGTATTTTGACAGGAATCTAATAAATCGATGTATATGCGTATAGGCCAGCTTTAGACTTGTGGCACTTTGTAAAGTAATTTTTTTGTGTAATCTCAGGTGTGTAAACTTTAACGTGACCCTGGCAGGCATGTTTACCTTTAACAATTAGGGTTCATGAAGCAGTAAAAGTAGGCTGTTGAGCCATGGTTTTAACACTCCGTGTCCACCCACCTTAACCCCTTCAGGACTGCCCACCTGCATTGTACTGTGGATAGGTGGCTCCTGAAGGCATGACGTACCTGTACATCGCTGGCCTCTTCTGGGAACAGGGCGCACACAAAGGCGTGCCCCCTGCCGGACTCCTGCTGTGATTAGACACAGTGGGATTTTGTCAGCAGGTCCTGGCCATGAATCATGACCGGGACCTGCTAATCCACTCTGCCCAATCACAGCCCAGAACCCTGTGTTGACAAACAACACAGGGCTCTTTACAGAGGAAAAAAAAACACTTTGTTACTTCACCTTGCAAAGCAGGAAAATGGAACAAAAGGTTTTTAGTAAAAATCAGCACATAATACACAAATCACACTTGTTAGACACACACCTAACCCCTTGATTATCCTGAGATGTTAACCCCTTCCCAGCAAGTGCAATTAGTACAGCGACAGTGAACACCATTATATATGATCACTGTATTAGTGTCACTGGTGATGTCAGTGTCAGTTCCCACCTTGCCTGCCGCTTTATCACAGTCCCACTATAAGACACAGATCACCACCATTACTAGTATAAAAAGAAATCCAAAATATAAACCATAGTTTGTTGACGTTATACTTTTCACGCAAACCTATCAAAATACACTTATTGGGATTTTTTTTTTACCAAAGACGTGTAGCAGAATACATTTTGGCCTGCATTTATATAGAATTTTTTTTTTTTAATGTTTTATAGTATATATTTTTTGTTTCTATAATAAAAACCCAGTGGTGATCAAATAAAACCAAAATAAAGCTCTATTTCTGTAAAAAAAAAAAATGATATAAATTTTGTTTGGGTACAGTTTTACATAACCACGCAATCGTATCAGTAGCCTAGATGAAGTCATACACATTTTGCTACCACAGCAAAAATTATACCCCTGTCACATTTGAAGGACAGTACCACCCCCAAGCGCTACCCATTCAAGTGAATGGGGCTGCCCTTACCAAGTGCTAGGCTGCAGTTGTGGTGTAGCATTCCCATTCAAAAACCCTGTTTGCCTATCAAAAAATATACACAAAAAACAGACAGACATTCAGAAGGCGGCAGCGTGGCCACTCATGTACAACTCTCTTAAAAGTGATCCACTGTGCATTGCTTTTCGAAAAGTGAAAACAAGCCCTTATGTTGACATTAACCCGAGAGTGGTTGAATTGTCTGTCAATGTACCAGAGCAGACAAAAGTAATGCACCTGCACCTTTTTATCTAGTGCAGTGGCACCACAATGCCCAGTAGTGTAGTATCATCACATGTAATGTGCATTACTACAGTGCAATGGTATTTAGGGAGCCTTAAGCCTAGTGTACACACACTGCTAGTTTTTTTCGGTCAACCCAGCGGGCTGAACGGGAAAAAAATGCTCAGGTCAGCTCAGGTCGGAGCCGCTGTACTACCAATCAGATATTAGTACAGCAATTTCCCCTGCTGTTCTATTTTGTTCAGACAGGGGGAGGCCCCCCTATCAGAACACTCCAGTCAGCGCTCTCACCTGTAGTTTGTCCACTGTCAAATTAGGACAGTCAACCAACAATATATAGGTCATTCATATTTTTAAAATATCGCAGTTACAATACCTATTGGTTAAAGTGGTTGTAAACCCCATTCGTGAAATCTGACCTTAGCACATTTAGCTGTAGTGTTTACTTATCTCTCTCCAAAGCTCTAAGTTCTGTTTCTCTCTGGTGCCCCATTCCTCGTTTATCAGCATGAGTCACTTTTGACAAGTTCTCTGACACACAAGATAATAGCAGCTGAAAATTTGTATCGGGAGGTAGCTTAGCAGAAAGCTGGTCTATTCAGACTACAGCTCTGCAGGTTCCTTTATTCCTCTGCCTATGTGGAGGGGGGGGGAGGGGTGCATTTCCTCCAATAAACTCACACACAGTGTAAGTCCAGACACCCCACTCACTGCTGAATGAGGAAGGAAGATTTCTAACACAATCTGCACTTTTCAAAGAGTATAGAAAAGGGAAGACAGCAGATATACATATAAAACCTATGTAGGGAGATTTGTTTAATCTCTGTGTATCATCCGAGGCTGTTCACTTCACTGGGTATACATGAGGGTTTACATCCACTTTAAAGGCAAATGATAATAAATGTGAGTGTGGTAATCTTGTACTGTAATTTCTAATTTCCATCACTTTCATTTAAAAATTCTGATTGGTTGCATCTCTCTGTGACTAGAGACCGTCCAGACAGAGAGATTTATGAATATCACCCACACATCTATTCATGCTGGGTTGAATCTTTTTTTGGGTGAATGGATTCTCTTATCTCTAGTAGTTACATTTTAAGACAGATCAGAAAATAGTTTAATGCCCATTGTCTCTGCATATGTTGTCATGCATCTGATTGCATTTTCCAATGCAGAAAAAATGCATGGGTAGGATAAATAAAAACAGTTTTCAGTAGAATCCATTCCCACTGAAGAGTTGTGTCATATTTTAATATCTTTTGTGAAACGCATTTTAGGTACTTGGCCTGCAGTTTCTCAGACGTCAGCTAAATGGAAGTCCCCAATAAGGACTTACAACACGTCTTAAAAAATATTGCCACTATGCCTCAATGCATTTTCAGTCACTGCCAAAGATGCTTTTATTGTAGACCCTAAAGAGGCTTTAGTGGGGCAGAAAAAAACAGTACTATACCTGCAAAAAGGGCCAGTATAAAGTGATCTAGCAGAGCTTAAGTTTTTGACTAAAGTTCCACTTTAACTTTCCCTGGACAATGTCAATTTGAATAAATTAAAACCCCCCCAACTGAAAAGAAAAACTTAGGTTTTGTGAACAATCACTTTCAAATATTTAAATGTCTCTTTCTTGTAGCTATGGAATCCTCACCTGTCCTTCTCCTGTAATTGACTATAGCCTCTCTCAGAAGTGTGCATTGAACCTTTAGTGAAATTACAGGCAGCCTGTTGCAAAGCATGTGGCATCCCTTGCATGTTTGTTAAGTTTACTGCAGTTGTAGTTTCATCTGTGGTGAAATATATAAAGGGATGTGCGGTGTGCATTGTGCTTCTCATTATTGATCATGGGATTAAAATAATGGTAGAATCGCCCATTTTACGCTCACTCTGAAATAGCGTTGATATTTCTTGAAGACTGTTACATGCTACTATTGCCTGCATCTCTCAATATTTACAGAAAAATTGAAGGTAAATCCAATAAATCATGTTTTTATCAAACTTATAAAGAATTACTCTGTAATGATTATAATTAACTGTGTTTTTATGCTTCCAAAGGTATGCCCATTATGTGCATGGTTCATTGCATGTAGTGTAGTACCAACTTACAACCTGTGCCACTGCTGGTCTGCATATGGAGACATTTCAGTTACAAACGAAACCTCCCACCAAAATCTATCAGAGGACATTCTCCTTTTGTAGGCCTCCATCAGCAGTGAAGACCTCCTAGAGATCATGGACCCAGATATTCCTAGGTAAATCACGTAGTTATTACGTATTTTGTACCAGCGCTGGTGACTCTGTTCGCTTCAGCTTGGTCTCCAGAGATAGCAGTTTTCCCTCCTTCCTGATCAGCTGGATCTGCAGATCATCATACTTTTCGCCTAGTTCCCGGAGCTGTTTCCTTAAAGCATCCTTATCCTTTAGACTTTTGGTATACTGTGCATGAAATTCCTCTCGCGTTGCAATTGCCTAATATGTGGAGTGAACACGAATAAAATGAACAGTATAAAACAAAATCTCATTGTATACAAAGAAATAAAACAAACAGGTTTAGGTAAGTATAATGGCTTTGGTTATAGGATTGCTGTAACTCTTAACTACAGGCAGACAGATGAAAACAGATTTGAAATGTATTTAGGATTTAAAAAGATATTTTTTTAAATCATAAAAAAGGTACATACCATATTGCGTTCTATACACACTTCGTCCATCTGTTGTAGAATGGCTTCTATTCGATCTTTGTACATCTTAGAATGTTTCTTCAGGGCTGTACAGTGCAGTTCTGAGACCTCTCTCTCTTCAAAGTACTGGGGAACACAAGAGAAAGGCATTTATTGTACATATGCAGGGTAAATGTACATGCCTTTTGTGCTGTCCTTCAGAATATATTGTGTTGTCATGTGTGAAGTAAGTGGTTTGCTCTAATACAGATGACCACAAGGTGGTAAAATATCCATGACTACAACAGAGAAAACAATATGGTGCCTCTCAACTAATGTAGGCCATAATATGAAAGGGGTTGTAAATGAAAAACATTCTTTCCCTAAATAGCTTCCTTTACCTTAGTGCAGTCCTCCTTCACTTACCTCATCCTTCGATGTTGCTTTTAAATGTCCTTATTTGTCGGCTAATTGCCAGCTCCCATCTCTCCACAGTGACTCACCTGTTCATGATCCGGCTTGTCAGTCTTGCCTACTTAAGCCTTCCAGTTCACTTGCTCTCTGCTTTTGCCTTGGTCAACAACACAGAGACTTTCTCCTGCATTCCTGTTGAAGACTGTGCTTGGCTGACATCCCTTCTGGCTCCTGATCCTGCTTGCTGTTCTACTACGTTCATCTCTGGCTCCCTGGCTATGTTTTGATTATGCTTACCATTTATCTTTTTATAATTATTATTAATAAGCAAGTGTGATTTTAACTGTACTTCCGTCTCGGTCTGATTCATGGTTTCTGACACCGAGCTATCGACAGTGTTCAGTGGCTCATTTCTCAGTAAAGAGGCGGAGGGGGACAAATGCGGCATCGGTCTGATTCTGAATACACCTAAGTATCATTAGGCATACTTCTTTTAATAACTCTTAAGTATACTGCACACACTATGCCACACCTGTATTGCACCTTTACTGTACACCTGGGCTGCATACTGGTTTACTAAAACTGTTGTTAAGTGCACCAACACTTCTTAAAAGACCCCAAGGATATCTGGCAGAAGAAAAACATAAAAAGGACTGTCCCTCCTGTAAACCCATCCTGCAAGTGCCAGTCAGTTAAGGCCTCACTTGGATACCTCCTCCTATTGACACTTTAGATGTTTTAAAGCAATTCCACATACATGAGTGTATGGCCCTTTAAGTGATTGTAACTCCTTCCTGCAAAGGACTCGTATAATAAAGGTGCTCCCTATAGTGTAGTAAGCCTTATTAAAACATATGAGTACATTGCAGGGATAATTTACGATCTCCCTTTATGGGGAACCATAAATGAGCCCCAAGGTGGGAAAAGTGTTATTTGACCTGGCACTCGGCAGGTCGTCCATTTGAAGTGAGCGCATATAGTGAACGGTGGTGAGAACCCCTGTGCATTAAATTAACACATATATACATGATATAGTACTACTACTGGATATGAGGTATTGCTTCAGTGATTGTCTGTGATGTTGAATGCTTTGTACACTCAAACTAGTGTTTCAGAGGGGCTATAGTTCTTAAAGAGGTCGAGGCAAAGAACAGAGGACCCATCTTGTCTAGCGGCTCCTGTGGGGATAGTCATAGGTGTGTGCAGCCCTATTGCATTAGGGTGTGCACCCCAAAGATCAAACACACATGCCTTTCTCTGCACCCTCAGCTGTACAGGGCAGTGAATAAATGGGAAGCGCTCTGTGTTGAGTGGCTTCCTGTTTATTCACAAACTGAAGCATAATGAGCACAGTTTACGATTCTTTAGTTATGAATGGACACAGAGCAGGTGTGTTCACTGTGTTAATTTAGTAAAATAATGGGGCTTGTAAATACATTTTTTACTAGCCCCTTCCCCTGCTCTCCATTCTGAAACATCCCCCACAGCAGTTTAGGGAGAGAGAAGGGAAGCCAGCAGCATTGTGGAGCGGGGTAGGGGGGTGCAACATTGTGGGAAGCCCAGGCAGTAGGGGGAATCTGCACTGCATATAGTGATTAGGGTGTGCCCAAGCACACCTGGCACACCCCCTGTGCACGCCTATATGGATAGCACTAAACACTACTGAAATATTTATGTCTGCTTTTGTATTTCTAAACTTCTATGCACCTTTGTTGGCAAGCTATCTGTGATGTGTTATTAATAAGGTCCCAGAGTGATCATATACCAAGTTACCTTGTCTCGGAGGTCCTCGGCCTGCCGAAGACTCATTTTTAGCGTGTATACGGTGTTGACCATATCCTGATACTGCTCCAAGGCCTGTCTACGCTCATCTTCTAGATCCTGGATGTACAGTCGTGTCTTCTCAGAGGTTTCTCCTTTTGGCAAGTTCTGAAACAGTTATTGTAGATGTCCTTAGTAAGGATACATTTTTAAAAGATGAAAACACCACAAACAATGACTAAGAGGTGTCCAACAATGTCAGGAAAGTCAGCTCCGAGTGATTTTTTTCTCTCTTTACAGTATATAGAAAGAAAAGTCATAACTGACTAACAAAAAACAGTGGGACAGCAATGCCTGCCAATGGCAATTATAAGGATGCAATTCCACAAATCTGCCTTAAAGTGGAACCTTACTTTCTCCACTAATAATATTTTTCTTTTCCAATAATTTTATTATTTTCCAATAAAAAAAAAAAAAAAAAAGGAGGTATACTAAACATAGTGGAATTGACACATAGGTACAATTGTCTCCTATACATAGAAAGAGTAATGCCGCGTACACACGTTGATTTTTCGGTTTGTAAAAAACAAAGTTTTCAGGCTCTAGAAAAAAACAAAGTTTTTTTCAACTTCATCATTAAAACTACGTTGCCCCCACGCGATCGTGAAAACAAAAATGCTCTTGCAAAGCACGGTGACGTACAACACTTACGACGGCACTATAAAGGGAAAGTTCCATGCGGATGACGCCACCCTTTGTGCTGCTGATTTTGTGTTAGTAAAAGACAATTCACGCTTTTCTGTCTGTTACAGCGTGATGAATGTGCTTACTCCATTACGAACGGTAGTTTTACCAGAATGAGCACTCCCGTCTCATAACTTGCTTCTGAGCATGCGCGGGTCTTTGACATCATTAACCACTTCCATACAGGGCACTTACGCACCTTCCCGCCCAAGCCAATTTTCAGCTTTCAGCACTGTCGCACTTTGAATGGCAATTGCGCGGTCATGCTACACTGTACCCAAACAAAATTGGCGTCCTTTTTTACCCACAAATAGAGCTTTCTTTTGGTGGTATTTGATCACCTTTGTGATTTTTTTTTTTGCGCAACAACTAAAAAAAGACCGAAAATTTTGAAAAAAATTACGGTTTTATTTTTTTCTGTAATTTTTTTGTAAATAAGTACGTTTTCTCTTTCAATTACGGGCACTGATATGGTGGCACTGATGGGCACAGATGAGATGGCACTGATGGACATCGACGAGGTAGTACTGATGGGCACAGATGAGGTGGCACTGATTGGCGGCGCTGGTATGCGGCACTGATGGGCACACATAGGCGGCACTCATGGGCACTCATGGGCGGCACTCATGGGCACTCATGGGCGGCACTCATGGGCGGCACTGATGGGCACTCATGGGCGGCACTGATGGGCACTCATAGGCGGCACAGATGGGCACTGTGGGGTGGCACAGATGGGCACTGTGGGGTGGCACAGATGGGCACTGTGGGGTGGCACTGATGGGCACTGTGGGGTGGCACTGATGGGCACTGTGGGGCGGCACTGATGGGCACTGTGGGGCGGCACTGATTTACTTGTTGCCAGTCAGTGCCCATTTGTGGGCACTGTTTGGCATCTTTTTTTTTTTGCATCTTTTTTTTTTCCCCCAGACTTTTTTTTTTTTTTTTCAGACTTTTTTTTTTTTTATTTGGACTTTTTTTTTCCCCGTTTTTTTTTTGTTTTGCCCTTCCCTGGTGGGCATCCCTGGTGGTCCATGTGGCGATCCGAGGGGGGGCTGCGCTGATAAATAATCAGCGCGAACCCCCCCTGTCAGAAGAGCCGCCGATCGGCTCTCCTCTACTCGCGTCTGTCAGACGCGAGTGAGGAAGTGCCATCGACGGCTCTTCCTGTTTACACCGTGATCAGCCGTGGTTGGACACGGCTGATGACGTGGTAAAGAGTCTCCGTGAGAGCCCACACACGATCATTTTTTACAACCCGAAAAACGACATTGTTTAAAACGTTGTGAAAAAATAGAGCATGTTCGAATTTTTTTTTTTGTCGTTTTTCAGAACCAGAAAAATGCTCTGAAGCCCACACGATCGTTTTAAATTACATTTTTAAAAAACGTTGTTTTTTACAACCCGAAAAATAATCGTGTGTACGCGGCATCAAGAATAATGAACACATCATATAAAAGGGGAGGAAAAGCAACCGCAAATTAAATTTCACAACTGATGCAGCAAAAGTCAGATATGAGCTTTTGAATGGAAATTCCGATCGTGTGTATGCTCCATCGGACCTTTGCGGTCGGAATTTCCGCCAACAAATAATTGAGAGCTGGGTCTCAAATTTTCAGACGGAAAAAAATAGTCTGTAGCAATTCCGACGCGCAAAATTCCGACGCATGTTTGTAAGCATTGAACTTAATTTTCTCGGCTCGTCGTAGTGTTGTACGTCACCACGTTCTTGATGGTCGAAAGTTCAGAGAACTTTTATGTGACCGTGTGTATGCAAGCCAAGCTTGAGCAGAATTCCGTCGGAAAAAAAACGATAGTGTGTACGCGGCATAAGACTGTAGACAGTGACATACAAATCAGCTTATATGTGAAAAGTGGAAAAATTCTGCTCATGCCCTAATAGTAACTAGCCACTTCACATCCCGTCTAATGACGTCCACAAGGTGGCTAGAATGCCGCCGATGCGCGTGCCTGGCGGCCGCACTCGGCGATTACAGAGCCAGGGACGTGGATCTCTGTGTGTAAACACAGAGATCCACATCCTGTCAGGGAGAGGAGACGGACGGTGTGACCCTTGTACATAGGGACACCAATCGGTCACCTCCCCCAGTCAGTCTCCTCCCCTACAGTTAGAATCACTCCCTAGGGAACACATTTAACACCTTGATCACCCCCTACTGTTAACCACTTCCCTGCCAGTCACATTTATACAGTAATCAGTGCATATTTCTAGCACTGTTCGCTGTATAAATGTAAATGGTCCCAAAATAGTGTGAAAAGTGTCCGAACTGTCGCGGCAATATCGCAGTCCTGACAAAAATTGCAGTTAACCGCCATTAATAGTAAAAATAAAATAAAACATTTCATAAATCTATCCCCGATTTTTTTTTTTACCAAAAATATGTAGAAGAATACATATCGGGCTAAACTGAGATTTTTTTTTTTTTTTTTTAAATGGGATATTTATTATAGCAAAAATAATATAAATATTGTGTTTTTTTCAAAATTGACAGTCTTTTGTTGTTTATAGCGCAAAAAATAAAAACCGCAAAGATGATCAGATGCCACCAAAAGATTTTATTTGTGGGGAAAAAAAAGGATGTCAATTTTGTTTGGGAGCCATGTCGCATGACCGCGCAATTGTCATTTAAAGTGTGACAGTGCTGAAAACTGAAAACTGGCCTGGGCAGGAAGGGGGTGAAAATGCCTGGTATTGAAGTGGTTAAATAATGTGATAAGATAATTAAAATAAATATGTGAAATTAATAATTGCAGGAAACGTAAAGATTAAATACGTAATCCAAAACCCATATATATACAAAAAAGAAGTGCAATTATCAAAAAATATGTGATCAAAATAAATTAATCATATAACAACCAATGGTTAGCCTGGTGAACAAAAATGTATATATAAGGGTAATTACCCTAAAAAATTATTGATTGGTGAATGTGACTAATGTTTTTGAAATGTGAAATATATTAATAAAAATGATGAATGAATTGATGACTGATATAATAAAAATAATGAATAAATATTAATAAAGATGATAGATGAATTAATGTGACTGATATGATTAAAATAATGAATATAATATTACCTCACGTGCATCTGTTAATTTATGATTTTTGAGCATGTTTCATTATTTTAAGACCACTATTTTATTTTAGTATTAACTGTGTTCACAACATTATATATATATATATATATATATATATATATATATATATATATATATATATATATATATATATATATATATATATTTTTTAATAATACTCCATACATCACTTTCATTAATTTATTTATTATTTTAATCATATCAGTCACATCAATTACTTCATCTATCATCTTTATTCATTGTTTTAATCATATCAATTAATCCATAATTTTTATTAACCTCCCTGGCGGTATGATTCTGTCAGAAAAAACATGCTAAAAGCGGTACCATTATTTGCAAGGAAATTTGGCGTTTTATATTGTAGGTCTGTAATTTTTAGAAATAACTCACTTAAATCTGACCAAACAAGCTTCTAATAGGCATCCCGGGTATGACATTTTTTTAAAAACAAAATTATAAATTATAATATAATAAATAATTATAAATAATTATAACAAATAATAATATAA
Organism: Rana temporaria; assembly: GCF_905171775.1. Lineage (NCBI taxonomy): Eukaryota > Metazoa > Chordata > Amphibia > Anura > Ranidae > Rana > Rana temporaria. Next base: position 112,110,328 of record NC_053497.1, read on the forward strand.
TTATAATAAAAATTATTCAATAATGTAATCAAATCAAAATCACTGAAATTTGCTCAGTTGCAGAATTGTTGCTGTCATTATTTTTTTTTTTTTATGACGAATTTCCCCACAAATCGCTATCGCACAATTCTGCAAGTGATTATAATTTATTATCGCTGTTTTTTAGCTGATCTAAAACTATTTTTGACATAAAGGGACACTTTTGGTTGCTATGGACAATCTACAGTTTGCAGGGAGAAAGAAACGTTTTTATTATATAAAATGACATGCATGACACAGGACAGACCACTAGGGACAGGGGGGGTGTGTTTTTTTTACATACAGTACTGTAATCTATAAGATTACAGTATACTGTATGTAAGGTGTTTGTTTACTTTTTTGAATTTGGCGCCGTTCTCCGTCCCCGTGCGTCGTAACGTCGCAGGGAACGGAGATCGGCGTCACACGGAGGCACTGTGTGAATCGAGCGAGGACCCACTCGCTCACACAGCGCGGTGGCATCGCTGGATCCAGGGACAAGGTAAGTAACTTGTGCCTGTGGATCTAGCGAGGCAAGCCCGAGTCTGACACGGGGTTTCCGCTCGCAGCAGGAAAATCTAACCCCGTGTCAGACTCGGGAAGACCGCCAGGCAGGTTAATATATATTTCACATTTCAATCACATTAGTTACATTCACTAATCAATAAATTTTCTGGGTAATTCCCCTTATACACTGATCAAAAAAATGAAAGGAACACTTTTGAATCAGAACTCCTGGGATATTGATCTGGTCAGTTAAGTAACAGAGGGGGAGGGGTGTATACAGAGGGGGTTGTTAATTTCAATTAACAGCAAAGCAGCTGAAACTGATTAACAACCGGTGCACTAGATGGGCAACAATGAGACGACCTCCAAAACAGTAATGTTTTTTCCGGTGGAGGTGTCTGACATTTTTTTCCCTGCTCATCTTTTCTGACTGTTTTTCACTAGTTATGCATTTGGCTAGGGTCAGTGTCACTACTGGTAGCATGAGGCGATACTTGGACCCTATAAAGGTTGCACAGGCAGTCCAACTTCTCCAGGAAGGCACATCAATACATGTCATTGCCAGGTGGTTTGCCATGTCTCCCAGCACAGTCTCAAGAGCATGGAGGAGATTCCAGGAGACAGGCAGTTACTAAACCCATCAGCAGGACCGGTATCTGCTCCTTTGTGCAAGGAGGAACAGGATGAGCACTGCCAGAGCCCTACAAAATGACCTCCAGCAGGCAACTGGTGTGAATGTCTCTGACCAAACAATCAGAAACAGACTTCATGGGGGTGGCCTGAGGGCCCGACGTCCTCTAGTGTGCTCTGTGCTTACCGGAGCTTGATTGGCATTTTCCATTGAACACCAGAATTGGCAGGTCTGCCACTGGTGCCCCATGCTTTTCACAGATGAGAGCAGGTTCACCCTGAGCATATGTGACAGACGTGAAAGGGTTTGGAGAAGACGCGGAGAACTTTATGCTGCCTGTAACACGGTTCAGCATGACCGGTTTGGTGGTGGGTCAGTGATTTTGAGTTGTTGCAATGAAATTTCAGCAAAATGGACCAGCTTGCTGTATAATTTTTTCACTTTGATTTTCTTGAGAAAGATGCGTGGCCTGGTGAATTATCCTTGGTACAAAACCCATGTCTAATGGGATGGTGAGATGGAGTAATTGGCTAACCATCAGTTTGTGCTCTTCTATCTATGGTGTTTTCTGATGTAGTGTGCTGTGATGAGTAAGGACTATTGCAACAGCGAAGGAGGACTATTCCCCCAAGGCTATACCATTCATCCAGTCCACTACTAAACAAACATACAGACCAGACTCGGTTTCATAACGCTCTGAGGAAGAGGAAAAATCCTCGAAACGCGTTAGCCAATTATTCCATCTCACCATCCCATGAGACATGGATTTTGTTTTGTTTTATGACCTCTTAGAAGACTTATGTGATGTTATTCAAGTTAGTAAATGTAAGTACTCCACCTACTTCGTTTTTTTTATAAAACTTTTTACCAAGGATAATGCACCAGGCCATGTGCATTTCTCTTTCTTTGTTTGCTTTAGCTCTTTGAACTCCCCCTAGTTGGCTGAGGCAGCGGGGTGTGCAATATCCATCCAGTAAGGACCTTATGGAAGTACAACACATTTGTATCTAGGCCCTCCACATAGCGCAGGAGAGATTTTTCAGTTAATGCCTGAGCCAAGGGTAGAAGGATTCCAGGATCTAAATGCTACATGATTTATCTGCTCTTACTCAAGATGGCCGCAGCTAGAAATATTAGGGTGTTTTTTAAAGTGATTATTGAAAAACTAAAGCATGGATGAATGGGGACTTTGCTTTGAATATTAAGCATGAGTTGTAGTTCTCAGATTCTCTAAAGCTGAATTCATTTCAGCAAAAATATTTCAATAAAAGTATATGTGCATTTAACACATTTTAATGCATGTTATGTACCTAATAAAGCCTCAATTGTGTAGACATCCAAGAACCCTGAGACTACTTCTGGGCACTGCCATCTCGGATGCGATGTCAGCAACCCAGCAGACTCAAGCTCTATACTAAGCGTTATACCAATTCCCCCCCCCCCTTTCAACCACACAAAAGTGTATGCAGGGAGGTGAGGGGCAGATAAGCTGGGCCAGCCCAGAGAGTACACTCCCAGAAGAGGAGAAGACTATGATGCTAGAGCAGCCCTCAAAATTTCCACTCGCCTGCTCGCATTTTGCGAGTGGATTTTGAGGGCTGGCGAGTGTGGGAATGATCTTAGGGGAAGAGAGAGGAGAGTCACCGCCGCCGCATTGTTCAAAGTGCGGGGAATATAACAGCTTTCAATTCAATAGCTGTGTTCCCTGCCGCGCGCCGTTCCACGTGCTTTGAACAACGTGGCGGCGGCTCTCCTCTCTCTTACCCAGCACAGGTAGGCTGCACTGGGGACACGTGGCAGGCTGCATTTTTGGGCACGGATAAAGTTGTTGTTAATATGTATCTTTCTAACTTCATTCTGCATAAAACATTTAAGTGTAATTTCATGAGATAATTTAGGAGGGCGTGTCTAGGGGTGGGATTAGGGGAGGGACATGGTAGGGGTTGGGCGGGGCAACTGGTGGCGAGTAACTCTTGAGGCCTGGCTAGTAGCTCAGGACTTGAAATTTTGAGCCCTGTGCTAGAGTATCAGTTATTATGGAAAAGAAAATACTGCAAGTAAACATTTAAAATACATAATTTTTTTTATTTTTTATTTGTGACACACTATAAAAGTGTTCTTGGTTGCAAACATGAACAGTATTGATGGCTCTCTGGAATGCCAATTAATATTTTTTTGTTATTTTCCAAAGAAAAGTTTCAAAGTGTTGTACTGGCCTTCTGATTTGACCTGCAACCTCAAACCAGGGAAAAGTGTGCCCATGCTTTGGGATAGAGGGTCAGCAATCCCAGTTTGCGGTTAATAGTTTGCTGACCCCTATCCCAGACCATCATAGTGCATAGAGCTGGCGCCAGCAGTGGAGGAAGCAGGCAAACCTGAGGCATTCCTGCGTGTTGGCTGCATTGAGCCTTAGACTAATATATCCTGAAGGTTTGGTGCACTTTCTGAAAATGCACCAAAACGACTGAATGCAGGAGTTTTGGTGCGTTTTTATTTCTAAATGCGCACCAAAACTCCTGCATTCAGGGTGCACCATACCTGCAAGATGTAAGAGAAGTCTATGGCTCAGTGCAGCTTACCCATATGAAAGCAACAGGTGCATTACGCTACACCGGCAATGTGGGTAAACTACAGCACATCAGTGTGAAAACAGCCTTATAGGGGGCTCAGTATATTAAGGGCTCATTTACATTTGTGGTTTGGGGAGTGGTAAAACCCCATAGTTTATTGCCGCCCATGAACAGTTACCAGATCGCTTACATGGCCTTCGCACTTCAAAAAGTTGAGCACCCCTGACATGCTGTACATCCCAACTGTCATTAAAATTGCATACAAAGGATGCAATTTAAAAAAAAACTGAAGCCCTTTATGAGAACAAAATCAGCAAAACTTGCTTATGAGGAATAGGTTTTAATTGAATACAAAAAATAATTAAATTAAGTTATATTATTCTAGGAGGGGTAAGCAAAAATATCTATGGACTCATTCACAAAATCCCTCTCATCTCCGGATAAAATGTTCTATATCTTTCCAGTTCCGAAATGGCAGAGAGAAATAATAGTTAAACCCACCTGTAGTGGTTTATCAAGTTCCTGGATTTTGGCTTTCAGCAGCTCATTTTCTCTTTGTAGCTCAAAGATGACGTCCCGGCTTGGCCTTTTTTCAATTGCATTCTTTAATTTCATTGTCTGTTTCCGCTCTAGTTTACAGTCATCCTCAGCCTTCATCAGGTTATGCTTCAACTTCTCAATCTAAGTCCAAACAAAAAGATTAATGTAAACTCTTGTAGACAAGTCATTTAAAAGGAAAGTGACATTTACAGCTTTAGATCAGCAGCAAGCCTGCTAATAGCACATTGACTCCTGGTACAAAATTAATCTTACATCTCCTTATAGTGTAATTTTGTCAGTCCTGCCCAGTTCTCAAATGCTGGACTATAGAACACTTCCTATTATGCTTATCTCCATAACAGTGGAGAAGTAGACAGAGCTGACAACACTGCTTCTGATTTCAGTACAGCAGTGTCAGCTCTCTTCAGGAAGTTAGGCGCTCACCGAATTTCTGGCAGGATCATGCATTTTCTGTACTTGCTAAAGGCATAACAATGGGGAAATGCATATATTAGTATATATTGCGACATATTGATGGTCTCTCACTGTGTAAAGATGCAGATAGTGCCTGTTTAAGCAGGGAAAGGGTACCTGAGCAGGCGTGAACCTGACTGTAGTCAGGTAGGTGTTTCTCACAAAAGGAGAGTATTCTCTAGTCTAGTGCTTCTTAACCAACGTGCTCCAGCTTCCCTCCTGCTAGGACATGAGATTCGCTGTGTGCCATTTCCCCCCGGGCTGCCATATTACTTCTGGGCATTGCTTTCCTTCCTGCAATTATCCAGCCATGGACCTACCCTCAGCACCGCCCACAGTCATTGGTACCTCCGCTAACAGGAGTCATTAAAGCCTGGTACACACAATGAGATTATCGGATGAATGCGCATCCATTGTTTTTTTTGCATGCTAGTCTCCATATTGAAAATTAAAAGTTTACTAAAGTTCAAAAATTCTTGTACGACAGAATAAAAATTTGTAGGTGATGTAATGTGTTCCATTGTATTTTCGGATGAACCTGTACCGATTAAACAAAAAACGTATGATCTGGTATAGTACAATAATTTTTTTTTGTGTTTGTCACTTCGGATAATTTCGGACGAAAGCTGTGTACCAACGATCAGATTATTGTACGATCGCTTCAAAAGCGGTATTTATTGTCTGATTTTCTGATCTTGTGTGCCTTTACACTTTAAGTAAGCTGTAAACAGAACGGGGAATGTCCGCAAGGGTTGCAATGGTGAGTAGTGTTACATGAGGGTTGCAAGGGGAGCCGTTTTGTAAGAGGGTGGCAAAGGTTGCAAGGGTAAGCAATATTTGAAGAGAATATCAGGGGATGCAGAGGTGAGCAGTGCAAATATACAGAGATTGGCATGAAGCTCTTAATGTCCTGAAAGAGCCAATGGCTTCCCAGAAGAAAGAAGTGGGTGCTGTTGCCCATACCAACATTGGTGCAATTAGACCTGACTTTATGTGAAGGATGTTGCCAACCGTTGATGCAAACTTTTTCAAAATGCTTTTGAGAGGACTGTTGTGCGAAACGCATGGCCCAATGAAAACTGGTCATAGTTGCTACTCCCCCGTCTGGTGGTAAAGTTTTAGGGGGCCTACTGGGTGATCGCCCAAAGTCACAGAGACTTGGACAAGTTTAAAGGTGCAATTCTGCTAATGGAGAAGATCCTTTGTTACTGAGAAAGCCAGCAAGTCTCAGTTGAGGAAAAGCTTTGACCCCTGGAAACAAGTAGAGATCGGTCACTGGGAAACAAAGGCTCCAGAGGTCCCAGAAAGGTGTGAAGTTGACTCAACATGCAGGGTGTTGCCCTCACAAAGACCTGACAAAATGTGGAAGCATTGCTTGAGATACAGTGAATGGGACCATGCTGTCAAATATCCCCTGTCTCAGGATACAGTGCACAGAAACCTTGTTAAGTAGAGGTCTGTGTTTTGACTGCAAAGTTACATTGTTTGTAAGGTTGATACAGCAAGTCTATCCAGTTCAACCTCTATTTCTATGCATGCATGTGTTGTTGCCTGCAGTCACCCCCTAGCAATGGTGGAAGAGTCCAAATTAAGTCTGCAAAGGGTAAGAAGAAGCATGTTGCACTTTCTAACTGTGTGGGTGTAACAGCTGTTCCAAAAAAAGAGAAGTTGTCTGTTTCATCATAACCCCAGCACTCCCAAATAAAGGTGAAATCTCCAGTGTATGGCAAGACTTTCTGAAAAAGCAAAAGTGCTGGGAATGACACGTCAGTCCATGGAGAGACTGCCATTGAAATGATATGGTATGAAGTGGGACTCACCAGTAACAGGGCCCACTATGTATTTGGAGAGAGATTTTCATCCGTGCAGTGGGATGACAAAGATTACAAAATGCATCAGGAAGTGTTATGTTGCATGATGGAAATGTCTAAGTAAACCTGGGCCATAAAAGCAATGGGCTGGTATAAATATGGTACGGGTAGTCACTGAAGAAAGCGTGCAACTTTGGTGCTGTCCTGGTGGGTAAGTGTGTTTCCTCAAAGGTAGAATAAAATATGAATGTGTTAAATGAATAGCCACAGGCTCACAATATTGAAAATGTGTTAATGCAGTTTCCTATTACTAAAGATGTGGTGTTTCAAACTGAAAATGTCCATGGGAAGGTTGTGTAGCAGCTCTTTATTGTTGAGTCAGAGAGGATAATAGTGGATGGGTGCACAGCAATTCCCTGGCAGAGCACCAAGCTATGGTGTTAGTTATGGGTGACATAACAATCACCACTGAGAAGGTCCTGTAAAGAAACACATCCTCTGCATTGCATTTTTTTCTGTCCCTTCTTTTCACACTGTCCCCAAACCACTGGCCCAAATCTCCATCACCACCTTTACTTGCAGGCTCCTTGAAATAGGACTACAGTGCTTTAGGTTCACTCTGCCCATCCCAACATTCATAGGTGGCAAAAAAGAACACCAAACCAAAGGCACACCTCTGATCTTCCTCTATGGAAACTGACTGACAGCAGCTCCCAAATAGAAGAATAGGTATGTCTTGTTTTTGTTGTCCTTTCAAGCTGCTTGCGCGCGTCAGCACAGGCAGCTTCCTCTCAAGTGGGAACACTTGTCCATCTGGAATAATAACCCCTTTTCCGAACATATCTTTATAGGGCGCTACATAGATTATATCATCATCATCATCATCATCTGGGACAGTACTTGACCACCTATAGAGCAATTTGTTTCCCACTGCAATTCTAACTATCTAGGACTTTCTGTCATGTCAGTCTGTAGCCCAGATAGCCTGGCTTTCTTAGATCTTGAGCTTTGCCATACTGATAATATAATTTATGCCAAAAATTACATATAACCTACAGCAGGAAATGTATGCTTACATTATCAAAGAGGTCACCATCCTAGATGGAAATCCAACATTCCGAAAAGTAAATTTAACCATCTAAAACTAAACTGTACTCGCAACTCAGAATACATTACACAAGGCAATCTGTTCAAAACCAAGTTTGAGGACAAAGGGTACCCCTCAGCCCTAGTGGAAGAAGCATTCATCAATTTTTTGGGTGAAAAAAATCCACTACCTCTTGTCCTAAATTTCTGCCACATACTGAACCTATACCTCCCCCTCAACCTCATACCACCAGGTTTAAAACTCAATTCCATTCTCCGCACAAAAAGATAATTTTTCATAAACATTGGGGAATTTTTCTAGAGGACACTTTGCTGAAAACATGTATCGCTAGTGTACCTAGGATTACATATCGTAAGGCCAGAAACAGAAAAAGCATTATCGCTCCCAGCAAACTAAAATCTGTACATAATAAACCTAAACCGTCTCTGACCTTTCTCGCAATGCAAAAAGTTAAAATGCTTAACCTGCAAATTTGTTTCCCATTGCCAAAAATCCTTTACTATAAATGGAAAAAACCTACCTCCTAAAGAATTGCTCTTCTGATTTTGTTATATATTGGCCGTACCATCCGGACACTTAGAAAAAGGTTTGGTGAACATCGTAGGTAGGTAGAAAACAATCTCAATCTAACCATTCCTAGACATTTCAAAGAATACCATCAGGGCTCCACTTATGGACTTCGGGTTTGGGTGATCAAACAGATACCCGGGACTCTCCCTCTCGCGGAACGTTTAAACGTCTCTGCAAGAGGGAGACTTTTTGGATTTATACTCTCGATGCCCTTGCACCTGGAGGCCTAAAAACGAAGAGATATAGATCAATGCAGTCATATAAACCCTGTAATCTTTTATATAATTTTTCTATATGTATGTGTCAGTGTGTATATATATATATATATATATATATACACACACACACACATACACACACACACACACACACACACACACAGTATATATTTTTCCATATGTATTTCTTTATACAACATATTCATCACCATCTTTAATATAGTCCCCTGTTTTTTTCCAAATTATAAACATATAGTTAACAAATATAGTGTACAATAATGTCTTTTCATCATATTTCTACAGGACCATTATAGTCTGAAATATCATTAACCACTTCCATACCAGGTACTTACGCAGCTTCCCGCCCAAGCCAATTTTCAGCTTTCAGCACTGTCGCACTTTGAATGGCAATTGCGCGGTCATGCTACACTGTACCCAAACAAAATTGGCGTCCTTTTTTCCCCACAAATAGAGCTTTCTTTTGGTGGTATTCGATCACCTCTGCGATTTTTTTTTTTGCGCAACAACTAAAAAAAGGCTGAAAATTTGGAAAAAAATTACGTTTTTATTTTTTTCTGTTAATTTTTTTGTAAATACGTTTTCTCTTTCAATTACGGGCACTGATATGGCAGCACTAATGGGCACCGATGAGATGGCACTGATGGACATCGATGAGGTAGTACTGACGGGCACAGATGAGGTGGCACTGATTGGCGGCGCTGGTATGCGACACTGATGGGCACACATAGGCGGCACTGATGGGCACACATAGGCGGCACTGATGGGCACACATAGGCGGCACTGATGGGCACACATAGGCGGCACTGATGGGCACACATAGGCGGCACTGATGGGCACTCATGGGCGGCACTGATGGGCACTCATGGGCGGCACAGATGGGCACTCATGGGCGGCACTGATGGATACTTATGGGTGGCACAGATGGGCACTGATAGGTGGGCACTGGGCATGGATGGGCACTGTGGGGTGGCACTGATGGACACTGGGGTGGCGCTGATGGACACTGGGGTGGCGCTGATGGACACTGGGGTGGCGCTGATGGACACTGGGGTGGCAGCACTGATTTTTGCCAGGTTGCCAGTCAGTGCCCATTTGTGGGCACTGGCTGGTCTTTTTTTTTTTTTTTTTTTGCTTTTTTTTTTTTTTTTTTTTTGGTATTTTTTTTTTTTTTTTTTTTTGTCATTTTTTTTTTTTTTTGCCCACCCTGGTGCTCCAGGGTGGGCATCCCTGGTGGTCCAGTGTGGCGATCCGAGGGGGGGCTGCGCTGATAAACAATCAGCGCTAACCCCCCCTGTCAGGAGAGCCGCCGATCGGCTATCCTCTACTCGCGTCTGTCAGACGCGAGTGAGGAAGAGCCATCGACGGCTCTTCCTGTTTACATCGTGATCAGCCGTGGTTGGACACGGCTGATCACGTGGTAAAGAGTCTCCGCCGGAGGCTCTTTACCGAGATCGGAGATGCAGGGTGTCAGACTGACACCCCGCATCACCGATCGCCGCGATGCGCGCCCTTACGGGCGCGCGCGGCATGAAATCCTGCAGGACGTTCTAGAACGTCCTGTCAGGATTTCATAACCACTTCCCGGACGTAAATCGGCCATAGGCCGGGCGGGAAGTGGTTAAATTCTACACATAGAAACGGTCCAAGTAAGTACATGTAATATAGAGTTAATATAGAATTTCTTTTCTCCCCCCCTTTCCTACCCCCCCTCTAGACTAGATTTTAAATCTAAATTCATTTTGAGTTCCTGGTGCGCATATGTGTGTGCGTGTGTTTTTTTCCTTCCCACATTTACATGCATGCACACGCGCTCATATGCTCACATTTTTATTGTTATTATTATTAGTAGTATTTTTTTGAACACACAGCTAATAATAATAATTTCTTCTTAAGGCTCCATGCACACTGAAGCTGATAAACTGTGGTTTATTGCCGTTTTGGCTTTTTTTTTGTTTAAAGCCCATAAACTGAACTCTATGTTAGCCTTTGTGCCCATGCACACATGGGCATTTTTTAGTGTTAATGAGCTTTGGAGTTTATTGGCTTTTTTCGCCCGAAATATACATTTAAAGTGCCATTTTCGGGCAAAAAAAAAAACGCTAAAAAACGCAAAATGACGAAAAACGCTCAACAACATATGTGTGATATTAATATTGCACTTAGGCTGGCGCTGCTTGTTTCTCTCTTTTTGTATTTCTCCTAAAGTTTTTTCTACCCTTCATCGTGCTGCCTCCCTATGTGCTAGTTACACATCCCTGTGGTAAAATACCCAGGCTACAAACACTCCTTTTTTCAACCAACTACATTTTTACCAGAGTCATTTTTAAACCTTTGTTATTTATTGACTTTTATTGACTTTCAGCTGCTATTTTTATGTGTCCTGAGTTTGGACATTCCTAAACCCCTTTTCCCACCCTGCTAACAATACAGCTCTGCTTATAGTTGACTTTTTTAAACGCAGCAATTATTGTTTTTTCCTCACAAAGGCCAGCTGGATCTGCACATGTAGTGGCAGTATGGCCCATGGGACATAGTCCCAAGCACAGTGATCACATGACTTTTATTTACATTTTGGAGTACACCCTCCATGACTGGTGTTCTGTCAAAAGAGCAAACTCATGAAAATCTCCAATTACATCACTTCCGGTTTCTCTCCAGCAACAGTAATTGTAGATATCAACAACGTGCCTCTTTTCACAGAACACAGCCAGCGTATACACCACATTAGATGACAAGTTGGCTGTTTTCATACAAAAATGGTTAAGCAGTAAAAAAGGTCATCTTGTTGGTTACTAGCGAGCAGACTAACAATGCCCACTCATATTGTCTACTGTAGTGTATATGGTGACTGTGTTCTTTGTAGACAGGCACGTTGTCAAAATCTGCAATTACTGTCGCTGGAGAGAAACCGAAAGTTACATAATTGGAGACTTTGATGAGTGGGCTCTTTTGACAGAACACTGGAAGTGCAGGGGCGTGTGGTTCACAGGAAATTGGAGGATGAGGCTGAAATATGTATAAAATGTGTTTCTTTTCTGGTACCCCAGAGGACTGTTTGACTATATTAAAAGGAAGAAAAAATGTCTGAGGCCACTCCAAGTAACGGTGTAATGAAAAGCATTCCCACTATGTTAAATTGAGGGGATGCCAGCCACCAAACAGTCAAAGGAGTGTATTATGCAGCAGCAGCAGCAATCTCCATGAGATAGAAGGGCTGAGAAACGAGAAGGAAGTGTGTAACCCAGAAAGTGTTAGAGAGTCTATGTTGCAATATAAAGAGGTACTGGTAAACATGCAAGGATGCAAGTGTGAAGAGAGTTTGAAATCAATTTGTATTCATTGCTATGCTATTTTACTATGTTTTTTTTTTGTTATTCCACACACTCACCTCAAGCTGTAGGTCTCTGTTTCGCATGACAGCATTGGTCTTCTCCTCGCTGAGCTGTGCATACTTCATGGCCAGTTCATAGATCTCATCCTTGCATTTCTTCAGCTCTGTGTTGATGTTGTCCCGCTCCTCCTTCATTTTCTGGACCCTTTCCTGGTACTTTTTTAGCTCACTGTCTTTTACCTGCAACTGCCTAATGGTGGCCTCCTTTTCCACCATCTGGGTGTTTAGCTCCTTGTACTTCCTGCGCTCCTCCTGGATTGTCTGCTGCAGCTTCAGCATCTCATTCATGAGCAGTTGGGTCAGACTGGACTCGCCTGCAGTGTCTGCATCAGAGAAATATCAGACAAAAAGGGATGAGGCAAACATACCTGGGATCTTGCATGTTATTTTCAGGGACCTTTGGGGATGTCTCCATTCAATTTTTTAAATTCTAAAAATAGTAGCCATTAGGGAAATTCAATTAACCTGCAAAAGTTTTGTTCTAAAATGTCACTTTTGCTGTAGTACATACTAAATGGGGTTGTAAAGGTTTGTTTTTTTTATTTTCTAAAAAGGTTCCTTTAAGCTAGTGCATTGTTATTTCACTTACCTTTTCATTCAATTTCCCTTCTAAATGTTTTTTCTCTTTGTCTGAATTTCTCACTTTGTTTCTCCTCAGTATGCTTTCCACCATCATGCGAGCGGTGAATAGACAGACAGAACAGCTTACTGAACAGCTTACTGAGGAGGAACAGGAAGTAAGAAATTCAGACAAAGAAAACAAAGAAAAAAAACATTTAGAAGGGAAATTGAAGGAAAAGGTAAGTGAACCAACAATGCACTAGCTTAAAGAACGTGATAAGTGAAGATAGAGGGCGCTAAATACCATACACAATTAGCAATTAATTAGTGTAAAGTGCCAAAACAACTTAAGTTGTTTTGGCACTTTACATTAATTAATTGCTAATTGTGTATGGTATTTAGTGCCCTCTATCTTCACTTATCACGTTCACAATTTAGCATTGTTTATGAGGTGCAGCTCTTTGCGAATTTTTTTATGTATTCGTTAGGTAATTAGGCGCAGAATTTTTTGATATTTTACACTAGCTTAAAGAAACCTATTTAGAAAATAAAAAACGAACCTTCACAACCCAAGTAGGTACTCCACACAAATAACAAAAAGGACAAAAATGGAAAAAAACACCACAAATTTGAAAAAGTCCTTTGTTTAAAAGATAAATACTCTTAAAACTTCCACAATGTAAATGCATCATCATTCATGCTGTCCAGTGATTTAGATCCTCATTTATTACAACAATTCCCACTGACCAATAAAAAACAAAAATGCTAAAGCAAAGTATGCGCTCACATTGCAATCATAAGGTGAATGACCATCTCCCAGGCCAGAAGCTTGTTTATAATAAAGGGGGGCGGGCTGCTGGCTGATGTCATTGTCCAAAATGGTCATGGCAATATTTAGTCAGTGATTTCAGCAACGATCCCCACCCCTTTATTTACGTTCAACTGCCAGTTGGGAATCCCCAGCGACCAGAAGAAGAGGAAGTTGTCACATCTAAACGGAGGTAGTACTACTGATACTAAATGTATGACTTTCCGCTGCAGCTGGCTGGATGTTCAACACGGTGGGCGAGCAAACCCATTAATTTAGTCCGAAACTCATCCATAGAAAAAAGCAGTACAAACCTTATTATTAATAATAATTATAATAATATTTTTTTTCTTTTGGATGGAGTGGAGGACAGGAATTGATGGGAAATGCTCAGATAGAGGAACTGAAAAGCAGAAACTTTTTTTTTTAAATTTGAAGAAGTAGGAAGGTTTAGAAATCCTGTCAGTATTTTACTGCTCTCTGTATCCCGGCTGGGGAGATTGGTCTCAATTTCTCCTGGTGAAGGGACACAAAGTGATGGAAAAAAATCACAAATTTTACAGTTGTCACAAACAGAAAGTGAGGGGAAATCTTTCAATGGAGCAGTGTTAATTTCGGTGACTAAATAATTTTTGTCTACAAAATTAACATTTTAGTCGTCTACAATATGTCTAAAACTACAACAATTCAGATTACTCAAACACAAAACTAAAATAGCAATTTAGGCCCCATTCACGCCTGAGCGATTTTCTGCTTGAAGCTTGTAGTTATAAAATGCTTAACAAGCCAAATCCTATTTATATCAATGGCCCCTGTTCTCATACAGTGCCTTGAAAAAGTATTCATACCCCTTGAAATTTTCCAAATTTAGTCATGTTACAACCAAAAATGTAAATGTATTTTATGTGATAGACCAACACAAAGTGGCACATAGTTGTGAAGTGAAAGGAAAATGATAAATGTTTTTTTCCCCCCCCTTTAAAAAAAATAAAGAGAGAGAGAGATTATATATATATATATATATATATATATATATATATATATATATATATATATATATATATATATATATATATATATATAGTGCGGTGTGCATTTGTATTCAGCCCCCTTTACTCTGATACCCCTAACTAAAATCTAGTGGAACCAATTGCCTTCAGAAGTCACCTAATTAGTAAATAGAGTCCACCTGTGTGTGATTTAATCTCAGTATAAATACAGGTGTTCAGAGGTTTGTTAGAGAACCTTAGTGAACAAACAGCATCATAAAGGCCAAGGAACACACCAGACAGGTCAGAGATTAAGTTGTGGAGAAGTTTAAGCACATGCGGACCGCCGCACACAGATATACGTTGGCAGAATGGCACGGGCAGGCAAAAAGACATATATATACGTCCCCTTTAAGAAGCGGCATTGTGGACGCGCCCGCCTGCCGCAAGCTCCATGACTCCGACCGCAGGTCCCGCGAACTCCATGTCTGCGGGAATACCCGAGATCGTGGCACGGTGAGGAAGAAGGGGGAAATGCTTATGTAAACAAGCATTTTCCCAGTCTTCCTAGTGACAGGACAGTGAACACATCTTCCTGAAATCGGAAGTGGTAATCACTGTCCTGTCACACACAGCCCATTCCCCCTACAGTTAGAAGCACTCACAATCGCACACTTAACCCCTACAGCGCCACCTAGTGGTTAACCCCTTCACTGCCCGTGTCATTTTCACAGTAATCGGTGCATTTTTATAGCACTGATCGCTGTCAAAATGACAATGGTCCCATAAATCTGTCAAAAGTGTCCGAAGTGTCCGCCATAATGTTGCAGTCACAATAAAAATAGCTGATCGCCGCCATTTATATCTTTTTTGGGGATATTATAGCAAAAAGAAAAAATATTGAATTTTTTTCAAAAATGTCGCTCTATTTTTGTTTATAGCGCAAAAAATAAAAAAACACAGAGGTGATCAAATCCCACCAAAAGAAAGCTCTATTTGTGGGGGAAAAAGGACGCCAATTTTGTTTGGGAGCCACGTCGCACGACCGCGCAATCGTCAGTTAAAGTGACGCAGTGCCGAATCGCAAAAAGGGGCAAGGTCCTTTTGCTGCATAATGGTCCGGGTCTTAAGTGGTTAATACCGGTTTAAGTGGAACACAGACCACTTTATGAACCTGACAGAGGGTTTAACGCTTCTGCATGCTGCTGCTGCAACACAAAGGAAGAGAAATGTAATCCTAACACTCAAAAACAGGAAATAGGGGACAACTTTAGGTCTAATTATTTATTTTAATAGTGATGACCTTAGACCGGCTTACATTTACAATAAGCAAGGATGTGTCTGTCTCCTTTTTATTGTTCCTCTTTAAATCTTTTGAACTTTTGCATAACTTTGTACTTGTTAACACTACACTGTAAGCTACAGTACACAGCTACACAGTAAGCTAGGAATAAGCTATGTTTTCCTACCATGCATTTGTTTCTTTTTTTTTAATTCTTGTTTTAAAAAAAAATTAACAAAAGCAGAGCTAAGAAAAATAATTCAAGCAACTGAGGACCCGCATGCTGCAGCAGATTCCTTTATGCTCTGGTAAAAAAAACAACAAGGAAAAAAAATGCACTATGCCTGCTACTGACTCAGTTCAGGGAAAATATGACGACATTATCAGTAGTTATTCTTTACAGGGAGCAGCTGCTGCACCCACTTATGAGCAAGAATAGAATCACATCCATTTAGAAAGTCAAACACAGATAAACCAGGCAAGCATGAACTCACCTATGATCATTGAGAAGACACGCGAGGGCTCTGTACCCGTGATCTTCCTGTACAGGTGAGGGTAATACAGCTCCAGGCTTTCCAGAAATGCATCATAGCCCTTATACCCTGTCCTCTGGAGGATATCCAGCAAGACACCTGATGTCAAGAATATGTGGGAGGTTTATCACTTAACACATTTACTAAGAAATTGGTGTGTGCATCGACAAGGGTGAGAGAGAGAGAGGAGACACAGGAGAAAGGAGGTGGAGAGGGGAGATGAGAGTTAAGAGAGGGAGAGAAAGGAAGAAAGCCACAGGAAACAAGAGGGAGAAAAAAAAATAAAAAACAGAAAGAAGTAAACTTGGGTAGAAAGATGGCAGCAGGTTCGGAGGGAAGGATATATAGAAGGCATAGTTGCCAACATTTGAAAAAAAATTCCAGGGACACTTTGCAGCACAGCTATTAATTAATTACCACACTCACTTCCCCGAAGCTCCACCCACTCCGCAGTATGTACAGGAGAGGAGGAGTGCAGAGGGTATGATGGGGGCAGTGTGTACAGGAGAGGAGGAGGAGTGCAGAGGGTATGATGGGGGCAGTGTGTACAGGAGAGGAGGAGGAGTGCAGAGGGTATGATGGGGGCAGTGTGTACAGGAGAGGCGGAGGAGTGCAGAGGGTATGATGGGGGCAGTGTGTACAGGAGAGGAGGAGGAGTGCAGAGGGTATGATGGGGGCAGTGTGTACAGGAGAGGAGGAGGAGTGCAGAGGGTATGATGGGGGCAGTGTGTACAGGAGAGGAGGAGGAGTGCAGAGGGTATGATGGGGGCAGTGTGTACAGGAGAGGCGGAGGAGTGCAGAGGGTATGATGGGGGCAGTGTGTACAGGAGAGGAGGAGTGCAGAGGGTATGATGGGGGCAGTGTGTACAGGAGAGGAGGAGGAGTGCAGAGGGTATGATGGGGGCAGTGTGTACAGGAGAGGAGGAGTGCAGAGGGTATGATGGGGCAGTGTGTACAGGAGAGGAGGAGGAGTGCAGAGGGTATGCTGGGGCAGTATGTACAGGAGAGGAGGAGTGCAGAGGGTATGCTGGGGCAGTATGTACAGGAGAGGAGGAGTGCAGAGGGTATGCTGGGGCAGTATGTACAGGAGAGGAGGAGTGCAGAGGGTATGCTGGGGCAGTATGTACAGGAGAGGAGGAGTGCAGAGGGTATGCTGGGGCAGTATGTACAGGAGAGGAGGAGGAGTGCAGAGGGTATGCTGGGGCAGTATGTACAGGAGAGGAGGAGGAGGAGTGCAGAGGGTATGATGGGGGCAGTATGTACAGGAGAGGAGGAGGAGTGCAGAGGGTATGCTGGGGGCACTATGTACAGGAGAGGAGGAGGAGGAGTGCAGAGGGTATGATGGGGGCAGTATGTACAGGAGAGGAGGAGGAGTGCAGAGGGTATGATGGGGGCAGTATGTACAGGAGAGGAGGAGGAGTGCAGAGGGTATGATGGGGCAGTATGTACAGGAGAGGAGGAGGAGTGCAGAGGGTATGCTGGGGCAGTATGTACAGGAGAGGAGGAGTGCAGAGGGTATGCTGGGGCAGTATGTACAGGAGAGGAGGAGGAGTGCAGAGGGTATGCTGGGGCAGTATGTACAGGAGAGGAGGAGGAGTGCAGAGGGTATGATGGGCACAGTTAGTACGGGAGAGGAGTTTGGAGCGTATGGCGGTGGCATAATGGGGAGGGATTTCTTGTGGTGTCTATGGGGTAATCAGGAAGTGATGTTGGGAAGATAAGGGAAGGTAAGTGACCATGGAATGATGTCCCTCAGCTGGGGGGGGGGGGGTATTTCGCTCGGAGTGATGTCTGTATGATGTGATCTGGGGGTGATGCAAGCTGGGGGCAGTATGTACAGGAGAGGGGGACTGAGAAGTGGTCAGATAGCAATGTATATAATAAAAAAAAACTCATCCACTAAAAACATTTAAAACAATGAATCATACAACAGTACTAGATGTAAGTACAGATGTAATCCAGTTTATAGCACTCTGTATCCAATCCAATTGCTCAGACTAGATAATGTGGGGTCATTTATAGCCATTCATGTAACCTGTGTGTAAGTGGTGAGTTCACACTTCTGATTGCACAGACTCAGAACCTGTATACATGTACAATCAGAGGTGTGAACTCACCACATACACACACAGGTTACATGAATGGCTATAAATGACCCCACATTATCTAGTCTGAGCAATTGGATTGGATGATGTTTGCACAGAGTGTTCCTGCTTAGAAGTGATCTGACAAAATGTGTTTGGGCTGCAGACCTCAGCCCCCTCCCCCTCAATATGTCCTTTGATTCTTCTCCTAAGAAAAAATCTCCTTGAAAGTGTGTAACTACTACTATCCACCCTAGGAAACTTCTCCCAGAAAAGTTCAGCTCACTCACCTCCTCCCTTCCTCTGGCCAGCCGACAGGAGCTACAGTGAGCTCCGCCTCCAAGGTCTCACAGCACACCGCGCTGCTGATTGGAGGAGGAGGCTGAGTCAGAGATAACAAGAACCCCGCACAGCACGAGACTGGAGGGAGGGGAGGGGACAGAAAGGAGCTTTGCATCCCAAACACACAGCGCAGGCTCAGGTCCCTGCTGAGACCCAGAAGCCGCACCTGCCTTCCCCAATAGCCGGGACAAGTCCCGGCAGGCGAAATTAGCTGGGACTAGGTCCCAAATAACGGGACTGTCCCTTTAAAAACGGGACAGTTGGCAAGTATGAGAAGGTTAAAAGGGAGAGGGCTGATGGAAAGGAAGGTCAATTGGAGTAAGGTAGAGAAGGAGGAAAGATAAAAGGTGTCTCCAGCACCTTTTCCACAGAAAGGCCACTTACCCACTTTTCTCTTGCGGATAACGAGGCTGGGGTCATTAAAAACTTGCTCTTCATCATCACTGTTGAGGACACGACACTGGCGCAGGTATGGTGTGATCCTGTTTGGATCTATAACCGAGATCAGTTTGACCCTGTAGTGTTCCAGCTTACTCCAGCACCCTTCATCCTCTTCCTCAGACATAATGGGTAGGGTTCAAGACAAAGATCTATAAAGATACAATTAAATGTGATACTGTAGGTACCAGCTGTTCAACTTCTCAGCATTCCATAAGGCATAAGCTGGACAAAATTTTATTCTAAAGCTGTATCTACTGTAAATAGAAATCTTACAATGAGGACGCTAGTTTTGTGAACTAGGGGTCCCCAAAAAATTCCCTTAATTTGCAGGGAATTACTTTCACTTCATGTTTGGCTATGGGACAGGAAGTTAACCACTTAAGGACCGAGCCTCTTTCTGACACTTGTTGTTTACAGGTGTTTTGCTAGAAAATTACTTAGAAGCCAAACATTATAAAATAATTATACCACCCTAGAGAATAAAATAGCGGTCGTTGCAATACTTTATGTCACACCGTATTTGCGCAGAGGTCTTACAAGCACACTTTTTTTAGATTGAAAGATAATGCTACTCCGAGTAAATTGATACCCAACATGTCTCGCTCGTGGAATGGCGACAAACTTTTACCCTTAAAAATCTCTATAGTCGTCGTTTAAAAAATTCTACAGGTTGCATGTTTTGAGTTACAGAGGAGGCCTAAGGCTAGAATTATTGCTCCCGCTCTACCGATCGCGGTGATACCTCACGTGTGGTTTTAACACCGTTTTCATATGTGGGCGCTGCTCACGTATGCGTTTGCTTCTGCATGCGAGCTCGGCGGGACAGGGCACGTTTAAACATTTTTTTCCTTATTCATTGTACCTTTTATTTAAATTTTTTACACTGTTCTTTTAAAAACAATTTTGTCACTTTTATTCCTATTACAAGGGATGTAAACATCCCTTGTAATAGAAAAAAAGCATGACAGGACCTCTTAAATATGAGATCTGGGTTCAAAAAGACCTCAGATCTCAAATTTACACTAAAATGCAATAAAAAAAAAAATAGCCCTTTAAGAGCTGTGGGCGGAAATGGCGTTTTGACGCCACTTCTGCCCTGCTATAGCATGAAGATGGGTGGGGGCCATCTTCCTCTCACTTGTCTCCATACCCAGCCATCAGAAGGACCCGATCTCCTCCGCCGACAGCTCAGGTAAGCCGCGGAGGCCACTGGAGAGCGGCGGGAGGGGGTGCCCTCTCCCACCGCCGATAAAAGGGATCTTGTGGCGAATCCGCTGCAGAGACCACTATTATCGCAAACTGGACCGCCAGCTAGCTGCTGCCATAACAAAGATATCCCTCTTTAAACAGCCGACGTATATCAGCGGTCCGGAAGTGGTTAAGGGAAATCTCCGCAATGGGTCACATAAGGTGAAAAAAATATATATATATCTATAACTTTCCTTAACAAGAAAAAAGAAGAAGGAAGAAAGAAGTTTTGCCCATAGTACTACTTTAAAGATGAAAAAAAATTACTGGCTGAACCAGGCCAAGCAGCTCTAGCTTGTGGTACCCTTGGAATAAATTCCAAGCAGCTCAAGCTCTTGATATCCCTTGGATAAATGCAACTATTTCTGACCCCTTCATGATACGCAGGAGTACGTACCAGACAGGGGTGCCCCCTGTCGCCACTATTTGCGCTGGCGATAGAGCCACTGGCAGCTCTGATCAAATCTAGTGGGGAGGTTGTGGGACTGATGACCTGGAAGAAAAGGTATCCTTATACGCGGACGACATGTTGATATATATACTCCCTACTCTACTGGATATTATTCAGTTTGGGCACTTTTCTGTCTTCCAATTAAACTGGGACAAATCCCTGTTTATGCTAGACCAATCCTCCCCAATTACACTACCACCCTCATGTCCATTACAGATTGTACATACCTTTCGCTATCTAGGTATTGAGATACGAAGGCCTATCTCCTCATACACCAAAATTTATTTAGATCCATTCATTATTAGAATGAGGAATACGCTTAAGACTTGGGCCAATCTTCCCCTGATGCTGTTGGGTAGAATAAATATTTTTAAAATTATCTTTTTACCACGCTTTCTTTATATTCTGAGTAACTCTTCAATATACATCCCCAAAAACAAATTTAAGGAAATTGACACTATTCTTATTAAAATTTGGGGGGAGGGGTAGCTACAATAGCAAACGACATGTTATAACTACCTAGTTTGGAGGGGGGGGTTTGCACTCCCTTGCATTCAAACTTATTATGTGGCCTTACAGCTGGCCAATGCACATTGGTGGTTCTACCCTGAGGAGAACAATGCGGCAACAGCATTGGAGGCAGCCACTCTCACTTCCTATGAATCTCTCCAAAATCGAATACATCATCTCCCCACTAGGGGAAGGGAGGGTACGAAAGTTCTCTCTATGACCCTTCAGATATTCAAACTTTCTAAGCTACTGCCGCCCAGTATGCATATTACTTATTCCCCTAATGCCCCCTTATGGGGTAACCCAGGTCTTCCATAATTGTTCTGCAGAACAAACGGTGAGTTCTGGTTCAAGCAGGGGGTTTTCGATCCTTTACCGAATTTCGCAGGAACTATGGCCTTCCTCCAACGGCCTATTTCTGATATCTGCAGATACGCCATACTGCCACGACACCGTTAGGCCTTCGAAACAGATATCCAACCCCCCCAACTCGAAAGTTTGACTGACTCGTCTCACACTAAACTTGTATCCACATACTACAAAACTCTCCTTCATACCAAGACAACTAGGATTAGCACCACGAAAATTAAATGGCGCTCTGACATACCAGAGCTGACGGAGAATATTTGGCAGGAAGTGCGTCCCCCTCCAGGTATCGTCTGTTATCTCTTACCAGAATAAAGTCATTCAAACTTTATACATGTCCTCATTTACCCCCTATTTACTATTAAAGAGTCTACCCTCCGCAATATGTTCCTGATGTGGCATGGCTGATAGTAAATTTTTCCACTTAATGTGGGATTGCGATTAGGAAATTCTTGTTGGGGGTCACAGCCCTCATCAGCTCTCTCACTCAGCCGCTAACATTTGTAATCCCCTGAGATGCTTGCTAGGATATATAGATGATGAAGAATGTACAAACCTTTCTAAGAATTATCCTGTTGTATGCAAAGAAAACAATAACTATGCATTGGAAATCCCAATCCTCACCTACTATAGCCTTCTGGCTCACTATAGTCAATCAAGCTATACCCTTATACAAAATGATGTGTGAGGCGAGAGGATGCCCAAAAAAGTTTTAGAAGATTTGGAATCCATTGGTTAGTTCAGATTGCACTATACCACCTGCTCCTTGAGTTCTCTGAAAATGTTAGTTGATTCTAGTTGTTAAACTGGATTTTAGAAGACAACAATGAAACTCCTCAATCCGTACTCACTGACTGGATACCATGTAACTGTACCTGCTGAATGAGCACCGTTTCCTACTTTAATGCTACATACAAAATTTCTGATTTTGTTTGTTTGTTTGTATGTAAACAATAAAATTATACAATAAAATTATACCTTCAGGGGTTATAACCCACCCTTGCTCTATCCAAAAAAAAAAAGTATTGCCTATAGTTCTACTTTAAAACATTTTGTTTCACAAAAGATTTATTAGGTTTTTCCAAAATGTTACAAAGTAGTCATGAACTAAAAGCAATAGTACTATATAAGGGTACATATATAAAATAAGCCAGGAACACAAACCCTACCAGTTTCCTCCAATTCCTTGATCAGGCTAAGATTGGTTCATGTAGCAGGGCTTCCCAAGAGTTACGAGTCAAAGAGACGTCAAGCATACACCACATCATGAAGCAGACCCTTGTGCAGATCTGCAGCTCCTTAGGGCAGGTCATCAAATGTGATGGAGAGTGCTCCATTACTTTCAGCCCTGGAAGAACATTGGGGACACTGAGGAGGTAAACTTTGAATTGTGATCAGGGGTCATGTATCAGCAGGTGAGTAATTTGTATGCATTTTCTTGGGCAAAGATATTCTGGGACAATTAGAAGAAGCTAGCGAAATCCTAGCCCAAGTCACGTGGTCCGGGGTTCTGCCAAGGTCCACTGCCCATTTAGCTGCATAGGGAATGTAACCTGAGTTGAGCAAGTTTGTAAGGGAAGCGTAAAGATAAATAACTAGGCCTCTCAACTGAGGATTCTTTAGGCATCAATTCCTGAAAGGAGTTAGATGCTTTGGAGCGCCATCATGGTGCCATCCAGGGTAGATAGAGTAGGCATATTTAACAGCTTGCATGTGCCACCATTCAAAAGTCAACAGGTTCTCAAGGGCAGGGATGAATTGGAGGATGACCAAAATGCCAGAGAGAGGCAAATGGGAAGAAATCATCCCACTGGAATATTTTACAGAATCCCACAGGCATAGGAAGTGCAACATGGAGGGTTTACTTAGTTTGGGTTGAGTGTTACTGTGGTTCCAGAGGATATTATAGACTGGAAATTGGGAAATGTCTGCAATTAAGAAATTAACCCAAACAGGCATTTTGGAGGTAGCATGGAAGGAGACAAGGGGAGCAATTTGTGCAGCCATGAATAATTATTTAAGATAAGGCACTGCCAGACCACCTACCAGCTGGTGTCAGTACAGTATGGAGACCGACAGTCAAGATTTACCGCTCTATCATGGGATTAGGAATAGGAATTGGTAAAACTCTAAAGCAATAAAGACATTTGGCAGGTAGGTCATGTGAAAAGCATGTTTTTCACCAAACCAAGAGATTTGTAGAAACGAACATGGGGCAAGCAGTTTAGTCAGTTCCTTAAAAAGACAGGGAGTAGTTGGCCTGGTACAGGGAAATAAAAAAAGGGGTCAGATGAATCCCAAGGTATAGGAGAGAGAAGCAGTTTAACTATGCACTTTAGCCAAGCACTGGTATTGTAAATTGTGCTACCCCATTGGTCAAGAAAAAGTGCACAGAAGTCCTCCTTGCTAAAATCATGAAATCAGATTAAGAAAGGCTAACAGCCACAAATGGAAATGGTCATTGTCCAAATTTATGGTAATGTTACCGTAACTGTATAGGTGCCTGCCTTCACATTCTTGGGACTAGTATAAATCCTCACGGACAATTTTACTGGCCTCAGTAAGTGGAATCCCTTTAATCTGACACTAATCACACAGCACATACCACCGCTGGGACAGAGGTGAGACAGATACCAAATTCTTCAACAAGCAAACTTTCACTAGAGGCCATGAAACATGTGTGAAGCACTCTGGGCCATGACAGCACAAAAATAGTAACTGTAGATTTCAGGTTGAGAGTCACAAATAGTTGTTTCTATAAATACATACATATGTGAGAACAGAATGCTACTCATGCTGCATTCCTAAATTTTTTTTTAACAATTGGTTTCCTTAAACTCATAACTTTTTTTTTATTTTTTTATCCGTTCTCATAGTTATATTAAGCACACAGCACAGCAGCAGGTTTAAAAAAAAAAGCATATGCCAACAATGAGACAGAGGAGATGACATATCCTTCAACAAGCTGTCTTTCAATAGTGGCCACAAAGCATGTGTGATTTCTAGGTAAACCCAACTGTCCTCGGGGCTCTGACAGCAAAAAAAACTATATTCTGCACAAGGAAGAAAAACACTACTTTTAAAGACATTTTTTATACCTCTGAAAAGCATTGTTGAAGGGAATATTTTTTTCCCCCCAAAACTTGGTTTGAAGAAGAGCTCTACAGGTTGCACAGCTTTCCCTACTTTTCAATTAAGTTGCCTACATCCTACTAGCTTAACCAATGCCAACATTGCTACATTAGAACCTTACAGGGAAAAGGAGGGCAACAATGAGCTGCTCTAAGATCAAACTATATTCAGCCTGCCTGTCCTTTCTGGGTTTAGATCTTAATTGTAGCACTTCAGGGAAATGAAATGTAGGCTAAAAAAAAATGGACAGTAAAAAAAAAAAAAAAAAAAAAAATGTTTCTTTCTTTTCACTCTGTAAACTCCTGTCACTCTTATGACACTCATTGTTGCCTAATTTAGCAGCTGCCATCGCCAATGTGTCAATTAGAGTGGCAGGTACTGGGGATGTCATTGTAGTGACCTAGCAGGTCAGGAGTTTAAACAGTTAAGACTTCACTGGCTGCATGCTCATTCCGGATGATTAATGCAAAATGTACAATATTTTTTTCTCAGTCTAAATATACAATAGTTGTGTTGACCCTACTTTGTTTACCAACACAGCATTACCCATCTTATGGGCAGGTATGACTATGTAATGGTGGGCACTACTAGTAGCATTCTCCCTGAGAAACTTTCATGCACAGCTGCAATCTCCCATTATGCTCTACAGCAGAACTTTATCCATAACAACTTGATAAAAAATAAATAATGTTCTTTAACAAGGAACATACATTCCACATTAATAATTACAGCATGCTATCAAAATTAATGTGTGCTGTAAATTGCCTCCAGCATTGCTCCTGTTTCTTTTTGCTGGAGGCCACCATTTTGCTGAAGCCCAGAGCCCCCAAGCAGCAGTAAATCTTTAGGCTGTCAGCAGATCGACCCCCCCAGGCTGCAGGTGGAGCAGCACTAGCACAACTGCCAGCTACCCCCTCCACCACCCAGTGTCCTTATTGTGGATGCGGGCAGTGAGAGCAGCAGTTGGAGCGGTTGTGGCCATCTTCCAAGGTGGCGGGCTCTGGTGTCCTCTTTTTCTCTGCTCCTCCCAGCGCTAGGCATCCAATAGGATCGGCCAATCGGGAAGCAGGTATGAAACCCATTTCCCGATTGGCCGGGAAATATTCATTCTCTGTTGCAACACCCCTGGGGGTGCTCCAGGTTGCATGCTCTGCGACCCAAGCCCACACTATTTTAAAGCCTATTGGAGTCTATGGCTCTAATGAGGTGCTTGAAAAAAAAATGAGCCCGTTGCACTGAAAGGGGCCAGACACATGAACAGGGGGCGGCCGTGGATAGATTTATGCTATGCATGAATCTATTCACTGCATATAGGGGGTGGAGAGGAGAGAGGGGGCGGTGCCCCTAATGGACTGGCCACCACTAAAACAGAGTAACTAATTCAGGTAGGCCACGGCAGAGGTCGGATGCCATCTCCTGGGCCAGGAACCAAAGGGAGAGCTTGTAAAGTCACTTTCATTACCACCAGATTCATCTGTTGGAGTATTTGGGTGAGCGGGCAACTGCCAATTTAATCACATAGACACTGTATACAGACACCATTGTCTTTGTTCACATCTCTGGTATTTGTAGTACCACCGGATACAAGCTCATTTAATCCCAAAGACACTGTATTCAGGCAACATTGCCTTACCAGCGCCCACATTTGCAGGAACACTAATGCCGTGTACACACGATCGAACATTCCTACAACAAATGTTCGATGTTGGCTTGTTGTTGGAAAATCCGACCATGTGTATGCTCCATCGTACATTTGCTGTCGGAATTTTTCAAAACAAATGTTTGAGAGCTGGTTCTCAAATTTTCCAACAACAAAAGTTCTTGTCAGAAATTCCGATCGTGTGTAGGCAATTCAACGCACAAAAATCCTACGCATGCTCGGAATCAATTTGATGTATGCTCGGAATCATTGAACTTAATTTTTCTCCGCTTGTCGTAGTGTTGTATGTCACGCGTTCTTTAGCAAAGGGAATTTCCGACAACATTTGTGTGACCGTGTGTATGCAAGACAAGTTTGTGCAAACATCCCTCGGAATGTCCTTGTTTAAGCCAGATCTGTTCCCCTTTATGCCTGAGAGCATATGCCATTTTAGAGTCATTTAAAGGGTTCGTAAAGGTTTGTTTTTTATTTTCTAAATAGGTTCCTTTAAGCTAGTGCATTGTTGGTTCACTTACCTTTTCCCTCGATTTTCC
Source organism: Rana temporaria (assembly GCF_905171775.1). Taxonomy (NCBI): domain Eukaryota; kingdom Metazoa; phylum Chordata; class Amphibia; order Anura; family Ranidae; genus Rana; species Rana temporaria. Next base: position 112,137,127 of record NC_053497.1, read on the forward strand.
TTTCTTTGTCTGAATTTCTCACTTCCTGTTCCTCCTCAGTTAGCTTGCTCCCTCCCTTGGGCCTACATCCCTGCGGGGAGATGCTGTGTGAACCCACAGGGATGTAGTCCCAAGGGAGGCGGCGAGCACGCTGACTAACCCCCAGCCAGAACAGCTCAGATGATGGGGGCAAGCTTACTGAGGAGGAACAGGAATTGAGAAATTCAGACAAAGAAAAAAAACATTTAGAAGGGAAATCGAAGGAAAAGGTAAGTGAACCAACAATACACTAGCTTAAAGGAACCTATTTAGAAAATAAAAAACAAACTTTTACATCCCCTTTAAGTTGTTTGACTGCTATTTTGAAGTCTACATTTGGTTTTGATTTACACCGTTGAAGCGGTAGTAAAGTGATTTTTTTCACTTTGACCTACAGGTAAGCCTATAATAAGGCTTCCCTGTAGGTAAAAAAAATATCTCCTAAACTTGTACGGTTACGGAGATATTCCCCTTGCATGCAGCTGCTGACTTTAGCGGCGCATGCGCTCTAAGTTCCTGGCTGAAGGTCCGGCAGACGCTGGACCTTTCCCGGAAAAAAGTCTCCCGGCCACTCACAGCACCGAAGCCGCGATAGCCTGAAGACACGCAGAGGGAAAATGTCCGCTGCCTCGGTGTGGACCGAGATCACCTACCGACGCCTCGTTCTAAGGCAAGTATTTCATAATGAGCTAGTATGTGGGGCATACTAGCTCATTATGCCTTTTGCCTTACAGGTTTAAAAAAATCTGTATGTTTACTACTGCATTAAAGTTCAGTTTTCTATTCTTTATCATTGAATTACCAGATAACTGTTTCATTGTGGAAAGTCTCCCAGTAAACAAACTTCCTGCTCACTATATTTGTGTCTGTTATTATGGTGTTTGCAAGTACACTGTTTGCTAGGTATGTCAGAGGGGCTGGGATTCTTGGGGTTGATAGGCAGAGTACGGAAACAACTATACTTAGGCAGCTCCTCCGGGGGTATCGCTACACGTGCAACAGCCAGCTTATACAGAGTGTTACTGCTGAAAGAAATGGCACACAGTATTTGACTGTTTACTCTGCCTATGAGATTTTAGAAGTCTGAATGACAGGTTTTCTTTAGAACTAGAAGTTAAAGTTTCAATGTTGGACAAACTGTAAATTGCGAAACTGTACAACCACGGGTCCCGCAGATTTGCAGATTCATGCTGTTCTTGAAAAATTGCATAAATCAGCTGGGAAAAAGCCTTTGGCAATTTTTGGCGAAGCAGGGTTTTTTTTTCTCCTTTGCTTCTTAGAAACAAGACTATTGCTCAATCTATAAAGAGAACCTATTACTGGTGATGAACCTATATTTGCTACTAAATAGCCACATCAGCAATTTAGATGAATCACAACTCTTTCTGTGGAAACAAAAAAATGCTTGGCTTGCATTCATGCCCCTAGCTGTGAGGTATTTGGTTTTGCAAGTACACAAGGCCGAAAGTTATATATTGAAGTATACCTTTTTAGGTATCCAGCAAATAAACTAGCTTGATGTACTCTTTCTATGTTATTATTACCTGTGACATTTGCACCCAGTTGGGAGCTACTACCAGCTAAAAATATTCATATGCTGTAATGAAGCAACCCTTACGTTGCCAGTATTTCCACAAACCACCTTAAATGTAAACCGTTTATAAACAACCCCTGGTACATAATTTGCAAAAAACTTGACTCTAGTCTGTTCTGAGTCCTAATTATTCACCCATTGAGTTACACCATCTCAACTTTGACAGCATAGAGAAGGCTGAGTCAGACAGATGATTACAGCCCATCAGTCAGACACCTGTACTTCCTGTGACAACCATGCGTCTCTGCTCTCGACATACAATGCCTTGCAAAAGTATTAACCTACCTTGGCTTTTTGCCTATTTTGTTACATTACAGCCTTTAGTTCAATGTTTTTTTAATCCAAATTATATGTGATGGATCAGAACATAATAGTCTAAGTTGGTGAAGTAAAATTAGAAAAATATATACATAAACAATTCTTCAGAAAAAATATACTGATAATTGGCATGTGCGTATGTATTCACCCCCTTTGTTATGAAGCCCTTAAAAAGCTCTGGTGCAACCAATTACCTTCAGAAGTCACATACTTAGTGTGTCTACCTGTGTGCAATCTAAGTGTCACATGATCTGTCATTACATAGACACACCTTTTTGAAAGGCCCCAGAGGCAGCAACACCTAAGCAAGAGGCAGCATTAACCAAGCACTGCCATGAAGACCAAGGAACTCTCCAAACAAGTAAGGCACAATGTTGTTGAGAAGTACAAGTCAGGGTTAGGTTACAAAAAAATATCCAAATCTTTGATGATCCCTAGGAGCACCATCAAAACTATCATAACCAAATGGAAAAAACATGGCACAACAGCAAACCTGCCAAGAGACTGCCGCACACCAAAACTCAAGGATCGCGCAAGGATAGCATTAATCAGAGAGGCAGCAGAGACCTAAGGTAATCCTGGAGGAGCTGCAGAGTTCCACAGCAGAGACTGCAGGAGTATTTTTACATGGGAAGACAATAAGGAATACACTCCAAGGGAGCTGCGGTGGCTCAACGCGATTGGCACTGCGCTGACAAGCCATTCACCTCTGCAGCTAGAGGTTCGGATCCCGGTCTCGGCTTCATGTGAATTGAGTTTGGTGGTCTCAGCCCGGCTCCCGGTGGGTGTGCTATGCAAGGTAAGCCTGTGCTTAGTACGCCCACCCCCCTCCCACAAAAACCACCACACCTACACACGCACTCTGACCACGCGGTCTCTAAAGAGAGGCGAAGGACTAATGGGGCTGGTTGAGCGGGCTAATCCTCTCACTCCCTTATAGGGAGTCCCTCTGCCCCGTTGGGCTTCAAAGCGGAGCAGGTAGGGCGGGCTGTGTGGGAGGACCCCCTCACACACCCGCCATTGCCACCCGGGGCATGGAGAAAGGTGGCAGATTGCCTCTGGGGGAGGCCTGCCTACTCCCAACTCCTGCAGTCCAGCTCCTCTCTCGAGTACACGCACAAAATACACTTTAAAAAAAAAAAAAAAAAAAAAAAAAGGAATACACTCCATAGAGTTGGGCGTTATGGCAGAGTGGCCAGAAGAAAGACATAACTTACAGCAAAACACAAAATGGCACGTTTTGAGTTTGTGAAAAGGCATGTGGGAGACTCCCAAAATGTACGGAGGAAGGTGCTCTGGTCTGATGAGACTAAAATTGAACTTTTTGGCCATCAAAGAAAACGTTGTGTCTGGTGCAAACCCAACACATCAACCAAAGAACACCAACACAGTGAAACATGGTGGTGGTAGCATCATGTTGTGGGGATGTTTTTCAGCAGTCGGGACTGGGAAACTGGTCAGAGTTGAGGGAAAAATGTATAGTGCATTGTATTTATACAGGGATATTCTTGAGCAAAACCTGTACCACTCTGTGTGTGATTTTAGGCTAGGACGGAGGTTCACCTTCCAACAGGACAATGACCCCAAACACATTGCTAAAGCAACACATGAGTGGTTTAAGGGGAAACATGTAAATGTGTTGGAATGGCCTAGTCAAACCCCAGGCCTCAATCCAATAGAAAATCTGTGGTCAGACTTAAAGATTGCTGTTCACAAGCGCAAACCATCCAACTTGAAAGCGATGGAGCAGTTTTGCAATGAGGAATGGGCAAAAATTAAAGGGGTAAGCTCATAGAGACTTATCCAAAGCGACTTGGAGCTGTAATAGCCGCAAAAGGTGGCTCTACAAAGTATTGATTTTAGGGGGGGTGAATAGTTATGCACATTGACATTTTCTTTTATTTTGTCCTATTTGTTGTTTGCTTCACAATAAAAAAAAAATAATCTTCAAAGTTGTGGGCAAGTTCTGTCAATTTAATTATGCAAATCCTCAAACAATTCATGTTAAATCCAGGTTGCGAGGCAACAAAACATGAAAAATAGGAAGGGGGTGAATACTTTTGCAAGGCACTGTACATCAGTGACCAGGGGAAGGGGTTTGAAATGAAGTTGACTGTTATCTGTTGACTTTGACACAAAAAAAAAATGTTAAAAATTGCATGTCAGTACCAACATAGTTTTGTCTACATAATATTTTGAGGAAGAAGGGGCACGTGAGTGGGGAATAGATCGGGTAGAAAATTTGCTAACATTTTTTACTTCAAAGGATGCAGTCCTCTCATCAAATCTTTGTTTAGGGCTAAGGATGAGCTCTGGCGTGTTCGCATAGTACACGTGCAGAGCCCGCCAGGAAGTGTGCACGGCGCTACGCTAATCACAGTCAGGGAGACATTGTCCCGATGCTCGGCTGCAGGGATCGTGAAATGTCTCCCTGGTTGCGATTAGCGCAGCGCCGTGCACACTTCCTGGTGGGCTCTGCACGTGTACTATGCGAACACGCCAGAGCTCATCCTTATTTAGGGCTTTACTTGCCCTCTTATTTTAAAGAACATTCATATAACAGAAACAAATTACCCTTGCAGGTGTTATTCAGCTTTTCTCTGCTACAATTATTCCTTCAGCCTCCTGGCTTATTGTTTCAGCATCACTGCTCTGGCTCCTCAGGTTTAGGACCTTCTTTCACCGACTTAAAGGAGTTGTATTTTCTAAAATAGGTTCCTTTAAGCTAGTGCATTGTTGTTTCACTTACCTTTTCCTTCGATTTCCCTTCTAAATGTTTTTTTCTTTGTCTGAATTTCTCACTTCCTGTTCCTCCTCAGTAAGCTGTTCTGACTGACTAACCCCCAGCCAGAACGGATCGGATGATGGGGGCAAGCTTACTGAGAAGAAACAGGAAGTGAGAAATTCAGACAAAGAAAAAAAACATTTAGGCTCCATGCACACTGGACGCCGGTGCAAACGCTGCTAAACACACGTTTTTAAAGGCTAAAACCGGCATTTAAAAAGGCCAGTTTTGCCACGAATTTCGCAGCGTTTTACTGCATTTGCGTTTATAAGCGTTTAGTTAAACATCAAAAGACCCTCCCTAAGCTCAAAAAACAGTGTTATTTAACCATTTCAGCCATTTTGTGAAACCAGAGTGAGTAGCAGCTGAAAGAGCAGCAGTGTACTTGAATTTAGCGTGTCACTTGCCACATCACCTGCCACAAGCTGCGGATTGTCCACTTGCCACGTCACCTGGCCACAAGTTGTGGATTGTTCACTTGCCACATCACCTGGTCACGTCACCTGCCATGTCACCTGGCCACATCACCAGGCCACAAGTTGTGGATTGTCCACTTGCCACGTCACCTGACAATGTCATCTGGCAACGTCACCTGCCACAAGTTGTGGATCGTCCACTTGCCACGTCACCTGCCACAGGTTGCGGATTGTCCACTTGCACCGTCACCTGGCCACGTCACCTGTTCACATCACCTGGCACATTACCTGGCCACAAGTTGTGGATTGTCCACTGGCCACATCACCTGCCAAAAGTTGTGGATTGTTCACTTGCCACATCACCTGGCCACGTTACTTGCCACGTCACCTGCCACAAGTTGTGGATTGTCCACTTGCCACGTCACCAGGCCACGTCACCTCAGTGCCGGCCCAAGACATTGTGCTGCCTGGGACCAAGAATGAAATTCTGCCCCCCCCCCAAAAAAAAAAATCACGCCAACCAAAAGGCCCCCACATTCATTATTTTATATCATGATAACTAAAGGGGACCCGTCATGGCTCTATACATGTATAAAGGAGTATTAAGAGGACCTGTCATTGCTCTATACATGTATAGGAGTATAAAGAGGACCTGTCATGGCTCTATACATGTATATAGAGGACCTGTCATTACTCTTTACATGTAAAGGAATATCAAGAGGACCTGTCATGGCTCTATATATGTATATAGGACTATAAAGAGTACTTGACATGGCTCTATACATGTATAAAGGAAATAAACAAAGGCCTGTCATGGCTCTATAGATGTATAAAGAGAACCTGTCATGGCTCTATAAATGTATAAAGAAGTATAAAGAGGACCTGTCATGGCTCTATACATGTATATAGAGGACCTGTCGAGACTCTTTACATGTAAAGGAATACAAAGAGGACCTGCCATGGCTCTATAAATGTATATAGGAGTATAAAGAGGACCTGTCATGGCTCTATACATGTATAAAGGAGTATAACGAGGGCCTGTCATGGCTCTATACATGTATCCAGGAGTATAAAGGTACCTGTGAATTGCCGGCGGCCACAATGTCTTTTGCGCAAACGAATCAATGTACGCTAATTGTGTTTTTTTGGTACCAAAAATATGTAGAAGAATACATATTGGCCTAAACTGAAGAAAATAGTTTATTTTTCTAAATTTTGGGGATATTTATTATAGCAAAAAGTAAAAAAATATATATATTTATTGCACAAAAAATAAAAACCGCAGAGATAATCAAATATCACTAAAAGAAAGCTCTATTTGTGGGAAAAAAAGGACATCAATTTTATTTGGGTTGCGGAACGGGCTGGCGGGCATCAGTATGCTGCCCCCCTAAAAGTGCTGCCTGGTAGGTAGGGAGACCGCCGCTCCAGGTGAGCACAGGCAGATAATCAATGTCCACTCAGGAATCACACGGGTGCTGGCAATGCATATAATTAAGCAGGTGGGAGAATGGATGGACAGCCGCACTCCAAAAAGTCTTGTTGAAAAAAGACGTGCTCTTTATTGTAAAAAGGAAAAAATGCACAGCAGTGGGATAGACAGCTGATGCGTTTCGCATTAACAACTAATGCTTAGTCATAGCGTACCACCCGGTCCCATCATAGGGCCGGCCCTGCGTCACCTGGTCACATGACCTGCTACAAGTTGTGGATTGTCCACTTGCCACATGACCTGGCCACGTCACCTGCCACAAATTGTGGATTTTCCACTTGCCACATGACCTGGCCATGTCACCTGCCACAAGTTGTGGATTGTCCACTGGCCACGTCACCTGCCACAAGTTGTGGATTGTCCACAATGCAATGCAAGCAATTATATATTTTTTTATGTTTTTTTAATGGTTTTCATCATTTGCCATCATTTTTGAGATTTCTAATGTAAAAAAAATAGGTCACCTTTAAAAACGCCTATAAACGAAATCGCAGCAAAACGCCAGTACCGCGTTTTGCGTCTGAAACGTGGAAAACGTTTGCGTTTGAACCCATTTTTTTGCTCCTGGAAAAACGAGGTTAAACGCAACTGCCTAAAAACGACAATAAACCAGACTGTGTGCATGGACACATAGGATAACATTGAATGTGTTCAGGGGCAGTTGAAAAAGCTGCCCAACTGCCTCTGAATGTACATTTACCAGCGTCTCGTGTGCATGGGGCCTAAGGCTCCATGCACACTGGAATAAAAAACGTTGCTTCTACAGGAGTTTTGTGTTCTGCCTGTAAAAGCAACTCAATGTTACCCTTTGTGTCCATACACATTAGGACGTTTACAGGCATATATTTGAGAACAACGTTTAGAGGCAGGAAAAAAAACCTTCTCATTCACGTTTCTGATTGGAGCTCACTGGCAGAAAAAACGTAAAACTCTCCTAAACTCATCTAAACTTTGTACAAAAAATGCTCTATATGGACGTTTTTTACTCCAAAAAGAACAGACTTTTTTTAAGCCCAGTGTGCATGGAGCCTTATGCCTCGTACACACGGGCAAACATGTACGATGAAAACGGTCCGCCGGACCGTTTTCAGCGGACATGCCCGCCCGGAGATTTCTGTATGATGGCTGTACACACCATCATACAGAAATGAGAGACAATCCGCGCGGACAGACAGCGCGATGACGTGTTCGCGCCGTCGCCGCGACGATGACGCTGCGACGTGCGCGACGCTGAAAGGTCAATGCTTCCACGCATGCTTCAAAGTCATTCGACGCATGCGAGGGATGGCGGCCGCTCGGACATGTACGGTAAGTTTGTCCGATGGACAGGATTCCAGCGGGCATGTTTCTAAGCAAGTTTAGAAACATTTGCCCGCTCGAAAACGGTCTGGCGGGCAAATGTACGCTGGAATCCTGTCCGATCGGCCGTACACACGACCGAACATGTCTGCTGAAACTGGTCCGCGGACCAGTTTCAGCAGACATGTTCGGTCGTGTGTACGGGGCCTTAGAAGGGAAATTGAAGAAAAATGTAAGTGAACCAACAATGCACTAGCTTAAAGGAGCCTATTTAGAAAATAAAAAAACTAACCTTTACAACCCCTTTAAGCCCCATACACACCATTAGATTTTCTGCAGATCTTTGTCTTCAGATTTACCAAAACCATGCAGTGCAATGGCCTGTCTGATTGTATACAAATTTAAACTCTTAAGGTTTGACCTCATATTATATGGTTTTGGTAAATCTGAAGACAAAAATCTGAAGAAAATCTAATAGTGTATGGGGCCTTAGATTCCTGAACACACATGCACCACTGTCTGTTACCTTGCAGCCATACAGACCCCTTGGGAGAGTGGAGCCCTAAACTCTACTCATCTTCCTTACAAAAACCATGGACATATTTGTACAATATGTGTGCTGGTTACTGGCAAAACCTGGACGAAGGATTGGAAACGTAATCCTCCCCCTAAAGTCTCTATTAGGGATGAGCCGAAAACCTCTCTGTTCGGTTCACACCAGAACCTTTGAACGGACCGAACGTTCGCGCAAACATTTAGAACCCCATTGACGTCTATGGGACTCGAACGTTCGAATTCAAAAGTGCTCATTTTAAAGCCTAATATGCAAGTTATTGTTGTAAAACGTCTTTGAGAACCCGGGTCTTGCTCCAGGGAACATGTATCAATGGAAAAAAAGTTTTAAAAACTGTCATTTTTTTTAAGGACTCCTGAAAAAACGATCGTTCTTAAAACTTTTTTTCCATTGATACATGTTCCCTCGGGCAAGACCCGGGTTCTCAAAGACGTTTTCACAGGCATACTATAGACACCCAGCAGGTACAATATTTAAAGGAGTTTTTCATTTATTTTTAATTTTTTAATTTAAGCATCATTAAAATCACTGCTCCTGAATCTTTAGGTGCAAACTACAGAGCACACGGCCAGTACACACCAAGTAGCTTTGGGTGCAAACTACAGAGCACACTGCCAGTACACACCAAGTAGCTTTAGGTGCAAACTACAGAGGACACAGGCAATAAACCACGTAAGAATACTGCAGCTAGCACAATCACCTGCCTGCCAGTAAATTAGGAAAAACTGATCTAGCTAAACTATACAGTGTATAAATATATGTACAACACCTGGGATGTATATATATCCTCTACACACTAACATTAAAGGGTCACTAAAGGAAAAAATGTTTTTAGCTAAATAGCTTCCTTTACCTTACTGCAGTCCTGGTTTCATGTCCTCATTGTTCGTTTTTGCTTTGATGTTGCTGTCATTCCTCTCTGTTCTGGACACTTCCTGGTTGTCTGTTTCCTGATCACCACAGTACTGGGAGATTTCTCTCTGTGGTGACTAATCAAGGAGGTGTGATTACTGTGCGTCTAAAACTCCTCAGCACCAATCCAGTTTCGTTTTACAAAGCATCACTGCCCTCTATTGGCTCTCTGGCTCTGTACATCAGAGAACCAGGAAACAACAGCAACAACTAAACTAAACTGCAGGCACATTATATGATTGGTTTTTATCTATTTTTAATCATTTTTAAAAGGAATCAGTTAACTAATATGTCTCTATACCCTGTAAACAGTCATTTAAGCTAAAAAAAAAAATTCCTTTAGTGACCTTTAACTGACTTGCCTGCCTGTCTGCTCTATTTACCTGCAAAAAAATGACACTCTCTCTGTCCTCTCTTAACCACCGCAACACACTACACAAGGCCGACCTGTAGGCAGCCTTTTATAGTGTGGGGTGTGTACTAAACCCCCTGAGCCATAATTGGCCAAAGCCACCCTGGCCAATTATGGCTCTCCGTTTTTTGCAAGCTGTGATTGGCCAAGCATGCGGGTCATAGTGCAATAAGGTAACATCAAACTATATGCAGTCTCCAAACATTGGGTCATCACATCTCCAAGAAGTTTATTAGACAGACAGCACACACTGCATCCTTCCACCTTAGGTCTGCCCCTATAATGCATTTCATCCATCTGGACTTGGTCATAGAGTCTGCCCATTGTGGGTGCAGATCTTGATTGCAGCGCTACAGAAAAATGGAATACATGCTAGGGAAAAGGGCAAGTTAAAAAATCTCTTCTGTTTCTTGCTTTGGACATTGTTCATCACTGGCACTCATGCGACGCCCACTGTCACGTAAATCAGCGCTGTAATTACAGTTGTGTCATTTATAATTGCAGGTAATGGGGATGGGCTTTTGTTTGCTTTAGATGGGTTTTACATTCTCATACAACTTAAAAGTGTTACGAAACCCAGTAATATGAAAATAGTTCATCCGCCCCCCCACAGTGTCCACAGCTTATAAATATGTAATTTAGGATCTGTATACGAACCCAAATGTGTGATGTCAGTACCATGTGACCTGAAAATCTCAGCTCAACAAATAAATGTTCTCTCCAGCAATATAGACCAAACTGAGCATGTGCAGCTTTACTACCCACACTGTCTTATCTGGCCTTGCCAAGAGAGACCTTGTAGGAGGAGGAGGATGAGGATCTGTCCAAACAGGATCAAAGAGCCTTTTTACACAATATAGAGGATTAACCCCTTAAGTTCCACAGTGAGTATAACAATCATGATATTCTGCATATACAGACAGATTTTATTATTGTGGGTTTAGTAACACTTTAACCACTAGAGGACCAGCCGCCGCAGTTATACTGCGGCAGGTTGGCTCCCCCTTGGCAGGTTGGCATATACTGCGGCAGGTTGGCTCCCCCCCTGGGCAAATCGCCGTAGCTGTATGTCGGTTGCTTTAAGACCACTATGGGAGGACGGAGCCAATGCACGTGCTGGGCGGAGAGAGCAGACAGATCTGTGGTTCATACTAAGTATGAACAGTGATCGGTCTCCTCCTCCAGGCAGTCCCATCCCCCCACAGTTAGAATCACTCCCTAGGACACACATTTAATCCCTTGATCGCCCCCCTAGTGTTAACCCATTCCTGCCAATGACATTTATACAGTAAATTAGGGGGAATATTAATTATAGCAAAAATGATAAAATATTAATTTAATAAAAAAAAAAAATTGCTCTTTTTTAGTTTTATAGCACAAAAAAATCAAAACCTCAGGAGATGAACAAATACCATCAAAAGAAATCTCTATTTATGGGAAGAAAAAGGATGTCAGTTAAAGTGGTTGTAAACCATTTTGACTACTTCTACCTTCTAGAATAAGGCTTGCCTATAGGTAGTGGAAATATCTCCTAAATGTGCGCCGTTTAGGAGATATTTCACTTGTAGTCCGCCAAAAATGTTAACGGCGCTTGCGTGGGGAGGAAACAAAACTAAGTGCCATTTCTTCCCCAGTCTGTGCCATAAATGGCGGCTCTTGTGTACATGCGCGGGAGTGACATCACAAGCTCAGGTGAATCACAGAGCCGGAGTCCTCAGCCCGGAAGGAAGAGTGGGCAGAAGATGGACTCTGCCTACACAGGGGACATCGCTGGATTCTTTTGCAGATAAGTGGCACATATTGGGCTAGTATGCGATGCATACTAGCTCATTATGCTTTTCATTTGCAGGCTTTGCAGCGGGCTAAAGAGGAAATAAAACCCATCAGGGTTTACTTTCTCTTTAAAGCTACGCAGTCCTGGATCGCAAAAAATGGCCTTGTCATTAAGGGGGCAAATCCTTCTGGGGCTTAGTGGTTAAGGATGCAAAATCAGCTTAAAAATGGTCAAAGGTTCATTTGTGAATAAAATCTAAATGATTTTAGAAGCATCTCAAACTGATGCCATCAACCCAAAGCCTGTTGACACAAACCCAACTTATGCAGAAAACTGATAAAGTGTTAACCCAAACTTTGAAATCGCTGCCAGACCCTCTATTATAGCCAGGCATACTACACTGTATATGCATTTTATTAAAACAAGGCATGTAAATACTGTTTTAGAGCTATCTTTAGGCCTGTCACATGACTTTGATCCAGGTCTCCTGCAAGAGAGGCCGAGATCTCTCTCTGACATCTGCCAGGGAGGTTACATGGTTGCTCAGCCCCTCCCACGGTAGCCCTGGAGGCCAGCCGAGAGTCACGTGACCGGCCTGAAGATAGCTCTAAAACAATATTTACAAGTCTCATTTTAATAAAATGCATATACAATGTAGTAGTCCTGGCCATAAAAGAGGGGCTGGCAGTGACAAATTTAAGACAGAGAGAGACAGAGACACAGAGCTGACAGGCAGGGAGAAGGGGTGAGGGGGAAAGAGGAGAGCAGAGAGTAGAGCTGCGGATGACGGAGGAATGTAGGCTGACCACTGTAGTCAGGGCTCAGCAGCCCTGATGATCATGGCCAGCACAGAGAGGGGGACACAAGAAGTGACAGGATCAGCCAGGATTTTTACAGTTTAGAGAGGGGCAGATTAGACAGCACAAGCACTGTGCTGTTTAATCTGCTATAGGCCCCTTTCACATGGTCGGACCGTTCAGGTCCACCTGTCAGCGGCCTGAACGGTCGATCCATGCAATCCTATGGAGCGTCGGATGTCAGCGGAGACATGTTTGCTGATATCCAACCTTATCCGGTACGTCCCCATCCGTCCATGGCGGATCGGATCGCGTGAGATCTGATGAAAACGGACATGCTGTCCATTTCGATCAGATCTCTTCATAGGAGACAGGGGCGCTGCACAAGCCCCTCACCCCTCAGTGAGCAGAGAGGGGCCGTCATCCGCCGGCTCAGCGGAGAGCTCTCCTGCTGAGCTGGCGGACTCCGTAGTGACGGAGTCTGCCTCATGTGGAAGAAGCCTTAAGGGAAAAGGATCTCCATTTTTTTTTAGGTTAACAAACACTGATACAGCATAATAGTGTCAAACAAACTTGCCATACAGGTTACAATCTAATTTTACTTTCTTTGTAAAATCTCCATTAATTTTACCAAGGCTATATAATGTAAGGGCCATGCCTAAACAATTCTGTTCCATTTGTAGCCAACTAAGGAGGCCATCATGCAACAAAATGACTGGTAGATCTAAATGGGATTGTATAATTATATGTGACATGTGGTCCGTTTATATTTCTCTGGGGCATCGTTGAAATTGAGTTAACAGAATGGACAGTTGAGTATGGTTGCAGGCAGAGAAAAGGGTCAATAGAAAGCTGGTTGAAAGCTTTGAAAATTCCCATGTGTACAGTCAACATTAGAGATATGCCAACCATCCTTTCTGCAACTGGCATCAGTTTATGGAATCTCAACAAATAAAATTCACAAAGCTTCTGTGAGGCGCTTTCAGATTCACTCCTATCATAGTATTCTATACGGTCAGTGCATCCTACGAGTACCAGATGTGGTGGTGCTTGTCCCACAGAACACACCAGCTACATATTTACAATCACAGGTTCACTTCCATTACTGGCATAGCATGAGAGAAAAATTGTGTATGAAATGCAAGGTATTTTATATGACTTTGCACATAGAGATAAGATAAACATGTTTATGAGAGAAACATGGCATTTTCTTTTCTTGCATAGTGCAACATGTAATACAAAGGTTATATTTTCAGCTAACACAGGGTATGCTTTGCATAGGCCGTATTTAACGAAGAACCGTTCTGTGGAAGTTGTGCTTAATAAAAGGCATACAGAGTATTAGTCACCATTATTATCTATAGCAACCTTTTTTAACTAGTGTTCTTTCAGAGAATGATAGGGTTTAAGGAATCAGCCATTGGGGCATTCTTCCCACTTACCACCAATGAGCATTTTTAGTATTGAACACCAGTGAAGGGGGCCTGTCTCCAGAAGACCACATGTAAGATGACATATCTGTTCAACCTTTACTGACTTATTAAAGGGTCACTAAAGGAAAAACATTTTTTTGCTGAAATGACTGTTTACAGGGTATAGAGACATAAAAGTTAACTGATTCCTTTTAAAAATGATTAAAATTGAATTTAATCTATCATATAATGTGCCTCTAGTTTCACATTCGGTTTTAAAGGTACATACATGAAGTTCCGGGTGAGAGGTGAGTCGGGAAGACTCACAGAACAAAAACAACAAATCCAGGGCAGTGTTTTGTTTTTAAAATGAATCTGATTGGTTCTGAGGAGTTTTAGACACACAGTAATGACAGCTTAGACCACCGTGAAAATCTCCCAGTACCATGGTTATAAGGAAACAGGCAACCAGGAAGTGTGGAGATCACAGCAGAATTACAGCTACTTCAAAGCAAAAATGAACAATGAGGACATGAAACCAGTACTGCAGTAAGGTAAAGGAAGCTATTTAGCTAAAAAAAAAAATTCCTTTAGTGACCCTTTAAGTCTTGTTCTTCATAGCATTTCTATATGGAGGCAGCCAACTTAAATGACACGCAGGGCTTTGCTTATGCCAACGCTGTCCCCTAATGCCTGGTGATTTGATGAGTGGTGTGGTAATGACCAAGAAACAGTAGAAGAGGTGAGGAAAGCAAAGATCCACAAAATGAATGAAGCAGGAAGACGCTTCTACTGCAGGTTGTCAGATACTGCTTTCTCTCCAGCAAGAAAAAAAAAGTACATAGAAAAGTAGTGGCATCACCTAATCTAAAGCTAGAGAGGGTTTGACCCTGTCCTTAGGCATGGGAAGATATCAAAGAATTTATTCAGAAAATAATGAAATCCAGAATTTTCAAAGTCATAAGAAACCAGAGTTGACATTCGGATGTGAATGCAAAGTCTATACAACAGAACCAGGTTTTATGGAATTATTCTCCTTTGTGGTGTGAAGAAGCCACAGCATCTTCCAAAATGTTGTTCACTTTACTGAGCCAGATGCTAATTGGCAGGGGAGTAGTCGGTTTCCAATTTAATTGGATGCAGGCTTTAACTGCATTCAAGAGAAATATCAAGAATGATTATTTGTACTTTTTCACCAATAAGGATAGAGAAAGAATACTGCTGGCTGGGTTGTGCACTGCAATTTTTCAGGACAAAAACAAGCAAAAAGATATAGGGGTAGATTCACGTAGAATGGCGCAACGTATCCTATTCACGTTACGCCTCCGCAACTTTTACAGGCAAGTGCCGTATTCTCAAAAAAAAGTTGCGTAGGCGTAGCGTAAATAGGTCGTCGTAAGCCCGCCTAATTCAAATTGTGAAGAGGTGGGCGTGTGTTATGTAAATCAGGCTTGACCCGACGTGATTGACGGTTTTCCCGAACGGCGCATGCGCCGTCCGTGGAATTTCCCAGTGTGCATTGCTCCAAAGTACGCTGCAAGGACGTCATTGGTTTTCGACTTCAACGTAAATGACGTCCAGCCCCATTCACGGACGACTTACGCAAACGACGTAACTTTTTCAAATTTCAACGCGGGAACGACGGCCATACTTAACACTGGTACGCCGCACGTACGCCACCATATAGCAGGGGTAACTATACGCCGGGAAAAGCCTAACGTAAATGGCGTAACTGTACTGCGTCGGCCGGGCGTACGTTCGTGAATTCGCGTATCTAGCTGATTTACATATTTTGACGCGTAAATCAGCGTACACGCCCCTAGCGGCCAGCGTAAATATGCAGTTACGATCCGACGGCGTAAGAGACTTACGCCTGTCGGATCTAATAGATATCTATGCGTAACTGATTCTAAGAATCAGGCGCATAGATACGACCGGCCGGACTCAGATACGACGGCGTATCTGGAGATACGCCATCGTATCTCCACTGAGAATCTGGCCCATAGCTTTCATGGTACTGCTTCAGGCATTGTTTTTTTTTTTTTATAAAATATAAATTCTAGCATGGCTTTTTGTTTGTTAAAATGTCTCTTACCATTGATTTTAGTAGGCAAGCACCAATACCATTTTTTTTTTAAATGAGTATCGATACTGTTTTGTTTGTACCATTGCTGACAGCTGAAGTGTGAGCCTAGGTTCACACTGCTGCGAATTCAAAATCGCGGTAAAATGCGCGATTTTGCCGCGATTTCGGCCGCAATTTAATGTAAATCGCGGCCCAAAATCGCAAAAAGTAGTACAGGAACTACTTTTTGAAATCGCAGATGCGGCGTCGCACTGATTAGGACAGTGCCATTGCCGACAATTGTCGCCGATTTGAGATGCGATTTGACATGTCAAATCGCATCTCAAATCGTTCCAAATCGTACCCAGTGTGAACCAGGGCTAAAGCATTGAAAAGTTATTTACAAATTAAATTAAAAAAAAATCTTCGCTTTTTTTCAATGTGAAATGTGTAAATATATGTTAAAGGTGAAAAAATATTAACAGGGGAAGTCTACTGACAGCTGAATGAGTAATCATTTAAGGATGTGGCACCCCGCTCCTTAGGCCCCTTTCACACTGGGGCGGGAGCCACGGTGGCGGTATAGCGCCGCTAAAAATAGCGGCGATATACCGTCGGATTTGCCGTGGGATTCGACCGATAGCGGTGCGGTATTAACCCCCGCTAGCGGCCGATAAAGGGTTAATACCGCCCGCAATGCGCCACTGCAGAGGCACATTGCGTCGGTATTGCCACGGTTTCCCATTGTTTTAAATGGGAAGGAGCAGTGAAGGAGCGGTATACACACCGCTCCTCTCACCGCTCCGGCTTTCACATTGAGGTTGCTGGGCAGGAGTTTTTCAGGCAGTATAGCCTGAAAAACTCCTCAGTGTGAAAGGGGTCTTAACAAACAAATTGCTGGCTTTTTTCTTTTTACATTTCAGCTGTGAGTGGGGGCATCCCGCTGATAGCTGAAAGAACCGAGCCTGGAAATATCAGTTTCAGGTATCAAAGCATTTGCACGAGTACCGATACTCGTGCAAATGCTTAGTATTGGCACCGATACCAAGATCGATACAAACATAGTTTTTGGGCTTTTTCGTCCTGTGCACACTATTCTTTATTGATGCAACTCACTGCTATTAGGACCAGTTGACACCTGAATTGCACAGGAACGCAGTCCGCATTTCTGTGTGCCCCAGTGATTGCGATTTTTATTGCTTTAATATAAAGGGGTTGAAATGTCACTGCATCTCACAAAAAGTAGTGCATGCAAAAATGCACTGCACCAAATTGCATGATACTGCTGTACCATGCAATCTGTTGCAGACAAATGCACTGTGTTTGCAATCTGCATTTGGGGTGTAAAGCAGTGCCGTTACTTATGGTCACATGCTCTGCCCCATTTGTACAATTTTCATAAAGCTCAATAGGTCTTCAGGGTAGCTGTGTAGTCCATCTCAGGGGTAACCATGAAAGAGTGGCTACATTTGCCACCCTAGAACAGAAAACAAGTGAGCGTGAGAGTGGGAGACAGTGGGAGAGTGTGTGTGAGTGAGTGAGTGAGTTCTAGTTATATTACCTAAAACATAGTAGGTCTTCATTTTTTCAGTCAAGGTAAACTGTAAGCATTTATATATCCTATCTTTCCTAAAGGAGCATTATTGCGAAAAAATGCTATAGTCTGCCAACTGTATGCAGGTATTCACTGTATGCATTTTTTCTTTCACGTGTCTTTATTTATCATTTTCTCTGTGTTAACACGCAGGCCAAATTGTGCAGCTAAAGTAACAGAGGTTGGGACAGATTATAAAAGCTGGCCCCACATGGTGAAATCTTATTGCATCTGTCAACAACTACTGTATGTAGTACAAGGCTCTGCCTGATTGTACAGTGGGGATCGAAAGTTTGGGCACCCCAGGTAAAAATTTGTATTAATGTGCATAACGAAGCCAAGGAAAGATGGAAAAAACTCCAAAAGGCATCAAATTACAGATTCGACATTCTTATATGTCAAAAAAAGTTAGATTTTATTTCCATCATTTACACTTTCAAAATGACAGAAAACAAAAAAATTGCATCTGCAAAAGTTTGGGCACCCTGCAGAATTTATAGCATGCACTGCCCCCTTTGCAAAGCTGAGACCTGCCAGTGTCATGGATTGTTCTCAATCATCGTCTGGGAAGACCAGGTGATATCAATCTCAAAGGTTTTAAATGCCCAGACTCATCTGACCTTGCCCCAACAATTAGCACTATGGGTTCTTCTAAGCAGTTGTCTAGAAAACTGAAACTGAAAATAGTTGACGCTCACAAAGCTGGAGAAGGCTATAAGAAGATAGCAAAGCGTTTTCAGATGTCAATATCCTCTGTTCTGAATGTAATTAAGAAATGGCAGTCATCAGGAACAGTGGAAGTTAAAGCAAGATCTGGAAGACCAAGAAAAATATCAGACAGAACAGCTCGCAAGATTGTGAGAAAAGCAATTCAAAACCCACGTTTGACTGCACGATCCCTCCAGAAAGATCTGGCAGACACTGGAGTTGTGGTACACTATTCCACTATAAAGAGATACTTGTACAAATATGGTCTTCATGGAAGAGTCATCAGAAGAAAACTTATTCTACGTCCTCACCACAAAAATCAGCGTTTGAACTTTGCAAATGAACATATAGACAAGCCTGATGTATTTTGGAAACAAGTTCTGTGGACCGATGAGGTTAAAATAGACCTTTTTCGCCGGAATGAGCAAAGGTACATTTGGAGAAGAAAGGGCACAGAATTTAATGACAAGAACCTCTGTCCAACTGTTAAGCATGGGGGTGGATCAATCATGCTTTGGGGTTGTATTGCAGCCAGTGGCACAGGGAACATTTCACGAGTAGAAGGAAAAATGGATTCAATAACATTTCAGAAAATTTTGGATGGTAACTTGATGCCATCTGTGAAAAAGCTGAAGTTAAAGAGAGGATGGCTTCTACAAATGGATAATGATCCTAAACACACCTCAAAATCCACGGGGGATTACATCAAGAGGTGTAAACTGAAGGTTTTGCCATGGCCTTCACAATCTCAACATAATTGAAAATCTTTGGATAGACCTTAAAAGAGCAGTGCGTGACAGACAGCCCAGAAATCTCAAAGAACTGGAAGACTTTTTTAAGGAAGAATGGGCAAAGATACCTCAAACAAGAATTGAAAGACTCTTGGCTGGCCACAAAAAGCGTTTACAAGCTGTGATACTTGCCAAAGGGGGCAGTAAAAGATGTTAACTCTGCAGGGTGCCCAAACTTTTGCAGATACCATTTTTTTGTTTTCTGTAATTTTGAAAGTGTAAATGATGAAAATAATGCCTTTTGATGCCTTTTGGAGATTTTTCCATCTTTCCTTGGCTTCGTTATGCACATTAACCACTTCCCGACCGCCGCATTTAAATGTACGTCCACAGAATGGCACGTACAGGCAAATGGGCGTACATGTACGTCCTTGCCTTTCCGCGGGTCCGATCGGGACCCCCCCGCTACATGCGGCGGTCGGGTTCCCTCGGGGAGCGATCCGGGACGACGGCGCGGCTATTCGTTTATAGCCGCTCCGTCGCGATCGCTCCCCGGAGCTGAAGAACGGGGAGAGCCGTATGTAAACACAGCTTCCCCGTGCTTCGCTATGGCGCTGCATCGATCGTGTCATCCCCTTTATAGGGGAGACCCAATCGATGACGTCAGTCCTACAGCCACACCCCCCTACAGTTGTAAACACACACTAGGTGTACACTAACTCCTACAGCGCCCCCTGTGGTTAACTCCCAAACTGCAACTGTCATTTTCACAATAAACAATGCAATTTAAATGCATTTTTTGCTGTGAAAATGACAATGGTCCCAAAAATGTGTCAAAATTGTCCGAAGTGTCCGCCATAATGTCGCAGTCATGAAAAAAATCGCTGATCGCCGCCATTAGTAGTAAAAAAAAAAAAAAAAAATTAATAAAAATAATTAATAAAAATGCAAAAAAATGCAATAAAACTATCCCCTATTTTTAACGCTATAAATTTTGCGCAAACCAATCGATAAACGCTTATTGCGTTTTTTTTTTTTACCAAAAATAGGTGGAAGAATACGTATCGGCCTAAACTGAGGAAATGTTTTTTTTTTTATGGGGGATATTTTGGGGGATATTTATTATAGCAAAAAGTAAAAAATATTGAATTTTTTTCAAAATTGTCGCTCTATTTTTGTTTATAGCGCAAAAAATAAAAACCGCAGAGGTGATCAAATACCACCAAAAGAAAGCTCTATTTGTGGGGAAAAAAGGACGCCAATTTTGTTTGGGAGCCACGTCGCATGACCGCGCAATTGTCTGTTAAAGCGACACAGTGCCGAATCGCAAAACCTGGCCTGGGCATTTAGCTGCCTAAAGGTCCGGGGCTTAAGTGGTTAATACAATTTTTTACCTGGGGTGCCCAAACTTTCGATCCCCACTGTATACAATACAAATGGAATGTTTAGAAGCGTTCTTACATTACAAATTTGTTGGTAAATCTAAAGCTCACCATACACATTAATATCTGTTGGTCTCTTTTAACCACTTCCAAACCGATGTACGTCTTTATACGGCCTAACTTTAAAGATGGATATCTCGGTAACGGCAGCAGCTGCTGCCACAACCGAGGTATCCATCTTTAGTGTCAGCGGTTCTGTTAACGATAACGGCGGTCTCCGCGGCGGATTCGCCGCGAGATCGCCGTTATCGGCGGCGGGAGAGGGCCCCCCCCTCCCGCCGCTCTCCCGCGCCCTCCGCCGCTTACCGGAGCCGTCGGTAGCGGCGGAGGAGATCGGGTGTGTTCGGCTGCTGACTGGGGACGAGACTGAAGGAAAAATCTCCTTCGCCCGTCCCCATAGCTCTGCTGGGCGAAAGTGACGTCAAAACGTCAGTCCCGCCCAGTCTCTTAAAGAAACATTTTTTTTTTTTGTCATTTGAAAAAATGACAGTTTCAATTTTTTTTTTTTTGCATTTTAGTCTAAATATGAGATCTGAGGTCTTTTTGACCCCAGATCTCATATTTAAGAGGACCTGTCATGCTTTTTTCTATTACAAGGGATGTTTACATTCCTTGTAATAGGAATAAAAGTGATAATTTTTTTTATTTTTTTCCAGTGTAAAAAATAATAAAATAAAAATAAATAAGAAAAAAAAAAGTTTTAAAGCCCCCGTCCCGATGAGCTCGTGCGCAGAAGCGAACGCATACGCGAGTAGCGCCAGCATATGAAAACGGTGTTCAAACGACACAAGTGAGGTATCGCCGCAATCGTTAGAGCGAGAGCAATAATTATAGCCCTAGACCTACTCTGTAACTCAAAAAATGCAACCTATAGAATTTTTTAAACGTCGCCTATCGAGATTTTTAAGGGTAAAAGTTTGACGACATGCCACGAGCGGGCGCAATTTGTAAGCGTGACATGTTGGGTACCATTTTACTCGGCGTAACATTATCTTTCACAATATATAAAACAATTGGGCCGAATTTATTGCTGTCTTATTTTTTTAATTCAAAAAAGTGATTTTTTTCCAAAAAAAGTGCGCTTGTAGGACCGCTGCGCAAATATGGTGTGACAAAAAGTATTGCAATGATCGCCATTTTATTCTCTAGGGTATTAGAAAAAAATAAATATATGTGTGTGGGTTTTAAGTAATTTTCTAGCAAAAAAAACAGTTTTAGTCTTGTAAACACCAAATCTGAAAAACACCCAAAGTAGAGTTAAATACCACTAATTAGGCTTTGATTAATGGATACAAATTGAAATGTTTAGGGAAGCCTTCATAATGCATAGTTTTGGGCAGGGGCGTCCCTAGGGGGGGCCAGAGGGGGCCCTGACCCCCCCCCCCAACATCATGCTGTGCCCCACCATGTGCCCCCCCAAAAAAAAAAAGCTCTGTGGGGGATTCCTCCCCCTCCCTCTGCTCGCCATCACTGCATAATGTGAGCGCTCACACAACCAGATATTCTAGCCTGGACCGTGTTTAAGTGTGTGCACTGCAGACTGCAGTACACTGTAATCACTGAACTACATTATCTCCATCCCTTCTCTCCCCCATCTGTCTCCCTCCCCCTCTCCTGTTCTTTCAAAACATTCACAATTTACTTTCACTTTCAGTTAGGCAGATAATATACGGTGCAAATTTCTTTCCTGCATCCACAGATTGCAGGAAAGAAACTTGCATGATTCCCCCATCAACACAGACAGTGGTGACAGGGGAATATCCCTCCTGCCCAGCAATTCTATTCTCCCGACAAACAGTGATTATCACCAGTGGCTATACAGCAACCAATAGTGATAATTATAAGAAATTCTGCTCATTAATGGTTCAAATCTCAGCCAGTTTCTGCTGAACCAGCTGAGATTTAAACTGTCTATGGCTGGTCTTAGCTCTTAGGCAGCCCATACATTGATTAACACTGTGGAGTGTCGGCTTCCTGGCGTGATCGGGCATGTGGGATTTCAAACACACCCGAGCCCATCTCTATTGGTTGTAGACAGTTGAGCTTCCTGCACATTGCTTAGCAGCAGTGGACCCTTCTCTGACATGCTGATCAGGATGCAATCCAGGTGATGCTCTTAGTCAAATCCTAGTCATAAATATCAGAGATTTTATTGATCAAAGCCCACACTTTACTGGCATAGAGCCCACATGGATGCTGATCATACGGTTGATTATATTTATGTGGTTGTACTCTTGATGCTAATAATTACTGTGTTTATTAGATCTGACTGGGAGCATCACCTGGATCACATCCCGATCAGCATGTCAACAGAGAAGGTTATACAGCATTACTGCTGCTAGGTGACCAGCTGGGGGCTCGGCTCTCTATAACCAATAGTGCCAGCCTTCCCCTGCATGCACCCATAATGTCACCAGCACTAGGTCCTAATAGACTGCCGCCGCTGCCAAGGAGACAGATGCCAGACCAGCGCTGTAAATAGCAGGGACAGGACAGCTGGGGATCCCCACTGTGGCAGAACACCAGGGCCCGGTGGCATGACAACCTTTGCAACAATGATAGTTCTCCCACTGCTTTGGACCCTTATATTTTCTTGGTGTGCTGGTGACATATATCTCTTGTTTTCTGCCACCCTGGGGGGCCCCAGTATAGTAGGAAGGGAGCTCACTGCAGAACATATGAAAGGGCCCATAGTGGGATCGTAGTAAAGGGCCCCAGGAGATATATATATATATATATATATATATATATATATATATATAAAATTGCATTTTATAGTTGGCCCCCCTACTTTTGTCCCTGTCCCCCCCCTAAATATGAAAGCTGGAGACGCCACTGGTTTTGGGACCTCTAAAAAGATTGTGCAGAGAATATAAAATTAGACAGATCAGGGCCTCAGTAAACTTTAATCATCAAAGGGCTAAAAGAAAAACTATTTGCCAGATTCTCTCAATTACATTTTTTTAGAGGTGCACTGTTTGCATGGGCTGCAGACAGCTTCCTAAAGCCTCAGACACACGATCGGATTTCCATCAGACAAATCCGTGGAATTTTGTGCACAGGGCATTGGCCGTGAACTTAGTATGCATACAGACGGCAGAAATATTTCAGCCAACTTACACGAAACTATGTGTTTTTTTCTGCTCTTTAGCGCCAATCTTTGGGCAACTTCTGCTAATGTTGTCTTATGGTTAGCATTGGTTCGGAGCATGCATGTTTGTACTATGGATTTTAGTCCGACGGAAGTGTGTACACATGATCGAAAAATTCGATGGCACACATTTGTCGTTGGAAAATTTGAGAGCATACTATCCCGCATTTGTTGTCGGAAAGTCCAACAACAATTGTCCGATGGAGCGTACAAACGGTCACATTATCCAACAAAAAACCCTGCCATCACACAATTGTTCTCGGAAAATCCGATCGTGTGTACGAGGTTAAAGACAACACTCCTAGCTTTTGCGGCTGTTCAAAGGACACCAGGACTGTAATTGTTTGCAAAGCTTTTACGGTGACAGGTTATAAAAGCATTCTGACATTTCAGAAAAAGAAAAAATTAACTAGGGTTTGCTTTAAAACACAGGTATTCATTTTCTTTGTTTAGTTCAGCATATGGTCACTTATAACTAGATAACCGCCTGAGTATTGACAGTTAGCAGCTATACTGGCAGATTTGCGGTTGGCTTAACAGTGACACCACACAAAACTGATTTTTTTTTATTTGTAGCTGGAAGGAGTGTCCCTCACTGGATTGTTGCCATAATTTGGGCAGTCCAGCAGTGAGTTCTCCACAACTCAAGGAGATGCTTCCTACATCCTGTGATATAGAATATCTGGAGAAACCTTAGGTTAGAGGGCACTATAAGTAGCACACTGGGGTACTAGTACCTTTAAAAGTCTAATACCAGCTAAAACATTTATGTTTAGTAGTAATGATGAGAAAGAACATGTCTTAAAAAAATACAAAATAACTTTATTAAATACAAATATGTATAAAATCAAAGTTCGAAGTTATAATTTACGGTGGTCATTGGTGAAACATTCCAGTTTAAAGCACACGGAGATCGCATATTCCCAACATGTTTCGCGATTTTTGCTACTTCAGGGGAAGGCAAAATCCGTTCAAAAATGTTTATAACGAAGTCAAAGTAAATAATCAAATTAGCCTTATACAGTAAAGAACGATACATAAACATATGGGTTACATAGACATTTGGCAGGTGGCCAGGGGATACTCCAGAGAGGGGGCAATCTAGACGTGCTTACCCACAAACACCACAGAGTCAGGCGCTCGATGTCTCCCATAGACATGGATGGATATACAGACCCTGAGTGGAATCAACACAATGTTCCGAGGGCGGTCACAAAAAGAAGCTAAATGAGCCCGGAAAGCGACTGTTGGATGAAGAAACATATACATAGCCGTAAGAAGATATTAGAATAAAGTCAAATATCTTTAAGTGAATTGGTGAGGTCCAATAAGTTGGACACAGCAATTATTATTAAACCAACAAGGTCTTTATAAATAATACTTACAGATAAGAATATGTTATTAAGGGAGGTGGAAACGAGACGCAAACCACGGCGTCAATGATTGGTCCTCTAAATCCTATATAATGTACAGAGAGGAAAGAAAAAATCAAACTGAAAAGGAAAAGGGAGGGGTAGATGAAGGTCTAAATAATGCTAGTTGTTAATTGGCTGCCACTATTCCTCCCTGGTAGCAGAGAAAATAAATATAGAGAAAGTATTATAGTTTGAATGGGGAAGAGCCCATGGGGCCAATTCATGGGCTCTTCCCCATTATAATACTTGGGATAGTTTTTCACCGATTTATGTGTTCCCTCCAGTCCAGTTGCTTCTGTGTCTTCTACGCAGGATCAAAAGAGGACAGAAGCTGATAAAATCCTAGTTGCCCTGGTCCCTGGGAGATCCTGGTTTGGCGGAGATCGTGAGGATAGCAGTAGGGGATCCTTGGACTCTTCCATCACACCCAGATCTGCTTTCACTAGGTCCAGTGTTCCATTCTGCCTTACAAATGCTAAATTTGACAGCTTGGCTGTTGAAGCCCTCGTTCTAAAGGATCGGGGGCTTTCGGGCTCAGTGGTAACTACCCTGATTAATGCAAGAAAGCCAACCTCTAGGGCTATTTACTATAGGGTCTGAAAGGCCTGTTTTCTGGTGTGAAAACAAGGGTTGGCATCCTCGCAAATATCTCATAAGGAGAATTCTCGCTTTCCTACAGTTAGGACTCGAGTAGAAATGAAATTAGCCTTGAGTACTATCAAGGGTCAGGTCTCGGCCTTGTCAGTTCTTTTTCAAAGGCCTCTTGCTTCACATTCCTTGGTTCAGGCTTTTATACAAGGAATAAAGCGTATAAATCCACCAATTAAAACTCCTTTATGTCCACTGGATTTGAATCTAGCCTTGTCGGTCCTCCAGGAGTCTCCCTTTTAGCCAATGTGTGATGCTCTAGTCACAAAGAAATTAGTCTTTTTTGGTTGCGGTAACCTCCGCGAGAAGAGTTTCTGAATTGGAAGCTTTTTCTTGTAAAGAGCCATTCTTAGTGATTTATAGGGACAAGGTGGTGTTATGTCCTCGCCCGTCCTTTTTACCTAAGGTAGTATCCAGTTTTCACATGAACCAGGGTATTTCCATACTTTCATTTTTTCCAGAACCGTATTCTTTAGAAGAATTATTACATTCCCTTGATGTAGTAAGGGCGGTTAGTTTCTATTTGGAGGCGACTGCCCAGATACGGAAAACGGTCACTTTGTGTTGCCAGAAGGCCCCACAAGAGGGCAGGCAGCATCAAAATCGACCATTTTTAGATGGATTCGTCAAGTCATTAGTCAGGCTTATGAGTTAAGGGGGAAGATTCCGCCTTTTTATCCTAGAGCGCACTTCTACCAGAACAGTTAGTGCTTCCTGGGCAGTGCGACACCAAACCTCCGTGGCTCAGGTTTGCCAGGCCGCAACATGGTCACCGGTGCATACATTCACAAAATTCTACCAGGTGGATGTAGGTCAGCAAGAGGATGCCGCCTTTGGGCGCAGTGTTCTGCAGGCAGCAGTATAGGTCCTCACGTCTGGCGGCGGTTTTCTTTATTTTTTTGTGTGTCTCCCTCCCACAGATGCCATTGCTTTGGGACATCCCATGTATAAATTATAGTGCTCTTTGTCCCATGATGTAGGATAAAGAACATTTTTACAACAGCTTACCTGTAAAATCCTTTTCCTGGACGTACATCGTGGAACACAGAGTTCCCACCTCTCTTATTGGGATATATATATATATATATATATATATATATATATATATATATATATATATATATATATATATATATAGCTTTACTACAAAACGGAGGTACTCCCGGTATGGGAGGGGTTATATAGGGAGGGGGACTTCCTGTCTTGATTATGCCAGTGTCAATCGAGTGAAGGTGGGCGTATAACCATATAGTAATTACTATGGTGCTTTGTGTCCAGTGATGTACTTCCAAGAAAAGGATTTTACAGGTAAGCCGTTATAAAAATCCTATTGCTGCTATTCATCTAAACATCCTAATATATACACACTATATTGTCAAAAGTATTGGGGCGCCTGCCTTTACACACATGAACTTTAACCAGTTCCCGACCCCCGCATGTACATATACGTCCACAATATGGCACATACAGGCACATGGGCGTACATGTACGTCCTCGCCTATTAGCGGGTGGGGGGTCCGATCGGGACCCCCCCCCCGCTACATGCGGAGGTCGGGTCCGCTCGGGGAGCGATCCGGGACCACGGCGCGGCTATTTGTTTATAGCCGCTCCGTCGCGATCGCTCCCCGGAGCTGAAGAACGGGGAGAGCCGTGTGTAAACACGGCTTCCCCGTGCTTCACTGTGTCGGCGCATCGATCGCGTCATTCCCTTTATAGGGAAGACACGATCGATGACGTCATTCCTACAGCCACACCCCCCTACAGTTGTAAACACATACTAGGTGCACCCTAACTCCTACAGCGCCACCTGTGGTTAACTCCCAAACTGCAACTGTCATTTTCACAATAAAGAATGCAATTTAAATGCATTTTTTGCTGTGAAAATGACAATGGTCCCAAAAATGTGTCAAAATTGTCCGAAGTGTCCGCCATAATGTCGCAGTCACGAAAAAAATTGCTGATCGCCGCCATTAGTAGTAAAAAAAAAAAATTAATAAAAATGCAATAAAACTATCCCCTATTTTGTAAACGCTATAAATTTTGCGCAAACCAATCGATAAACGCTTATTGCGATTTTTTTTACTAAAAATAGGTAGAAAAATACGTATCGGCCTAAACTGAGGAAAAAAAATGTTTTTATATATGTTTTTGGGGGATATTTATTACAGCAAAAAGTAAAAAATATTGAATTTTTTTCAAAATTGTCGCTCTATTTTTGTTTATAGCGCAAAAACTAAAAACCGCAGATGTGATCAAATACCACCAAAAGAAAGCTCTATTTGTGGGGGGAAAAGGACGCCAATTTTGTTTGGGAGCCACGTCGCACGACCGCGCAATTGTCTGTTAAAGCGACGCAGTCCCGAACTGTAAAAACACCTTGGGTCTTTAGGCTGCATATTGGTCCGGGGCTTAACTGGTTAATGGAATCCCAGTCTTAATCCGTAGGGTTCAATATTGAGTTGGCCCACTCAACAGCTTTAATTCCTCTGGGAAGGCTATACACAAGGTTTAGGAGTGTGCCTATGGGAATGTTTGACCATTCTTCCAAAAGAGCATTTTTAAACATTCACATAGACGCACTCCTAAATCTTTTGGACAGCCTACCCAGAAGAGTTAAAGCTTTTATAGCTGCAAAGGGTGGGCCAACTGAATATTAAACCCTACGGAGTAAGACTGGGATGTGTGTAAAGGCACTCTCGCCTAGCAGTAAAAAGGGGTTGCTGGTTCGAATCCCGACCATGACACTACCTGCCTGGAGTTTGCATGTTCTCCCTGTGCCTGCGTGGGTTTCCTGTGGGTACTACGGTTTCATCCCACACTCCAAAGACATGCTGGTAGGTCAATTAGCTTCTGCCTGAATTGTCCCTAGTATATGAATGCGAGTTAGGGACCTTAGATTGTAAGCTCCTTGAGGGTAGGGACTGATGTGAATGTACATTGTATATGTAAAGCGCTGCATAAATTGATGGTGCTATATAAGTACCTAAATAATAATAAAGGCAGGTGCCCCAATACTATTGACAATAGTGTGTGTGTTTTATTATATTTAATATATATATATATATATATATATATATATATATATATATATATGTAGCGCTACCCCCGAAGGAGACGCTGATTTATTATTGGGAACGGCATATTGAGTTAACTTAATGTGGCGTATGGGTACAGTTGGAGAACAAAGCAGTGAGCGAAGGTCCAGACAGTGAATAAAGGGTTTCCAATGCTTTATTTCCTGGCCAACATCAATTTCAAATGGGAAGAAAAGGTTGATGAGGAGAAAAGGGAGAACCTTGCGATATCAGGCCTGGATATGAACCGAGCAGTCCTGCTCTCAGTAGTATCAAATTGTGATTCGTCGCCACTCTTTCCGAGTGGGTGAAGTGCCCCCGGACAGACCCCTCTTACAAGCCTGGCAGCCGAGGTGTCACTTTGGATTTGCTGGGAGGAACAGATCTCTCTCACAGACCTGGCTCTAGGGCCTATGCCACAGGCCAATTACTTTAGGTGAGCTAAATGGATGAATGGAGCGAATCCTCCCAGTAGGTTTTAGCATAGGTCACCAGATGACAGCAAAGTGTACCTGTCAGCATTCCGGTCACCAGATCCCCGATTGGTTCGTTCAAGCCCTGTTGGACAACCTGCCTCCGGGTTCCCCTCAAGCCGACCCCCAATAGAACGGCACCCAGCCTGGGATCCTTTCAATAGAACCGGAGATCCAGTAAGTCACTGGAGTCCCCTTTTATCTCCGGATGAGGTTTTGCAAGCTCCTTGAGGGCAGATACAGATGTAAATGAACAATATACTGTATGTGTAAAGCACTGCATAAGTTGACTGCATTATACAAGTAATAAATAAACATCTATGTAATTTTCACACTGCCATATATTTACCATAAAATATAACCAATTAATTTTTCTGAATAAAATTATATCTTACATAAGTGTGCAAATGGTGTAACATTAAAATGAGATTAGGCTGGATTAGTGAAGACAAAAATTAGTAGAACGGCAACTTTTCCATCACTAAAAACATGAAGTAGATTGAATTCACTTACGCAAGCATTTGATGCTTGTGCAGTAAATACAAACATCATCCGGATCAACCAACATCATTGATGCGACCTGAGGATTCATTTTGTGGGGGATGTACAATACTGTGCAAAAGTTTTAGGCAGGTATGAAACATTTTTGTAAATTAAGAATGCTAATAGAAGTGTAAGTAGCAGTGGCGGCTGGTGGTATATTTTTTGGTGGGGGGTCACCAACCCTGCACTTACCCCATCAGGGTCGGAGGCAGCGCTTCCTCCGGACGGCAGCTTCACCCGGTGTCTCCTCTTCCTGGGCTTCAAAACAGCTTTCCCCGAGTCGCCTCCCTCCTCCTCCTCGGCGGCCAATAGAATCGCTTCTGCTCTCGACCAATCGGGTGATGGGTCTCAGGACCCGCTTCCTGATTGGCTGGGAGGAGAATCAGGTAGACAATAGTGAATATTAATTAAGGATTGTTCAAATAGAGCTTTATTTGTGGAACAATTTCCACTATACAGTCTATAAAAATGACTGAAAGGATCGCTACATGTGTGGGTTTAACCTCCTTTTTTGCAGCCTACATTATTAACCACTTGACCACTGGGCACTTAAACACCCTTAATAACCAGACCAATTTTCAGCTTTCGGTGCTCTCACATTTTGAATGAAATTTTTTGTCCTTTTCATCCCACAAATAGAGCTTTATTTTGGTGTTATTTGATCACCTCTGCGTTAGTTTTTTTTTCCCCGCTAAAAATAAAAAATAAAATTTTCATTTCTATTATACAATTTTGCAAAAACGTAATTTTTCTTCATACATTTGACCTAAAATGTATACTGCTACATGTCTTTGGTAAAAAAAAGAAAAAAAATTGGATATTATTTAGTCTGGGTGAAAGTTATAGGGTCTACAACTATGGTGCCAATATCTGAAAATTGACGGCCTATCTCATTTCTTGAGACCCTAACATGCCAGAAAAGTACAAATACCCCCCAAATGACCCCTTTTTGGAAAGAAGACATTCCAAGGTATTTAGAAAGAGGCATTGTGAGTTTTATGAAGTCGTCATTTTTTCCCACAATTCTTTGCAAAATCAAGATTTTTTTTTTCCCACAAAATTTTCATATTAGCAGGTTATTTCTCACACACAGCATATGCATAGCACAAATTACACCCCAAAACACATTCTGCTATTCCTCCCGAGTATGGCGATACCACATGTGTGAGACTTTTACACAGCGTGAACACATACAGAGGCCCAACATGCAGGGAGCACCATCAGGCGTTATGGAACACCCAGACCAATTCTGACATTTCTCTCCTACATGTAAAAATAATAATTTATTTGCTAGAAAATTACATAGAACCCCAAAACATTATATATGCTTTTTTAGCAAAGACCCTAGAGAATACAATGGCGGTTGTTGCAACTTTTTATCGCGCACGGTATTTGCACAGCAATTTTTCGAGCGCGTTTTTTTGGGCTTTTAAAAAAAAATTAAAGTTAGCCCAATGTTTTTGCATAATATCAAAGATGAAATTACGCAGAGTAAATAGATACCCAACATGTCACCCTTCAGGTGACGCTTTAAATATTTTTACTGGTTACATCTTTTTAGTTGGAGAAGAGGTCTAGGGCCAAAATTATTGCTCTCGCTCTAACGTTCGCAGCGATACCTCACATGTGTGGTTTGAACACCGTTTTCATATGTGGGCGGGACTTACGTGTGCGGTCGCTTCTGTATACGAGCACACAGGAACAGGGGCGCTTTACATTTTTTTTTTTTTTTTTTATTGTTCATTTTACTTTATTTTAGTTTGACACATTTTTTCCCAAAAATAAATGTTTTGATCACTTTTATTCCTATTACAAGGAATGTAAACATCCCTTGTAATAGGAATATAGCATGACAGGTACTCTTTACAGTGAGATATGGGGTCAATAAGACCCCACATCTCACCTCTAGGCTGGAAAGCCTGAAAGAAAAAAAAAAAAGCGATCCTGGCTTCGATCGTAGCGGTGAGTCGGAAGAAGCACTGGAGGGCGAAGGGAGGGGGGGACGTCCCATTTCGCCTCCCGTAAGAACGATCAAGAAGCGGAACAGCCGCCATTATTGTTCTTACGGTGTAGGGAATCGCCGGGTGAAAAAGATGATATGTGAATGATGCCTGTAGCTGCACCCATCATTCAGATATCCCTGCACAAAGTCAAGGACGTCATATTACGGCCAGGAAGTGGTTAAAACGCATTTTGTTTTCCAGAGAACTTTCCGGATATTGTAGAGTATTGTGCGGGGGTATTGCAGAGTATTGCGCGGGGGGTATTGCAGAGTATTGCGCGGGGGTATTGCAGAGTATTGCGCGGGGGTATTGCAGAGTATTGCGCGGGGGTATTGCAGAGTATTGCGCGGGGGTTTTGCAGAGTATTGCGTGGGGGTATTGCAGAGTATTGCGCGGGGGTATTGCAGAGTATTGCGCGGGGGTATTGCAGAGTACTGAGAGGGGTATTGCACAGGGGGTATTGCAGAGTATTGCACAGGGGGTATTGCAGAGTATTGCGCGGGGGGTATTGCAGAGTATTATGCAGGGGGTATTGCAGAGCATTGCGCAGGGGGTAGGGGTATTGCAGAGCATTGCGCAGGGGGTAGGGGTATTGCAGAGCATTGCGCAGGGGGTAGGGGTATTGCAGAGCATTGCGCAGGGGGTAGGGGTATTGCAGAGCATTGCGCAGGGGGTAGGGGTATTGCAGAGTATTGCGCAGGGGGTAGGGGTTTTGCAGAGTATTGCGCAGGGGTAGGGGTATTGCAGAGTATTGCGCAGAAATGGCTGAGCAGGGATGGCTGAGCAGGGATGGCTGGATCTGTGACTGCAATAGTCACAGATCCAGCCCACAGCGCTGCTGACACCCGCGCTCACACTGTACCGATTGGTACAGAGAGAGGAGGGAGGAACCGGCATCATCAAATGACGCCGGTTTGTTTACATGTGATTGCTCCGTCATCAGCGGCAATTTACCGTGATCCGTGATGCGCCGGGTCCTCTGGACCCAGCGGTCACTGACACTCCCGTGTGCGCGCCCCAGGGGCCACGCGATTCTGGGAGGACGTCCATGGACGTCCTCCCAGAGTTAAGCGACCGCCTTGTAGACGTATATTCTCTATAAGGCAGTGATTAAGTGGTTAAAGTGATGCTACAGTCTATTTTTTATATTTGTATACTTGCCTGTTCTGTGCAAAACCACTACGCAGAGCAGCCCAGATCTTCCTTTTCTCAGGTCCCTCGTCGGTGCTCCTGGCCCCTCCCTCCTGTTGAGTACACGCACAGAAAGCAGCTTGCTATGGGGGCACCCAAGCAGAGTCGCTTCTCTGTGTGTCCATTCAGACATGGAGCCATGGTTCAGCCCTGCCCCTCTCTCTCCTCATTGGTTCCTTGACTGATTGACAGCAGCAGGAGCCAACGGCGCCGCATTGCCATCTCAGCCAATGAGGAGGGAGAGTCCTGGGCAGTCGAGACAATCCGGCAACATCGCTAGATCGAGATGGGCTCAGGTAAGTATTACAGGGGCTTCTGCACACAGAAGGCTTTTTATCTTAATGCATAGAATCAGGGTTGGCCCAAGACATTGTGCTACCTGGGTCCAAGAAGGAAATGCTGTAACATGCTGCAAACTAAATGACACACAACTGCTGGAAATAAAAATCCTCCTGGGGTCAATTTATTACCCTTCAGAGGAGGCTTTAGAGCAGGGAGCTCTGCTCCCGACCCCAGGAGGTGGCTCCTCAATTAGGTGGCCGCGAGGCAAGGCGACCACCTAATTAAAGAGCAGCCCAAGCCACGCCTCTCAAATCGCCACCTGGGTCCCATGGTAGGGCCGGCCCTGTATAGAATGCATCAAGATAAAAAGCCTTCTGACTTTACAACCACTTTAACCACTTCCAGACCGAAGGTGTTTTTCAGATTCGGCATTTACAAGACTAAAACAGTTTTTTTTGCTAGAAAATTACTTAAAACCCCCAAAAATTATATATATATTTTTTTCTAACACCCTAGAGAATAAAATGGCGGTCATTGCAATACTTTTTGTCACACCGTATTTGCGCAGCGGTCTTACAAGCGCACTTTTTTTGGAAAAAATTCACTTTTTTGAATTAAAAAATAAGACAACAATAAATTTGGCCCAATTTTTTTATATATTGTGAAAGATAATGTTACGCCGAGTAAAATGATACCCAACATGTCACACTTAAAAATTGCGCCCGCTCGTGGCATGGCGTCAAACTTTTACCCATCTCGATAGGCGACGTTTAAAAAAATTCTATAGGTTGCATTTTTTTAGCTTTTTTTGAGCTACAGAGTAGGTCTAGGGCTAGAATTATTGCTCTCGCTCTAACGATCGTGGCGATACCTCACTTGTGTGGTTTGAACACCGTTTTCATATGCGGGCGCTACTCGCGTATGCGTTCGCTTCTGCGTGCGAGCTCGTCGGGACGGGGCGCTTTAAAATATTTATTTTTTGTTTTCTTATTTATTATTATTGATTTTATAATTTTTTACACTGAAATAATAAAAAAAAAATGTATCACTTTTATTCCTATTACAAGGAATGTAAACATCCCTTGTAATAGAAAAAAGCATGACAGGTCCTCTTAAATATGAGATCTGGGGTCAAAAAGACCTCAGATCTCATATTTAGACTTAAATGCAATAAAAAAAAAAAAATTGTCATTTAAAAAAATTACAACAAAAAAATTGTCTTTAAGAGGCTGGGCGCCCAGCAAAGCTATGAGGACGGGTGGGGGCCATCTTGCCCTCAGTCGAGTCCTCACACACCAGCCGGCAGCATCCGATCTCCTCCGCCGCTACCGACGGCTCCGGTAAGCGGCGGAGGGCGCGGAAGAGCGGCGGGAGGGGCCCTCTCCCGCCACCGATAACGGCAATCTCGTTGCGAATCCGCCACGGAGACCGCCGTTATCATTTACACGGCCGCCCACTGTAAAGATGGATACCTCAGTTGTGGCAGCAGCTGCTGCCGTTAGAGATATCCATCTTTAAAAACAGGACGTACATATACAGTGGGCGGTCGGGAAGTGGTTAAGCATGCCATACACAACTCGGATTTTAGTCAACTGCTGAATTGGATGACATTTTTGTAGTTGGTGGCCCTGTTGGCACCAACCAGCACCATAAACTTCAACTGAAAAATGCAGTCACTCTTTGGGTACTCAAGACAGCCACAGGTGCTGGCTGTCTGAAAACAAACATACTGTATATAGCTAGCATTAGAACATTTAGTACTTTAACCACTTAAAGACCGGAAGGATATATCCCCTCAATTACCAGGCCATTTTTTGCGATACGGCACTGCATTATTTTAGCTGGCAATTGCGTGGTCGTGCGACACTGTACCCAAACAAAATCAATATCCTTTTTTTCCCCACAAATAGAGCTTTATTTTGGTGGTATTTGATCACCTCTGATGTTTTTATTTTTTGTGCTATAAACAAAAAAATACTGACAATTTTGAAACAAATTAATATTTTTTTTTATTTTCTGCTATAAAACATACC
Organism: Rana temporaria; assembly: GCF_905171775.1. NCBI lineage: Eukaryota > Metazoa > Chordata > Amphibia > Anura > Ranidae > Rana > Rana temporaria. The sequence continues at coordinate 112,172,283 of NC_053497.1, forward strand.
AAAAAAAAAGAAATGAATAAAAAAAATCGAATTTCTTCATCAATTTAGGCCAATATGTATTCTGTCTGTTACATATTTTTGGTACAAAAAAAACAATGAGCATATATTGATTGGTTTGCGCAAAAGTTATAGTGTTTACAAAATAGGGGATAGATTTACACAATTTTTTTTTTGTTACTAGTAATGGCAGTGATCAACGATTTTTAGTGGGACTGTGACATTGCAGCGGACAGATAGGACACCTAACTGACATTTTTGCCAATTTTTTGGGAACCAGCGACATAACAGTGATCAGTGCTAAATATATGCACCGACATTGTACTAATGACACTGGCAGGGAAGTGGTTATCAAGGGCGATCAAAGGGTTAACTGTGTTCCCTGGGTGTGTTTATTAACTGTATGGGGGATGGGCTGCCTGGGATAATACACAGATCCATCTTCCTGCATTGTAGAAAGACAAGATCTTTGTATGATCTCCTGACAGAACGGAGATCTACCTTGTTTACTTTGGCAGATCCCAGTTCTGTCTCTGCAGGGAACGATCGTGGACGGCGGACAGAGTCCACCGGACCCGCTGATTGGCTCTCCCGCTGGCCATTCAGCACGCACACCCACAGGAAGCCATGAAGGAGCCCGACGTACACCTATGGCGATTCGCGCAGCCAAGCCAGTTTGCTGCAGTATAACTGTGGCGACTGGTCGGGAAGCAGTTAAAGTGTTAAAGTGGCATTTACTGTACAACACCCATTGGGTTATATTCATGGACTTTACTTTGTCTGTGGTGGGTTCAGGAGTGTATATATTTTTGGTATGTATATTTGGATGTTCACATGCAGAATTGCTTTTAGAGGAATAGCAATAAAGACATTATGTTTTACCAACTTTGTACTTGAAACTAAAATTCCTATCCAATTATAAATCACTCTTAAAAGGAGTTGTAAAGGCAAAAGGTTTTTCATCTTAATGCAATCTATGCTTCAAGATAAAAAAACTGTGCAGCAGCCCCCCCCCCCCCAATAGTTATTGGAGGTCCATCTAGATCCAGCGATGTTGCAGAAATGTCTCGGCTGCTTGGGACTTCTTAATAGATAAAAAGGGGATGGGAACGGGCCGCGGCACCGTGTCTGAATGGACACAGGGAGCAGTGGCTCGGGTGCCCCCCAAAGCAAGCCGAATACTGTGGGAGCACTCAACAGGAGGGAGGGGTCAGAAGAGGAGGATCTGGGCTGCTATGTGCAAAACCACAGGGCATGCAACTATAACAAGTTTGTTGGTTTTAACTAAAAAAATTAGACTTTAGTATCGCTTTAAGCAGGCCATATATGGGTAGGTATTTTTCATATAGCCAGCGGGTTAAACAAATAAAATTGACCCGATGCACATTCAATGTGGATGCGGGAATTTTCTCTACAGTGTCTTTGTATTCTGACAGTTGCACTCCTCCACTAGAATGAAAATTGTTTTCGCAGGACCAGGGTCAGTGCTAGACTAGCTACTTGCACCCCTCAAAAAAAAAAAAAAAAAAAAAAATTCAGCGCATTTTTAAATACATTTAAAATTAATTTATTTATACGTTTATATATTCATTTATAAATCATGTTTGGAGCAGGGAGAGAGGGGAAGGCCCCTTCTGTGGCTGGTGCCGCAAACTATGGTCAGCAAGGAAAACCAGCAGCCATGACTGTGCCCTAGGCAGCTGCCTAGTTTGCCTAGTGGTAGCTCCAGCCCTTGGCAGGACCATGCATGACAGGTCAATCACTAGGTCGTTTTCTTGTTAACAGGAACTGCAATAGATGGATCGAAATTCAGCCAGTTCACCAGGAGCCAGCCAAACTGTAATCCATATATGGCCAGCTTTAGGTTGGGCATACACAGAGCAAATTTCTTTCCTGCAACCAAGGGATTGGTACATTCAGCCTGCCCTTTAATAGTTAAAATCTCTGCCGGTTCCTGCTGAAGTATTACCACACATGTTACAATCTGATTGCACAATCTCCTTAAGATCTAGCAATAACTATGTCTTTTGGAACGAGCTGTACTGTCTGCCCATGTTGTAAAGCACTACGCAAACTGTTGGCACTATAAAAATTCTGTATAATAATAAGAATCCGATTGGATAAAAAAAAAAAAAACGATTGGATATATTAGGTAGGTTTGTGTAAATCTAAAGTTGATTGTACAAAGATGTCCTTACATTACATTTTTTGAGTACAGACTAATTGCTGTATAATTTACAATGGTGGTAAGTAGGTAAGTTGGATGTATTATTATCACTATTGCAAAGCAATAAAAACCTGACAGAGAAGTTAAGCCTTTGGGTAGACTGGTTAGTCATCAGCTTAATTTTAAATACATTTAGTCACAATTGTATCTATTTGTTGCTTAGGAAGCATACAACATTTTTGAAGTCTGAACAGTATGTTTGCCATGACTTGTTTTAGGTACAAGCCCTGATAAAGTTGGTCTATTTTAAGTTCAGATATGAAATATGAAAGTTGGCTGTAATTCTGTTTGAAATAACATCTTAGGCCAGGACAGATAAGAGAGAAAGAGAGAGAGAGAGAGAGAGGGGGAGAGAGAGAGGGGGAGAGAGAGAGGGGGAGAGCGAGAGAAGAAGAGAGAGAGAGAGAGAGAGAGAGAGAGAGAGAGAGAGAGAGGGGAGAAGAAAGAGAGAGAGAGGAGAAGAAAGAGAGAGAGAGGAGAAGAAAGAGAGAGAGAGGAGAAGAAAGAGAGAGAGAGGAGAAGAGAGAGAGAGAGAGGAGAAGAAAGAGAGAGAGAGGAGAAGAGAGAGATAAGAAGAGAGAAGAGAGAGATAAGAAGAGAGGAGAAGAGAGAGGAGAAGAAAGAGAGAAGAGAGAGGAGAAGAAAGAGAGAGAGAGGAGAAGAAAGAGAGAGAGAGGAGAAGAAAGAGAGAGAGAGGAGAAGAAAGAGAGAGAGAGGAGAAGAGAGGAGAAGAGAGAGGAGAAGAAAGAGAGAGAGAGGAGAAGAGAGAGGAGAAGAGAGAGGAGAAGAGAGAGGAGAAGAAAAAGAAAGAGAGAGAGAGGAGAAGAAAGAGAGAGAGAGGAGAAGAGAGAGATAAGAAGAGAGAAGAGAGAGATAAGAAGAGATAAGAAGAGAGAAGAGAGAAGAAGAGAGAGAGAGAGAGAGAGAGAGAGAGAGAGAGAGGGAGAGAGAGGGAGAGAGAGGGAGAGAGAGGGAGAGAGAGAGAGAGAGAGAGAGAGAGAGGGGAGAGAGAGAGGGGAGAGAGAGAGAGGGGAGAGAGAGAGGGGAGAGAGAGAGAGGGGAGAGAGAGAGAGAGAGAGAGAGGGAGGGAGGGGGAGAGAGAGAGAGAGAGAGAGAGAGAGAGAGAGAGAGAGAGAGAGAGAGAGAGAGAGATGTATTTTATGATTTATGTTTTATCCCTGATAAGGGACTAATAGTGCCAAAGATAATTGGCAAATCAACAGATTGAATAAGAGTGAATCTCTCCCATACTATTCCATCACATATCAAGCCAAGCCTTTATAAAACAAATTCTGCAATTTACTTCTTTTGGGCTCTAGCAAATATTTGTTCACCCCCCAATTTACATGATGAGACTGGAGAAGCAGTATGGCGAAAGCTCCAATATCAGACTGAACAAGATTCCGTGTTTAAATCTGTGCCTAAAAAGAGAAAGTACCACATTCCAGGTTGTGAAGAAATTGCAAAACAAAAGCTAGCAGAACAGGCTGCTAACTGTAGTTGTTGGACAACTTAAATTCTCAAGATTGCTGACTCTACTCAAAAAGTAAACAAAGAGAGTGCTTCAAAAAAGTGCAGCTCTTCGTCAAAATGACAAAATTTACAAACACAATAAGCATTAGGGATAAAAAATGCACTGACCTTACTGTAGGTATTTGGGGTCCAGTATTAGGGTCCAGTGGTCTTTTCCAGTGCCATGTGAGTGTTCCAGGGAGACACGAGGAGAGGGTGTCAGACTGAGCACAGATTGGGTGCTGGGAGGAGTTGCCTGTCTGTGGGATACTTCCTCCTGCGCATTCCACAGTGCAAGAGTGTCAACCCAGTTCCTGAGAGTCACGTGAAAAGGACGGCATAAAAGGTAGACACACCTGGATGGCAAAACCAATACAACTAATGCTTTGCAGGATAATGATATGCTGTCTGGCATTTCACACAGTAAAAAATAATAATGATATGAGTAAAAGGTACAGTAAAGGCACTCTGTGCTGTGTCTGACTTAAAGCGGGGTTCCAACCACAATTAGCATTTTTTAAATGCATGTCCTTTCATCATGCGTTTTTATAATATAAATCCGGTCACTTATTTTTTTACAATCCGCCGCCGCTCTGCATAGTTATTCAAAAAAGATAGTATATAAAACTATGTCCACACCATTGTCATTTTGCTTGTGGGCATTGTGAAGCCCACAAGCACTTTCTGGAAGTCTTGGATGGGGAGTTATAATGGGGAAGTGCACGGCATCCTGGGAAATGACACACATTTCCCAGGAGCATTAGCGTGCTGAGGAGCTGAGGGAGATGTCAGAATCCTAGGTGATTCCGAAGGCAGATTTCGTGGGACAATTTTTTTTTCTTTTTTTAGGTCTAATGAGCACAATAATGAAAACATTTTTGGGATGGAAACTCCACTTTAAGTAAAGGTTACAAATGATAGTAGTGTTTTATAGGGGATCTATGTAGCCCTGCCACTTCCAGCTACAGTTGGGAGATTGGACTGCAGAGCTTACAATTTAGGCCTCATGTTTACAGGCTTATGAACATAAGCAGAATTTTTTTTTTTTTACAGGGAGAATGTGGCAGAAAAATAACGCCTTTAATGTTAGAATATCTATGTGCGTTTGGAGTTTGAATGTAAATGCATTCTACTGGGCATAATAATAATTTATTCTGGCCATTAGAATAAATTTACAGGCATACCGTGTGTGTGTTTAGATGCATTTACGCATGTTTTTTTCTGGGTAAAAGCTCCTTTGAGAATGCGCCTCTGGAGCTTTTTTTTCCTGCCTGTAAATGCCTATACGTGCATGGTCAAACAGGCTAACATAAAGGTGCTTTTACAAGCATATAAATAATATATGCACAAGGGCTTTTTTGCTTATTTGAAGGGGCTACAACCAAAATAATCACCGTAGGGGTTATTTACAAAAGTCAAATCCACTTTGCACTACAAGTGCAAAGTGCACTTGAAATTGCACTTGGAAGTGCAGTCGCTGTAAATCTGAGGGGTAGATGTGAAATGAGGTGAAGTTCTGCTGATTTTATTATCCAATCATGTGCAAGCTAAAATGCTGTTTTTTTATTTTCCTTGCATGTCCCCCTCAGATCTACAGCGACTGCACTTCCAAGTGCACTTTCAGTGCAAAGTGGATTTGCCTTTCGTAAATAACCCCCAGTGTATTCAGTATGTTACATTGTTTAAATGTACACATATGTGCGATAGGGAATGCGTGCAACCCACAGGCAAAATGCAGATTAATTCTTAATGGTATCCCACGCATAGAAAAATGCAGTGTGTTTTCGGGTGCACAAAATGAACCATGCGGTTCCATGCAACAGCATTTTGAAAAAAGGGTCAAAAACCTTCCCCCTGTTTCCCGCAGGTACAGCAGCACATTTAAATGAATGAGCTGCTGTGCCCATGCAAAACGCAGCATGGAGGGACCCACACATGTGAAAACCTAACCTTAAACAGAAACTTTCAGTCAGACAGACCTATGTAAAAGAGTTTTGCCGAGTGAAGAACAGTAAGGCCAGGTTCACAACTATGCATTTTTTCGTGCATTTTCAGTTTTGCATAAACACACTCCAGTCCATTTAACATGGTTTCCATCTGTGCATTTTATGGAATGGGTCTGGGACTTTTTTTCAGGTTTTTTGATTCCATAGACTTCAATGGATCAAAAATGTGTTTTGAAAAACACAAAATGCACCTGGAATATGCAAACTGCATAGGTGAGAATCAGGCCTAAAATATAATCACCAGAGCTTTTTTTCTCAGAAAATAGGTGCAGGAACTCAACCACGACCCTGTTTAGATTTCACAAACAGTAGAAGGGTCTTAAAGGGGCATTAAATATCAGGACTGCATTGCATATAGAGTGCAGAGTTCAGGGGGTTACACACAGAGTGCAGAGCTATGACTTGTACACACAGAAACCAGACTTCTGTGTTTACAAGTGATTGTGGTGAGCAGGCACCAAAGGGTCTGAGCCAGAGGTGGTGGAACTCAGTTCCCCCAAGTTCCCCCTGAAAAAAATGCCCTGATAATCACTGTGCAGCACTAAGAAGGGCAGTCTGTATACTGTATTTAACAAACATGGCTGTCTACATTGTACAGATAGAATTACAATTTATTCACAAAAACAAGGTTTATAAAGTACCAACTTACATTTACAAAATGGATCATTCCAGGTCCATCATCGTCATCATAATCATCATCAGGTACCTTTAAAACAAACCAACAGCAAAAAATAAAATAAAAAAATACAAACGTCAAAGACTAACTTTTCTTTAAGCCAGTATACGTCAGTATAAACGACAGTATTAGCACATCACATCAGCAACACAAGATATGAAAGAGGTCTACCAAAAGCAGAGCTTCCTCCTCAGTCTTCTTCCCTTTTGTTTCAGCGGTTCGTTTTTATGTCCTCGAAGTTACAAAACAATTACCAGCTGCTGTGTGAGCAGAGAATTGTGGATTGGCTAAGCAATTGGGTAATATTTACAGAACTACCAATCATTTGATGATTTTACAGGTGACTAATGCACAGCAAAATCTATATTGACACGTCACCGATTCCAGGTTACCAAAAAAACATTCTCAAGAAAAAAAAAAAAAAAAAAAAAACACGGTAGGTTTTTCTTTTTTTTAATCATTTCTACAGAAATTCCTTCTGTACATGCTCTTGAATTTGTGCCTAAACTGAAATATTAAAAAGGTAAACTTTAGGCAGATATAAAATGCACACATTAATTAAGCTCTGTAATGATTAATACATAAATACACATTTTAAATAGAAGCAGCAAAAGTACCCAAATTTGATCTGATAGAATCTTGCCACCCACTGTGCAGTCTGCAGAGCAAAACACAGTGTGAAGGAGGAAGCAGCAACATGTTGGGTACATTATAGTGCAAAAAGCCAGGCTGATGGAGAGAGCAGAAAGACCTCATCAGTCTACTGCTTCTCCTAACGGTTCGGTCACAGGGTAGGAGTAGACAGGAGCCCCAAAAACTGCAGCAGAGGAAAAACGGAGTGCCCATCCCCGCTAGGCAGAGCTGTGTAAATCTCAGGAGTGGATGGACAAAAAGGCAAGTGATTTGGCAGGTAAAACACTCATCTTTATACATACAGTATTTTTCTTTACTTGGAAAAAACAACTTTATTAAGACAAAGCACATATTACAGGACAGTCAAGTACATTTGTCAATAAAAGTACAGTTTCATATGGTAATATGCATAGAGTTTTTTGTTCACTCATACACCCCCAGATATACATTCACTTGTTCATAAGGACAATGGAGTCTTCTGATGTAGAACACCCTCCTAGTGAGGCAGAATCAGACACATGTTTCTCCATCCTCTAGCCACCTGTTCCATACTTTGGAATATTTGTGTGTGGACCCCCTGTGTGTGTAAATCAGATTTTTAAATGGCAAAGTGTCATTAACAGCCTTTTTCCACATCTGTAGAGTGGGGGGCAAATCCTACATCCATCTCTGGGCGATCACCTTTCGTGCTAAAAATAGTGTTTCAAAAAGGAAAATTGTATTATATTTATCAACCTCTACATCAGGCAGTAATCCCAGAATACACAACTTAGGGTCAAGTACCACAGGGGATCCCATGTTATCATGCAAAAAGCGAATAACCTGTGTCCAGTATGTCTGGATATTTGGACAGCTCCAAATGAGATGGTAAAACGTACTAAGCATGGACTGACAAAAGCGTCATGGTCTGTAAGGACCGACAACCAATGGGGATTAAGTCTCCACAACCGCTCTGAAGAGGCAGTTCGAAGAGACACCATAAGCCAGCACGGGGAGTGGTCTGAGAGAATCCTGGGAGTAAACCCAGAGCCCGTAACCTTAGGCAGCAGGGCCCTGAAAACGAGAATAAAATCTATCCTGGACATGGTGTTGTGGCTTGTTGAATGACAAGTGTACGCTCTGGTCGTGGGGTTATTATGTCTCCAGACATCAATAAGGGCAAACTCCGTCAACGTACGGCATAGTCTAGTGTGTAATGGTTCGCCCAGTCTGGGGTCAGCTTGTATTGGGCGGTCCTGTGGCGGGGTCATCGTATTGTTGAAGTCCCCCATCCACACCACTGGCAGCGATGGGTACTGTGCTATGTAAGCAAGACCCTCCGTCACCACATCAGATTTGTAGGGAGGGGGGATATAGCTAGCTAGAATCAATATAGGGACACCCCCCACAATGGCATGCATAAAAAGATTTCTACCCTGCCGATCCGACACCACAGACACCAATTCAAAAGGAGTGGATTTTGCAACTAGCACTGTAACTCCCTTAGACATGTTGGTATGAGTGCTATGGTATGCCCACCCCACCCATGGGTGCTTCAAGGCTGCTTGTAAATGCCCCGTGACATGTGTTTCCACCAAGGCGATGATATCTGCCTTCTGACCATTGAGATAATTCAGTACAGCCGTACGTTTGATCTTATCCCGCATTCCATAGTAGGAATTTAACATCAGCCATAACATCTAGGGGTATAGTCTGAGTGCACATGTCTTCAAGGCAGCATCTCCACCAAAATAGGGGCTCAGGTTCATCATGTAAAGTACTATACAGTTTATAAGCAGTATACGTGCTGAATTATTCGTCACATATTTAAACATACATGGTGCATATATGGTAAGTGCTCGCTTACAAACATTCCAAGTAAAGAACAATTGCACAACGGTGCTAACATTCCCAATGCTCTGATCCGAAGATCCGGCATTTTCCTTCCCTCCCAGCCTCTCACCTCCCCAACTCGGTGGAAGCATGCGATCCCTTGCAACCTTAATGTGAATTAGCTTCCAGCCAGCAATTTTAGCAAGTACAGTACTTAGAAAATGGTAAACAGACAACTTCAAAATAATAAGGAAAAAGTAGGGGTTGCAAACAAAACGGGGGCGATTATTCACTGTGTAGCGCAAAATTAGGGCACTAAAAATAGCCTACGTGTCTCTTTTCCTGAGTGATACTCACGCTGCAAGGATACATACATAGTTATCATTGTGTACCAAAGTTTTTGGGGCGTTAGCCTCATGGTATCTCCATGGAAATGCTGCAGGGGTATTAGGAGGCATAGGGTGTTCGTTCCTGTATTCCAAGCAGCTCCCGACCTAGGGCGGAGCGCCCAGGAGCTTCATCAAACCGAGTCTCTGCTCCCCCAGGCGAACTTAATCGTCGAGCCCCCTCCCCCAATCTGGGGGGCCTCCACATACAGGACAAGTAATGCTCAGGTGAAATAGAGGGTGAGGGGGGGATAAGCAACTGAGGGGAGATTCCATGTGAGAACAACAATAATGATGAGAAAACACAAAGGGGGGGGAGACTATCCTCCCGCAGCAGAGGGGACATATAGAAGAAAGGTGGGGCCTGCCACCATCCGATCTCGGCAACAGAACTCGCAGCAACAGGCCGCGCAACCAGTCATCCATCTGAGCGTCCGCGCCGATCCAGCCAGCACGCAGACTCTTTCGGGTCGTCAAAAAAATAGGGCTCTGCCATCCTCCTCCACCCTCAATCTGGCCGGGAACAGCATGGCATATTTAAAATGGGCCACCCTGAGCCGCCGCTTGACATCCTGGAACTGTGCATGCCTCAGTTGGACCTCATTTGAGAAATCAGGGAACACTGCAACGTGGCCCTTGCCTATGGCCATGTTGCCTTTCTCTCTGGTCATCCTAAGGATTTTATCTGTCTCTGAAATTAAGGAACTTGGCAATAAAGGTTCTGGGGGGGGCTCCCGCAGGCCGAGGTTTAGCCAGGATGCGATGCGCCCGCTCCAATGCAAACATTACAGAAAAGGCCTGTCTTCCAAATTTTTGGATCAGGAGGGATTCCAAGTATTCAGCAGGGTTGGTACCTTCAGCCTTTTCAGGTAGACCGATGAATCAGAGGTTGCAGCGCCTCAAATCGGTTCTCCATGTCATCTTGGTGCACATGCAGCTGGTGGACTTGGCGCTGTAGGTCCTCCGTGGTATGGCGCAAGGGATGCAGGATGTCCTCTGCCGCTCCAATGCGCGTCTCGGCCTCGGTGACCCTGTCTTTGACCTTGGATAGATCCTGGCGCAGGAGGGAGAGGTCTACTTTGACCTCAACTATTTTAGCGGTGAGCATCCCCTGCAGCGTCGCAATGGCCTCCAAAACCTTGGCTGTATCAGCGCCTTGATGAACTGCCTCGGAGCCCGCACCTTTGCCATCTTTGGCCTGCGACTCTTGTTCCTGATGGCGAAACTTCGACAGCTTGTCCACCGCCTCGGAGGTCTTTTTTGGCGGAGACATGTTCTCTTCCCGCTCCCGGCTGTGGATGATCTGACCGCTGCCAAGTGGAGCAGGATGGCCGCTACTCCAAGAGTCAGTCCCAGGCCGCAGTCCGCCCCTCGTGCTGACTTAGGATACGTATATACTGTGGGAGCGGCCCCCAGGAGGAGATGTGTCCCAGGGCAGCCAGAGAGCTCTGCAGAACTCACCGAGGCCCCCGCGGGGTGCCGCAGATTAGCCACCGCTCCAGGTGGTAGGCCGACGCCGCGGCCCACTCCGCAGCAGAGGGTGGGTGTGGATGTGCTGCTGCAGCAGCAACCCCAGGGAGGCCGGAGGCTATTTAGGGAGGAGATGTGCTTCAGTGCAAACAGGGAGGCCTGTATATCTCACCCAGGCCTCCGCCGGGTGTGGCAAGATGGCCGCCATTCTGGAAGGGGCCCCAGGGAGACCGGAGGTCAGTCCAACATAGAATGCAGCTCGGGCAAGCAGGGAGGCCTGTAGAATCCCCCGAGGCTTCCGCCAGGTGTAGCAATATGGCTGCCACGCCGAGATGTAGGCCGCAGCCACAGCCTGTCCCACGGCACAGGGATAATGCAGGAGTGTTGCAGAGGGGGCAGCAGACAGTCCAGATGCCGCTCCAGGGGGCCGAGCACCCGGCAGATCAGTTCAGCTTGCGAAGAGCCGCCGCCGGGCGGAACACGGCCACCACTCCGGGGACTAGGCCAAAGCCGTGGCCTGTATTAGGGGAGATGCAGGGATCCGAGAAATCCCTTGACGGCAGCCTCAGGCGGCGCTCCAGCCGGCCGGCAGACCCCAAAAACACCAGAGGTGGCAAAACAGGTCCCCTGACACAGAGGATGGCGTAATTTTATCAGGATGCCAGCAGGATGGTATTACAGGAGTTTGGGCAAGCGGAGCTCACTTTACAGGCAGCCTACTCCATTGCTGTCCAGGCCACGCCCCCATACACACAGTATTTAAAGCGGGGGTTCATCTGCAAAAACATTTTTTAAAAGCCAGCAGCTACAAATACAGCAGCTGACGACTTTTAAAAAATTAACACTTACCTGTCCAGCGCGTCCGCAGAAGCCGAGCGGTAGCCGCCATCCTCTGTAAGGGAATCGGGAAGTGAAGCGCTGCGGCTTCAAGGCCCGGTTCCCTACTGCGCATTCCCTACAGTGCAGTTCCACTGGTTCCCGTTTTTTAATTGGGTACAGCAGATTTTTTGGGGGGCCTGAACCAACCAGCATGTAACTGTGGATAGATAATATAGGTAGTTTTACCAGCTGTATTTCAAAATATAGAATTCAGTGAATAAATAGCTAGACTAATGAGTGTTTTCCCCTTAAAATGTTACAATGCTGCACTATAGTGGAAATCTATGTCCCCTAGGTTGTACAATATGAGATTCATTATACACCACATGGACTGTGATTCTATATTTCTAGAAACCTTTATTTTTAAGGAACTCTCTTGGTTTTAAAATAGTTATTGTATAAATAATTTTGAAATTACAGTATTAGTTGTTTGCCACTTATAGGAACTCACCCCCTGCCACCAACTTTTTAGTGTGTGGATTTGCATTCAAGAAGTTGTCGTTTGATCTACATTTTGCAATATCGGTTTATCTGTTGTACACCAATTTTCATCCCATGGTTTTGGTAAATTACTGTAAAGTCTTGCTGAGTCTGCAGTCAGTGCTAGTTGAATTAAGCATAGGGAAATATTTAAAGACTTGCTTTCACTTCTGTTTTTTTTTTAAGCGTTTATGAGCATTTTTTTATTTTTTTATTGGGTTTAAAGTAAAGAGAAAACAATAGATACAATTGACAATAAAAGATTACAGAAAAATGGTATCATGTAGTAAGAGAATATTTGAAACATAGAAAAATCCAATAAATATTTGTAGATCCTATGAGGAATATTAAAGGAATCATTAAAGCAGGTTATAGTCAAACCAATCATGTTAGTCTATTGCATTTGAACTCATATAAAATATTATAGAATATTGTGATATAAATGGAACCGGATATAATTATGATATGAACTACAGCTATGGAGCAATTGTAATTTTATTCACTTCTGGTTTTGAGCTGCGGGTGATGATTGTAATTTTGTGAAGTGATTGCCGTGAGCGCAGTCAATCACATGGTCATTTAAAGCCAATATACTGCTTTTAAATTAAAATTTAGAATTGGTCAAAAAGTAGAGAAAGTTGAAAGACCATTAAAAGGGCAGATACAGGGTTGTACAAGTGTGAAGAAGCAGAACCCTGTTCACTAACCATTTTAATGTAGCGTAGCAGTAGCCAAGAGATGCTAGGGAAGGTCAGACAAGCAATGCCGTTACAGAGATTGGGGAAACAGATGAAAAGGAATAGGCTGTGAAATCCAAAATAGCACCTGAAACCCAACTCTCCACGTGATGGAGACCAGGCCCACTTTTAGGCTGACTAGCCCAAATCACTGGGGACCAACAGTGAGTCTCTCTCCCCATATCCTACCCCAAACAGCAGTGTGGGTTTAGAGGGTGATGGAGGGAACACCTATGGTCCGCTAGGACATAGGACGGTCCCCTAGGGAACTACCGACAAAAGCAAAATTTGGAGATATTTTATGCACTTACCTGTCCCTAAAACGTCCCACCTACCATTTTAACCAGTGTATTTTTAAGAAATTCCCTTTTGTAGTGATCAACAAGAATTGTCTTTTCATATCAACTAAACACAAGTCAGACCCAGAAGACAGAGTTTTGTTAGCTAAAAGGGACCATCCTGAATCAAAAGATACACTCTGGCAACCATTTGTAGTTCTATCCCAGTAGGAAACGCTGGCTAGGATGGGTCCTCTGTTCTTTTTTCATTCAAATTTAAGTTTATTTTCAATAAAAGTACATACATTTGTACTATAACAGCAGTATACAAGTCAGTAATACACAGAAAATAATAAATCAAATGCATTGCTTAACATATTAGATGGTCCTGTCGTAAAAACTGTCTATCATATACAGCCATATCATATGCTCATCACCATACGGTGAGAGTATAACTGTTTGTAATAGCTATGATAAAAAGCTAGGTTTAACCAATAATTTATAATTAATAATTAAATAAATAAAAGGATGGCTTACATAACACTCAATTCTATCAATATCTACAGTTGAGACACGCAGTACAGTGCGAGAGTAGACTCTCCCCGTTAGTTGTGACAGCACACCCGTTGATGAGAGATGTGCTCTCCACGGAGGATAGAAATGGCATGATTTCACGGGTCTATGCAAGGCTACTTCAACATACACATGATGCCAGTAAACTTCCTTGTAGACATGGGTGGGAACGGGATTTGGGACCTATAGACGGGGAAACCTGGGAGTTGTGTCTGACATCTGCCCCCTTAGTCTCAGTCTCTGCTTCCCAGAGACTGTCCCACTTATATCTACTACACAGGGTGTACAGGACCCCGGCTAGGCTACACAAGTGGGGCTTTAGAGACACCCCCTTGTGCCCTAAATGCACCGCACAAAATGGAGATCTGCTGCATATGATGTGGAAGTGCCCCAAACTATTTCGGTATTGGAAATTTGTTCTGGATACTATAGCTCAGGTGTTTCAGATACCAGTTCTTACTGACCCAATGGTCTGCCTCCTTGGTGCCTTGGAACTACCTGACCTGACACCAAATGGCCACACTGCAGTGCTACGACTGCTTTATCTTGCCCGCAAGGAGATTGCTAAACTATGGATCACCCCTAGGGTACCAACGGGTGCACAATGGGTGAAACAGGCTAACAGTATTTTAATACGTGAGAAATTAACATATCAACACCGGGGTGCCTTAAAAAAGTTTTACTCTATGTGGCAGCCATGGCTGGATGTACCGGGACTGGGTCCCTTGCAATTGGTGAGAGACAGATTGTTACAGGGATAGAGCAGCTTACTCTAGTGAAAGGGAGTATGATGGTGCTGCGGGTGGGGAGAGAGAGAGGAACATGCTACATCATTTATTGGAGAACCTAAAAAGGCACGAGGAATATGATAGAGGTCCACAGCTTTCTTTCTTTCTCTGTCTCTCTTTCTTTCTTTCTTTTTCTTTCTTTCTCTTTCTTTTTCTTTCCTCTTCTTCTCTTTTCTTTTCCTCCTTCTCTCTTATTTTCCCTCCTCCCTTTCCTTCCAACTTTAGTTTGTTTCACTTTCTTTTACCTCCTGAGATTGCAGTCGGATGCATCTGCACACAGTCAGATTACGTTTCCCAGGGTGATGCTACATATGACATGCAGTACTGTAAAGCATAACATTTTCTCATGATTGTACTGTTTATGGATATGTTGGATATAGGATTATATCCTGATTCTTCCCTGTAAACTGCAAATAATGTTGATCTGTCTGTGTACAATTATATGATTGTATTCCTATTTGTATACAATAAACTTGCTTTTTGATTCAAAAAAAAAAAAATAAATAAAAGGATATTTCCATATAATATATAATTCCTTAGGGTTATTGTTGTCACACAATAAAAAACCCCATGTGTGTACTAGATCTAATTTCATGGAACGAATAAAGGATGGGATTTCTGGAGAACAATGACCTCTCTGACACCCCCACTGGGAACTGTCTGTGTCCAAGAGGTTAAGCAAACCTTTCAATCCCCCTTCCCTCCCTCCAATAATTATCACCAATACCCACCAGTATCTGTAAATATATATCCTCAAAACCCTTAACATACCTAACATCCCCAAAAAATTTGGTGGAATCTTTTGACAACCTAAACATAGGCTAATACAAATGTTTATATATATCTTTTTTTTTTCTAAACATAACACTCTGAGAATGAGAAATAACAAGGATTTTATCCTCGTATAAAAAACAAAATTATCAAAAAAAAAAAAAATAAAAGAAAAGAAAAAAAAAAGAAAAAAAAGAAAAAAAAAAAAAAAAAAGAAAGAAGACAAAAAGATGAGCAAAAAAGAAAGTACGAAGAAGATCAGGGGAAAGTAAAAGGAAAAAGAAATGGCAGCCTGCCTGCCAACGAACAACATCGTCCTAAGGATATAAATATCACCACAGCCTTTATGGGGTAAAAGATATTCCCATAAATTTCATCCACGGTTCCCATATTTCATGGAAAAGAGTAGACATATCCAACATGGAACAGACCCTCTTTTCTTGTTCCATAATCCATGTAACCTTTTGTTTCATATACCGGATGGAGACAGTAGATTTTTTCCACGCAGCTGCAATTGTGATCCTGGCACCTGTCAGAATGTATAGGATGAGTTTTCTAGTAACCTTGGAGGTTTGGGGTAACATCCCGTGAAGTAAAGCGATAGTGGGGGATTGATGCAAATTACAGCCTGTGACACGTCTTATTATGTTGAACACCTTATTCCAGTATCCACGTATTTTGGGACATTCCCACCATATATGTACCATAGACCCCAATCCCTGACAACCTCTGAAGCAAAGGGGCGAAGTTGACGGTTACATGGAAGCCAGTTTAACGGGAACTAAATACCACCTAGTATAAATTTTTACATTAGCCTCTACAAGGGATATATTCACATATCCTTTAATGGATCTAGTATAATTACTACACCAGTCAGATAAATCCCAGTTGTTATTAAGTTCCCTTTCCCAGGCCAGCATATGAGGTAATTTGGTGCAGTTATTAGCAAGCGATTGATATATGATTGAAATATTCCCCTTCCTGATCAAACCCTGATCACAATTACTTTCATAAGGTGTCAATAGTCCAGAGATCGAGCCACTATCCCCTAGGCTTTGTGCATAGTCATGTAGTTGAGAAAATCTTAATTTTTCTGAGACAGGAAGACCTAGCTTGTCAATGAAGTGTTGTTCAGGAAGTGGACCTGAGCGCGAAAAAAAACGGCCTATACGATACAACCCTTTGTCATGCCACCATTTGAACGAATCTACTTCAATTTTAGAAACAAAGAGTGGGTCTAGAAAAACACTCGATAAAGGTCTGCCTTTAGAAATTAGAGAGGGATTATTTTTAAGTGAATCCCATAAAACAAAGGTTTGAGAAAGAGTCGGAGATAAAATAGAAGGCCTATTCTTGGTAGGACTCCACATTAACTCCTCTATCGTTAGATTCGGGGTCGCCTGCTCTTCTATATCTAACCAGTCAGGGCGTTCATGTTTAAGAAAAGTTTCCGATAACTGTGCCAATCTTGCTGATTGATAGTACCATAATAAGTTGGGTACCCCCAGACCCCCCTGTTCAGGCAAGTTATAGAGAGTGCGAGATGGAAGGCGTGGACCCTTATTGTTCCAAATAAACTTGATAATCTTTCCTTGAAAGGATTTTAGATGACTTTTAATTATCGGTATGGGTAATGATCTAAAAAGATACAAAAGCCTAGGGAGAAGAGTCATCTTAACCGAGTTAATTCTACCAATCCAACCTATATTCTGAGTCCCCCAATCTCTCAAATCTTTCTCAAGTTTTCTATACATAGGTGGATAATTGGCCAAATACAAGTTTTGGATGTTGGGGGTCAAATAGATACCCAGGTATTTGATATAAGAGGTGTCCCATTTGAATCCATAATTTTCCTTCAGTAGAGAAACCGTGGATTCAGAGAGAGAAACATTGAGGGCCCTAGACTTGGCCATATTCACAGTTAGACCTGAAACCATAGAAAATGTGTCTAAAAGAGAATATAATTCCGGTAGGGATGTATCTGGAGCAGTCAAAAACAGTAAAAGGTCATCTGCAAATAAGGCACATTTATGTTCCATTTTGGCACATCTAACTCCCCTGATGTTTGTGTTTTCACGAATAGCTATAGCCAAGGATTCCATAACTATTGCAAACACCAGGGGAGACAGAGGACAACCCTGCCTAGTACCCCTATGAATCTCAATAGGTTCCGAAAAAATACCCTGAAAGCGTATATTAGCTTTAGGATGAGAGTAAAGTGCAGATAAGACTCCAAGAAATTTCGTGCCAAACCCCCAACGTTTCATCACTTCTAACATGAATGGCCATGATACTGAGTCAAATGCTTTCTGTAGATCAATAGAAAGAAGCATTCCCCTTTGATTAGTATCACCAGTCCAACCCGAGTTCAAAATGGAGATCAGATCCACAGCCCTCCTAACCTGATCAGGACCTTGCCTTCCAGCGATGAAGCCTACTTGATCTTTACTAACATACTGGCCTATGAAAGAGGACATTCTATTGGCCATTACCTTAGTGAGTATCTTAAGATCGTTGTTAATGAGGGATATAGGTCTATAGTTTTCCACCAGGCTATGGTCTTTTTCTGGCTTTGGGATAACCGAAATATAAGCCAAATTAAGTTGCCTGTCTATGGGAACTCCACCGGTCATGTGGTTGAAAAATTTAACCATGTAGGGTGTTAAAATGCTCGAATATGTTTTATAATAAGCACTTGAAAACCCATCAGGGCCCGGGGCTTTATCCAATTTTAGGTTTTTAATTACTAACAATACTTCTTCAGCTGATATGGGAGATTCCATCATTTCTCTATGTATTTCAGTCAATTGAGGTAGATTTAAATTGTCTAGAAAATCATCCATTCCCTCTGAAGAAGAATCATCAGTGGATGCATAAAGCTTAGAAAAAAAATCATGAAAGGCCTCCATTATCTTCCTAGGATTCAGGGTAAGAGAACCATCAGTCATCCTTATTTTAGGGAGAGACCGTGATTGAAATCTGGGTGAGAGTTTATGAGCTAGCATCGGGCCTATTTTATCTTTAAATTTATAGAAATTAGCTCCAGTCCATTTCATATCTTCCCCAGCTTTAGTGGTAAGTACCAAGTTTAGGGCAGATCTAGCTGCATCAAGTGCCTGAGTAGGAAAGTTAAGAGGATCAGATTTATGTTTTTTACGGAGCTCTATATAGTTGTTTTCCAGCTTCCTTATGTCTATGTTTCTTTGTTTCTTGAGGCCAGCGGCCCCTTGTATAATTTTGCCTCTGATAGAAGCCTTGTGGGCAGCCCACAGAGTTTCAGGGGACACATCTCCTGTATCATTATGCTTAAAGTATTCTAGAAGAGATTGCTCAATATCCTTCATTAGGGCAGGGTCCTTCAAAATAGACTTATTTAGTGTCCAATGAGACACTTTAGGAGAAGTGTCCTCTCTCCTCAGTGACAATAGAACCATTGAGTGATCTGACCAAGAAACATCAACTATGTGAGACTTAATGGCAGCTGGGACGTGATGGTTAGAGATTAATATATGATCTATACGCGAATAAGAATGGTGAGGGTTAGAATAGTGAGTATAGTCCTTAATTTTGGGGTTCAACTCCCTCCAGATGTCAGTTAATCTAGACTGATGTAGAATGCGTGCTACTTGTAGACTAAGTTTAGTCGGTCTGACGATTCCATTGACAGAAGGTTTGGACTTATCCAATCCCGTGTCAAAAGCTAGGTTAGAGTCTCCACCCATAAGAATGATCCCCTCCATAAATGGTTGGAGGGTATCAAGCATCTGAGAGAAAAACTTTTTCTGACCTCTGTTAGGAGCATAATAAGAAATAAATGTGTATAGTCTGCCATCAAGGGTACCTTGTAACAATAGAAACCTACCTTCCGGATCTCCAAATTCTTTAGTCAGGTTAAAATTACAATACCTAGAAAACAAAATGGCCACACCCTTAGTTTTGTTTTCTGCTTTAGCTAGGTAAAACAATGGAAAGTGGGCATGCATAAAGGAAGGGTTGTATCGTTTAGGAAAGTGGGTTTCTTGGAGGAAAACCACATCTACACGGAGAGACTTGTATACTTGAAAAGCTTTGCGCCTCTTAACAGGAGAATTCAACCCCTGAGTGTTGTGAGTAACAACACTAAGGGGTTTAGATACATCATTCGATCCAGCCATAAGTCTTGTCGACATCTATGAACATGCAGGACCGTACAGATATCATCAATAGTCTCGCAAATACGAACAATGGCAGGCAGGCTGAAGAAACGAAGAGAGTATGAAGAAGAAAGAAAAAGAAATGAAAAGGAGAGATAAGAAGAGAAAAATAAAAAAACATATAGCACAATAAACTATTAGATCGTGCAAGGTCAATTCGTGACCCAGAATGGGGGAAGAGAATGATTCTCCTTCCCTCATTCAAACAAGAAATTTTTGCATAGTCCCAGAAAAGGACTATATTCTTACCCATTGGGTCGACAAAGTGTCGACACAAGAGGTAAGTTGAGGTTCAATACCTCACCGTCGTCAGTTGCCGACAAATTAAACATAACACCTTAAAACAAATTTTAGAAAAAAGGCATTTGAATCATAGGATGACCAAAAAAAGAGGAGAAAAATCTAAATAAAAACGGCATTAAACTAGATATGTAATCCCGGAGTCTTCCCTTTTTTAAAAAAAGAATCCGGGATAAAATTCATCTGAATTAAAGAATAAGAACTACGTCCTGAGTAAGTCTATTCAATATTCAGGGTGTTTGGTCACCTCCAATTTTCCTGTATTTGACCTTGTTCCATGGATTTTGAGTCGGACTAGTAGGTGTGTTCCTCTTGGCAGATGGAAGTTGAGGTGGATTAGTGTCCATGGCAGGTTCAAGAGATATAATTTTCAGATCAAACAGAAGTCGTTCACCTTCTTGGAAACTATGTATTACATGGTTTCTACCATTATAATTGAACTTTAAGGCGAAGGGGAAAGCCCATTTATACTTGATGTCTTTGTTAATGAGGGCAGACAATAAGGCCCCATACACACCATAGAATCTATCCGCAGATAAATCCCATCAAATGGGTTTCTGCGGATAGATCCTATGGTGTGTACACGCCAACGGATATTTATCCGCAGATAAATCTCCCCTGGAATGGATTTCCAGCAGATAAATATTTGTCGACATGCACA
Organism: Rana temporaria; assembly: GCF_905171775.1. Classification (NCBI taxonomy): domain Eukaryota; kingdom Metazoa; phylum Chordata; class Amphibia; order Anura; family Ranidae; genus Rana; species Rana temporaria. Next base: position 112,192,662 of record NC_053497.1, read on the forward strand.
GAATATCTATCTGCTGGAATCCATTCCAACGGATGGATCCGCTCGTCTGTACAGACTTACCGGATCCATCCGTCCAAAGGGATTCCCCGCACGCGCCGTAATGAATAGACGCATGCGTGGAATTCCTTATATGACAGCGTCGCGCCCGTCGCCGCGTCATAATAGCGGCGACGGCGCGACACGTCATCGGCAGAGGATTTCAGCGCGGATTTCAATGCGATGGTGTGTACACGCCAGCGCATAGAAATCCTCTGAAATCTTAGAGAGGATTTATCCGCGGATACGGTCCGCTGAACCGTATTCGCGGATAAATTCTATCGTGTGTATGGGGCCTAATGGTTTCATTGCTCTTCTTCTTTGAATGGTATATGGTGAAATGTCAGAAAATATTTGTATTTTAGCACCTTGGTATTGAAGATTCTCCTGTTGTCTGGACCGTTTCATAATGTCCTCTTTAGTGGAGAAATAATGAGGCTTGACTACCACATCTCTGGGCAAACCATCTCTTCTCAGTGGACCTAATGATCTATGAGCCCTATCAATTTCCAATTTTATATCAGGCATAGATGGAAGGAGGAGTTTCATAATGTCTCGTATTGCTGAATGAACGTCCATAATGGACTCAGGAAGACCCCTAACCCTGAAGTTTTCTCTTCTTGACCTGTTTTCCAAATCGTCAATCTTAGCCTGAGCGGCCTCCAGTTGTTCTTGTAGGAAATGAATATGTTCATCATGTTGTTCAGTTTTAGAAACGTTAGTGTCCAATTTATGCTCCACTGAATCAATCCTGTTGCCAAGACATTGGAAGTCTGCCCTAATATCTTTAGTAATTTTCTCGGCCGTTTGAGCTAAACCCCTTTCCAGCATTTCAGATATCCGGTTATAGAGATCAGCAACATTGAAAGAAACTTCTGGGGCAGTTTCAACGTCAGCTGTTACTTTTATAGGGTCATGTGAGGGAGAAACCATAGGAATCCCGTGATCAGCCATTGTAGGTATTATTTCCTCCCTTACTACAGATGAAAATAAAGCTGGAGTTGTAGTAGAACTTAAGGGTGGAGGTGATGAGGAGGGCATCAAATGAGATGAGAATTGTTCATTAAACTTAGGATCCACTACAGACATCTGAGGGCATGTATAAGGAGGGGTACCCATATCAGAAAGACACTCTCTGATAATTGAGTTCTTATTTTTTTTGCCCTGTTTCCCCTTCATATATAAGAAGTGCTATAATGAATTTGTATCAGCAGGAGTTATGTCGTACTATATTTTAGAATCAACAGTTCACTCCTATATAAGCTCCTATAGGTGTAACAGTCCTATAACCTTCATCATTCAGCGGGTGCTAATTATGTGATCAGTCCAAACCTAGCTTTGAGCCTTTACAGTAAGTATTGTAAAAAGAGCAGCACCATAAAAATGCCTCAAATTACGTATCATGCAGGTGTCATATTAGTGGATAGGTCTGCAGCTTTTGTCGACTAACATCTGACGGTGAGTAGGAACACCTCAGTAAGTTTCCATTGCAGGGATAATCATATGATAATCCGATAATGTATAACACAGGCCCTGGGCACCGTATCGAGTTGGTAACCAATCTCTGACTACTGTGGTTAGTCTATTATTGCAGTCAGGCACCCATTGTACAAAAAGTTACCTCAGTTTAGAGAAGGAATAAATATAATAAAAATTCTAAAAAGTGTGATATAATGGATTATTTAGGTTGCAAGATGTTACGGTGACCTGGGGATAAAATCCATCTACACTCTATCAGATCCTCACAGTAGTTTTGCAGGATAATGGTCACAAGTCACCACACACTGAGTTTTAGTCACTGAGGTGGATTATGAGAGAAAAGTGATTAATTTCAGCAGTTTTCGCCTCAGAAAAGTAGTTACACTATTTTTATATTATTATGAAGTACGAAGGCCGTGAGATGGCGGCGTTACCTCCTTGTATAGACTTCAAGGTGTGTCTGAGGGCTTCTAGTGGTAAGATCAGGCTCTTTTCCCGGTCGCCGATCGGAAATATTTTGCGTTCCTCTTGAGGCAGTGTTTCATTGGTGCAAGTGAACGGGTGACCTCATTCCTAGTTTCAGGCTACAGTGTATGAATTAATTAGAAAAAAGGCAAATCCAAATCTATGCAGTCTATATCACATTAAATCAATTCCTGTGACAATATACTCTCAGGCCACAAGATGGCGACGTTTCCCCTTACAGTTTTATTATGAAGTGCGTCAGAGGGCCTCTGGTTTATTAACTGTGCTTCTCTACCAGATTCCTGTCAGATATTTGTCCTGGGCACCCCCCGTCGATCTATGCGATACAGACGGGAGTGAACTGGCAGATTGACGTGTCAACTGTCCCCGCTGTACTCGACCGCTTCGTTGTCTGCGGCACTTGAGTCCGTGGATCACGGAGGGAGCATAGGCCTCAGGAGTGAGGGATCCGGTGCGGGGGTCTATTTAATGCCTGATTCCTAACAGGTAACGTATCCCCCTCACCCCGATTGCCATCCGTGGGGGAGAAGACACTATTAGTGTGTCGGTATCCGCTGAGTTTACCTCACTGTAGCGCGCCTGTGGGGAAGGCCTCGTAGGCCCCAAGATGGCGACGAGACTTCTCCAACAGAGCTCCGTCACGGAGCACAGCACACCTCCGGGGGACCTCTTGAAGTGACAATGATGGTACCGGAGCATGCAGGGTGATATCCTAAACAAGGATGGAGGGTTTAAGAGCATTAATCTCCGATCCTAGGTACCGGATGGCTCTTGATTAAAGTGGGCTAGACGGAGCCCTCTCAGAAAGCCTCCATTGTCCTCCGCGTCAGGCCACGCCCTCGGGTCCTCTGTTCTTTGCCTCAACCTTAGCAAGAACCTCAGCCTCTCTGACTACCAGAACACATTCATGGCGGCAATACTAGTCCTAGACCGACTGGGTATTCACTGTCCAAATGAAAAGGAGGATGGTAGTGGAGGGGGCAGGGAAAAAAGGGGTCTTGCAGAATAATAATTATGGGATGAGCAATCCTTTGAGTTCCTCTGACAGCTGTTGTTGGGGCCCTTTAAGAGTGTTGGTGCACTTAACATCTCAGTTAACCTGCATGCAATATATTATCAAAAGTATTGGGACGCCTGCCTTCACATGCACATGAACTTTAATGGCATCCCAGTCTGTAGGGTTCAATATTAAGTTGGCCCACCCTTTGCAGCTATAACAGCTTCAACTCTTCTGGAAAGGCTGTCTGATGAGGACCAGAAGGCCTGGCTCGCAGTCTCTGCTCCAATTCATCACAAAGGTGTTCCATCAGTTTGAGGCAGACCAGTCAAGTTCCTCTACCTCAAACTCGCTCATCAATATCTTTATGGACCTTGCTTTGTGCACTGGTTTAAATTATTTGGTTGAGAGGGGATTATGGCGCGGGGTTGTTTTTCAGGGGTTGGGCATGACTCCTTAGTTTCAATGAAGGGAATTCTTAAGGCACCAGCATACCAAGACATTTTGTACAATCTTATGCTCCCAACTTTGTGGGAACAGTTTGGGGATGGTCCCTTCCTGTTCCAACATGACTGCGCCCCATTGCACAAAGCAAAGTCCATAAAGACATGAATGAGCGAGTTTGGGGTGGAGGAACTTGACTGCCCTGCACAGAGTCCTGACCTCAACTTGATAGAAAATCTTTGGAATGAATTAGAGCGCAGACTGCGAGCCAGGCCTTGTCCACATCAGTGCCTGGCCTCACAAATACGTTTCTGGAAGAATGGTCAAACATTCTGAAAGATGCACTCCTAAACTAGGTGGATAGCCTTCCCAGAAGAGTTGAAGCCATTATAGCTGCAAAGGGTGGGCCAACTCAAAATTTAACCCTGCAGACGCCATTAAAGTTCATGTGCGTCTAAAGGCAGGCGTCCCAATCCTCTGGTAATATAGTGTAGGTATAATATAGGTAAAACAGTTTTGGCACAGGTGCAAGGTAGGTGACCTTCAGATGTGGTAAAGGTTCAGTATAATGTGGTATATGGTTGGTAAAGGTGCAGTCTAGGTTTGAAATACGTGCAGTATATGGTGCGGTATGGATTGGGTACATTTGGTGTCCTGCTCTCAGTGGCTCAGTCTCTGCTAACAGTATCAGTAATGAGCAAATAGCCCTCTCACCAGTTACTAGGATGCTGCGGCGACCTCTCACTGTAGAAATGGGGGCCCCCTCCATCGATCCCAAAAGTCTCCTGTGATCAGCGGTGGGAAGCAGAGGGTGAGTGGACATTCCAGTCTCCCTGCAGGTGATGTGATGTGGGCAGTGCTTCACTGCTTTTAGGTGTTTTAACTTCCAGTCTCAGACTCAGATCGCTGCTGAAATGGGCTCCTGCTAGCAAGCAAATATCCAGACAGTAATGCTTTCTCTCTAATGGCCTGGTTCCAATAGGAAGAACTTTCAAGGTAGCTTAATAACCATTTATCCCCCTACTTCTCCTATTGCACAGTGCCTATTGGGATCTGTAGTGTAGGGAGTCCATTCACCCCATTATTTGGCTAACATATTAAAATACAACTGCCTTCATCCCCCTATTTCTTCTGTCTTTCCCCCTAAAGTTCTCAAGTTTTATTGTTTATTTCAATAATACAGTGTCAGTTGTTTAATGGGCTCACATATTGTGTACCATAAATAGTTTGGCCCTCTGGGGGGTCCGCCCGCACAGGGGGGGGGGGGGGGGCGCCCCCCCCGATATCTGGATGGGGTGTGGGCTCTTCCCAGTCGGTGCAGCACCGGACGGTCCGGAAACATATAAAAACTAGTAGGCCCCTGTCATGGGAGACTTGTACATTGCTTATTATGATACTTTCGCTATCTGTCGCACATCTTAAGGGCTCATTGGACAATGTTGTCAAGGAAGGTGTGATCTACGTTATGCTAATTGATCAATGTATGGCTCCCTAATGGCGTTAATTACTTTCCAAAAATGCGCTGAGATTCTTTTGCGTTTTGAAAATCTTTAATAAACATTATTGAAACATAAAATGCAAAACCCACAATTCTCAGCGCTCTGCCTAGATGTCTATGGTCTTGCTTGGCTTTAGCTCCCCCCCTGCTGGCCATAGGAGAATAGTGCAGCATAACATCAGTATCTCAAAAAAGGGAGAGAAGAATAAAAGGCAAGGCCTCCTTCTCCATATTGCTTTTTTCCCAGCACCGGGCTACACATTTATGCGCGAAAATCCAGCAAGTAACATTTATAGATAAGTTGGTAGCTAAGATGCTCAAGTTTGCTAAAGGCATATTGATCTTAGGAGGCAATTTTAATAACAGCCCAGAGCCTCCCTGGACACAGGCAATTTTGTTCTCTTGAATACCGTTTAAAACAATTTAAGAAATCCTTACAATACACTAATAGATTGCTGGCATATAATGAATGCATCTGATAGAGATTACACATACTACTCCACCAGCCATTTTTTTTTAAAGATTTGGATTTGCCAAGCACACAGCTACTTTTACCACACTTGCTCATATAATAATTATTCCTACTTCCTCTTCCTGCTTTCATGTTTGTTCATCATTTGACCTCTTCTTAAGAAGCTGGGATTACTCAAATTTACCTCATCAATGCTTATGGTTTGCCTTGGTTATCCAACTTCTTCTCGTCTTTTGCTCTTAAATTTAAATGTGTTTTTTTTTTTTTTTAATCCAAATTTTTTCTTTTTTTTTTTTGGCAGATGATTGAAACCCTCCATATCTTCTTTCACACACCAGCTGAGACTTTACATGAGGCCAAAAGCAGAAGAGCACTGGCTGCTGAAACAAGAGTTGAGAGTAAGTGAAAAGAAAAGGATGATGCTGTTTAACCACTTGCTTACTGGGCACATATACCCCCCTCCTGCCCAGGTGAAATTTCAGCTTCCGCCACTGCGTCGCTTTAACGGACAATTGCGCGGTCGTGCGACGTGGCTCCCAAACAAAATTGACGTCCTTTTTTCCCCACAAGTAGAGCTTTCTTTTGGTGGTATTTGATCGCCTGTGCGGTTTTTATTTTTTGCGCTATAAACAAAAAAGAGCGACAATTTTGAAAAAAAAATACAATATTTTTTACTTGTTGCTATAATAAATATGCCAATTAAAAAAAATATGTACGTATTTTGGGACTGCGACGTTATGGTGGACACATCGGACACATTTTTGGCGCCATTCACATTTATACTGCGATCAGTGCTATAAATATGCACTAATTACTGTATAAATGTGACTGGCATTGAAGGGGTTAACACTAGGGGGTGAGGAAGGGGTTAAATATGTTCCCTATATAGTGTTCTAACTGTAGGTGGGGGGGGGGGGGACCGATCTGTGTCCCTATGTACAAGAGACACAGATTGGTCTCCTCTCCAGAGACAGGACGCTGTCTCTGTGTGAGCCGGCAATGAGAGATGATCTCATATGTTTACATATGAGATCATCTCTCATTGGCCACACAGATCGCATCACTCTGATTGGCCGTTCGCGGCGATCTGTAATTGGCTGTGTCCAAGGGACACAGCCAACACAGAGTTTCCCCGCTGCGCGCTCTGGAGCGTGCGCGGGGAACGCCCTAAGGGGCGGACGTCAATTGACGTCTAGTTGGATTTTGAGATCCGCGCTGTAGCTGTCATTCGACTATAGCGCGGGTCTCAGGAGGTTAACCTTGATGTTTTTCCAGATGTTTTATAAAGTGCACAAATAAGAGGTTAGTGCTACAGGAATGTGGATGTTGGTGTTTAAGAGGAACACAAAGGTGTTGCCCCACCCTCCTCTGGCCAGCAGGGAAGAGCTATAGTCAAGCGAGCACATGTACTTTTCCTGGGAGTTGTAGTCCAAAAGGAAAGCCATGTAGTGGAGCAACTCACTTTCTGAACTACAGGTCTCAATAGACTCGGGCCACCGCAGGAGACTACGTATACAAACCCGTCAGTGTATTCATCTGATAGCAGGAGGCCAACCCACCAAGACTTGAACCCAAGGTTAGGAGCAAAAACACAGAAGGCTTAACAGCATCACCAGCACCCTTGGCTACAGGAAGACTGTTCATCCACTCTGCTTCATACCGCTCAAAGACACAAGCGCCAGGAGGAAACTGAGGGGGCCCCTTCCATCGAGTGCATATGCCACAATTACCTTGGTATTTGTGAGAGGGATTACTTGCCCACTTTTGACCCTGTTTTTAGAACTGGTCTACGGAGAGCAGGGTATCCAGCACACCAACCCTATACTCCAACTTGTGCCATGGTTACACTGAACTATCACCACCTCTAGCCAGCATCCATGCCACTCTATGCCCAAATTGTACTGCACCTTTCTACATCTTACTGTGTGCAGGTTTAATAACACCATCATTAAGTGCACCAACACTTCTTAAAAGGACGCCAATGACAGCTGGCAGAAGGACAACCTAGAGGACCGTCCCTCCCATAAAACCATCCTCTAAATCCCATTTTATTCCCTTTACTTTTTCCTGCCATTTCATATACTGTCAGCGCATACCCAGTCGGGTTGGGTCTAACATAGGCGCCATTAATGAACCCAGTGAAAACAAAAAGTGGGTATACTGCGCTGCTTAAACAAATGTGGGACCAGCTGCTAACACGGCTAATAAAGAAAAATCAGCTGGGCAAAACGGAGAAACAAAAATGTGTAGCGCTACGGTCAGATAAATGAACAACAATGTGAATTGTGGTTCTACATATAAACACAAAAAGTGGTGAAATGTAAAAAAATTCCTGTAAAGAAATTCCTAAGTGCAGCAAATGAAAAAAGTCCAATATGTGCAATCAAATAACATCAAGTCCATATGAACAGAAATCACCACGTGCAAAGATGGAGTGAATCTTGGTTATACTCCAATTATAAGCAATCCAAATGTGAATGATCACCGCCACCAATAGGGACAAATGGAGGCTTACCAGAGCTGATGGACTTGAGATGACGTACGTCATACAAGTCTAAATAGGCTTAAAGTACCAGGCAGGGTACACAAAATCAAGGGATAAAATCATCCAAGGCATTTGCTAGAAGCTTGATGTTAACATTTCATGCATATCCATAAGCCAGAAAACCTTAGGTCTTTCAAACTCTGCAGTGAGCCGGATGGTTAAAAGAGGCAAGAGAAGAAAAATGGCTACATAGTGTAAACCGGTAAAAAAACTATGTAATTTATTAAAAAAATCAAGTACACTCACATGTATCCTGAGTTAAAATCGCATGGTATATAGTTTGAGGCGGCAGTGGAGACGACCCGACGCGTTTCGTGTTAGTAACACATCATCTGGGGTGTTACTAACACGAAACGCGTCGGGCAGAATCGTGGCGATTTTGCATGCGATCCGGGATGCCTAGATGTGAACGGAGGCTAAAAGCACGAATCCCAGCCTAGGTTTAATTTGAAAAAATAACAACACCTTTTGCAGTTCGCAGCAACCCACTACAGTCCGTTTAACATGGTTTGCTATGGTACTAGTTCACATGTATGCTTTTTGCGGCTGGTGCGTTTTTGGAAAGGGCCGGAGACTTTTTTCCCACAATTTGTGGCGAATAGACTTCAATAGAGATGCACCAGAAACGCAAGTGGTGCATTTGTGATGTGATTTTTGATATGTTTTGCGTTTCTTATTTTACCACTGTATATAGCTGGTTGCTAAGGGGGGGGGGGAATCGGAAAGTTGGCCACCGCCTCCTTAGCAATGGATGAGTCATCAGCTTTCAGCAGGGTTCCCCGCTGAAAGCTGAATGTAAAAAATAAATAAAACACAGGCCCCCCTCGTATCACACCTATTATTTTTTTTATTATACAGGATTTATATAGTGCCAACAGTTTGCGCAGCGCTTATAAGGCCACAAGGGGCGGGCTCTTCGAACGTCATTGGATCTCCACGTCCCATGCCTATATAAGAGGCACCGGACAGCAGGGAACATGGCAAAGGAGGAAGACCGCTACGCGGAAAGACTCGCTTCTTTTCTGTTTTTTAGCGGGTAACCGGCAGTGGCGAGGAAGAAGACGGTGACGCGTTGAGGAAAAAGACGATGGCGAGGCAAAGAGGAAGAAGGCGGCGGCGAGGAGCAAGACGACACAGGAAGATAACAGCTTGGGGAGAAAACGGTGACATAAGAAGACGAGGGCCCTGGGAGAGACGACGGCTTAGAACTATTTTATTAATAAAGTCAATTTTTTACTTTTCACTTTTTTGGTGAATGGGTAAGCCCCCTTGTTTAAGGGGGCTTCCAGATTCCGATAAGCCCCCTGCCCGCAGACCCCCAAAAACCACCAGCTAGGGTTGTCAGAAAGAGGCCCTTGTCCTCATCAACATGGGGGCAAGGTCGGGGGTGCAGAACACCCCCCCCAAAAGCACCAACCCCCCCCCCCATGGTATGGTTCAGGAGGGGGGCTCGCACGTCCCCTCCCTTTCCTGACCTGCCGGCGTAATGCTTGGATAAGAGTTTGGTATGGATTTTGGGGGGACCCCATTTTCTTTTCTTCTTGGCGTGGGGGTCCCCTCCGAATCCATACTAGACCCGAGGGACCTGTGGGGGAACCCAATGCCAACTTTTTGCAAAAAATGTTGCCAGCGATTTTTTTTTTTACATTCAGCAGGGAACCCCGCTGACACCTGGTGACTCATCGGTTGCTAAAGACACAGCGGTCGGCTTCCCGACCACCTCCTTAGCAACCCTTTTTAATAGAGCTTGTTTAAAAGAGACAAAACAAATAATGTAAAAACACAAAATGCATGAAAACTGCATACAAAAACTCATAAAAACACGCTGGTTTAAAAATGCAAAATGCACTGAAAAAAGTGCCTGAAAAACGTATCAAACACAGCCGAATAGGTGTGAACCAAGACTAAATAAGCTTTTAGCAGGCATCAACTAAAATAGGGATTATTATTAATAAAAGTTGGTAAACACTGGTTTAAAGCTACATTTCCAGCCTGAAGATGAAAAGTATGTTTAGGTCATTAGCAAAGCTGATTAAAGTGGATGTAAACCTGATTCATGAAATTTGACCCAAGCACATTTATCTGTAGTGTTTTCTTATCTCTCTCCAAAGGACTAAGTCCCTGTGCTTCTGCCGTTTCGTTGCTCTGTTATCAGAGCAACAAAAGAGATCTATGTATCACAGCCTTGCAGGGGCGGACTGACAACTCATGGGGCCCCCGGGCAACAGGAGATCATGGGGCACCCTGTATCCCTGCCCACACTCGAACTACACCCACACACATCATGGGGGCACACAGCGGGGCCTAGGGGCATGGAGCAGGGCCTATGGGGGCAGATAGCTGGGCATGGGGCACAGAGCAGGGTGTGGGGCAGACATCAGGACATGGGGGCACAGAGAAGGGCATGGGGCAGACATCAGGGCATAGGGGCACAGAGAAGGGCATGGGGCAGACATCAGGGCATGGGGCAGACATCAGGGCATGGGGTCACAGAGCAGGGCATGGGGTCGACAGCAGGGCATGGGGGCAAAGAGCAGGGCATGGGGGCAAAGAGCAGACAGCAGGGCATAGGGGCTCAGGACACATCACAGGGCCAAAAGGAGGGAATTAGGCACACAGTGGGACATATAGTAGGGCATTGGGTACACAGTAGGACACATCATGGTGCACACCGTAGAGCACATCACGGGACACACAGTAGGGCATATCACGGGGCACACAGTAGGTCATGGGGCACATCATGGGGGCACATAGAAGGGCATGGGGCAGGCAGCAGAGCATGGGGGCACACATCAGGGCATGGGGCACACAGCAGGGCAAGGGGGCACAGAGCAGGGCAAGGGGGCACACAGAATATGAGGCAAAGAGCAGGGCATGGGCAGACATCAGAACATGGGGCATATATCAGGGCACGTGGCAGAGAGCAAAGTATTGGCAGATATCAGGGCATAAGGCAGAGAACAGGGTATGGGCAGATAGCAGGGCATGGGACAGAGAGAGAGAGAGAGAGAGAGAGAGGGAGAGAGAGAGAGAGCAGGGTATGGGGCAGAGGGAGAGAGAGCAGGGTATGGGGCAGAGAGAGAGAGAGAGAGAGCAGGGTATGGGGCAGAGAGAGAGAGAGCATGGTTTTGGGCAGAGAGAGAGAGCAGGGTATGGGGCAGAGAGAGAGAGAGAGAGCAGGGTATGGGGCAGAGAGAGAGAGAGCAGGGTATGGGGCAGAGAAAGAGAGAGCAGGGTACAGCCAGAGAGAGAGAGGGTGCAGGGTACGGGGCAGAGAGAGAGAGGGTGCAGGGTACGGGGCAGAGAGAGAGAGCAGGGTACGGGGCAGAGAGAGAGGGTGCAGGGTACGGGGCAGAGAGAGAGGGTGCAGGGTACGGGGCAGAGAGAGAGGGTGCAGGGTACGGGGCAGAGAGAGAGGGTGCAGGGTACGGGGCAGAGAGAGAGGGTGCAGGGTACGGGGCAGAAAGAGAGGGTGCAGGGTACGGGGCAGAAAGAGAGGGTGCAGGGTACGGGGCAGAGAGTGCAGGGTATGGGGCAGAGAGAGTGCAGGGTATGGGGCAGAGAGAGAGCAGGGTATGGGGCAGAGTGAGAGCAGGGTATGGGGCAGAGTGAGAGCAGGGTATGGGGCAGAGTGAGAGCAGGGTATGGGGCAGAGTGAGAGCAGGGTATGGGGCAGAGTGAGAGCAGGGTATGGGGCAGAGAGAGTGCAGGGTATGGGGCAGAGAGAGTGCAGGGTATGGGGCAGAGAGAGTGCAGGGTATGGGGCAGAGAGAGTGCGGGGTATGGGGCAGAGAGAGTGCTGGGTATGGGGCAGTGTTCAGGATACTAGGCACATGTACATGGACACAAGACAGCATACAAGCTTTCCTCTAGATGCAGAGTACTGCGGGAAGCGGCTGTAAACATACCTCTTGTGATGCGCTCCTCCCCGCCAGCCCCCCCTCTCTTCTCGTCCGTCCGAGGTGATGACAAATACAAGCACCTGGGGGTGGACGGAAGGGGAGGAGGGGCTGGCAAGAGGTCTGTTTACACTGCAGTCTTAGGAAGAAGTTATTCGAGACCCGATCTACCCGTCAGCTAGTTGTGATTGACGGGTATATCGAAGGGGAAGCTGACATGGGGCCCCCTACTGGTCACAGGCCCTCAGTCCGTGCCCGAAGTGCCCTATGGTCAGTCCGCCCCTGCAGCCTTGGTCTCTGTATGCCGCTGACAGATGTCTGCAAACCATTCAAATATGTCCCCAGTTCCTCTCACAGGATAAGCAATGTGGTGATGACTCATTGACAAAAGGGCACAGGGCACACAGGGACAAAAGTGGCAGGGCACAAAAAGCCTATCTCTACTCTCTGACCATGGACCGCAGCCTGGAATTAAGGCAGCGTCCTGCTAAGGGCTTGGAAGGCCAAGTGTCTATCCGTAGGCTTGTGAAAAAAGCAGTGTTTTCAAGCCCTTACGGAAGGCCATCAAGGAGGAGGATGCTCGGAGCTGATGAGGGAGCTGGTTCCAAAGAGAATTCCCCAGTGTTTGGAGCCGGCGGCCACCTTTTGAAGCTGATCGACTAGATTGAATAATCGCTAACACGGCCGGCTCTCACAGCCCGTTCCTATCAGGGACAATGCGTTGTATGTAGTGGTGACGTCAGCACGCCGCTCCTCCCTACGTCGTTTCATCAAACTTGACTTTGTGCCCCTGAGAGGAACCGGGGACATATTTCGATGGTTTTCAGACATCTGTCAGCAGCATATAGAGACCAAGGCTGCGATACAGGCTATCTTGCGAACATAGATCTCTTACAGGGATCTTAGTTTCTGGTAAGCGGCAGAAGTTGTTCTTATCCTAACAACACTGTTCTTGGGTGATTTGCGGTTTGATGTCACTAGATTATCCCTAGGAAGACTCCATGTTATAGATATATTTAGATATATATGAAGTTTGCTTGATTTCCTTCTTACAGTGGGACTATATGAACTATTTGTTTTTTTCCATTTCATCGATTGTTGTCATCAATTTGATACACGGTGCATTTTATGTAGTATAATATTGCACTTTATTTTAATATTTGTTGGTGTTTAATTTTCGGATATTTTTCAGTTTAGTAATATTGAGCACTATTTTGTGCGCAGCTTTTTATTAATTATAGATCTTTATTGTGTGTCTCACATTTTAGTTGCAGCATTTTTGTTCACCATTCAATCCCGTTCAGGATTGTTTCAATTGACAGCGCAGTTTTACAATTTTTTTCACATGTTTATTATTCATAGAGCTAATTATACTCCTTTTAAGCTGCATTCTTGGGACAACGCAACTACATTAAACTTTCCAAATGTAATTGTTACTGGGAAAGTGTATTTGATACTCACATTCCACACAGGTTCATTTCAATCCAAAGACAGCATTGTTAGGGATTATACTGGAGGACACTCTCCGAGCTGAAATGCATGTGATGTGGCTAAGAACTATGTATATGGCTTGTAAACTTATATTACAAAAATAGATATTAAACCACCCGCCAGCAATAGATCAATGGATTAAAGCAATTAATCTCAATTTACGACGAGAGGAATTGACATAAACATAGGAGATGCCCCCCAAAAAATGTGAAAATCTGGTATTGGTGGCTAGTTTACGATCTGTCTGAGCAGGTCAATTGAGCATTTTAACCACTTAAGACCCGGACCAATATGCAGGCTAAGGACCAGAGGTGTTTTTACAATTTGGCACTGCGCTGCTTTAACTGGTAATTGCGCGGTCATGCAATGCTGTACTGAAAGGAAATTTGCGTCCTTTTCTTCCCACAAATAGAGCTTTATTTTGATGGTATTTGATTGCCTCTGCCATTTTAATTTTTTGCGATATAAAAACGGAAAAAGACCGAAAATTAAAAAAAAAATATTATATTTTCTACTTTTTGTTATAAGAAAAATCAAATAAACTCAATTTTAGTCATACATTTAGGCCAAAAGGTATTCAGCCACATGTCTTTAGTAAAAAAAATAAAAAATCGCAGTAAGCGTATATTTATTGGTTTTCGCAAAAGCTATAGCGTCTACAAACTAGGGTACATTTTCTGGAATTTACACAGCTTTTAATTTATGACGGCCCATCTCATTTCTTGAGGTGCTAAAATGGCAGGGCAGTACAAAACTCCCCCAAATGACCCCAATTTGTAAAGCAGACACCCCAAGGAAATTGATGAGAGGCATGTTGAGTCCATTGAATATTTTTTTTTTTTACCCCAAGTGATTGAATAATGACCAAATTTTTTTTTTACAAAAAGTTGTCACTAAATGATATATTGCTCACACATGCCATGGGCATATGTGGAATTACACCCCAAAATACATTCTCCTGCTTCTCCGGAGTACGGGGATACCACATGTGTGGGACTTTTTGGGAGCCTAGCCGCATACGGGACCCCAAAAACCAAGCACCGCCTTCAAAAAGGGCATACATTTTTGATTTCACTCCTTACTACTTATCACAGTTTTGAAGGCCATAAAATGCCAAAAATAGCACAAAACCCCCCCAAATGACCCCATTTTGGAAAGTAGACACCCCAAGCCATTTGCTGAGAGGCATGGTGAGTATTTTACAGCTCTCATTTGTTTTTGAAAATGAAGAAAAAAAAAAAAAAATTCTTTTTAAAATTTTCAAAACTTTGTGACAAAAAGCGAGATCTGCAAAATACTCACCATACCTCTCAGCAAATAGCTTGGGGTGTCTACTTTCCAAAATGGGGTCATTTGGGGGGGTTTGTGCCATCTGGGCATTCCATGGCCTCCGAAACTGTGATAGGTAGTGAGGAGTGAAATCAAAAATTAACACCCTTGAAAGCCTGAAAGCGGTGATTGGTTTTTGGGGTCCCGTACGCGGCTAAGCTCACAAAAAGTCTCACACGTGGCATCCCCGTACTCAGGAGAAGCAACAGAATGTATTTTGGGGTGTAATTCCACATATGCCCATGGCATGTTTGAGCAATATATCATTTAGTGACAACTTTGCGCAAAAAAATAAAGAAAGAAATTGTCTTTTTCCCGCAACTTGTGTCAAAATATAAAATATTCCATGGACTCAACATGTCTCTCAGCAAATGGCTTGGGGTGTCTACTTTCCAAAATGGGGTTATTTGGGGGCTTATGTCACACATCACCCACTCTTCTAACCACTTGAAGACAAAGCCCTTTCTGACACTTTTTGTTTACATGAAAAAAAACATTTTTTTTTGCAAGAAAGTTAAGTTGAACCCCCAAACATTATATATATTTTTTTAAAGCAAATGCCCTACAGATTTAAATGGTGGGTGTTGCATTTTTTTTCCACACAGTATTTGCGCAGCGATTTTTCAAATGCATTTTTTGGGGAAAAAAATACACTTTAAATTTTAAAGCACTAAAACACACTATATTGCCCAAATTATTGATGAAAAAAAAAGATGACCTTAAGCCGAGTACATGGATACCAAACACGACATACTTTAAAATTGCGCACAAACGCGCAGTGGCGACAAACTACATACATTTTTAAAAGCCTTTACAGGTTACCACATTAGATTTACAGAGGAGGTCTACTGCTAAAATTACTGCCCTCGATCTGACCTTAGCGGTGATACTTCACATGCATGGTGTAATTGCTGTTTACATATGACTCCAGACCGACGCTTGCGTTCGCCTTTGCGCAAGAGCAGGGGGGGGGGGGACAGGGATGCTTTTTTTTTATTTTTTATTTAGCTTTTTTATTTTATTTGTAAACTGTTCCTTCCATTTTATTAGATTGTTTTACCATTTTTATTGTTATCTCAGGGAATGTAAATATCCCCTATGATAGCAATAGTTAGTGACAGGTACTCTTTTTTTTTTGAAAAAAAATGGGGTCTATTAGACCCTAGATTTTTCCTCTGCCCTCAAAGCATCTGACCACACCAAGATCGGTGTGATAAAATGCTTTCCCAATGGCGCTGTTTATATCCAGGGGGAGGGGGGGAACATTCCCTCCCACTGCTTGTAAAAGCAGTCTAGAGGCCAATTAGCTGCTAGGATTGCTTTTACATGAAAGCCGACCGCTGGCTGAAAATAATGATACCAAGATGATACCTAAACCCGCAGGCATCATTCTGGTATAACCATTCAAAGTCCAGCAACATACCAGTACGTTGATGGTTTTTGTTGGACATGTATTGTAATCTTTTTTCAATGCAGCCTGTTGGCTGAACGAAAAAAAGATTGATCGATGGGTATGCCCACTATTAGAATACCTCCCTTCATCCACCCACTTCTAATGATAGGCATACATGCACCATTTATATATGCCGAAGCATGGGGGCATCCTCCCGCAAAAAAGTTATGCCGCGCACACACGGTCAGACTTTTCCACGGGCAAGCCTCCGTCGGAATTTTCGACCGTATGTACGTGGGATAAAAAGTTATGCTGCGTACACACGGTCAGACTTTTCCACGGGCAAGCCTCCGTCGGAAATTTCGACCGTATGTACGCGGCATTAGGAGCAAAAATCGATCCTCCGCCCCTAATGCCCCCATGCTTCGGCATATATGCTCTTTTTTTAACTGTGGTGGTGAAATCACCTCCTACAGCGTTGGAGTGGCGGCTTTAAGTATCGTGGGAGCAAACGCTGTTGCTGTCAAGATAAATAAATCCGCGCAACAGCTGAATGGCGTACCTGAAAACAGTAAAGTAAATTACATACCTGAAAAGCAAGCATGATAAAACTTGTTAACAATAAAACATTGCAGATTAGAATACAGTAAAAAATAGAAGAACAATAGAGAGAGAATAGAGAGGGAGAAAACAATAAAACGACAACCATTTTTTTTTTACACTTATTTTTGTAACTAACTGTTCAACTTTTCGGTTCCAGGTTTGGGTCTCTCAAAATGCGATGGCATCTTGGGAGACCCTGTGTAAGTCTGCCTAGCCTGCAAAATGCTTTACCCTATGCTAAAACTTCACTTGTGTGTGGTAGCGTAAAAAACACATGTCAATGCAGAGACCAGGATTGCCAGGACAGTCAAGACAATAATAACGGGTGTCACGCCTATATCCCTGCTTGCTACAGACACTGCATCTTTTTTGGGGGGGCTCGTTGGGTAGGGGTACTCTCATAGAGAAACGGAAAATGTCTCTCATGCAGTCGGCTTACTGCATTTGATTGGGAATGGTGAGGTGTAGAACCGCCTGGATACAGGAGTTCTAAGATGATCTCATCCTGGAATGTAAGGAAGGATCCAGTCCGTCCTGAAGCTTTGTATATGACATTCAGTAAAGCCAATTGAAATAAGTACAGACACTTTTTTGTACCAGCGTCTCGCCTTACGGGCAATATGATACGGCGCCATCAACTGGTCGTTGAGGTCCACCCCTCCCATATTTTTGTTATATTGGTGGACACAGAGGGGTTTCTCCACAACACCAGCTGCTGTACGAATTTGTACTGTCGTGTCTGCGTGAAGGGTGGTAAGAACGAAAACATTCTTATTGACCCGCCACTTCACAGCGAGCAAATTATTACACCTTGAGCAGGCTCTCCCCCAGCCTAAGACGGGAATCTACAAGCCGCTGGGGAAAGCCCCGGCGATTAGGTCGCACGGTGCCACATGCTCCAATCTGATGATTAAACAAGTGACTAAATAGTGGCATGCTCGTGTAATAATTGTCCACGTATAAGTGGTACCCCTTTCCGAATAAGGGTCCCATACAATCTTGCCAGCGCTCCCTATGTAATCTGGGCAGCCTCCGGCTCTACCTGACTATCTTTGCCCTCATAAACCATAAAGCTCCATGTAATATAGCCTGTTGCCCTGTCACAGAGCTTATCCCCGTATCTGGCACGCTTGCTGGGAAGGTACTGCTTGAAAGACAAGCGGCCAGAAAATTTAATTAGGGACTCATCAACGCAGACAACTTGTTGGGGATTATACAAGGCTGCAAAACGTTTGTTGAAGTGGTTTATGAGGGGCCAAATTTTGTAGAGCCGGTCGTATTCAGGGTCTCCATGTGGTTGAAAAAAGTTCATTGTCATTGAAATGCAAGAACCGCAGGATCGCCTCCTGGCCATGGAAGCAGAGAACACGGGCATATGGTCATGTGGACTTGTGGACCAATAAGTCCGCAACTTAGGAAATTGATGTATGCCCATGTTGAGACAAAGGCCCAGAAAGGTCTTAAATTCGGAAATCGTAAGTGGTTTCCAATCTTTGGCAAGGACGGACTGGGGATTAGCGGCGATGTAAGTACCAGCATATAAATTACTCTGGTCCACAATAGATCTATAGAGATCTTCTGTGAAAAACAGCGAATACAAATCAAATGACGTAAAATCAGCTGTTTCCACCTGAATACTGGGTTGGCCAGTGAATGGGGGAAGAACGGGTTCTGCAGAAGTGGTGGGGACCCAATCAGGATAGGCGAATTCTGCAGGAAGGGCACGACGGGCCTGTCTTTGTCTTCTTCTTGGTGGCAGCGGGACACTACTTGTGCTTGCCACCTCGCCAGCTTGAACTGCACTTATGGGACTCGCCACGTCATACGTGATACTGCAGTACTGGATGAACAACCAGGGTGTACAAGGCCGCTGGTGCTTGCCAGTTCACCAGAAGGAATAGCGGCACTAGTACTGGCTCTCTGCTCCATACAAGGGTCCTGCGGTTCTTGCTCCTCAACAACATCAGAATGGGGTCGGGTATGCCTGGCCTTAGCAGGGACCACAACTTCATCGACAGAGCTATCTGACATGGAGCTGCTGTCTTCTACGGGGATGTATTCTGAGCCAGAATCTGACAGATTCGTGACCTCCTCTTCACTATCTGTCAGGCTCAGAAACTCGTAGGCCTCTTTACTAGTGTACATTTGCTTTGCCATTTTGGGCTCTAAATTTAGTGGTACACTAGTAGGGATTCACAGGTAAAAAAGCACCTGATCTGTCAGCAAATGTAGAAAACACTACCAAAAAAAAAAACTGTTAGTGATCGCAGGAATCAGGCACGTCTCTGCGAACGCTGAAGTTATGCGTGTTGTGTTTTGTAAGTGACAGTGATCGATCGATACTGCACTTGGGTGGGCTGGGCGGAGGGGCAAAACGCAGGTGCTAGGGGGTATCTGGGCTGATCCCGCTAACAATGCGTTTTTGGGAACCCTAAACTGCTGGGTATGCTAGTATAGATCTGATCAGATCAGATATTGATCTGTTCAGATACTATACCACTAAGGGGGGTGTATGCTTTGCGCAGGGGTGTAAGCGTTACTGGCACTAACCTAATGCTGCCTGGGGCGACACAGACCCTGACTGACGCTAAAATTTAATGCATATCACCCGCCGGGCGATCAGGGGGTTAAACCTTTATTGGGTTATATACGGCGGGTGCCCTGATGCTATAAACAGCAAATTAACTAACCAGCGTCACCCGTAACACTTATACGGTGATCACTGGTGAAAGGGTTAACTAGGGGGCAATCAGGGGGTTAAAACCTTTATTAGGTAATATATGGGGGTATCTGACGCTATATAAAAACCTGGCAGCGAACCTAAATAACTGGCTAACCAGCATCACCAGTGACACTTATACGGTGATCACTGGTGAAAGGGTTAACACTAGGGGCAATCAGGGGTTAAAACCTGTATTTAGAAAATGTATGGGGGTACCTGATGCTATAAAAACTTGGCGGCAAACCTAAAAAAATAACTGGCTACCTAGCGGCACCAGCGACACTAATACAGCGATCAAAAGAATTATCGCTTAGTGACCCTGGCGATAGGGGGTGAAAGGGTTAACTGGGGGGGGGGGGCGATTAAGGGGTTAAACCTTTATTAGGGGGGTAGGGGGCTACCCTGGACCTAAAGCTAATGTCCAACACTTTTTACTGTCACAAATGACACTAAATGCAGTGATCAGTAAATAAATGATCACTGCAATCAGTGACACTGTGACTGGGGGGGTGAATTGTGTGCCTTTGTGTACTGGTGTTAGTGTAGTGTTGGTGCAACTCACTTTAGATGTCTTCACTCCACGAGCTCCGGTCAAAAAGACCGCCTCGTGGAGCGTGACATTACTTCCTCTGCCTGTGTTTACATTACACAGGAAGAGGAAGCATCTGTTTCGGTGGGAGCGATCACAAGGGGGTGGCCAGAAACCAATGGCCGCCCCCTCATCCCAGATCGCTCCTACAGCAAAAC
This sequence comes from Rana temporaria, assembly GCF_905171775.1. Classification (NCBI taxonomy): domain Eukaryota; kingdom Metazoa; phylum Chordata; class Amphibia; order Anura; family Ranidae; genus Rana; species Rana temporaria. The sequence goes on from NC_053497.1 coordinate 112,212,803, forward strand.
GGACCGCCACATGTACCGGGGGGTCGGTCCCATCGGACCCCCGACCCGCGGAAAGGCAGCCACGTACAGGTACGTGATTGTGCCTGTACGTGCCATTCTGCCGACGTATATGTACATGCGGCGGTCCTTAAGTGGTTAATGATAAAAAGGAAAGCTAATGAGATTATTTGTTGAGGATAGCTGTGTGTGTATATATATATATATATATATATATATTAATATATATATATATATATATATATATATATATATATATATATATATATATATGAGAGAGAAATAAACACTGTTAAAACGTAATATTTTATATTTGCATTGAATATTTAGGTCAGGCCTATAATACTGCTAATTCTGTCAAGTTGAAGGGGATTAATGGCTCTGAGGTGATGGAGGGTTTTGACCGGCGATTCAAAAATCTGGTGGTAAATTATATATATATATATATATATATATATATATATATATATATATATATATATATATATATATATATATATATATATATATATATATATTCTTTGTTTTGTTAAAATTGGGGTTTTTGTTGGAAATGTTTTATGCTGTAATGTTTTTTTGTTGTACATCAGAAAAAAAAAAAATTATGCGATTAAAAAATAAAAAGTTCTTAAAGGGTCACTAAAGGAATTTTTTTTTTTAGCTAAATAGCTTCCTTTACTGGTTTCATGTCCTCATTGTTCGTTTTTGCTTTGAAGTAGCTGTAATTCTGCTGTGATCTCCACACTTCCTGGTTGCCTGTTTCCTTATAACCATCATACTGGGAGTTTTCTCACGGTGGTCTAAGCTGTCATTACTGTGTGTCTAAAACTCCTCAGAACCAATCAGGTTCATTTTAAAAACAAAACACTGCCCTGGATTTATTTGTTTTTGTTCTGTGAGTCTTCCCGACTCACCTCTCACCCGGAACTTCATGTATGTACCTTTAAAGCCGAAAGTGAAACTAGAGGCACATTATATAATAGATTAAATTCAATTTTTAATCATTTTTAAAAGGAATCGGTTAACTTTTATGTCTCTATACCCAATAAACAGTCATTTCAGCAAAAAAAATGTTTTCCTTTAGTGACCCTTTAATGCTTTGCTAAATTTGATGTTTTCAAAATGAGATTTTAGAAGTTGCAATTAAACAACGTTGTGTGTGTATAGGAGGATGAAACAGTAAACACTGTAGAACAGGTAAAATTAGTTTTAAAACTTTAATCATAGTAAAAAAGGCCTCTCCCCGCCTGCTACGCAGGTCCAACCTGCTGTACTTTCTGACACAGGTAAAACCTTTGCTGATGTTTCTAGATTGACATACAGGCTTATACCCATTTAAATAAAAACCTGAAAATGGAAAGACAGGAGCACAGTTTATACTTAAAATGCCCACATAATGTTTTTTTTTTTTTAATTGCTTTCTGTGAAAAGAAATGTACTTTTTACTGTGTCCTTATTGTTTAAAACTACTTGTGTCAGGATAAAGCCCAAGTACAGTCAAAATAAACACAAAAATCAGGACATTAAGTAACTTACATGTAGTAGGATTTGTCCCTTGTGCTGATGCCTCTTCCGTTAGGTGACATCCTCTTTCATTGATTCTATGGAATTCCGGTTTGGATCCTGGTTTAGCTTCTTATTTTAAAACAATATCCTTTTCCAAATGATCAGAGTTTTTGCTTATAGTAAATCTTTCCTAAGCTGAATAGGTCTGCTGTTGCAGACCTCCTTCTGGAACACCAGTTGACCCCCAAGTTGCCATAGAATAGATGAATCGAAATTCAGCTGGTTCAGCAGGGATTGGCCGAATTGTGAGCCATCTATGGCAATTCCTTTTTGAGAGCAGTCAATCTAAGAACTGACTGCTCTTGAATGGGCTTGTGTCGGTCAGTGCTGTAGCCAATCGGATCAATGTGTTGTGATGCCAGGGGCAATAAAATAGCTCAGCAGGGAGGATTCCCTCATCCATTTCATAGGTGTGGATAGGGGAACCCAGCTTCAGGCTTTATTTGTTTCCGAGTCAAAAGTCCTTATCAGAATACTTGTTCTCTGCAGCAAAACACGTAGAATTTTCAGGAGAGATGAGCAATTGCAGCTTCCATTTATTTCTTTAGGGAAGATTTTATTAATTAAAAAGGCATGTGCACCCAGAATTGATATACAAGAGGTAAGGCACCATAATCTGTGTTTTATATGGTTTTCTTTCTTTGAATTTAGCAGCTATTGTTTAGGTAATGTGATTGCTTACAGGGCAACTCTACTTTCATGAAAAATAAAATAGAAAATGGCAAATAAAATAACATGAGCCAAATTGTTATTAAAATTATCTTTCCTTTTTAATCTGTAAAAATTACTGCTGCTTCATGCAATAGTGACTAATTATTAATGAGTCCCAATAATTGTATATTGAAAAAAAAACAATGACAAATCTTCATCAACTTGAAATATATTCTTGCTTAAGGTGATATTTGTGATCCTTTACCATACATTTAATACGTCTTCACCCGAAGTGCTCAAATATTATAATGCGCCTACCACAGATATTTGACTTCTTTACTGAAAAAGATAGTCAAATATATCGTTGACAGGATTGTGCCTGCACACATACTGGATTGACTGGATCTAATAAGAATGCCTCATTCCCAGAGATCAGGTAAGGATAAAAAACAGAAAGATGCCCATAGCGTAATACTGTTTTATTTAAAAAATGAATATAAAAAAAAAGAAAAGCCAAATGGCCTCTTACATTAAGATGTGCCTCCCGAAACTGGGGCTGCAGATAAAACAAGTGTTTTCTTATTGGGACTCATTAATAATTAGTCACTATTGCATGAAGCAGCACTAATTTTTAGTGCATCACTGGGACAGTTTTGGATATTAATATATTTGTTTTTCAAGTATGTACTAAATTTGACTCAATCACAATTATAGGTTGGTATGTGGTAGTTATACCCTGTAATTGAGTGCCCTCTACCTTTATAATTTTGCACCATTCACAGTATATAATTACTCTATAGAGGAGCAGCTTATAACTATTGTAATATTATGTTATAAACAAAAACATTTTTGGCGCGGAATTCACCTTTTTCCTAAACTCTATGCAATGTACAGTACATCACCCAAAGAGGATTGTTTTTCTCAACAAAAGTGGATTTACTCTTTTAATAACTGCCACATGGAATAGTTTGTGCAGTTACTAAATCAATGGTCAAAAAACGGACAAATACATGAACTGGCCAATCAACACACTAATGCATTCTTAAACCCCTGTAAACCATTACAAACATTGGTAACTCAAGTTGGTTTATCTTGTTCAAAGAACACATTCATATGTACCACTAAAGCCTAGTACACATTACTAGTTTTTTTTTTTTTCATTCAATCCAGTGGGCCGACTGAAAAACAAAAAAACAAAAAAAAAAACCCCTAAAAGCTCAGGAGGAGCTGCCGTACTAAAAGCTCCACCCAAAACTGCTCGTTCAGGACTGGAGGGCTGTATTATGGATTCTTTGTGTATATTGCAAATGGGGATTGTCCACAATTATTTTATGTATTGATAAAGCTGTTATGCCACCAAGTTCGGGTTCAATTAGTAAACAGCGCAAAGACTGAAAGTTCATGAACTCCTGCATCTGGTGTAGGTGCAAGTCTTTGGAAATTATACCTAACCCAAAAGCAATGAGAGAGTGGTAAAGCCTCGTACACACAATGAGAATATCAGACGAATAATTATTATCCTCAGTTTAGTTTTTTTTGCATATTAGTCTCATATTGAAAATGAACAGGTTACCTAAAGTGGTTGTAAAGTCAAAGTTTTTATCTTCTTGCATTCTATGCATTAAGTTAAAAAGCCTTTTGTGTGCAGCCGCCCCCCCCCCGTACTTACCTAAACCCCATCTCTATCTAGCGATAGATCCCTTGGTCGTCACTCCCTCCTGATTTGCTAAGACACAGCAGTGGCGTCATTGGCTCCCGCTGCTGTCAAAGTCAGTAAGCCAATCAGGAGAGAAAGGGGTCGGACCGAACCACAGCGGTGTCTGAATGTACACACAGGGCTGTGGCCTGGCTCGGGTGCACCCATAGCAAGCTGCTTGCTGCGGGGGGCACTCAACAGGAGGGAGGGGCCAGGAGCACTGACTGTGCAAAACCACTTCACAGAACAAGCAAGTATAACATGTTTGTTATTTTTTAAAGAAAAAAAACACTAGACCTTACAATCACTTTAATCCTTTGGAGCAGGCGCCTGATGGCCCTTTAAGGGGGTCTAGAATGCCAGGACGCAGGGCGGGTTTATGGTCATGTGAATGCCGCGATTGGTTGTCATATGACTGGAAAGCTCCCGATCGTTGCTTTCAGTTAGCTGCCAATAACTGTGCTGTACAGGGTGCCTGTTTCTGCACTACTGCACGCAAATATGCGACCGCTCTGCGCTAAGGCGCACCCACCGAGAGGGCACATATTTGCGTGGAGCAGGCGCCATGAGGGTTAAGTTATGAAAATTCTTGTATGACAGAATACAACTTTAGAAGCGATGTAATGTGTTGTATTGTAATCTATTCTTTAGTTTCCGAGCATGCGTGTTCTTGGTCTTCTGATTTTTTTCGGACAATACTGTACGGATTGATAAAATATTGTATGTCCTGGTATCTAATTTGAAAAATGTTTGTTTGTCCCTTTTGATAATTTTGGTGAACTGTCGTGATCGGCTCTTGAAAGCGGTGTACCAATAATCAGATTATCGTACAATCGCTCCGAAAGTGGTATTTTTCATCCAATTTTCTCATCCATGAGATTGCTAGAAAAAAAACGATCAGTGTGTACTAGGGTATAAGGCACGGTCTGCGTAAGTTAGGGGTTTGTGCTACTTTGATAATCAATGTTTTTTCTCTAGCAATCTCATGCATGACAATCTTCAACAGTCGTCTATCTATAACCATAAATAGAAGAAATTCCGCACTTGGGAAATGAGTGAACTGCTGCCTCCCTATATCAAAATTTCACCTAGGTGAAATCCAGAAAATAGAGAACTCAATGGAAGGGAAGTGGCGCTGTTCAAAAATATTACACAAATGGGGTGACCCTTACCCTGGTGATAAATAAACGATGATCACCATAATTAATTGTGACCATGTGAGAAAAGTGATAAATAATTGACTAATACTGAGCTGTATGAAGGCTCTGGTAAAGTGCAAATAATTAAAATCTTCTAAAGTGAAGCCATGACAACATTAAAAATGCAGCTAAAGAACATGGATCGAAGGTCCTTATTGGTGAAAAAGAAAAACACCAGTCCACAGATGGACGTAGCTTTCATCACTGGCTTGAACAACCAATATCAATCAATTGAGCACATTAGACAGTATTGGCCAATCTTGAAATCTTATAGGACTTTAGCAAAGATCCTCACAAAAAAAACACCCTGCTTTATTTATAAAAAAGCCCCAACCCTCAGAAATAAGCTGGTTCACAACGCGATCGACCCACCCAAAACTGTAAAATGGTTTTCCCAAATGAAAGGGTTTTATAAATGTCAAATGTTTACCTTTCCGTGTTAGCAAAAAAACAACCTAGGAAAAACATGTGTCATCGAATGTCCGTGTCGGTTACAATACGTGGGTAGAACCACCAGGCCTCTCTGTGTGCGAATTAGAGAGCACATCAATAATATCATCAAGAAAGGATCTCCTAAGCATAACCTTTCTAGACACTTTGATGAATTTCACAACAGAGACCCCTCAGGATTATTTTATTACGGTATAGATCTCATCAATGATCATTGTAATAAGAAGATTCAGGTGTCTCAGAATGAGACCAAATGGATATACCGTTTGGGGTCCCTTGTGCCTAGAGAGTTAGGCAGACATCGACCTTAATTGTTTTTTATCCAATTTTTTGTTATTTCTTTTCATTTTTAATTATGAAGCGATTTGTATCCTCCATTTCTACATGTATTTAAACCAATTCCATCATATTATACATTTTTATATTTGACATTTAGTCACTTTTTAGGATTGGTACCTTCTCCTTGTGTATGCCTTGTAAATAAATATTTTTTGCAGCAGCATAGCTAACCCAACCCTATGCACATATGCCTATGTTGCACACACGTTCACTCTGTATTATCATGATTTTAGATTCGATTTTTTGAGATAGGCCATAAGTGTTCCTATACTATATATATTTTTTTCCTTTATATTAATGTGGCGGTTCACCCATTCCGCATATATACCATAGGGTTAATACCTCTTTACCGATTTGTTATTTTTATGGTTTGTACAGTGCTAGTGGAGGATTTGTTGCTGCTGCTATTTTAGTATCCATCACTAGGTGGGGCCCTTAGAGACATCAACATTGGGCTTCACAATCCACGTTCCGTGTTATGTTAATTGGCAGATACTTAGGGGCTTAGCGAACTCTTGATTTGCCACGACACCTCCATCCGTGCTATATATAGACGTAGGGTGTACCAAGATGGCAGCGCCTCAGATGATGTCCGTATGACAAAAAAACGCGTAAGGCGCTTCCGTCACTTTTGGTTTTGTCTAGTGGAACGCATGACGGGACTGTAACTCTGTTTGCATGTCAGCTGGAGCGCATTGAGCTCCTTTAACGTACTTACCATATGTACTCGGGTATAAGCCGAGTTTTTCAGCAAATTTTTTTGTGTGGAAAATGCCCCCCTCGGCTTATACTTGAGTCACCTTTGGGGACCCATTACCGGCCAGCCCAGACTTTGGGGACCCATTACCGGCCAGCCGTAGGCCGGGGAGCACCGATTTTTCAAAGCTGGGCACCCCTTCTATAGACCATGTTAAACGGTAATTTCTTCTGTAACTTTGGGGACCTGGTACAGACCGGTCATAAGTCCCCTGGACCCGGTACTCGGCACACATGTAGCCCCATTTCTCCTCTATAAGTGTGCAGTTTGTTGTCTGGGGAACCCATGGCTGGGAGCACCAATTTTTCAAACCTGGGAACCCCTTCCATGGATATTTGGAGTGTATCTTGACTACAACGCTCTTTACCCCTGCAGGGGTGAGAAGCTGTGGTGAGTGCGGACACAGGAGGGGAGCACAGAGAAGTGACCAATAATTGTGTAGCACGGAATCACCTTACAGACTGTCACTTTTGGATTAAGCACATGTCACTTTCTGGATTAAGGACACTTATTAATTTATATGTTTACCAGCGATGAATTTATGCATATACTCTAAAGTTTCATATATCTGTAATTACACTTTTTCTGGTTTTTGCTTGCATACTGTACGTCACTTTAGACAAGCTTAATTTTTTGCTTGCATACGTCACTTTAGAAGAGTTTACTTTACTTGCACTTTTATCAGAGCCTTCATACAGCTCAGTATCACTTTAGAAGAGTTTATTTATTTGCACTTTACCAGAGCCTTCATACAGAGTAAGGGTCACCCCATCTGTGCAATATTTTTGAACAGCGCCACTTCCCTTCCCTTGAGGTTTCTATATATCTATAATCAACTTCATGAAACTTGAGACCAGTGAATCATGCTATAAAAAAAAAAAGGAAGGACGGACCAGGCAACAGGTCTTGTGTAACTGAGAAAATTAATCAGCCCTTTAATTAAACAGCTGTGCAACTTCCAGGTACAAAACAAACAAACAAATCTTTTCACCAGCCAGTGCTGCAGAATTTCTCTTTCCAGACTCTGCCTGAAAACAGTGAACGGTGAACATATGGAAATATTAACATTAACAACAGAAACAGTGTCACACAACAAATACAATTATACCTTTGTCAGGTAAGCAAAGCATGAAAACTGGTCCATAACATAACGGACTTGATGAACTGTATAGCCAACGGACCTGTTCCTTTTTTCGTTTATTTTTACTATATAAAGAACAAAAGAGAGGCTCAGTTCTGAAGCACTAGAAAATCAACATCAGCTGCATAAAGCATACCTGTCAAAAAATAAAAATAAACAAAAAGGTTATTTTGTGCATGTTTCTGATTTAACTGAACTATGGTCCCACCATTTCAGACTTTTTGTGTAAGCTCCATCTACTAGGGCCAGGCTCCATCTGTTTGCTATCCCAGAATTGAATGAGGATGGTAAGAGGGCAATCAGTGGATGCTGTAAAGCATTGGGCTTGGAGTCAGAGGAAGAGGCTAAAGGCCACAAGTAGGCAAGTCCAGCAATAGTGAAGCAGGATCAGAAAACAGCACACAAAAAGCCTTATTGACTAATGCAAAAGTGGGTACCCATTGATTCTGCTCTTAGGAAGGAATTTTCTTTTTAAAGTTATTTTAATTTTTTTGGGCATAAATATGGGGTACCTAACTAGTCATAATGGACCATAATACATCATGCTGCTGCCCTGAAAGAAAACACCACCCTGGCTGGCGAGACAGACTAAACAAATTGTATAATTTTATTGGTTGACCTGAGGCTCATGCCCATGTATTAGCACTGTGAACTTCCATATCGATAATCACAAGAATGGTTTACCAGACACAACCCACTTCCCCTAATGTATGCCCTTATCCCAATGACAGGCTATCTCAGCATGGTTGTCAGGTTGCAGGATCACCGACAGCCACCCTGATCTTAGGAAATGGACAAAGCTACCATCACAGCCAAGGTTGGCCCTATGTGTTGCAGTTTGAATGTACAAGCTCTTGAGAGATCTAAAAGGAACTTGTACAATTAGATTCTTACATGTGTGGTCAACTTAAAAAGTCCCTCTTTCATTTATGCATTTCTTCACATAATATAACTATGGCTGGTGATCCTCTGTTTCAGTCAAAGAAATACTTCACTTTTAGTAATAAAAGTTTTTTTTCCCTGTGGTGTAAATCTCTGACTTTTCTTCCTTACTGACTTATGTTCTGCTGTTTAAGTTGCCTATCAAAAGAAAGCGCTAGTTACATGTGAGTAACATGGGACATTGTGGTAGCTGCAAGAGAATAAGAACCAGTTTCTATGGGCAATTTTAATCGGGAACCCAAGAATTGGATGTCGAATTTCTGTAACGGTCTCCTAAAAGAGGTTGCTTCAGTTCATTCAGATCATCATTTAAATTTAATTTAATAGAACTGACATAAAGATAAACTAACAAAACATAATATATACATTAGCAACACAAAATAAACATTTCTTCTTTTTTTTTTTTATGTGTACTCAGAAATATGTAGACCCTGCCCTCTGAAAATGATGGTTGCTTTAGTACTCTGCATTTAGTATTTTCTGAGATAGTGACCCAGAATACATATGCAGGTAATGAGATCTTGAAACCAGACACAGTAAGGGACTTTGCATTTCCAGAATGAGGTCAGCAATTACAAATTACATGATCCCTCAGTCTAAGCTTCCTTAGAGAACTGTCAGAAGTGCAGCATTTCCAGTAAGCTGCCATTTTGTGGCATAATGTCTATGCCACAGTTTATCAGAAGCCACTATCGTACTGATGTTCCTAACATTTCAGGCAATGGGCAGCTACTTGGCTGCCAATATTCAAGGGACGCTAGACCTGGTCACCCTTAGGGCTGTCACTGCTCACAGCAATTAAATTCTCTTTTAAAAAAGGACAGTTCTTCCTTTAGTAAATTTCGATGACTTGGTCTTCTGTGTGCCAGTGATGTCATTACTTCTTAAATTGAAAAGGTGACAGACTTAGACCTAGTTCAGTCCCATTATGGCTGTTGGCCCAGGCAAACGTCAAAAGTGTCAAATGATTCAGCTTCAGTCAACAGACTGCACTCCAGCAGAAATACAATGAGCTTAAATTGCTGGTGAATGTAACTCCAAAGTAATCATGATGTGTCCAGCCCACTCAGTCTGCAGTACGACTACACCATACAAAGCCTTCCTTTTTTGTTTCCTACAAAAGAGCAAATAAAAAAAAACATAAACAAGCACCCAAACTGTTCAAAGTAGGCTAGACTAGACTAAAAAGCTAAGCATCAGCCCTATCTCTATCAAGAATGAAAATCAAGCTGACATGCCCAAGTAAACCTGCAGTGGAAGGACAAAAACTAGGACTCATTGATAGACATTGCATGTAAGCCCTGGTTCACGCTGGTGTGATTTGACATGTCAAATCGCATGTCAAATCAGTGGCATTTGCCGGCAGTGACACCGGTCTAATCAGTACGTCGCCACATTGGCGGCACTGCACCGATTTCAAAAAGTTGTTTCTGTACTTCTTTTTGCGATTACGTCATGCAATTTACATTGACATCTTTGTTTCTGCACAGATGTCTCTGTACTCGCTGCAGAAATCGGGACTGACAGCGGGAGTGAAATCCTGCAAGTTCAGCTGAACTCGTACGGCTTCATTTCCGCAGCCCAGTGTGAACCTGGGCTAAAGGTTTGTTTCTCCCACATCAACCTGAGCCCAGATGTCACTCTGCAATCTTCTACAGAAACAGGACATCTAGAATTTGACAGGCTGTCATAATACAACTTTTTATTTGGGCAACTTTTTACAGATGGGCAATTTATAACAAAGCATTTTTGCAGAACAGGTGAATGCAGAAAACTACACACAACTGCTGTGTAACAAAAACGTTAAGGAAAAAAACGGTCTGCTCTCACTACTCTTTATAATTGCCCCTAAAAGGTAGCAAAACATGAATTGCATCTAAAGAGCCAATCCCATGGTGGCATCAAGTCACGTGACTAATGGCCAAGTTCACACCACAATTTCTGCATTCAGTATATGTTTCTACATGCATGTTTTTGATGCATTTATCTGGTGTGTTCCAGTGCCTTGATGCGTTTTTCTGTGTTCAGAAAAAATGCTGCATGTTCTATATTTATTGACTGCACTGGAAACGCACTGCACTGGTGTGAACTAGGGCCATTGGAATACATGGAAAACACTGTGAATGCGTTTTTGATGTAAATTAAAAACACTTTTTAGCTCAACATATTTGTTCAGCTTCCCAACGTGCCTATGGTATATGGCCAAACATATGTGAACAACCCTTGGAGTAAGAGAAGAATGGCAAATGGAAAAAAAAAAAAAAAAACATACATAATATCCTAGGTGGATGAAGCATTGGTCCGACGCTGCATCTGTCCCCTGCTGATTTGAAGACTGAAGAACTGAGCAATCAAAGACCGATGATTGAATATAAAAAAGTAGTGCTGAGCTGTTGATAAATTTATATGCCAAATATAAAAACACACAAGAATTAAAGCAATGATAATAAGTGCAAAATAATGTGCAAGTGGCAAACTAATTAACGTACCAAACACTAGAGTGTCAAAATAAACCTCAAATGCTGAAGAGGTATATAACGCAATGCAAAAGAATCATGGAAAAAATGTCAAATAGTACAGAATCACATCTGCTGTGTGCAAGGTGATGGCTTCTTCAGTGCCTTCTACCAAGTTGCAAATGTGCAGAGTGATGGCTCTTAAGTGCCTTCTGCCAAGGTAAATGGATGGCCCATCACTCTGCACATTTGCACCTTAGTAGAAGGCACCAAAGACGACATCACCTTGCACACATCACTTTTTATGTGCGATTGCACATTTTGGACTTTTTATTTTCTTAATTTTACTATCAATTGTATTATTTGAAGTTTTTTTCCATGATTATTTTGCATTGTGTTATACTGTATACCTCTTCAGCATTTGAGGATTATTTGGACACTATGGCCCAGATTCTCAAAGAAGCGCCTATCTTTAGGCGGGCGTAGCGTATCTCAGATACACTATGCCGCTGTAACTTACAGTGGCAGGTCCCGTATTCAGAAAGGACTTGCGCTCTAAGTTACGGCGGCGTAGTGTAAATGGGCCGGCGTAAGCCCGCCTAATTCAAACTAGGCTGGTAGGGGGCGTGTTGTATGTAAATGATTGGTGACCCCACGTAAATGACACGCATGCGCGCGAATGCTCAGTATCACGTCGAATTTTCAAAGTAAATTACGCCCGCTCAATGCTTAGTCGACGTGAACGTAACCTACGCCCAGCCCCATTCACAAACGACTTACGCAAACGACGTAAAATACGACGCTGTTCGTACGTTTCCGATGTCCATACCTAACATGACTTACCCCTGCTTTATGAGGGGTAACTTTATGCCGGTCCGACGCCTTACGTAAACAACGTATCTTGATACGCTGAGCGCACTTACGTTCGTGAATCGGCGTATCTAGCTCATTTGCATATTCAACGCGGAAAATATATATGGAAGCGCCCCTAGCGGCCAGCGTAAATATGCACCCCAAGATACGACGGCGTAAGACTTACGCCGCTCGTATTTAGGCAACAGTGAGGCGTATCTGATTCTATGAATCAGGCGCAAAGATGCAACGCCTCACACTCAGAGTTACGACGGCGTATCTGGAGATATGCCGTCGTAACTCCTTTGTGAATCCGGGCCTATATTGTTTGGCACTTTACTTAGTTTGCCACTTGCACATTATTTTACACTTTTCACTTATGATTGCTTTTATGCTTCTGTGTTTTTATACTTTTGAAAATAAAATGTATCAACAGCTCAGCACTACTTTTTATATTCATGCACACTTGGGTCTTGGTTTTACCTTTCAGTGTTTTGTAGCAGTTGATTCATAATTAATCCCTTCACAGCTGTCATTGAGCTGTTGCACAGTAGCGCATGAAAACTCTTTATATTTATAAAGACCGCTGATTGCTTTAGTTCTTGGTCTTCACTGAGCAGAGCCAATGACCGCCAGCCACTGGCTCGCTTTACCGTGCAGGGAGTGGGAGTTGCTGGCTTAATCCCCCAATGGCTTGCCGAGGGCTCATCCAACTGCCAGTCCAAGCATCTGGGAGGACCTCGACACTAAAGTAGGAATAAATCTAGCACCTAGACCGGTTGAGTGATGTCAACAGCAGACTTTAGCCCGCGGTCAAAGGAGTACAGAACAAAGTGCACTCCTGTGACCCACAAGAGAAGTAGGGCCAAAAGAGCTTTAATGCTACAGTATATAAATATAGTTTATATAATTGTGTGCATCCAACCTTTTGACACCAGTTTGCGGAAGGTCTTTCATGGTTTTAGAAAGACTGTGCCCCTGGCCACAAAGTCAGCCCCATAAAGACATGGCTTGATGAGTTTGGTGTGGATGAACTTGAGTGGTTTGCACAGAGCTCTGACCTCAACCCTAACATCTTTATTGTAAAAGTGGCAAGGCCACTTTATAGTACTAATATCATAATCTTTTAACAGTGTGGGATATACAGTGCCTTGAAAAAAGTATTCATACCCCTTGAATCAAAAACGTAAAACCTATTTTATTGGGATTGTATGTCATAGACCAGTGGTCTCCAAACTGCGGCCCTGTGGCTGAATGTGTCCCTTTGCCTGCCTTTACCCAGCCCTAGGGATACTACTCCTCCCACTTATTTGAGACCCTTTTCTGCCAACTGACACCAAGAATGAAGTGCACCACCTCCCACTGACACCAATGATGGGGCACCATTTCTCCAAATGATAGGGTACTATTCCTCAAAATGATAGGGCACTGCTCCTCCCCCTAAAACCAAATGTGGTGATGTTTACTCCTACTGATGCCAGGCAAATTTCCGCTACCACTGGCCCTCCTAAAGTCTGAAGGACAACTGGCCTTTGTTTAGAAAGTTTGGAGACCCGTCATAGACCAACACAAAGTGGCACATAATTGTGAAGTGAAAAAAAAATAAATGGTTTAATTTTTTTTACAAATAAATATGTGGCGTGTATTTGTATTCAGTCCCCCCCCCCCCCGAGTTAATACTTTATACAACCATCTTTTGTTGCAATTACAGCTACAAGTCTTTTTGGGTATGTCTCCATATGCTTTGCATATCTGGAGAGAGTGAAATGTTTGCCCATTCTTCTTTGCAAAATAGCTCAACCTCTGTCAGATTGGATGGAGAGTGTCTGAACAGCAAGTTTCAAGTCTAGCTACAGATTCTCAATTGGATTTAGGTCTGGAATTGACTGGGCCATTCTAATACATGTCTATGCTTTGATCTAAACCATTCCATTGTAGTGCTGGCTGTATGTTTAGGGTCGTTGTCATGCTGGAAAGTGAGCCTCTGCCTCAGTCTTTTGCAGACTAGGTTTTCTTCCAAGATGTTTGCTGTGTCGTCCACATGGTTTCTCGAAAACTGCAAACAGGACTTCTTACGGCTTTCTTACAATGGCTTGCTTCTTGCCACTCTTCCATAAAAGCCAGATTTGTGGAGTGCACAACTAATAGTTGTCCTGTGGACAGATTCTACCACCTGAGCTGTGGATCTCTGCAGCTTCTTCAGAGTACCCATAGGCCTCTTGGCTGCTTCTCTGATTAATGCTCTCCTTAACTGGCCTGTCAGTTTAGGTGGACGGCCATGTCTTGGTAGGTTTCCAGTTGTGCCATACCCTTTCCATTTTTGAATGATGAATTGAACAGTGCTTTTTTTTTTTATAACCTAACCCTGCTTTAAAAGCATCTCCATAACTTTATCCCTAACATGTCTGGTGTGTTCCTTGGCCTTCTAAATGCTGTTTGTTCACTGAGGTCACGCATGGGCCTGCAATAGCATCTTATAGAGCAGACGTATACCTACTGCAATTTGCGCAGCCGTGTCAACCTGCTGCAGTATAACTGCGGCGGCTGGTCGGCTCGCGGGTAAATACCACCAAAATAAAGCTCTATTCGTGTGAATAAAATGCTAAAAATTTCACATTGTTAGTATAGCATGACTTCAGCAATTGTCATTCAAAATGTGAAAGCTGAAAAATTGCCTATTTAACAAACATGTTATACATATCTGGCCTGTTACAGTAGTTTTGCACAGGGCAGCCTGGATCCTCCTCTTCTCTGGTCCTTCACAGCTGGCCCCTGCCTCCTGTCCCTAAAGCAGGCAGCTCGCTTTGGGGGCACCCGAGCCGAGTTGCAGCTCCATGTGTCCATTTAGACACGGAGATGCCGTTCAGCTTCACCCCCTCTCTCCCCTGACTGGCTAACTGATTGATTGACTGTGGGAGCCAATGGCGTCGCTGCTGGGGCTCAGGTAAGTATTATAGGGGGATGCTGCACACACAAATCTTTTTATTTGAATACATAGAATGCATTAAGATAAAAAAAAACTTCTGCCTTTACAACTCTTAACCTTTCCTAAGAGACATACCTACTGAATGTTCTAGTTGCCCTACTTTAATACTTTGAGTCACCGACCCATCACAAGTATGCTACTGTTAATGTCAGAGTAATTTAGGATTATTTTTTTTCTTATCCTGAAGCCACATGAAGGGTATAGCACAGCACATGGTAATAATGGTAATAAAAAGAAACAAATGGTGGCATGTACAGTGTCTTGCAAAAGTATTCACCCTCTTGGCTTTTTACCTATTTTGTTAAATTACATCCTTTAGTTCAATGTTTTTTTAATCTGAATTATATGTCACAGATCAGAACACAATAAGTTGGTGAAGAAAAATTAGAAAAATATATACAACTATTTTTCAGAAATAAAAAACTGATAATTGGCATGTGCATATGTTCTTCAACCCCCTTTGTTATGAAGCCCATAAAAAGCTCTTGTGCAACCAATTACCTTTAGAAGTCACATAATTAGTGAAATGTCACATGTGTGCAATCTAAGTGTCACATGATCTGTCATTACATATACACACCTTTTTGAAAGGCCCCAGAGACTGTGCAACACCTAAGCAAGAGCTACCACTAGCCAAACACTTCCATGAAGACCAAGGAACTCTACAAGTAAGGGACAATGTGGTCGAGAAGTACAAGTCAGGGTAATGTTATAACAAAATATCCAAATCTTTGATGATCCCTAGGCGCACCATCAAATCTATCACAATCAAATGGAACATGGCACAACAGCAAACCTGCCAAGAAATGGCCGCACACCAAAACACCTGGACCGGGCAAGGAGGGCATGAATCAGAGAGGCAGCACAGAGACCTAAGGTAACCCTGGAGGAGCTGCAGAGTTCCACAGCAGAGACTGGAGCATCTGTACATAGGACGACAAGAAGTCGTACGCTCCATAGAGTTGGGCTTTATGGCAGAGTGGCCAGAAGAAAGCCATTACTTTCAGCAAAAAACAAAATGGCACGTTTTGAGTTTGTGAAAAGGCATGTGGGAGACCCCCAAAATGTATGGAGGAAGGTGCTCTGGTCTGAGGAGACTAAAATTTAATTTCTTGGCCATCAAAGAAAACGCTATTTCTGGCGCAAACCTAACACATGACATCACCCAAAGAACACCATCCCCACAGTGAAACATGGTGGTGGCAGCTGTGGGGATGTTTTTCAGAAGTCGGAACTGGGAAACTGGTCAGAGTTGAGGAAAGATGGATGGTGCATACAGGGATATTCTTGAGCAAAACCTGTACAACTGTGTGCGATTTGAGGCTAGGACGGAGGTTCACCTTCCAGCAGGACAATGACCCCAAACACACTGCTAAAGCAGCGCTTGAGCGGTTTAAGGGGAAACATGTAAATGTGTTGGAATGACCTAGTCAAAGCCCAGACCTCAATCCAATAGAAAATCTGTGGTCAGACTTAAAGATTGCTGTTCAAAGTGCAAACCATCCAACTCGAAGAAGCTGGAGCAGTTTTGCGAGGATGAATGGGCAAAAATCTCAGTGGTACGATGTGGCAAACTCATAGAGACTTATCCATAGCGACTTGGAGCTGTGATAGCCGCAAAAGGTGACTTTAGGGGGGTGAATAGTTATGCACATTGACTTTTTCTGTTATTTTGTCCTATTTGTTGTTTGCTTCACAATAAAAATAAAATAAAAAAAACATCTTCAAAGTTGTGGGCATGTTCTGTAAATTAAATGATGCAAATCCTCAAACAATCCTTGTTAATTCCAGGTTGTGAGGCAACAAAACATGAAAAATGCCAAGGGGGTGAATACTTTTGCAAGGCACTGTAAGATTGCAGATCAATCCATATATTGTTACGTGTAGGTATATCTGATATAAGGCATCCCTGTTTATCACATACCAGAGTTTCAGGTTACCGGTCGGCAGTAAACACTTCTTCTGGTTACTATCCTTTCAGTGTTGTCAATGTTGCTTGAGTTTTCAGTACTGCAAATCAACGCTGTCTCCTGTTAGAAAAAGAATACACTTAAAAGCAGTTCATTGTACTTTATATAAAATATAACCTTGTGTAAATCCGTGCTAAATAAAAACTGAACAACAATTAAAAACAGCTGCTAGCACAGTTTAACAGATAAATAAATGTAAATAAATAGTGCAGGGCTCAAATGGTATAAAGTGACAGTCCAAGTATAAATCAATGCAGAGGAAAGTTGAAGACCTCCACCACAGCTTCAGTGTGCAGAACACACCACACCACCATGCTAATAATCTTCTTACCAGATGGTAAAGGCAACAGGAGTTGTAATCATACAATGCAGTGGGTTAATGGGAAAACGATATTCCAAACCAGATGGATCGATCAGCATAACATCAAGAAATTCCAAGACTCGGACAATGGATGGATATATTGTGCAATCATCACATGGAATTAACCAATGAAGAGAAGGAAAGCAAGAATAGTGAAGCCCGTAAGGTAAAACATACTAAAATGTATTGTAGTCTACTTACAGGTGTACAAAGATCATCATGACATAAAAAATATGCGGCTCTCAAAGTGCTTGTATCAGCCAGCCTGACATGTTTCATCCGAAGTTGGATATCATCAGAGACGTGGCCAATGACACAAGCACGCCCATATATATATGTAACATCCTGGCAAACCAAGTGCTTGTTAGGTCAGATTAGAACGGCCATCAGCTGTGCATATTAAAGCACAATCACAGGAGGAAGCAGGAAGTGATACAAGTAACTGGCAGGAAGTGATGCAAGTAACTGGCAGAAAATGGAAGCACCAATCCGATCTGCATGACAACATCCGGTGGGCGGGAACAGGCCGTCCATACCAGGAAATTATGTAATTTGGAATGCCGATCGGCTGTGCTTGCGTTCCAAGGAAGAAACCAGAACATCAACAAAGAGGGACTCACTGTCTGAACACAGAGCATCCATAGAAACTCACGACAGACAGCGTAATCCCCCATATGCATAATATAGCCCACATAATCAGCATTAAAAGTTTTGAAACAATATTTTTGCTCATAAAATGACGCTACAAGAACACAATAGGTAAATGTACTATGTAAAAGGGAAAATAATGCCCATTAAAATACATACAAAACAGCACCATCTAATGGGGAGGAAAGAAATTACTCATTTGCATATATAAATATACAAAAAATGTACATAAAAAGGGGGGAGGCCCCCCACTATGTGCTGGAAATTAGTGTAATGTTGAAATTGCGTGTAGACACTGCCCACTAGTGTCAACACCGCATATGACAGGAAGTATTTAAATAGTCATTTAATAAATCAACTAAGTTATTTAATAAATCAACTAAATTAACTATTATTAATAAAGCAGTTACACCCCTTTCGGCATGAATATCGACTGGGATGTTAACACTTAATATCGTATATGCAGCGAGTTTCAAGTTTAGAAATTTCTCGCTTGGACATACTTCCTCGCCAATGTGGAGTAAAACGATCAATGGCCACAAAAATGGTGCCCTTAGAATTTTTCTTATGGCATTCCAAATAATGGCGAGATACTGTATGTTTCGGAAAACCTTTCCTGATATTGGCAATATGCTCGTTCACACAAAAAAAAAAATGCCAGTTTCAATCTTATACCACTGGCAGGGTGTTTGACATCAACACTTTTATTACCTGCTCCTCCTTGAATGTTGTTTATCTCCTGATTTGTCCATGCGGCCTTCAATATGTGGGCCGCAGGACACGTGCTATGCACGTTTGTGTGAACGAGCATATTGCCAATATCAGGAAAGGTTATCCGAAACATACAGTATCTCGCCATTATTTGGAATGCCATAAGAAAAATCCTAAGGGCACCACTTTTGTGGCCATTGATCGTTTTACTCCACATTAGCGAGGAAGTATGTCCAAGCGAGAAATTTCCAAACTTGAAACTCGCTGCATAAACGATATTAAGTGTTACACCCCCTTTCGGCATGAATGTAAGTGTAATTCTGTATAAAAGGTTTACTTGAGCAGTAAAAACAAAAGAAATTACACTCACATTTCAGCAATAAAATCAGGCAAAAAATCTGTCAGCAATAGGATCAGTGGGAACCCGCTGATCCTATTGCTGACAGATTTTTTGCCTGATTTTATTGCTGAAATGTGAGTGTAATTTCTTTTGTTTTTACTGCTCAAGTAAACCTTTTATACAGAATTACACTATGTGCATCTCTGCTTTCTTTTATATTCCTTCTCCTTGAGCTGTGATTTTGAACCACTCATATGGGTCCAAGTCAATACACATCATAAGCTGCTATTTGGATTATCCTTTTCCTGGTACGGTCACTATATTGCACCGGATCTCTCCCTCCTGTCTACCATCTAGGACACCTCTGGAAGTCGGATACCATCTATTATAAGCTTATATGACCCATTAGGTGTAAACCTATTTGGGTCCACTAAATCCGGTAAGCCTCCAATCATTTCCTGGTGGTGGATACACTTCTGATTGTCACTCTTATGTGTATGAAGACAAATCACTTCACTGCTGATTGATTCACCAACTGTTGGGACTTTCTATTATCGCCTAAGAGACTTTACATACAAGTCTTTTTCTTTTCTTTTGTGGACTCACGATTTTATATTATAATATTACCTTGGGTACCTATCACTAGGTTTGATTTCCATCATCCCTTATCACACATATATTTAGCGCTACACTTTTTTGTTTTATTCTATCAACTTTCCCCTGCATTGATTTATACTTGGACTGTCACTTTATACCATTTGAGCACTGCACTATTTATTTACATGTTTTTGTTTGCTGAATCCACAGACTGTGCTAGCTGCTTTTTCATATAATACATTGGTTCACCTTTAGTTAGCGCAGATATTTGTTCACATAGTTTACAGTTTAACAGATACCAACCTACTCATACAAAGTGCAGTGCTTAAAAAAATAAAATAAAATTGATTAAATAACGTATTTAATATTATACACACACGCACCATTATATATATAAAAAATAAACAGTCCTGAAAAATTCATGGGTAAGTGATGTGTATGAAAAATAAAAAGTCCACAAATGTGCAAAAAGAATGGTGTTCTCCAAAATATAAGGCAGGACCAGTCTTTCAAGGAAGGTATAGTGCCCTCCCCATTATCTATGCGAAAAAATAAAAGCTCACAACTCCAATCGCGTACTGCGATCCACCAACCAAAATCTGCTCCAAATACCCAAAGCCAGATACAAGTCCAAGGGAGAAAGAAGATTCGCGGTTCAGGGTCCCAGACTATGGAACGCTTTACCAACCAGCATTCGGTTGGAGGAAAATCACCTAGCGTTCAGGAGAAAGATCAAAACTCATCTCTTTTGATATCAAAGGAGACAGGAACAACAAGCGCCCAGAGGCGATTTGGTTCGCATGTGCCACGCTATATAAGTTTTTCATTCATTCATTCATTCATTCATTCAGGAACGGGTTTTCCCAAACGTCTAATAGAGTTGGAAGTGAAGATGACTGCTTACCAGATGTCAAGGCTTTCAAACTAATGAAAAAAACTGAAGCACTTTAGGGGATAAACCCCAACCAAATTCACACTGTTTGGACAGATGACTCTTGGCTCCTTGACTGCTCTCTTAATATAAAAGAGGGCCTATATAACATAGAAGATCATAGTTTAGTATGTACGGATAAAAGTTTATTAAAAATATAACATGGTACACTCACATTTCAGAAGAAAATGACATACATATCTATCAAAAAAGTTGCAGCAAGTAAAATGTCGGCGACACAGCCCTTCCAGTCAGTGGCCGGCACTGACCAACTCTTTTCATCATACATTTAAAGTGGTTGTTAACCCACTTCTATTAAATTATCCCATCCTCTCTGCACCATTATCAGAAGCGTCCTTGTAAAAAGGGGTGGGCACATTGTATGAGCAGAGAGAGGAGGGGGAGAAGAACACAGGAGAAGAGCAGGATGCGGCTGACGTTATCATGCAAATAGACCACGGTATCAGGGGCTCAACAGCCATGATTATTGTGGTCCGTTTGCAGAGAAGAGAGCAAAGCTAGGCAGGATCAGCCAGGTAAAGGTTAAGGCCCCTTTCACACTGGGGCGGGAGCCGCAGTGACGGTATAGCGCCGCTATTTTTATACCGTTGGATTTGCAGCGGGATTCGGCCGCTAGCGGTGCGGTATTAAGCCCCGCTAGCGGCCGATAAAGGGTTAATACCGCTCGCAATGTGCCTCTGCAGGGGCGCATTGCAGGCGGTATTGCCACGGTTTCCCATTGTTTTAAATGGGAAGGAGCGGCGAAGGAGTGGTATACACGCCGCTCCTCTCACCGCTCCAAAGATGCTGCTGGCAGGAGATTTTTTTCTCTCCCGCCAGCGCATCGCCTCAGTGCAGGAGCTTTTCAGGAGGTATATCAGCGCTATTTTTAGCGCTGTACCGCCTGAAAAACTCAGTGTGAAAGGGGTCTAAGTGTAGCGCTAATTAAATATACGTGTGTAGATAGTTCAATAGTTGCATTAACAATATGTGAAAAAAAGTTGCATTTACAATACAAAACAAAGAATTAACTCTGTGTCCAAAAATGCACCAAGTGAAGATAACACCTCAAACAGTAAACATCATATTGTGCACATTGAGTACACAGATAAGTGGAAAAAAAAGTCCAAAAAAAAATGGATGTATTCAACAGACTTCATCTGAAGACTCCAACATAGATTTAAATGGGTTGTAAAGGTAAAAAAAAAAAAAAAAAAAATCCCTAAATAGCTTCCTTTACCTTAGTGCAGTCCTCCTTCACTTACCTCATCCTTCGATTTTGCTTTTAAATGTCCTTATTTCTTCTGAGAAATCCTCACTTCCTGTTCTTCTGTCTGTAACTAAACACAGTAATGCAACACTTTCTCCCTGGTGTGAAGAAAGCATCTTGAGGGGGGCGAGCAGGAGGGTCAGGACGCTCTCTACTTTGCAGAGAGCGGGCGCCCTGACATTCCTGCTCGCCCCCTCAAGAGGCTTTCTCCACACCAGGAAGAAAGCCTCACATTACGATGTTGAGTTACAGACAGAAGAACAGGAAGTGAGGATTTCTCAGAAGAAATAAGGACATTTAAAAGCAAAATCGAAGGATGAGGTAAGTGAAGGAGGACTGCACTAAGGTAAAGGAAGCTATTTAGGGGGAATTTTTTTTAACCTTTACAACCCCTTTAACCCTCTAAATAGAGACAGAAGTATCAGAAGCACCACCACCAATGATAGGGGGAGGCTTGCCAGATATCAAGGACCTGGAGAGGTGTATATTTCCCAAGTCGCAAAATGCTTATATGTCAGTCAACTCGATGGGTGCAGCTAATCCTGAATCCAACCGATAGCTTGGCCACAGCAATCACAGACACCAAATAGAACGAAAGACAAATGCAGTATTCTCATATG
Source organism: Rana temporaria (assembly GCF_905171775.1). Lineage (NCBI taxonomy): Eukaryota > Metazoa > Chordata > Amphibia > Anura > Ranidae > Rana > Rana temporaria. Next base: position 112,235,283 of record NC_053497.1, read on the forward strand.
GGAGACAGAGGTTCAGTACCCAAGTGCCATATGCAATATAACAATAATTTTATATTTTTGGGTTAACAAATGTGTTAACATCCTCAGGAGTGAGGCTTTTTCCAGCATATATTGACCTCCCTCATTTTTTTTATTATATATACACTTTATATTTTTTTATTAAAAATGTATAATTGTTTTCTGTACCAATTTTGTTTTGCCACAAGATGGTGTTCTATTTGGATGCATTATTTATTCTTGACACGTGGGTTGATCTCCTGCTAGTCAGCCAATTAGCTGTATCTGAATCTAGTATGGGTCCCCCTTCTTATGACTAGGACAATAATGGCGTATGATGACTGGTATTACCCATTTTTTTTAATCAAAATTTACTCGCAACCGTTCTGGGCGGAAGGAACGGCACATTCATCTAATGCTCGCCATTTTCTAAATGACTTGCAGGACAATTTCATGGGTCAGATGGTAAAAGCACCAACAAGAAACAATGCGTTACTAGACCTACTGATTAACAATACAGATCTGATCATGGCTGTAGAAATACGGGACGACTTTGGAAACAGCGATCACAGGTCAATTATTTTTAGCATGAATCACACAAATAGGAATACAAAGACACTGAATTTCAAAAGAGCCAACTTTCAGAAACTACGCTAGACAATACTAAATGGAATAAAATCCTAGAAACAAAGAAAAAATTGATGTGCTTTAGGAGCATATTAAAAAAGGGTATTAACCAGTGCATCCCAAAGGGTAATACATTTAAAAGAGCAAATTAAAGCCCTGGGTGACTTAACGCTAGGGATGTCCCGATACCGATACTAGTATCGGTATCGGGACCGATACCAAGCATTTCCCCGAGTACTTGTACTCGGGGGAAATGCTCCGATGCCTCAGCCGATACCTGGGCAGGCAGGGTAGTTGCAAGTCTTCTCCCCCCGTGCCATCTTTCCCCCCTGCTGTGCTCTTTGCCCCGTGTTCCGTGCTGTGCTCTTTCCCCCCCAGTGTTCCGTGCTGTGCTCTTTCATCCCCGCGTTCCGTGCTGTGCTCTTTCATCCCCGCGTTCCGTGCTGTGCTCTTTCATCCCCGCGTTCCGTGCTGTGCTCTTTCATCCCCGCGTTCCGTGCTGTGCTCTTTCATCCCCGCGTTCCGTGCTGTGCTCTTTCATCCCCGCGTTCCGTGCTGTGCTCTTTCTTCCCCGCGTTCCGTGCTGTGCTCTTTCATCCCCGCGTTCCGTGCTGTGCTCTTTCATCCCCGCGTTCCGTGCTGTGCTCTTTCATCCCCGCGTTCCGTGCTGTGCTCTGGACTGGCCACACGGTATTTGTAACATCACCAAGATATATTTGGCAATTTCCAATTATTCTATTGATAGCATGTGTATGTCCATTGTAAGCAACCGATTTTGGCCTTAATTATCTTTGTAGACTGGCCACACTGTTTTTGTAACATCGCTAAGATATATTTGGCAATTTAATTATTCTAACGTTTCTTTTCTGTATAAATAAATGTAATTGTTTATTGTAATTGTTATTGCACCGTTATTTGTTTTTTTAATTTTAGCTGCAGATGTATGGGTTGCTTCTTATATAGACAAGGTTGTACTCACTTATTTGATGTATCACTAAGCATGTAAGTGAGGTAGGTAAAAGATCTCTAGGTCACTTACCAACTATGTAACTATGAAAATGCCTCCTACAAGCTTTAATAGGAACTGATACAAGTCACAATGCTGCGATATTCTGCTGATGAGAAAAAGGTATTTATCTGTTTATATTTACTAAAATAATTGCATTTCCATGTTCTGTGGATGACCAGATATAGTGAATGCAGGTTCTGGGTTTAGTAATAATTTAAGTAAAAATAGCAAGTATTAAATCAAGAAGAAACGCCAAAAAGGGACAACCATGAAAATCAATCCTGACCTTGGCACGTTTTTTGTGTTTTAAGTAAAAGTAGGAAATACCTTTAATCCTACCTGTTCTGCAAGCATTGGTGCGTCCTTTTCAGATATATTGCCCGATGAATCTCCTTCTGCAGCAGCATGATTCCCCTTATGTGTAGCCTCAACCATTGTCGTTTCACTGTTCATTAAATCCTCAATGTCCTCATCACTGTCCTCTTGCTTACTACTAACATGAGTTGGTGGAAGAACAGCTAGGAACCCAGGAATGGTAAACGCAGAGAGGAAACGCTGTTTAATAAGCTGGTAGGCCAAATTGTCCTTAAGCCCCTCTTCCACCATATCACAGACAGTCGCTTGCATTTGAGGTGAGCCAACCTCTGTGATATCTGAAAAGGGCAACAATTTAAAAGCGTTCTCTTCCAATGTTTTTTTCTCCAACAGAAGTCTTGAAAAAGTTTTGAGAGTGCAGATAGAAGGAGGCAAATAAGGAATTGTCATTGTTTGCTTTGGTACTTCCACCCCTTGCTTTCCCTGAAGCCATTCCTTCACGCTTGTCTCTTCTTCTAAAGAAATTAGTTTAAAATCTAAAATCTTTTGAGAGTTTGTGATCCGCTTAGAGATATTTGATACAGGATTGCGCTGTGGATCACTTGTCACATTTGCTGCTTCCTCTCTGGAAAGATTTGTTGGCAAAAGTTTGGCTAGTTTAACAATAGGATATTTTTGTGGCGTGAGTTTAAGCTGACTTGCCTTGTCAGGAAGCCCTGGAGAAAGGGCAACTTTTGGCAAAGTGCTTTCCGGCTGTGTTTGGCTTGTAACTAAAGAGGCCACAGAAATGCCTTCCTGTTTTGAGGAGCTTGTAACAGGCACCATCTGAGATAGCATTGCAGAAGGCTTGGATAGGGCCAGTATTGGCAAATGTGAACAGGCCTCCTTTTTTTCGCTCACATCCTGTGAAAATACTGTTGCGTCTACCTGTGTTAAAGAGCTGGATAAACCTGTGTTAGACGCACTGGATGGCGTAAGAGTTGGCAAACAAGAATCAGTCAGCTGTGGTTGGCTTTCAACCAAGGCATTCTTAGTGCCTTTGTCTCTTAAGGAACTTGTAGTGGGAGGCAAAGTTTGGGATAGCATCTTTGAAAAATCAGATGGGGCAGTTTTAGACAAACATGCTTCAGCCACTAATGGACTGCTATTAGAGGTGGCAGCAACATCTTCATGGCTTAAAGAACTTGTAATAGTAGGTACGGCAACAGGTGACATCTTGGAAACTTTGATTGGGGCAATAGTTGGCAAATGAGAATCAACCATCTGTGGTAGACTTCCAACTGAAGAGGCCACCACAGTGCCGTCTTGACTTAAGCGACTGGCAACAGCGGGCAAGATTTGGAATGGCTTCCTAGATGTTTCACATGGGACAAGCATTGTCAATTGATTGCCAGATGCTTGAGGGAAGTTAACAATGGAAGAAGATGTTACAATGCTTTGCTCGGTTTTGGAGCTAGTGGTGGCAGGCAAAGGTTGGGCTGGAACATACAAACTTTTTGATGGTGCATTTGTGAAGCTACTGTTGGACGATTCTGTTACAAAAGGCCCAGTGGCAGCAGTATTCAATGTTGTGCTTACAATTCGGGGGCTCTGGTTTCCAGATTGCTGGGTTAAAGTTGGTAGAGCTTGGGTTGGGATTGAAATCAAACCCTGAGGAGTAATCAGAATAGTCATGGGAAGTGCACTGAAGTTTGGTGCGGGGGACACTGCTCTGATTATTTGATTAGGCAATGGCTGAGGTGATGGTGGCATACCCGATAGCCTATTCTGAACATTTCTTTGAACATTCGCATTTTGGGGAACTGGAACATTTCCTGTAGGGCCTGCCACTAGTCTGCTAATGGGTCCACCACTGACTAGTGACATCCGATTGAAAGAAGAATTGTTTGTTACAACCTGGCATGTTGGCACAGGAGAAAAGGGCCTAATGGGCCAGGAGTTATTCTGTGAAGTAGTTGGAGACACAGGCAGCACCATAGTCTGGGGTTGTACTGTAGGGTTCACAGAATGTTGGAATTGTGGTAGAACCAGGATATTTCCAGACAATACTGAGGTGCTTTGAACAGTTTTGGTGGCAATTTTTTTTTGCATTCTTTTTTCTCTTAGCAATTCAGAGACTGTTTTCATCTTAGGGGCTGGCACATCAGATCTCACTCTGGTTGATTTGGAACGGCGACATTTCTGTAGGGGTGGTGATGTAATTTCTGTTGTAATTTGGGAAACCACAGGATTGGGCTTCTGGTCGTTAAAAGATTGTACTGCAATTAAAAGAATACAGCAAATATAAGAATGGTATATTTGTCTTACTGGCAAAAATAGGATTTTTGTACTCACCGTAAAATTATTTTCTCTGAAGTCCATGGACGGACACAGCTTGCTTATACTCTTGACTGTAGGGTTATGTCCCATCTATTAGGAGAGGACTAGGCAGACATGTTAATGGTTAAAACATGTGAACTTTAGCAAAGCTGAAACAGCCCTGCCCAGGGTGCAGTCCCTCTGGTCATAACCCCTCACACTGCTCTCTGAGCAGCTCAGTTCATCAAAAAGCAGTACAAACTCAAAAAATGGAGGGGTGGGTGCTGTGTCCATTCATGGACTTCAGAGAAAAGGATTTTACGGTGAGTACAAAAATCCTATTTTCTCTTTCGTCCATGGACAGACACAGCTTTCTTATACTCTTAACTGTAGGGACGTCCCCAAGCAGTGTCAGAAACGAGGGGTGGGAACAGCAACCAAAACTTAATCCCAACACACTATAGCTCCTCAACGGAGGAGATGTAACCTCAAACTGCTGCCTGCAAAACTTTGCAGCCGAAGCAGGCATCCACAGATGCACTTGCATCAACCTGGTAAAACTTAGTGAAAGTGTAAACAGACGACCAGGTCCCCGCCTTACACACCTGTGAGACAGACGCTTGATGTCAGAAAGCCCAGGTAGCACCAATTGCCCTGGTCGAATGCACCGTGACAAGAAAGGGAGGCTTTCAGGGCGTAAGCCTGAATCACGATCTGTCTGATCCACCGAGAAATGGTGGCCGACGAGACAGCCCAGGCCTTTCTTTGGACCAGACACCGATACGAACAGTGAGTCTGACCTCCGGAACTGAGCCGTAGAAGACAGATACATTCCCTAGACGTGGTACATGCTCTGCGGGTGTAACGCAACCTCCTTGGGATGTGACGGTCGAGGACATAAGGATGGAAGTAGAATGTCCTCATTCAGATGAAAAGCGGAAACCACCTTCGGAAGAAATGAAGGCTGTGGACGTAGCACCGCTTTATCTCTATGGAGGACCAAGTAGGGGGACTTGCAAGACAAGGCCGCCAACTCAGAAGCACATCTGACAGATGTAATGGCCACTTGAAAGGCAACTTTCTGAGAGAGCGTTAAGAGAGGAAAATCTCCGATGTTCTTAAAAGGAGGTTTCTGAAGCACCGAGAGCACCAGGTTCAAATCCCACGGAGGTAAAAGGTGGTCGAACAGGAGGAGCCACATGTCGAACCCCTTGCACACACGTACTCACCAGTGAGTGGGACACCAAGGGTCGTTGAAAGAAAACAAGCTTCGGATCCACTCCCTGCTGTAAAAACAGCAGGATCCAAGAAACAGAAAATGTACGTGGATGCCCCCCCATCTCTTCACACAGAGATGTAGGCCTTCCACGTGCAATGGTAAATCTTCAGAGAAGAAGACTTCCGAGCCCTCAGCATGGTGGAAATAACTGAATCCGACAGGATCCGGTCTCAGCACCTGGCTTTCAACAGCCATGTCGTTAAAGCTAACGACTGTAAAGCAGGATGGAGAATGGTACCTTGCGACAGAAGGTCCTCCCGCAAAGTCAGTCGCCAAGGAGCATCTGCCACCACGTATACTAGGTCGGCGTACCAGGGACGCCGAGGACAATCTGGGGCAATTAGGATCATTGGGATCCCCTCGGATTCCGCTCTGTGGAGCAGACGAGGAAGCAGTTTTAGTGGGAGAAATGCATATATCAGCCAATACTGTCTCCATGGGGCCACCAACACGTCTGTCACGTCCGCCCAAGGATCTTTTGACCTGGCCATGAACCTCTGGAGACTTAGATAGTCCGCTTGCCAGTTTTCTACGCCCGGAATGTACACATCCGATAGAGCCAGAACGCTCCGTTCCACCCACCTCAAAATGTAAGCGACCTCCGACGCTGCATCTGAGATTCTTGTTCCTCATTGATGTACGCCACTACTGTGGCGTTGTCCGACTGGATCCTGACCAGACGTGCCTGTAGGCTCTGCGACCATGAGAAGAGGCACAGTTCCAAAACATTGATCGGCAGGCGAGATTCTTCCTGTGTCCAGCGATCCTGCATCGACTGAACACCCCAGACTCCCCCCCCCCCCCCCCAACTGGTCAAACTGGCATCCGCCATGATCACTGTCCAATGAAAGGGAAGGAACGACTTTCCGGCATGAAGAGCCGGAGATCTCAACCACCAGACCAGGGAAGTCCTGACTAGGTGGCTCACCCGGATTTGACAATCCAGGGACCACTGAGACTTGTCCCATTTGGAGACAGGATCTCCTTCTGCAAGACTCAAGTGTGGAATTCAGCATACGGTACTGCCTCAAAGAAGGCTACCATGAGACCAAGGACTCGCATGAAAAAGCGCAGCGAAGACCACCTGCGGGACACCAACAGCTTCACCGCCGTCTGAAGAGTCTGCAACTTTTTCAGAGGGAGAAAAACTCTCGCCTCTGAGGAGTCTAGAACCAGACCCAGATACTCCAGGCGCTGAGTCGGTACCAACACCGACTTCTGGAAGTGCAGCACCCAGCCAAACTCTGAGGGTCTGACTGGCAATCGCCACATCCTCCTCCAATTCTGAGCTTGAGGAAGCTCTCAGAAGCAGATCGTCCAAGTAGCCTACGATAGCGATTCCTCGCTGTCTCAGCAGGGCCGAAATCGGGGCAAGCACCTTGGTAAAAACCCCTGGAGCTGATGCCAGGCCAAAGGGAAGAGCCACAAATTGATAGTGGTCTTCCTTTACCGCAAAGCGCAGAAACCTCTGATGCCCGACATATATGGAGACATGCAAGTATGCGTCCTTGATGTCCAAGAACACCAGAAATTCCCCTGGATGGAGCGCAGCGACCACAGAGCGAACTGATTCCATCCTGAACTTCCAAACCTTTACGAAGACATTGAGAGCCTTGAGGTTCAGAATAGGACGGACTCCATCCTTCTTCAGGATTACAAACAGGTTCGAGTAGAAACCCTGAAACCTTTCCCGCAGTGGCACGGGTATGATCACCCCACAGCTTAACAAGTCCTGCACTGCCCCAAAGAGGGCGTCTCGACGAGCCGGAAGGAGAGGAAAATAATCTGTTTGGTGGACGAGAATGAAATTATCTTGTACCATGATGAAACCTCTTTGCAGACCCACTGGTCAGAAATCAGGGAGGTCCACCGAGCCGCAAACTCGCGCAGATGTCCCCACACCCGAGAGTTGGGCGGGGGCAAATCTTCATGCTGTCGCAGATTTGTCCATAGGCTTGCGAACCCAGTGACATTTTTGTCCCCCAGCTGGCCCTTTGTTCGCCTGAGGACGCCTGTTTGCGGGTCCTAACTGACGAAAATACTGCTTTTGCGTGGGAAAAAGAGGGCCCTGGCCTGCAGCGCGGCACTCTTCCTTTTCTGGACTGGAGGAGGCGTGTGCTCTTACCCCCTGTGGCATTCTTTATGATTCCATCCAGAGAGGAACCAAATAGCCTCCTGCCCTGGAAGGGCAAATCCGCCAGAGCCTTCTTGGAAGCCTGGTCTGCAGACCAGACCTTAAGCCAAATCAGACGCCGCAGAACCACCGCAGATACTGAGGCTCTGGAGATCAAGGGAGCTGCATCGCAGACATACTTGAGGCCATGCACTAACTGGTCAGCCAGTTCCACACAGCCTGGAGGAGCATGATGCTCTTCCAACTCCTGGTGCAATAGTCTTGCCCATTCAGTAAGTGTCTGACACCAGCACCGTAGCCAAAATAGGCCGTAATGCTGAACCCAGCATAGAGAACATGGACCGAACTACCGCTTCGGACTTCCTGTCAACAGGGTCCTTAAGGGCAGGGGTTCCCTCAACCGGAATCGTGGTTGCCTTGTTCAACCTGGATACCGGAGGGTTCACAATCGGGGGAGATGCCCACTTTTTAAAAAGTTCCTCAGGACCATGGGCCCATAATGGAGCCAGGTCCTTCTCTACTAGGCAGAAAAAAGCTGAGCTGCTCAGAGCAGTGTGAGGGGTTATGACCAGAGGGACCGCCCCCTGGGCAGGGCTGTTTCAGCTTTGCTAAAGTTTACATTATTTAACCATTAACATGTCTGCCTAGTCCTCTCCTAATAGATGGAACATAACACTACAGTCAAGAGTATAAGGAAGCTGTGTCCGTCCTTGGACGAAAGAGAAATATAGATTTTGGCTGTACATACATTGATTTGTTTTTTCAACAATGTGAAAAAATAAGAACCTCTTGTAGCCTACAGCTAGCCACAGACAGGCTGATGTGTCTGAGCATTTGGAAATAAGAAATCCCCTGCATTACCAAAACCAGTATCTGCTTCTTGTGCAACACTTCCACTATAATGATGAATGGCAGGCCCTGTTAACTTCCTCTTCACTGGAAGAGGAAAATAGTGGCTCCATTACACTGGAAATTGTCAACAAGTTGAACTTTTATGTGCAATGAAGTGGTAGCTCCAAATAGCCTGATGATCAAGTAGCTCTCCACCACATGGCTCTGCAAGCTATACAGTACACTTGTGTCTCTGCCTCTCACTATTGACATATATGCATAAATAAAAAACACATACATACCCAGAATGCTCTTTGGCGACAACGGAGCCTAAAAAAAATATATATCAGAACAAATGTAATAAACTCTAGTGCACTGGAAATATAAAGGACAAAATAGTAATTTTAGCGGTATATGCTACAAATGTTTAACTGTCCGTCAAATGTTATTTGGTTTTAATAGTAGGACTGGTTATAAACCGAACCCCCCCCCCCCCCCCCCCAAACAGTAGAACCTACCTGATCCAAATTATAAAGAAATGGTGGCCACACAAACTGCATATACTTACCTTGCTTTGTTAGCCTGTGCTCTATTCAGTTGCCAGAAGCAGGGAAAGGAAACAACGTACAACCCCACATCACAACTTGGGTTTACACAAGGCTGAGCTTGCTCTCTCCACCCTCACATGACAGTGTAGACTGCTGGAGTCTACCACCAGGTTTCAGCGCTGTCATGTGGGAAGGAAAGAGGGTGAGTTTAATGCTCCTCATACCCAGAGGTAAGGAATAGTTTCTCTGCTCCCAGTGGCTTAAGTGGGAGGGAGGGCAGGAAAAGTGTGCTGCTGGTGGGGCCACCCTTAAAGGGTATCCGTACCGTTGCTCCGCTTAGCAAGGCACAGTTCATAGCTCGTTGTAGGGTCGGATGAGGGGAAGGTTAAGTGGTAAGATCTGCCTAAGGATTGGATTGAGGTTAGGGGGATCATGTTTCTTCTCTAGCGCTTTTCAACATTAAAAGCCCTACAGAGAGAACTATTTTGCATCAGGTTCCTGGTGCCTAAAACAAAACATAACAGAACGTATTGAACATATGACATAAGTGATAATGTAGCATATGGTATCAACTACAAAAAATAAATAAAAAAATAATTTACGTTTTCCTCATTGTATCAAAGAGTTAAAGTAAAATATCGGTGTACGAGAAATGGCTCTCAGAGGATGCCATGCCTATGTTCAATGAGGTGGGTAAATCTATACCACGTCAAACCCATGTGTTCATTGTAGCAGTTTGTAATACTTAGTACTGTAAAAGAGGGTTGTCACCAAATGCTCACGGATACTCAGCATGTAAGGCTTTGTTGTTTGGGTGTCGTTAAATGGTTTTAAGAATCCTCAGGTTGGAGGTAGGTGGGATCACATATTAGCAGGGGTGTATGCATAAGTCAGAAGTGTATAAGTGTATGGCACAGAATCCTATCCAAGGGTAAAGGATATGGGTGGATAGGGACAGGTGTTCCTGCCTTTTCCCTTGCCCTCTGGTTAGGGGTGTAGGCAGATGAATTTAAGTCAAGCATTTAATATAGTCGTTTGTCGTTCTAAAATGCTGCCAGCAAGACTAGGTTTTCCTGAACTTAGCCGGAGTGTCTCTTGCTTCGTGGATGAGTTCCTCCATATCAGCATTTTTTTGTATATTTGTGAACCATTCTGAACCTTTATTCCAACACACTCTAAAATTTCTGCAAGTGAATGGTAGAATCCGCCTGTAGGGTACATGGTTTACATTAAAATAAACACAAAATGAAAAACAGTCCGTTCAGCAATGTACGATGCAACATTTGGTATACTAGATGTGAACAGGACTTCCCACCCTGCCACAAGTTGGCTTGTAGCTGGTAGGAACATACTTCATAATACATGGCTGAGCTCATGAAGTGTGTGCAGGGTTGTGCACATCTGAGAAGTGAACCTGTGAAAAATGCAAAAATCTGACATGGGTTTTGCAAATAGACTATGCAGACATTTGAAGAACAGTAGTCTGGTTATATTTATTACCCTGCAGTCAAATTCTAGGGAGAATTACATCCGCACAGCATTCTCTGCAGCTCACACACAGAGCAAAAGTTGAAATGAAGAAGAGACAAAAGCATTGTTAGTTTTTTTTCCACCCAGTTGTCACAGGGACAGAAGGTGAGGAGAAATTATTTAATTGGGACACCTGTTCAGGTGACAACCAGAGAGGATTTTCCTTCCCTTGTGGAAATCTCCTTATTTTCTGTTGTGTCTCTGCTACTGGGAATGAAGGGAAGTCTCTCCTGTGGAACTAAGCAAAAGAAAACTTGACGGGGTTCTAACCATCTCTCTCTCTTTATCTACACACACACATTCCTTGTGTAAGGATAAGAGATGCTTTATTTCAGTGTCAGGACATTCTGTAGGATAAAGTGACCATATTTTTTAAATGAAATCCGGGGACATATTTTTTCTTTACTAGTAATGGCAACAATCAGCGACTCGCTGCCCGTCGCCGCCCGCCTCACAGCCTGTCAAGTCTTACTCTTCGGGCTGGATGGGGAGCGGAGGAAGATCAGTCCGCCAGGGAAGGCAAGGAGATAGGCATGTGGCTGGCCAGGATTTGAGCCAAGGCAGAAGAACATGCAAACGAAGCTGAATGGGCATGCGCCCAAAACTGAAGAAATATTTCCTCCGCTCCGACCAGCACATGATCATCAGAAAGGGGCACAGATAATGGGAAAAATACAACCCCCCTATGCTAGTAGGCACGGCGGAGCGGGGGTGTGTAATTCAAATTTTTCTATTTTAATTCTGCACTGAAATCCAATCTGGGGACAAAACCATTCACAGACTTGGTCCGGGGACAGTGTCCTCAATCAGGGGACTGTCCCCTGAAACTGGGGAATGTCTGGTCCCCCTACAGTAGGAGAGAAGAAATTACTGCATATTTAAAAAAAAGTACAGGGCCTAATCAGTGCCAGCATTAATATCAGTGTAATGCCTCGTACACACGGGCAAACATGTACGATGAAAACGGTCCGCCGGAACGTTTTCAGCGGACATGCCCGCCCGGAGATTTCTGTATGATGGCTGTACACACCATCATACAGAAATCCGCGCGTACACGATACGCGTTGACGAGGCCGCGCCGTCGCCGCGACGATGACGCGCGCAGCCCTGGAAGTTTAATGATTCCACGCATGCGTCAAAAGTCATTCGACGCATGCGAGGGATGGCGGCCGCTCAGACATGTACGGTAAGTCTGTACAGACGACCGAACATGTCCAACGGGCAGGATTCCAGCGGGCATGTTTCTAAGCAAGTTTAGAAACATTTGCCCGCTCGAAAACGGTCTGGCGGGCAAATGTACGCTGGAATCCTGTCCGATCGGCCGTACACACGACCGAACATGTCTGCTGAAACTGGTCCGCGGACCAGTTTCAGCAGACATGTTCGGTCGTGTGTACGGGGCCTTACTGTTACAGCTTTTGGTGCTCTCACATTTTGAATGACAAATACTCAGTCATACAACACTGGACCCATATATTATTTTGTCCTTTTTTTTCACACAAATAGAGCTTTCCTTTGGTGGTATTTAATCACCATTTTGGGAAATATGGGAAATACTGCCCCCAGAGGCCAAGTATGGCAGGACAGTCAGTAATATAATCTATTGAGGAAGATTGTCATGTGAACACTGATTGGTCCAAAAGCAAATGGGACTGGCAATGGGGGGGTTTGAATGAGTGATGACTGAATTTAGTAAAAAAGGTCAGTTTCAGAGAGCTCAGTCTCTTTTCACTGCAAAGCCTTGCCATGAGGCTGTCTCTCAGCCATTTTGGGAAATTTCTCTGACTGATGGCTTGGGTCTAAACTCCATGCGGCCCAGACCCCTTTTATCATCCAGAACCAGCCGAGTGATAAGTATCTTTGATGTTCTTTTGTATATATACTCTGCTGTTTAATGTGTGAAGTATTCCTATTTTCTTGGAAAATAAATGAAGTGTCTGTCTTCATAGTTAACATTATATCATTAGGCCTAGCATACTCTGGTAGACTAGCAGTTATAGGGATAGACAATGATACATATATGCAATAGCTATATAGGCTACAATAGAGTGTATAGCATTGCAACATTTTTACTTCATAAAGTTATGTACAGTTCATGCCAAAATGTCACATATTATATTATTATTGCACTACGTTCAAGCGTTGAGGTTTACTTTACCTTCTAGCATTACGGGGTTAAACTGATAGGTTAGGTGAGGTCAAATACAGATCTCACTCCAGTGGCTGGTCTACAAATCTCTATGTTTAACCACTTCAGCCCTGGAAGATTTTACCCTTCCTGACCAGAGCACTTTTTACAATTTGGCACTGTGTCGCTTTAACTGACAATTGCGCAGTCATGCAATGCTCTACCCAAACAAAATTTGCATCCTTTCCCCTTTCCCACAAATAGAGCTTTCTTTTGGTGGAATTTGATCACCTCTGCGGTTTTTATTTTTTGCGCTATAACCCAAAAAAAAAACACGACAATTTAAAAAACAAAAAAACTAATATTGTTTACTTTGTGCTATAATAAATATCCCCCAAATTTAAAAATAAAAAGGTCTTCATCAGTTTAGGCCAATATGAATAATTTTTTTTCTTTTTACCGGGAAAAAAAATATCGCAATAAGCGTATGTCGATTGGTTTGCGCAAAAGTTATAGCGCCTATGGGAAAGATTTATGGAGTTATTATTATATTTTTTTACTAGTAATGGCGGTGATCTGCGATTTTTAGCGGTATTGCGGACGGACAGATCAAACACTTTTGACACATTTTTGGGATTATTGACATTTATAGAGCGATCAGTGCTATAAATATGCACCGATTACTGTATAAATGTCACGGTCAGGGAAGTGGTTAACTGTGTGTTCTTTCACTGTGTTCCAACTGTGTGGGGATGGGACTAACTAAGAGAGATTACAGATTGTCGTTTCTACTTTGTAGATAAAATAAAATACAATACTTTGTAGAAACACTTGATCCGTCTCCTATCCTCTGACAGCACAGGGATTTGTTTACACACAAACAAATCCTCGTGCACACGATTGCACGTGGCTGGCAGCGATGGCCCCCCACACACACATCGGGTCCCCCGCTGTGCAGCAGGCATATATATATATATATATATATATATATATATATATATATATATACACATATACACACACACACACACACACACACATACATACACACACACATATACACACATATACACACACACACACACATATACACACATGGTATTTCGCACAGGAGAGGCATTCTGCCGCAGTATATCTGCGTGAGCCGGTCGGGAACCGGTTAACTGCTTCCCGACCTCTGCACCCCGATGTACATCGCATAAATGGCAAGGGTGCCCACAAAGACATACCATTATGTCCCATCTTAATCCCGGGGTAGCGGGTGCGTGCTGCCTTCCGGTGGCCCTGCGATCGCGACGAGGAGCGGCAGAACGGAGAAATGCCTATGTAAACAAGGAGCAGTGATCTCTGTCATGTCCTAGGTAGCCCATCCCCCCTACAGTTAGAACATGCCGAGGGAACACATTTAACCCCTTGATCGCCCCCTAGTGTTAAACCCCTTCCCTGCCAGTGACATTTATATAGTAATCGATGTTTAGCTCTGACCGCTGTATAAATATGTCAATGGTCCCAAAATAGTGTCAAAAGTGTCGCAGATAAACGCCATTACCAATAAAAAAAAATATATAATAAATATGCCATAAATCCATACCCTTTTGTGCAGCTATAACTTTTGCGCAAACTAATCAATATACACTTATTGCGATTTTTTTTTACCAAAAATATGTAGAAGAATACATAGCGACCTAAACTGAGAAAGACATTTTATTATATATATTTTTTGGGGATATTATAGGAAAAAGTTAAAACATTGCTTTTTTTTTTCAAAATTGTCATAAAAACCGCAGATCAAATATGACCAAAAAAAATCTCTATTTGTGGGGGAAAAGGGACATCAATTTTGTTTAGGTACAACGTCGCACGACCACGCAATTGTCAGTTAAAATGACGCAGTGTCGAATCTCAAAAAATGCTCTGGTTATTAAGGGGGTAAAATCTTCCAGGGCTGAAGTGGTTAATACAACAACCTAAAATATAAAAAAACTGCAATAATTGCTCAAAAAATTTGCTAGCTAGAAATGCTAATAAAATTCTCAAAATACTCTACATACACAAAATGACCCTGAGGAATTGACAGTCTAGGGCAGGCCATAGATGATGCAATTTTCTTTCCTGCAACCACGCATAGAACACAGTCAATGTTGGTGAATCCCTCCCGCAGAGCGATTGTGTTCTTCTAGCAGGGATGCACAGGGATCCATCCCAGCTGGGAAACCGTGATTATTGCTAGCAGCTATAGCTGCTGGCAGTAATTGCATGTAAAATCCAGCATTGTAGTTGTACCAAAGTAGATTGATAGATACAATCAGTCTGTCCATAGATGGCTCGAATCACATCCAGTCCCTGCTGAACTGAGATTCGAACCATCTCTGGCTGACTTAAGATGTCCATCTGTTATATAGGTAAATAGGTGTGCTTCTGACATGGTTTTTATTTTTCTGATGTGTGTCTTTGCTTACCGAGCCTGACATTTTTCTGGCTGTTTTTTTTGTAGAGTTTTTGACCCTTTTGAAAAACTCAGATTCTTCACGTTTCCGCTGCTGGATCATCTGCAGACAGCCTTCTGCATCTATCTGAAAATACTGTAAAATTAAGCCAAAGGTTTAATTTATTTCAGGTATTTATATGGCGCCAACAATTTTTGCAGCGGTTTACATATATATTGTGCATTCACATCAATCCCTGCCCTCAAGGAGCTTATAATTTAAGGTCTCTAACTCACATTCATACATACACATACTAGGGCCATATTAGACAGAGCCAATTAAACTACTCTTGTGTGGGGGAGGTAACCGGAGCACCCAGAGGAAACCAACACAGGCATAGTGAGAACATGCAAACTCCAAGCAGGTAGTGCTATGGTTGGGATTCAAACCAACAATAGTCCTACCATCTTGCTGTCCAATTCTTGAATATTTTTATCATCGATTTTCCAATCCTATAGGAAAGGCCTTCCCTTCTTCCATTTTTAACAGGAATTCATTTAAGATCTCCTCAGAGTACCAGGAGCTTATTGCAGCTTTATTTACAATCAAGTTTGTATTAGAGGAAAATACTGTATATATCTTTCAAAAAACAGCTGACTGTCCAGAAACTGTTAAAAGAATAGTGACATTTGTTACATTTTTTGAATCGGCTCAATAGTAACATGGATGGCAAAAAAAGAAGAAATCCTGACAGGGTTTCAGCCATTCCCTAATCTGTCCATAATGAAAATAAATAGCTATATGTGTAGTATAAGTGTGAAAAATCAACCTATAAAGAAGATATAAGACATGGAACACTTACAAAAACACAATAAAGATTACACCAAACACACACCTGAATGAGGAGGGTGAAAATCGGAGTGCTGGTCATAGTCACACAACTCAGTTTTTTATTGACCTCATCGGCTGTAAGAGAAAAAAATTCATTCAAGGTGAATATCAAGTTAAAAAAATAAAAATAAATGTGAAGTAAATATTTGCAACATATTCATATGCCCAAGTTTTATCCCCTGAATATCCTACAAGTACAGAAAAATACAAGTTGATTTGCTAGGTATGCACTCAGCACCTAAGTTGTAGGCTGCTAACACGCAGCAATTTTGTGAACCGAGTGGTGTGAGCCCCCCCAAGTTGCATTTTGCTAAACTACTCAACCACTCCCACTCTCAGATTTTCACAACATAAATGCTAATCTGCAGTCCTAAGTGCATTTTTGAGCCATTGAACCAGAGGGTGCTCTGTACGCGGATGACCTCCTCCTCTTATGACACAGGACCATCTTTGGAGGGTACCCTACAGGTGTTAAACACATTTGCCCAAATTACCGGGTTGAAGGTGAACTTGCCCAAGTCCCTCTTATTTCCCAATCGACCCAGCTGCCTGTGCGGGGGCCTCACCGGATCTTCCACTCGTATGGGTAGAACAGTTTCGATACATTGGAGTTGAAACATCTGGGAAAGCCACTGATTATAGGTCTCTGAACGTGTCCCCGATACTCCAGGGGGTTCGGCTAAAGCTAAAGGCATGGGAGTCCCTACCTCTATATCTGTTTGGCCTGTATTAACCTATATTAAAATGAAGGTTCTGCCAAAATTTACCCACCTTTGTCTGGGGCCCTCAATCCCCAAGGTACAAGTTAATCACACTGATGCGCCCTGCCTCTTAAAGGTGGACTGGCATTCCTAGACTTCCATAAATATTTCCTGGCCACCCAACTGGTCACTGCGGTGTGGTAGCTGGACCAGACCAATTTGGTAGTGCTACTTGAAGCGGCTGTGGTGCAGTCTCTCCAAGCTCTAAAATTTCTACTTTTCCGTGGCCCACTTGCCCCGTATGCACTAACCCCATCTATGACCGCTACCTTGCGGGCATGGGGAGCTGGTCTCAGACTTGAACGATATCCCGCAGAGGCACATTCTCCAAATGATCCACTATGGTGCAACCCCAACCTAGCTCAGAATACGATTCCTGAGCCCCAGGCCTGGACAAAATTTAATATAAAAATACTTTCCCAAATAATTCATGGCAACTAATTCCAATGCTTCTCTTACACTCTAAATGTAATATCCCAGAATCATATTTGTTTAGACATCTACAACTCTCCCATGCCTTCAGCTGCCAGTTCTCCCACACTAACCCCCAGCTCATACAAGCCTCTATTGAAGAGGCCCTGAGGCTGGACTGCACCAAAAAAATAAAATAAAAAAATAACTTCTCAGATATACTTGCATCTCCTAATGCCGCATACACACCATCACTTTATGTGATGAAAAAAAACGACACTTTCTGTGAAGTAAAAAATTACGTTTTTGAAACTTCAATTTTCAAAGACGAAGTTGCCTACACACCATCGTTTTTCTCACAATGTTCTTGCAAAGTGAGGTTACGTTCCACCACGTTTTACCATTGAAGCTCGCTTCATAACTAGCTTCTGGGCATGCGTGGATGAAAAAACGTCTTAGAAAACAACGTTTTTTGCTACACACCGTCAATTTCTGTGAAGTAAAAAGTGCACTTTTGAAAAACGACACATAAAATTGAAGCATGCTTCAATTTTTTTTGGTCGTTTTTTACAATACATAAAACAACGTTTTCCCCCGCACACAGTCAATTAAAGTGACGTTTTTAAAAACTTCGTTTTTTTTCATCACATAAAGTGATGGTGTGTACGCGGCATTAGAGTTTCACTACCAGATCTGGAGGAACTCAGAGCCCGATGGCTCTAGGACGTCCCGGAACTCGACCGGGATGATATCTGGGACTTTCCATTCCAGTCCTTGGTCTCCATTAGAGACCGCCTGATACAGTTTAAGCTGATCCACCGAGCGTACTTTACCCCCTATAAGCTACATAAATTGGGCTCCAATTTTTCCCCGGAATGTTGGAGATGTGGGGGAACCCCGGGGGACTTTACTCATATATTCTGGCTCTGCCCAGCTATCACCGAGTTCTGGAATGAAGTAATGTCATGCTTCTGTCTAATCAGTGCTATCCCCTTACAGCCTTCTGTATCAGTCTGCCTGTTGGGACTTGTCGAACAGTTGATTCCCACTGTCGCAGGATGCACCATGGTGAGTTTTATGGCAGAAAAAGACACCTACGATTTTTGCTTTTTGGAAGCAGCTGATGAACGAGAGCCTACCCCTGTACAAGGATACATACTCCAACAGAGGCTGTCCTAAGAAATACCAGAAAGTGTGGTCTAAATGGTTAGAGGAACCATCCATTGCATAAATGGGGGCAGTAGAATCTGAGTAAATAGCAGCCCCCATTGTCGGAACCCCTATATAGCAATACCTTCTCCACGAAGGTTCGTATTTGTGAGCAAGTTATGTTTTATGTCATTTGCGATTTGAACATATGTAGGAGCATGAGGTTGGCAACTACGCTAAATTTCACAACACCATTTGTGGGATCCACACCCCGTTTAGCGTAATGGTGACTGACGTTTGATTGAAATGTGAATATCTACCAATGTAAACTTATGTAACCCATGTGGGGGTCACTATTGTGACATTTTCTTGTGTTTGTGTTGTTCGCCTGTATGTGTCTTTAACACCAATAAAAATATATATATTTTTTTTAAGGGCATCTCTGAGATAACACAGGAAGCGTGGACAGATACAGGATATTTCTGACAAGACCAACAGTTATTTTGCACTTTTCAAACAAATATAACAAAATCATCCAATTGTATATTAAGGGGGTGGTAACCCCCCCTCCCCCCCCCCCTGCAAGACAAAGGCATACTAGCTCATTATGAAATAAAAATAATTACCTTAGACCGAAGTGCCCGCGGCGGTCGCCGTGGACAGCTCCGGCTGGCGATATCGCTCTGGGAGTTCTGTGATTGGCCAGAGCCACGATGACATCACTCCCGGCACTCTAGCTGAAGCAAGGGCATGAACGTGCCATTGCTTCAGTGCGCATGTGCTGATGACGTTGGCACATGCTAATACAAGGGAGATCTAAATCGTGCAGGTTTAGGAGATATCCTGGGTAAAAAGTGGTCTGTAATGGTTTACAACCACTTTAAACAGGCCACAAAAGGAGCAAGAAGAGAAGTTCGTTGTTAGTGTTTACATATACTTTCTATCCCTAGAGAACCGCTGTGCGTTTTTTTTTTTTGATGCAAACAGGTCCACTTGTTCAGGCCCCCACGACTTGGTGATAAACGAAAAAACTTCTGTATTCAAGCTCCACCCTGCTTCCTGAATTTTCCATCTGCTCAAAAAGTCTGCTACTTTGTTTAGTGCGTCTTCGAGATGGACCACTAATGAGGAGAGTAAATGATCCTCCGCCCACTCCAGGATTTCTATTGAGAGCAACTGAAGAGCCTTGCTTCTTGTGCCCCCGTTTGTTCAAGTATGCCATGGTAGTGGCATTGTCCAATAAAATATGCACATAGGACCCCTGGAGGTTTGGAGAGAAGGCAGCCAATTCTAAGGTGACTGCCTTTAACTCCTTCCAGTTTAAGGACTTTTCTTTCCTCCGTTCAAGACCAAACTCCTTGTACTAGATTCTGATTCCAGTGGGCCCCACCATCCCCAACTGCTGGCATTTGTTGTCACTCTTCTTTCGGTCAGGAAAGACCATAGTAAGCCTTTTGACAAAATAGACTGACCTCTCCACCTCCAAAGGGTCCTCTTGACCCTGGTGGGGAGCTTTACTTTTGTGTCTAAGGTTTCTGGACTGTGGTGCCAAATTCTTAAGGGAAACCTCTGGAGAGGCCTGAAATGTAGCCTTGCCCATTGAATGGCCAGCATTGTTGAGGTTAAGGTTCCCAGGGCTGACATAACCTTACAGATCCTTACCTCCTGATTTGTCTGTAGCATAGCTGCTACATTTATGACCTTGTTTTTCTTCTCTTCCGCAAGAAAGATTCTTTGCTCCACTGAATTTATTTGATAACCTAGAAATTAAACCTGCTGAGCCAGATTGAAGTTTGATTTTTGAAGGTTCACAATCCAACCCAAGGCTTCCAAATGACTGCAGGCCTTGCCCGGTTATTCCTGCAATTTTTCTCTCGGAAAAGGCAAAGAAGAGGCGCTTGTCCAAATAGGGGAATACCACAATTCCCTGAAGATAGAGCGGGGCGAGGGCTTCCGCCATTATTTTTGTAAAAATTTGTGGGACAGATGAAAGACCAGAAGGGAGGGCCTTGAATTGTAAATGCAGCACTTCATCTTTACTACCAGCCTGAGGAACTTTTGAGACTGAGAGGCTATAGGAACATGCAGGTATGCATCGCTTGATGCCATGAAGCATTCCTGACTGTAAAGATCGAGTCCATGCAAAATCTTCTGTATGGGACCGACTTGTTTATTGGTTTCAAGTTGAGAATGAGAGGGATGCTTCCAGATGGTTTCTTGACGTTCCTCTGGAGATACTCGTATCACAACCCCCTGTTGCATCAGATCCTTTAATAGGTTTTTCATAGCAAGGGCTTTAGATGTGTCCCGTGGTAGGTTTTTTACATGGTATCTTTCTGGAGGAGAATTTGAACACTCGATTTTGTATCCCTGGGACAGCATGTCTAGAACAGGCCTCGACAAAATCCGGGTGCCCGACCGCAATTGTGACCTGGCACCTGGGAATGCTTAAGCCTGCATAAGGCCACGGCCTCAATTACTGGCCGGCGCGGGGCACGATCGTGGCGGGCCCGCGCCTGCCGGTAATTGAGGCCGCGGCTTTGCAGCCTTCACAGAAGGAAGCTGAGGCCTGCAGAAGGCCACGGCCTCAATTACTGGCCAGCACGGTCCAGCCAGTAATTGAGGCCGGGGCATTGCGGCCTTCTGCGGGCCTCAGCTTCCTTCTGCGATCTGGCGCCATCTTGTGGTGGCCGTTAGCATTACAGGTTACATTACATTACAAGTAGCAAAACAGCAGTTTTTCACTGCCATCTCCTTCCCTCTAATTAGAACCCCCAAACATTATATATATATTTTTATTCTAATACCCTAGAGAATAAAATGGCTGTCGTTGCAATACTTTCTGTCACACCGTATTTGCGCAGCGGTCTTACAAGCGCACTTTTTTGGGGAAAAAATACACCTCTTTTAATTAAAAAATTAGACAACAGTAAAGTTAGCCCAATTTTTTTTTATATTGTGAAAGATAATGTTACGCCGAGTAAATTGATACCCAACATGTCACGCTTCAAAATTGCAAGAGAAAAAAAGAGAAAATTTTGCAAAGAAATATTTTTTCTTCAGAAATTTGGGCCAAAATGTATATACTCTTACATATCTTAGGTAAAAATAACCCAAATTAGTGGATATTATTTGGTCTCTGTGAACGTTAGAGTCTACAAGCTATGGTGCAAATCATTGAAAAATTATCACATCTGATCACAGCTGATGTACTGACGTCCTATAATTTCTTGAGATCCTAACAAGCCAGGAAAGTACAAATACCCCCCAAATTACCCCTTTTTGGAAAGTAGACATTCCAAGGTATTTAGTATGAGGCATGATGAATTTTTTGAAGTTGTAATTTTTTCCCACAATTCTTGGGAAAATTAAGATTGTTTTTTTTTTTTTTTTTACACAAAATTGTTTTTTTTTAAAGTTTTTTTTACGTTGTTTACGTAAGGCTTTTTCCGGCGTAAAGTTACCCCTGCTCTATGAGGCGTAGCCAATGTTAAGTATGGACGTCGGGCCAGCGTCGAATTGTGCATAGTTTGCGTAAGTCGTACGCGAATAGGGCTGTGCGTAAGTTACGTTCACGTCTAAAGCATTGACTATTTGTGGCGTAATTTGGAGCATGCGCACTGGGATATTTTCACGGACGGCGCATGCGCCGTTCGTTAAGAACGTCAATTACGTGGGGTCACGGCTAATTAGCATACAACACGCCCCCTACCAGCCTATTTTGAATTACGCGGGCTTACGCCGGCCAATATACGCTACGCCGCAACTTTAGGCGCAAGTTCTTTCTGAATACAGGACTTGCCTCTCAAAGTTACGGCGGCTTTCCGTATATGAGATACGCTACGCCCGCCTAAAGATAGGCAGATGTTTCTGAATCCGGGCCCTAATCTCTCAACTACCTGTTACACTTTTGAAGGCTCTGGAGCACCATAACAATGGAAACCCCCACAAAATGACCCCATTTTGGAAAGCAAACACCCCAACGTATAATCTATGAGGCATAATGAGTCTTTTGAAAGGTTCATTTTTTTCCAGATGTTTTTGGAAAATGTGGAAAAAAAATGAAAACGCATTTTTTTTTTTTACACAAAGTTGTCCATTTATAAGATATTTCTAACACATAGCATGTACATGGCAAAAATGACACCCCAAAATATATTCTGTTACTCCTCCTGAGTATGGCAATACCACATTTGTGAGACTTACACAGCCTGGCCACATACAGAAGTCCAACATCCAAGTAGCACCTCCAGACGTTCTAGGAGCATAAATTACACACACAAATTCCTGCCAACCTATGACATTGTTGAAGGTCCTTCATATTTCTAACCCATAGCATGTACTGTACATACCAATTACAAACCAAAATACATTCTTCTGAGCAAAGAAAAGATTACCTGCGGTCTTAGTAGTGCAGTGGTCCACAGAGGAGAGCATCGGTCCAGGTAGCAGGCAGATGTGGTCAGTAGCAACGGAAGGATCGTCCATGCACCATGCAGGAATACTGTCCATAGTACAGGCCGCAGGCAGAGATATGGTTAGTGCAGCCAAAGTATTGGTCCAGGCAGCAGGCAGGACCATCAAGTTTAGGGCCTCGGTCAGAAAAGAATGGGGACAGGGGTAGAGGCTTCTCTCACCCAAATGTGAGACCCCTGTGTAGCAGGGTGCAAGATCAGTCCAAGGGGCAGGCAAAAACATGGTCAACAAGCCGAGGTCAGTGCAACTAAAAAGGCAGAAATAGATGGTAGGCAGAGGCATAGTCGATACAGTCCAGGGTCAGTTCATGTGAAAGGCAGAAACATGGCAAATAAACAATGCAGATGGCAGGCAGAGGCATAGTGGATAAACAGGCCAGGGTCAGTTGAGTTGAGGCACTAGGTTGGTTGGTTGAGGCAGCAGGGAAATCAGCACAGAAATAGAAAAACAGGGAAGTGGCAGTCTATTAGAAATTTGAGTTAATAATTTTTGAAAGAGTGATAATCGCTTGAAGCATGGTGTCATACATAGGCCAGGTTGGGAGGGACAGTCGGGGCAATGGTAACTGGTGTCTTTTCTAATTCCACGTTTGCTGCACACCCGACATTTTTTTTTTGGCGTCTTCTTCCGGTTGCTGATGGTGGAATATTGTCAAGAAAATGGCGCTCATGCAGTCTGCTGACACAATCGGAGTGGATTCTTTGTGGGGCGGAGCCTTGCTGATAGATCAGGGCAGTGACAATATTTTCGATATATCTGATAAAGGGGATGGGCATTTCCGTTGAATTTTGACAAGTAACGTACGAATTATAAAAGGGCCATATGGAAAAAGTATATTGCAACTTTTTTATACCAGAAAATAGACTTTCGTATTGAAAGATAGGGCTGCATCATTTGATCGTTTAAATGCACCAATGCCCCCCCCCCCCTCCCCATGTACTTATTGTATTTGTTGATACAGCAAGGCTTTTGAACGGTACCGGGTCTCCTGTGAAGTTCCACTGAGGTGTCATTGTGGATAGTCGACATGATGTAAACATCTTTCTTATCCCTCCACTTCACGGCCAAAACTTTTGTTCCTCAGGCTTGCCGATTCCCTCCTTTGTAGCCTTGTGGTGACTAAACTCTGTGGGAAGCCTTTCCTGTTTTTACGTGCAGTACCACAGGCCAAAGTTTTATTCAGGAATAGCTGGCGAAAAAGGGGCAGACTGGTGTAGTAATTGTCCATGTATATGTGATACCCCTTTTGGAAGAGTGGGAATGCCAACTCCCATACAATTTTCCTGCTTATTTCCATATACGATGGACACTCAGGGGGCTGCAGCTTAGTATGAGTACCCCTGGGCATAGTATGATTTGGGGTTGTTTCGTATGTACCGACATGCAAAAAGATTTGTTTGGTCTATGATGCTTTGAAGGAACTCATCAGGGAAAAATAAATTAAATTAAAAAAATCGATTTCAGATAAATCTTCGGTGTTGGCCTGCACACCTGGCTGTGCTGTGAAAGGGGGGATTGTGGCTGACCCTGTGCTAGAAGGCAGGCACAACGGGTTGGCCAAGCCATCCAGAAGATGGGTTTGGGCCCTACTTCCTCGGCGTGGAATTCCAGAGCTTGTACTGGGCCTTTTGCTGATTGGCCACTGGGGTGTCCGGCGCTGCTGGTAGCTGCCTGGGGTTCAGACCGTGGTCTTTTTGGACTGACTACTTCCTCCTTCGATTCGGATGTACTGATTTCGGGGGGCTTGTATTCCAAACCTGAATGGAAACTGGAATCAGAACTGTAATGGGGCGGTGAGAGCTCCCCGCTGCTCTCATCGGTCTGGGTTAGCATTTGCTATGCCTCTTCTGGGGTGTATAATTTTCTGGACATGGTGGCTGTATGACAGGGCTGCACGACAGGGACTAATTGGCTGTACATCAGCTAGAAATTGGCTGCAGGGCTCACGGGTACTCCTGATGGGGGGGATGGGTACTCCTGATGGGGGGGATGGGTACTCCTGATAGTGGCAATGGCTCCTCCTGTATAGGCAAATCAAGGCTTACAGGGGAGGAAGGTACCGTGCAGGCACGGCTAGAGCCTTCTGTCTCCGGCGGTGTTGCTTTCTTGCTCTTAGCCCCTGAACCCTTTCTAAGGCAAGACATCTTTCCAAGCAAAAAGCCAAAAATGCATATACTACAAATGCATATACTACTGTGTTCTGCATTAAGTATGCAGAGCTGCTGGCCTCTGGATGCTTTCTGATCCCTGTGTGGGCGCCATTTTCAAACAAAGTGGCATGCTCGCGCCTGTGCACGCGCCAGACCTCACTCTCCTCCCCGTCAAAGTACGCCCCCGTGTGGGCGCGGCCAAAACCACAATGGCGGCTGCCTGGGAGCATAGCGGGCTTCCCCCTACTTTGCTGGGTCTCTTACCGGCGTCTTTCAGGAGAGGAGTGGAGTGGTGGCCATCCTTGCAGAGCTCTGCAGCTGGGGAAGTGTGCTTGTCCTGCGGATCTGACACTTGTACAGAGTGAGGTGAGAATAACTCAGCTCTTTACTCCCTCTAATGGCTGAAAATGAGAAGACAACCACTCTAATTTTGAAAAAGGTCCTATAGAACAAATCTTAGGCTCCTTTTTCACTTACCTTACCCCTGCCGCAGGTTTAACTGCTGAACTTTGCAGACAGTACCAATATTCCCCCATCTCAGCGGGTTTTGTGTGCCAACCTTCAGGGGGTATGGGTTCCTATTTAAAGGAGACCTCTTCCCTGGGCCTTGTAAAGGACTCTGACCAGGACTTTTAGCTGCTATAGCGAAGGTGCTGGACCTCAGTGCCCAGTCCTCCGAAGAGAGACATCACTGGCGACGCCTCATACGTGAGGCCTGGATCTCATCCAGTTTTGGCGTAATAATCTAGCGTCTTGGATGGACCCAAAGGCGTAGCTCCTTTTAGCCCTCAGGGGCCTTGGCCGAGCTTCCTTAGCACATTCTCCACGCGTCCACACCTTAGACACTGGCGAAAAAACTGAGGTACTTCCCTGATGGGAGGGGCTATATGGAGGGGAACTGTCTCTGATTGGTTGTGCCAGTGTCCCATCACCTCTGGTGACCATACAACCCATTATGTAATGACTATGGCTCTGTGTCCTGTGGTGTACGACAAAGAAAACATATTACACACAAGTATAAATAGCATTCTGGTTCATGTGCAACTTGTTATTCATTTTAGAAGACATTGAAATATTAACTAGTAAACTCCTTTTTCCTGGTCCATTTTTTATACATATGATTTAGGTTCATATCTCCCAGTTGCTTACCTACAATGGGAGATTATTGTTAATTATTCACAAACCATGTTGTTGCTTCTAATCGAACTGTTTATTTTGGATGCAAACCCTTTAGGCCGGTTCACACTTGTGCGTTGCAATTTTGAGCTCCGGTTTCTTTGCCAAGTTCTCAAACAGTTGTTCAGCGGTTCATTTGCGTTTTAGCTGCAGATTTGCTGACCTGGGAGAGGGGAGGGAAGTCTTGCCGCTGTTATCATGAGGGGGAACTCCACGCCAAATTTGAAATAATTTTTTTTTTTAATAAAAAAAAACGGCATGGGTTCCCCTCCATGAGCATACCATGTTAAATTAAAAAAATGGCGTGGGGGTCCCCCCAAAATCCATACCAGACCCTTATCCGAGCACGCAGCCCGACTGATCAGGAAAGGGGGTAGGGACGAGGGAGCGCCCCCCCCTCCTGAACCGTACATGGGGGGTGGGTGCTTTTGGGCAGGGGGCGCCCTGCGGCCCCCCCACCCCAAAGCACCCTGTCCCCATGTTGATGAGGAGGACAGGGCCTCTTCCCGACAACCCTGGCCATTGGTTGTCGGGGTCTGCGGTCAGGGGGCTTATTGGAATCCGGGAGAATAAGGGGGGCCCCCAGATTCCGGCCTCCCACCCTATGTGAATGAGTATGAGGTACATTGTACGTCTAACCATTCACCTAGTGGAAGAAAAAGGTCAATAAAAAAAATAAAAAAAACACACACTACACAGGTTTTTAAAGTAATTTATTAGGCACCTTCGGGGGTCTTCTTCCGACTCTCCGGCCTCTTCTCCTGCTCTCCAGTGCCTTCTCAGCGCTCTCTGGTTCTCCTCCCGCTCTCTGATGCTTTCTTCCTTCTGCCGGGCACCACCGTTATCTTCTTCCATCTCTTTTACTAGCGGGGGCCCGGTCTTCCTCATCGCCTTCTTCCCTCTTCTCGACATGTTGACTCAACGCTCTGTCCTGCTGTAATGCAGTTGCACAACGACTTATATAGGCATGGGGCGTGGTCACCGGGTGAGGTCACCCAGTGACCCCACCCCTTTATGTCGTCACAGTTCCGGGGCATGATGGGACTGTGATGCCATAAAGGGGTGGGGTCACCAGGTGACATCACTCGGTGACCACGTCCCATGCCTACATAAGTCGTTGTGCACCATGCAACCGGCATTACAGCGGGACAGAGCGGCGAGTCAACATCTCAAGAAGAGAAAAGAAGGCGATGAGGAAGACCGGGCCCCCGCTTGTAGAAGAGCTGAAAGAAGATAGCGGTGGTGCCCGGCAGAAGGAAAAAAGCACCGGAGAGCGAGAGGAGAACCGGAAAGTGCAGAGAAGGCACCAGAGAGCGGGAGAAGAGGCCGAAGAGTCGGAAGAAGACTCCCGAAGTCGGAAGAAGACTCCCAAAGCTGCCTAATAAATTACCGTGTAGTGTTTTTTTATTTACATTTTTCTTCCACCAGGTGAATGGGTAGGGGTATGATGTACCCCATATTCATTCACATAGGATGGGGGGCCGGAATCTGGGGGCCCCCTTATTAAAGGGGCCCCCCTGCCCGCAGACCCCGACAACCAACGGCCATGGTTGTCAGGAAGCGGCCCTGTCATCAACATGGGGACAGGGTGCTTTGGGGTGGGGGGGGCCGCAGGGCGCCCCCCTGCCCCAAAGCACCCACCCCCCATGTTGAGGGCATGCGGCCTAGTACGGTTCGGGGGGGGGCGCTCGCTCGTCCCCACCCCCTTTTCTGACCGGCCGGGCTGCGTGCTCGGATAAGGGTCTGGTATGGATTTTGGGGGGACCCCCCATGCCGTTTTTTCGGCATAGGGGTTCCCATTAAAACCCATACCAGACCTAAGGGCCTGGTATGCTCATGGAGGAGAACCCATGACGTTTTTTTTATTTAAAATTTGGCACGGAGTTCCCCCTCAGGATTCCTGTTCAGAACAGAACACATGTGCGAATCAGATGCGTGCCCACAGAAGATAATGGGCCTGAATTCGCACCTGAGCCGCACCGCAATGCCTAGAAAACGCACACGTTTTTAGGGCAATGCGCAGTGTGAATGCATCGCACATTATGTGAACCAGCCTCATTAAAATCAATGTATTTTATAATGTTATGCAAATTGGATGTGGTTTAAGCCACAGCCAATTCGCATAGATGGTGTGAACCCTGCCTTAAAAAGAATTAAAAAAAAAAAAAAAAAAAGTGTGTATTTAAGGGCTTACCCCAAGTTCTTCCTCTAAAACCCCTTCCACGGTTTGTTGAAATCGGAAGAAACACATTTCCTACCCAACGCGTCACTGCACAGAGCAGCTTCCGATCTACTGATGCTTTGTACAGACGTGTCACAGCCAACTGCGACAAAGACGTGCTGGAATCCTTGTGCTGATTACCATCTGAATCTGAAGGAGGCATTATTCTTTGGATCTAACAGATAAAAAAAAAAAAAAGGAGTTAAAGTATATGAAGCTTTTTAGTTTTGGATAGCATAGGAAACTTTTAAAACACCTGCGTTTTTCCTTTTGTGGTCTGTGTCCTATTTGGGAGATTTGCCTTTGCTTTCTGTCCCAAAGAGACTACAGGAAGTGAAAAGGAGATCTTTTCAATGTAAGGGAAATTTGTGCCTAGATTGTTGTCATTACGACAGGTCTTCTCATCGGAAAATGTGCCCTCACCTGTTCCAATGACAGCTCTATCTTTGTGGATTTGCCTTCTATTTCTGTGCTAATGATTCCCCCCTCAGTGGGAGAAAAGACAGCAATAAAAACCTAGCAGGGATCATAACTCTTCCCTACTCAATGCAAAATTTGAAAAAAAAAAAAAGTTTTTTTTGGTTTTACACACATTTGAAGCAATTAACAGCACTGAAAAACATAAAAACATGAGACATAAGCTGTGTCACAGAATAAAATGTAGCACTACCCCCAAGGAGCTGCTGGTTTAGATTTGGGCCTGCCTTTACCCTACTGTTCCATATGCTCGTTTCAGAGAACCTAATTGAAGAGTTGACCACAAAAATGTCGGCACCAAACACAAAGTCTCTTTCAAGGTTTTTATTGAACAAAGTCCAACAGAGGGCCAACAGAGGGGTAGAGGGATGGGGAAAGACTCAGGTATCTTTGCTTTGCGGATCACGGGTACAACTTAAATCCAGAGGATTAATTCAGTTCCACACTGGATTCAGCCACCACCAGATAGGCCTACTCTCACTGGCCTAGCAGCTGGTGCAAAGCTTGCCAAAGTCTCTGCCACAGACTTGATAAGTGTTGTCAGGCCGTTCCTCACGATCTTCTGCCACAAGATCGTGTAACCACTCGCACACTTTGTATAGTTCCAATAAAGTACACAACTCACTTTCAGCCAGGCCGGCAGCACCGTGAGGTAAATTTGCCAGGATACGTCCTTCAATTGAATACCACTGGTTCAGCTTCCTCCCGTAGGCAAGGTAGCGAAGGACCATCCTTGGATTTTTAGGTCCCAGAAACTCCTGGGTCTACTCTCAGTTGCGAGGCCTTGGACCAGCTGGCCCCGAGGCTACGATACTGCTCACACATCCCTGAGGCCAGGAGGGCCATCAGGTCAGGATCAAATACCCCGCCAAAACGGCATCTGTTCCTTAAGTACCCCTCCCCAGAATGTACATCGGGTTGACCACGCCCTCTGAGCTGCTTCTGGGAAAGAGATACCCAATGCATCCAGCCTGCTGCCTTTCCAACCTTGAACCGTGGTAACACCCACCGTCAAGGGGAAAATTGTGCAACCCAGCTGAACTGAAACAGAACCAACAATTTAGCATAATCCTTCCGAGCCAAACTACTGCTCAGACAACTAAAATTTAACACATAGCGCCTACTCAATGGGAGCATGGTGCTACAAAAACATGGAATAAAATGAACTACAGAGGACAACTTGTTCCTTCACACTTCTCTGAATTCCTCCTCTTGGTTTGAAAAATAGCACAAAGACCTAGGTATGCCACATCTGCCATCCATGTGACTGCAGTCATACTGTCAACCAAGGCCTTATGTACACTGCTGCTGGTAAATGGACGTTTAGGAGCAGTTAGGCATTTTTTTCAAACTGCTCCTGAACTCTCCTCTATGTTATCTAATCAGTACATGTACACAGAGTCGTTTACAGTCGTTTCTAGGTTGCAGAGTTTAGAGGCATTTCAAGCACCAAAACGCAGTAACTCGCGTTTCCTTTAATGGCGTTTTTCATTTTTGGCTATTTTGAAACGCTTCTAAATGTAAACACGCCATGTAAACGTGTCAAAACTGACGTTTTAAACGTGGGTTACCATCTGTCAAGTTAAATCGTTCAGGAGAGGTTGTAAAAATGTTCAGTGTACATGAAGCCTAAAGCCTCGTACACATGATCGGATTTTCCAACAGGACTTGTGTGATAACAGGCTGTTGGCGGAAAAAAAAAAACGTCCGTTTGTAGGATCCATCGGACAATTGTTGAATTTTTCACGGACAAATGTTGGACAGCATGCTTTCAAATTTTCCGCAAACAATTGTCTGTTGTCGGATTTTCCGATTGTGTGTACATAAGTCCGTTGGACAAAAGTTCAAAGTACAAAACACGCATGCTTGGAATCAATGCTCACCAAACACAACATTAGCATGCCCAAAGGGTGGAGCTAAAGAGCTGAAAAAACACATAGTTTTGTGTTTGTTGGCCGATAATTGTGTGCCGTTTGTATGCAAGACAAATTCCTGGCCAACGCCCTTCGGACAAAAGTCCTATGCTTTGTCTGCAGAAAATCCAATTGTGTGTATGAGACTTTAGGGTCACCCTGCTGCTTTTTTTACTGGTTCCAAAATGGCACATCTTACTTCTAAAATTGTATGTTTGACAGTTACTGAAGCAGTGCAGCCTGGAACCCAATATCAGACACTTCTAAAATAAAGATTTGTGAAACATTGGGAAGACGTTTGCAAACGAACACAATCTTGGGAGGACAGAATACCTGGTATAATTATTGGTGTGCAGTTTCTGTAGAGAGACCCACCTGTTTCCTTTCACATTCTTGTGTGTTCCTCATAAGAATTTTGATAAGATCTTCTTCCAGAATCTGCAGAATTTCATGTTCTTTCTTTTCTTCCTGGTGACAGAAAAGCAGTTCAATGAAAAAGTGCAATGGCTAATGAGTAATGTCTTAAAAAAGTATATTGTTTTTTTCTTAAATAATTTTTTTTAAAATACTTTGTATAAAACATTTTCATTGAATAGATATGTATTGCTAGGTGAACACCTGAACATAATCTAGAAAGCTAACTTTTCTAATAAGGCAGCACTGAGCCATCTGCATACTTTTTGGCAGCATGTGTATAACTAATTAAAATGTTTGTCTTTGGCCTGGTTCACACCAGGGATGGACTGGCCATTGGGACTACAGGGAGTTTCCCGGTGGGCCGATGGCTCAGTGGGCCGGCTTCAGTGACAGCGGCCTGAGAGTTTCTCACTTCTGCCTAATCTTGTCCCATAAGGGGGGGGCACCAAACTGATTCTTTGCCCTGGGAGAAATAATGTCTAGCTTCCCCACTGGTACTGCCTATAAGAGTACCAGTACCAGCCGTTCTACTCTAATAAAGTAAAATGGCTAGTGGCTAGTGAAGGGGTAGAGGGGGCTTGGGTGGCCGGGGCGGGCTGCGGGAGTTGTCCGGCCGCTGTGGGAGAGACCTGTCAAAGTGGGCCAGTCTGGATGAATTCCAGGGCCAAATTTTTGTCCCAGTCCAGCCCTGGTTCACACTGGTAAGATTTGAGATGTGAAATCGAATCTCAAATTGGCGGCATTTGCCGGCAATGGCACCGGTGTGACGGCGCTGCACCGATTTCAAAAAGTAGTTCCTGTACTACTTTTTGCGATGTCGGGCCGCGATTTACATTGACATCTGTGCAGAAACCTGCACAGATGTCTCTGAAATCGCGGCCGAAATCGGGACTGCCAGCGGGAGTGAAATCGTGCGAGTTTAGCTGAACTCGCACGGCTTCACTCCCGCAGCCCAGTGTGAACCTGGGCTTAGTCCTGGTTCACATTGCAGAGATTTAACATGTCAAATCGTATGCCAAATCGGCGGCTATTCCTGGCAATGGCACCGTCCGAAATCAATGTGACGCTGACTTTGCCGGCCGCACCGATTCCCAAAAGTAGTTTCTGTACTACTTTTAGTGACTTTGGGGTGCGATTTCAATAGACATCGGTGCAGAAACCCGCACAGATGTCTCTTAAAATCACCCTGAAGTCGGGACTGACATGCGGGTATAAAATTGTGTGAGTTAATTCCTGCTGTCAGTGTGAACCTGGGCTTTAGGCAAAAAGGAAAGGATTATGTCCCTCAGGAGTCAAAGAGAATACAGCTTGAATAATTGGTACATGTAAGTATAGTAAAGTATAACTAAAAAGGCAAAACTTTTTTTGGATAGATTGCAAAAGGGATTAAAACACCTGTCAGGGTTTTTTATTGCTGCCTGTGCCCCCATTAGGAAGGTTCATCATCTATTTGTCCGATTTACCATTTTTATTGAAGCTGAAAGTAAAAGAAAATCCCAAAATGTTGAATTGTCACCAGAACCGGAATAGAGGGGACATCTTCCAATGGAGAGACTAGTTTCAGTGACCCCAATGACAACCAGGGATTCCTTCACTTTGAATGGATTTCCTTTCACTTCCTGTTTTGGGACAGGAAGTTAAATGGAAATCTCCACAATGAGACACAGATGGCAAAATAATTGTCTGATGCTATACTTCCCCCTCAAAAGTTTGCCTTTGTTCTACTTTATTATGCAATATTTCAAATTTACTCAATGGAAAAAAAAATATGTAATTCATTGTACTGAGCAAAATAAAAAAAAAATGCATTTACAAAGGCTCCTTATTTTGATAGGACAGTTATCAGACAGAATGGCCTTGTGCCAAAAAACATTGCAACATAGGGGGTTAGTTACGAAAGGCAAATCCACTTTGCACTACAAGTGCAAACTACTAGTGCAAAGTGCACTTGAAAATGCACTGAGTGAGTAAAAAAAAAAATTATATAGTGCTGCACATGCGAACTGAATCGCCTCTGGGCGCTTGTTTGACCACTTCTCCTTTGACCTCAAAAGAGATGGGTTTTGATCTTTCTCCCAAAGGCCAAGTGGTTCTCCTCCAACCGAATGGAGGTTGGTAAAGTGTTTCAAAGTCGAGGGCCTTGGACAGCAAATCTTCTTTCTCCTTTGGACTTGTATCTGGTTTTGGGGATTTGGAGTAGATTTTGGTTGGAGGATCGCAGAACGCGATTGGGGTTGTAAGCTTTTATTTTTTCGCATAGATATTTGGGGGCATTTCCCAAAATACATTTATGCGTCAGACAGAGTGCTTTGAAAGTGATTCTGTCTTTCACTGGCAGCCAGTGAAGGCTTCTCAGTGAGGGTGAGATTGATTCCCACGTTTTTTTCCCAGTCACAAGTCGAGCGGCTGTATTCTGAACGACTTGTGATTTGGTACTTTGGGAGTGCGAGGTAAAGGGCATTTGCATAGTCAAGTCTGGAGTTAACAATTGTTCCCACCACGACTGCTATGTCTTCTTTAGGAATAAATGGAATAAGTCTGCGTAGTAGGCGCAGCAGATGGTGCGATCCGCTGACTACTGACCCTATTTGTGCATCCATTGTCATGTAGGTGTCGAAGATGACTCCGAGACTTTTGACTTTGGTGCTAGGGGTGATGATTTTTCCCAGAATGGGCGGAGGTGTCCAGGTTGTTGCCAGTTGATTCTTTCGATTGGCGTGAAACAGGAGAAGTTCTGTTTTCGAACCGTTGAGTTTAAGATAACTCTTTGTCATCCAGTTCTCTATCAAAGAGGCATTTCTCTAGACCGAGATGATGATCCTTTTTGTTGCAGATGCGAAAGTACAATTGTGTGTCTTCCGCATAAGAGTGGTAGAGCAGCTTTTGGCTGCTGATGATTTAAAAAAGACGGAGAACATAGATATTAAACAGCACCGGCGACAGAGGGGATCCTTGAGGGACTCCGCATGATACCGTGCGTTTTTCAGAGGTGAACGGACCCAGTTTCACTACTTGTGATCGGTTTTCCAAAAAGGAGGAGAACCAGGATAAGTCACATTCTGCGACTCTGGCTACTTCAGCTAGCCGAGTCAGTAAAGTTTTGTGGTCTACCGTGTCAAAAGCTGTGCTAAGGTCCAACAGTACTAGAAGACAAGATTCTCCTTCGTCTGCTGCCTCGAGAGCATCATCCCATATTTTGAGCAATGCTGTTTCCGTCCCGTGCCCTGGACGGAAACCCGATTGATAAGGATCGAGCAAATTATGGGTGTCTAAATGCTGTTGCAGCTGTTGTACCACTACTTTCTCCATTACCTTGGAGAAGACGTTCAGGCCTGTTAAGGAAACGACAATGTTCAGGGTCTTTGGGGTCAAGGGTGGGTTTCTTTAAGATGGGTTTGATTATACCTTGTTTCAACAGGGTGGGCACTATGCCTTCCCTGAATGACTGGTTAATCAGCTGCTTGATAGGTGGTGCCAGAATATCGGCACATTCCTTGAGCAGTTTGGTGGGGATAATATCATTAGGCGCTGTGCTATTTCGCAGGGCACTGATGATATTTTTTGTGGCCTCGATGGAGATGGGTTTTAGAGTAAACATTGTTGGTTGCGGCTGATTTCTGTGGGATTTGGGCAGTTGACTAAGGGGGGGATTGAGGGGGGTACCGTTTTGCTGAATGCTTTCATGGATCCTTTCAATTTTGTTAACGAAATGATCCGATAATTCATTGCAAAAATTCTTGTGAATCAGAATTGGGGGCTTCAAGACAGACTGGATTCATGGTCTGGGTGACAAGCTTGAAGAGTTTGCGGGGACGGTTTAGGGCATTGGTGATGATCTTGGAAATATGATTTTTTTGTCCTTGAAAATTTCTTTGTGGTATTTTTTTGTTATTTCCTTGTAG
This sequence comes from Rana temporaria, assembly GCF_905171775.1. Lineage (NCBI taxonomy): Eukaryota > Metazoa > Chordata > Amphibia > Anura > Ranidae > Rana > Rana temporaria. Next base: position 112,270,349 of record NC_053497.1, read on the forward strand.
ATGGCGTGGTTTTCGTCTGTAGTGCTTCTTTTCCAAGCTGCTTCCGCTCTTCTGCGTTCTTGCTTAAGCAACGACAGCTGGTCGTTAAACCAGCTGGAGTTGTATTTCCGGATGCAGGTTTTGTGTTTGGGCGCTACCAAGTCGGCTGACTGTAGTAGAGCTGTGTTAATGGCATCCAGGGTTTCAGTGGCTGATGTGAATGGAGTTCCGAATGGAGCTTCTTCTGAGATCTCGTCCAGTGCATTGTCACTGGTTTTGGTGTTTTTGTTAAAGGGGCATTTTTGGTAATCATGAATTTGATTACATGGTTGTCTGTCCATGGTACCGGTTCATTTTCCAGAATTTTTACTTCCAGATCTTGTCTAAAAATAAGATCAAGCGTGTGACCAGAAGCATGTGTGGGCCCACATACTAGCTGCTGCAGACCTAGTCCTTCCAAGTGGTCAATGCAAGCGACGGCCATGGGATCCTGTGAGGAGTTGGCCCAAAGGTTGAGATCCCCAAGCACTGAAAGTGCAGTCGCTGTAGATCCGAGGGTGACATGCAAGAAAAATTTTAAAAAAGCATTTTAGCTTGCACATGATTAGCTGATAAAATCAGCAGAGCTTCCCCTCATTTCAGATCTACTCCTCAGATTTACAGCGACTACACTTCCAAATGCACTTTCAGTGCAATTTCAAGTGCACTTTGCACTTGTAGTGCAAAGTGGATTTACCTTTCGTAAATAACCCCCATAGTGTCACTGAAAGACTTTTGGAGTTCGTACAGGCCAGAATATATTTTTAAAAGAGCTTCTTTTACCTAATCTCTGTACACAGACAATCAAATATGATTAGTAGAGGACAATGGGGGTTATTTAACTTAAGGAAAATCCACTTTGCACTTTGGAAGTGCATTCGCTATAGATCTGAGGGGAGGAGCTGATTTTATCATCCAATCATGTGCAAGTTAAAATTCAGTTTTTTATTTTCCTTGCATGTCCCCTTCAGATCTACAGGGACTGAACCTCCAAGTGCAAAGTGAATTTTCCTTTGTATTGTGTATTGTGGATCCAACAAGCAAATATACCCAAGCGATTTCAAGCACGATTTGAGGCTTCAGAAGAAAGTTTACAGCTCTCGACAATAGAATTTTTTATATATTCAATGGTGCTTGTTCACATCTGGGCATAGTGGTGCTTGAAGCATGTCAAAAAAGTACATAGGCCTCTTTTGGGGCAGAGTTGCGCATTTTAGCCCCAATGGACTTTAATGGGAGTACCAGAAAAAGCTAATTTTTCTTGCCTAGGGAGCCTAAACAAGGCTTTCCATTGGCTAAAAATAGTAATATAGTAATAAAAGAACTCAAGTCAGGAATATGCACACCAAAAAAATAAATAAAAAAAAGCTCAAAAATGTCTGTACAAACCCTCAAAAAAAGGTAACAAGCCATAAATACGACCAAAGATGATCAGCTCCAGTGTGCATGAAGCCTAAGGCTGCAGTTTATTGGCGTTTTGGCTTTTTTTTTTTTTAAAGCCCATAAACTGAACTCTATGTTAGCCTACGTGCCCAGGCTTTTTCTGAACGCCCAAAATTGGCGTTCAAAGTGCCATTTTTCAGCGGGAAAAAACGCTAAAAAACGCTCAAACACTGGCGCCAGGTGAGGGAATCAGGAAGTGAAGCGCTCCGGCTTCAATGCTCGATTCCCTATGGCAAATGCGCGATTCGCGCAGCGCCATCCTGACTGGTCCCCGTTGTGTTCTGGGAGCCGAGTGTTTCCCAGAACACAGCGGACGGGGAGTGACGTACTCCCCGCAGAGAGAGGACTCCCGGAAGTGGGTACAAATACCTGTCTTTGACAGGTATCTGAACCCCCCTCCCCCCTGAAAGGTGTCAAATGTGACACCGGAGGATTCCAATGAGCTATGGGGTGGAGCTCCGCTTTAAGACCCTTTCACACTGAACGCGCTGGCCGTTAGCGCTAAAGCGCTGCTTGCTTTAGTGCTGTTGAAGTGGCGCTTTTGGCCCGCTAGCGGGGCGCTTTTAACCATAAAAAAAATGGGTTAAAATTTCCGATGGAGGCTCTTTACCACGTGATCAGCCTTGTCCAATCATGGCTGATTACGATGTAAACAGGAAGAGTCGTTAATCGTCTTTTCCTCACTCGCGTCTGACAGGCGTGAGTAGAGGAGAGCCAATCGGCTGCTCTCCTGAGGGAGGGGGGGGTCTGTGCTGTGCTGTATGCCCATCCAGGACCGCCAGGGATGCCCATCACACTGGACCACCAGGTATGCCACCCTAGACCACCAGGCAAATGCCAATCAGTGCCAAGCCAACTGCCAATCAGTGCCCATCCCCAATGCCTGCCTGTGATGCCCATCAGTGATGCCCATCGTCAGTGCCCCTCACCGGTGCCACCTCATTGGTTCTACCTCTTCGGTGCCACCTTATCAGTGCCCATCAGTGAAGGAGAAAACGTAAAAAAAAAAAGAAAATCAAAAAGTGTCGGTCTTTTTTCATTTGTTTAGCAAAAAATTAAAAAACGCAGAGGTGATCAACTACCACTAAAAGAAAGCTCTATTTGTGGGAACAAAATGATAAAAATTCTGTTTGGGTACAGTGTAGCATGACTGCGCAATTGTCATTTAAACAGCGACAGCGCTGAAAGCTGAAAATTGGCTTGGGCAGGAAGAGGGTGGTATTGAAGTGGTTAAGGTTAAACCTCTTTTCTTCTAATTTTAATGAGTGACCAGATGTCTTGTTAAACTCCCTTCCGCCAAAAAGTTTTAGCCCTATTGTGGGGTCACCAGTATGGTATTTGTAAATTGAAATCATATCCCCTCTCAAGTGTCTCTTCTCCAGAGAGAATAAGTTCAGTGCTTGCAACCTTTCCTCATAACGAATATCCTCCAGACCCTTTATTAGCTTTGTTGCCCTTCTTTGTACTCTGTTTATTCTGTTTGCTTTGTTAGCAGCAGCTTGGCATTGCACGATTCTCTCCCACTGTCCTCTAGTTGCTCTCATGTGCCTTTCCTTCCAAGATCTTGTCACTCCTCCTGGATGTACCCGAGCCCCAGCTCAGGGTCCCCACACCCCCCAGACTTGGGAGCTCCCCGTGGGCCCCGTCAGCCTCCACGCTCTCTCACTCCAGCTTTTCCACCCAACAACTCCTCCCCAGCTGGGATGACCCCAGGTATTTAAGGAGGCCTGCAGGTTGGGGATTGGTCAGAACTCCCTAAAACACCCCAGGCAGTTCCACCTCTCCTTCCAGATCTTTCTAACAAGCTCTACAAAGAAGTGGGAGGGGTCATTGATGCTGCCTGTGAGTCGCCAGCTGCTACCCTGAGCCACCCTCAGCCCAGAATGAAAACAAAGGCCTGCATCAATTTACCTACTCTGCCAGAAAATCCTCACTCTAGCACCTACCGAACTAGAGGGTGCTACACTAATGCGAGTGTTCTGTTCTATTGACTTAATCTCCTGAAGTAGGGTTCTGCTTAATGTATAACTTATTAATACCAAAAGGCATCCAATGGTGTGGGAGTGGATCATGGTTTCAGACATCAGGTAGGACACCTAATATTTACAGAATAAGTACAATCTGCGTTTACCAAGCTCCTTTACGCTTAATTTTAACGCATTTGCGTGCAGGGGTATAGGAAGTCTGGGTATATAAAGCACTTCACAGTTGACATGCCAGCATTCAGATGTGAGGGAAGTCATAAGGTTGGTGTGCTTGGGCACATACCTGTCCAGCCTTCTGAACCCAGGGAATAACCTTCCCTTATTCCATTGCCCTTAAGCGGGATTTCTTTTACCCATCATGAAACTGTCCTAATCTACTCATTTCACAGATTTTCCGATTCCATTTTTAAAGAGTACTCCACATAGATCCTGCACCTGAAACGGAGAAGGCAGGGACATAAGTGGAGCAAACCTTCTGATCAGCCTCCTGATCCAGCCAAGTTACTCTTATCAGTCATAATGAAGCAGAGGAAAAACGGGCTGCAGAACATGGCATTTGGCACAAAGGTCTTGCAGTCAGTGGTACCGTCCCAAGGTAGGCCTGCCTGAAGATTACTTGATTATCCTCATGTGTTGCCGTCATGGAAGGTGCAAGGAGAAAGATGATGGTTAGACTTACCGGTAATGGTGTTTCTACGAACCTTCTAGGACAGCAGGCCTACTTCCTGTCCAGTAAGGGCGGAGGAAAGTGTATTCAATAGTTGGCAAGTACCTAAGTGATTGAAGACCCCTTGTGAATCGGTTGGGAGAATTACTTACAACAACTGAGGGACATGGGGAAAAGTGGGGCATTTCAACAGCTGTAAACCGATTGTCTTTCCTGTAGAGTCTTTCATCTCTCTCATATGTTGCTGTCCTGGAAGGTTCATAGAAACACCATTACCAGTAAGTCTAACCGTCGGTTTTTAAACGTAGAGCAGCTGCTCCTCCACCTCCACGCCATCGTAATCTGGTTTTGACTATATGTTCCACCGAAGATGAACTCCCCCACTGTGGTTAGCAGGGATATTAAAAGTAAGTAAATGATATATTATATAATTATATAGACCATAGATGCTCCTTAAAAGCCAATCTTGCATTTTAGCTAAAATTACCTCTTTCAGGAAGTCCTCAACGGTCTCAGTAACTGTGTCGGTGGATGGAGGATAGGCAATACCCTTCAAAATGGTGTTGAATTTAAAAGTGCTCTCTTTCCTCTTTTTCTTAGTTCTTGGTGGCTTTTTGTTATTAGAGGCAGCAGAGTAGACATGGAGGTTCTTGCCCTGCAAACCAGGGCTCCTTTTCCTGGGGATCCACAAATCCAAATCTGGAACAGACTGGAGCAAACTGGAGATCTCTCCTTCTCCGAATTGGTCCATCAGCTCCATGGCTTCATCCTCACTCTCGCTGCTGCTGATGACAATGCTTTCACTGCTACTGCTACTGCTATCAATGCTAATCTCCTCATCACTTGCCATCTCTTTTTTGATCGTATTTGCCTTTGGGGGCTTTTGTGGCTTTGGTGATTTTGGTGGGTTTTTTTTTCTCAGCCGTTTTAGTCTCGGCTTTTTTTTTCTCACCCTTCCCTGTAGAGAGCACAAGTAGAAATAGCAAACAAAAATGTAAGCATATCTAAAATCAAGAATAAAAATGTAATATATTGCAGCTTACCAGTTTTGTTATATGAGGTGGCTGCATTGTTTTTTTTCCCCTTCAGTCTTTTTTCTTAAAATTTTCCTGATGATCTTGTAACACTTCCTGTCCTAGGGTCACAATGTTCACTCACTGTGCCATATCTGCTATGGAACAACGTTGTCACTGAGGACAGGACTACAGAACATCTTCCCCCTTTTCTTAAAACCAGGAGGTGGGGAGGTGTTCTGTAAGCATAGGGGAAGAGGAAGAAGAGGAAGGAGGATTATAGTTAGGAATTACCTACATCAAGCAAGATCTGTGCTTGATTAGCTGCATTGGAGGGCAGGGGAGGGTATTGGAGGGCAGGGGAGACATGCTTTGTAACAAAGGGGCTTGTTAGCCCCCTTGCAATAGCGAGGAAGTTAAATGAAAAAAAAAAAAAAAAAGTGAAAAAAAAAAAAAAAAAAAAAAAAAAAAAAAAAAAAAAAGTAAAAGCCCCCATAAATACACATGTATGCAAAACACACACTTAAGGCCCGCACGTGTATGTAAACAGTGATTGTGCCACCCTTTGCTACAAGATTAACTCTAAAGTGATAACTTCTAAAGGCTTTTACAGTATCCCCTATTAAAAACTTTAGGTACCAGTCGATTTTTTTTGTCATTTTACAAGCACACACAATTTTGAGTCTTGACATGTTTGGCATTTTACCAATAAAATTCAAATAATTGTACTTTTGTCCTAAAAATATGAATTTTGTAAACAGCTCCCACAAGGACAGGCCAAAGGAGAAAATTCCCATACCTTAAAGTAGCCTATTAAATGCTTCCATTTGCTGAGACACTGTGATGAAGTCCGGTTTGGCACCCCCTTGCACACTTCTGCCCAGTGACCTGCGAGGGTAGAGGAAAAGCAAAAATAAACATACTTACATATATGTAATCAAAGTATATATCTACAGAATATTAAGCTATGTGTAACCAAAATGGTTTTATTTCAATACAGGCTGGAGGTTTAAAATCACTTAATGTGCATCTCGTTGTACAATTTTGAAACCGCTGAGACTAATTAACTCCAGGGCATGTGCTAAAGTAGCCATCAACCCAGTGCAGACAATCACTATGGCCAAAGATCCTGTAAGTGGAACAAGATCGGGCAAAGATGTTGGTGGCCAGTGAAGGAGCTCAAGCACTTCATATCAAATATTTGATAACACTGCTGCGCTACCTCTTGTGTAATCAATCTAATGTGCAACGAATTCTAAATAATTATAGGTTGCTGCAACCACTATTGTATTTCCACAATCACTAATGAATTAAATAAAGTTGCGATGCTGCACTAACCCTTATATAAATCAACTGTGCAAATATTATACCGATTTATTATTTCTTTGTACAGTACCACTACAAATCATATGTGCACCATAATAACTTGTTAAATAATATACACTCCAAAGCAAATATGTGCATCATAATAAATTGTGAACAAAGAAATACATAGAATAGGATTTTTATACTCAACGTAAAATCCATTTTTCTGAGTTCATGGACGGACACAGCAGCAATTGACCTTAGGGTGTTATCCTTCCTTCTAGGAGATTGACTAGGCAGAAAACAGCACTTTAAGTGTTAAAACACTTCTCACAGCACCTCCCAGGGGGCAGGTCCCCCGGGTACATCCCTCTCTCCGCCTCATGCAGCCCCAGTTCGAAAACAAGCAGTACAAACAAAGGAGGGGAAGGTGCTGTGTCGGTCCATGAACTCAGAGAAATGGATTTTACGGTGAGTACAAAAATCCTATTTTCTCTTCCGTTCATGGACGGGCACAGCAGCAATTGACCTTAGGGACGTCCCAAAGCAGTGTCAAAAATCAAGGGGTGGGAAAACACAGCAAACCAAACTTCACCCAAAACAAACCAGAGTTCCTCAACAGAGGAACTTCAACCTTAAACAGCCGCCTGTAAAATCTTGTGGCCAAAGGAGGCATACGAAGATGCACTCACATCCACCTTGTAAAACTTTGAAAAGGTGTGGACTGACGACCAAGTGGCTGCCTTACACACCTGTAAAACAGACTCTTGATGGCGGAAAGCCCAAGAGGCACCAATTGCCCTGGTCGGTTGCGCGGTAACCGGGAAGGGGGGCGCCTGCCCCTTTAGGGCATAGGCCTGAAGCACGACCTGTCAGATCCACCTAGAAATGGTGGCCGACGTACCTTTCGGCCCACCGGAGGATGTGCGCGACTTCCGTCGCTGCAGCCGAGCTCCGTGTGCCCCCTTGATGATTGACATATGCCACGGCCGTGGCGTTGTCGGACTGGATCCTGACTGGACGGTCCTGCAGACCCAGAGACAACTTGGAGAGGCACAGCTTGATCGCCCGGAGCTCCAGGACATTGATCGGTAGGCGCCCCTGGGCTGACTGGACACCCTAGACACCCCTCCAGCCAGAGAGACTGGCATCCTTCGTGACCACTGTCCAATGGCACGGCAGAAACGATTTCCTGGTCCGAAGTACCGGAGATGCAAGCCACCACACTAGGGAGGACCTGACCAGCCGGCTCACCCGGATCTGGTAATCCAGAGACGAAGGGAGCTTGTGCCAACGCGACAGAATCTCTTTCTGTAACACTCGAGTGTGGAATTGAGCATACGGAACCGCCTCGAAAGAGGCCACCATCAGACCCAGAACTTGCATGCAAAAGCGAAGCGACGACAACTTCTGGGTTGCCAACCGCTGCACCGCAGATTGCAGTGTCTGTAGTTTTTCCGTTGGGAGGAAAACTCTCGCCTCCGAGGAATCCAGGACCAACCCCAGATATTCCAGTCGTTGGGACGTTACCAACACTGACTTCTGGACATTCAGTAGCCAACCAAATTCCCAGAGGGTCTGGCAGGTGATAGACACATCCTCTTCTGAGAGCTTCCTCAAGCTCAGAGTTAGAAGAAGGTCGTCCAAGTATCCTACAATAGCGATGCCGCGCTGCCTCAGCAGGGCCAGAATCGGAGCGAGCACCTTGGTGAAAACCCATGGTGCCAAAGCCAGGCCGAAAGGGAGGGCCACAAATTGAAAGTGGTCCTCTCTGACCGCAAAGCGCAGAAACCTCTGGTGCCTTGCGCATATGGGGATATGCAGGTACGTGTCCTTGATATCCAAGGATGCCAGACTCACATCTTCGATCTCTACCTCTCTAGTGGCACCTTCCCCTCTAAAACATGTGCAGATCACTCACAAACTTAAAAAGCTCTCACTAGACCCCATCAACCTGAACAACTTAAAGACCCATCTTATTGCTTCCACTCACCTCTAAACTTTGTCTACAACCGTCTTAGCTCCTACCTCAGTGAAAATAACCTTTTTGACCCCTTACAGTCTGGCTTTCATAGCAACACTCCACGGAAACTGCCTTACTAAAACTCACTAACGATTTACCAACTGCTAAAACCAACAGCCAGTACGCCATACTCGTACTACTTGACCTCTCTGCGGCCTTTGATACTGTTGACCATCCGCTCCTTCTCAAACTCCATTCCCTTGGCCTCCAAGATTCTGCTCTTTCCTGGTTCTCTGCCTACTTATCGCAGCGCTCCTCCAGTGTTACTCTGTCTCCTCCTCTCCATTGCCCCTTTCTGTGGGGGTCCCCTTCTCTTCTCTATTAACACCTCTTCCCTTGGTCACTTGATAACCGCCCTCAGCTTCCAATAGCACTTATACGCCAATGACACCAAAATCTGTCTTCTCCTCACCTCACTCCTTCAGTCTCCTCTCGCATTACTAACTTACTAACTGACATATCAGCATGGATGTCGCACCACTTCCTTAAACGAAATCTCTCTAAAACTGAGCTATTAATAAACCCCCCCGCCCGTGCCCCCCTTCATGACTCTAACACCCCATTCACACCTCCGCGACAAAACGCCCGAAGCTCGTGCCGCTGGAGGGGAGAATTCCCATTGCTGTCTATGAGATGGTTCACATCTCATAGACGCCGTACGCCTGAAAAAAAGTCCCGGACCCTTTTTTTCAGGCGGCATTGGCGTTCGGCCATACAAAGCAATGGGAAGGATTTGTAAAAAAAAAAAAAAGTTACACTATTCGCGGCAAAATACGCCACGTACGCGGCGTTACTTGTCGCGGAGGTGTGAATGCAGCCTTAACAATTCAACCATCAGTCCCTCCCCTCAGGCCAGGGTACTAGGTGTAATCCTAGACTCTGACTTGTCATTTCAGCCTTAAGTCCAATCCTTGTCAAAAGTTTGTAGAATTCACCTTCGTAACACCTCTAAAATTGGCCTCTTAACAAATGAAACCACCAAGCTCCTCATTCACTCCCTTGTTATCTTTCGTCTGGACTATTGCAACTCCCTTCTCATTGGCCTGCCTCTCCATAGGCTATTACCTCTTCAGTCTATCATGAATGCTGCCGCCAGACTTATCCACCTTAAGAACTGATCAGTGTCTGCCAACCCTCTCCTCCATTCCCTACACTGGCTCCCAATCACAGCAAATAAAATTAAAAATACTCAAACATTAATAAAGCCATTAACAACTCTTTAACCCACAAGTCAAGTCTGACGCTACAGGTAGTATGAGGCTGGAGTAACAGTAGGAGGTAATTTTTTTCCGAGTCTACTCCAAGGAGAACATCCACTAAGTATATAGAATTTCCAAATTGGGACTGCAGTGCGTGGGGGAGCAGTAGAAAGCGAAACATGGAATTGCGCAGGTCAAAGGTTAGTTTAAGATCCTGAAACGATTAAACTCCTGCATTGTTCATTACCTGATGGAAGATATATAACCCCTTGGTTAATCCAGAGATCATTGTCTGGCAGGGTGAGCAGCTCTGGAAGGTTAAAATGATCCCAAAGTGGCGTGTGAGCCTGAATGGGGGAAGCCTTCAGCTGGCGCAGTGCCAGCGCCCAGATCCTGCAGTGGTGGTAGTAGACCAGTCCCCTACATCCCCCTATTTTGGTTAAATTGTGCGAGTCAATAAACAGGATCTGAAAGGGGTGTGCAACTTGGGTAGGGGCTGCAGAGCATGCCAATATGAGGTACCCAAGTTTGTCTTCCTTGTTAAAGTGGAAGTGGTGGGACAGTTGAGCATCCTGGTAATAAGCGTGGAGATCGGGTAAAACAGTTCCACCCAAATCCGTGGGAGTTTTTAGGATTCGCCGAGATAACTTATGATGGGAAAAAAAGAAAGAAAGAAAAAATAATTGCGCTAAACCAAAATTATTTGATTCATGTGAAAACCAAACATGTGTGGGCATCAGCCCAAATCGTGTATCATATATGACTGTGACAACACTTCAATAATATAAAACAAGTGTGCTAATGACCCAGAACTGGGAGGCTCAGACCACCCCAACTCTGAGTGAATGAGGTGTTATTGAACCCTAAGTATCACAACACCATAAGGTTCTCATAAACCATACCAGTTATAAACAGAACAGGTGTAGATGTAAAGTGCTTCAAACATAAAGCCCATAAAGTCCAGAACTGAGAAAATATAAAGTCCGTGAAGAATTCAAATGGAAAAAGACACCCGTGTAAATTCCAAGGAGCTGATCCTGAGCACCATATGTGAATCCACCACCAATTGCAAGGCTGCTTACCAGAAATCAGGGCCCTGCCGTACCACAATCAGCATATCGCTCCACTATGGGGGCTAGATCATGTTGTAACACCACCAATTGAAGCTGGAGATTGATGTATCCGTGACAGAGTAAAGGATCATACAGGGCTCAGCAGCGGGTATATAAAAGAAAACAAAGCTCCACATAGCATAAAACCAAGGCGATTTATTTTAAAAACTAAATGAAGCAGGTAAAAAACTCACATTTGAGTAGACATAAAAATGCATTGGCCTGTAACGCCGGCCGGTCGTTTCCAGGAAATAAGCCACTCGTATTGAGAGTACAGCGATTAGGGGGATGACGTCAGCACGTCGCTTGCTCCGTCCGACGCGTTTCGTGATAGGTCACTTCGTCCCAAGACCTATCACGAAACGCGTCGGGCGGAGCGAGCGACGTGCTGACGTCATCCCCCTCATCGCTGTACTCTCAACACGAGTGGCTTATTTCCTGTAAACGTCCGGCCGGCGTTACAGGCCAATGCATTTTTATGTCTACTCAAATGTGAGTTTTTTACCTGCTTCATTTAGTTTTTAAAATAAATCGCCTTGGTTTTATGCTATGTGGAGCTTGGTTTTCTTTTATATACCCGCTGCTGAGCCCTGTATGATCCTTTACTCTGTCACGGATACATTAATCTCCAGCTTCAATTGGTGGTGTTACAACATGATCTAGCCCCCATAGTGGAGCGATATGCTGATTGTGGTCCGGCAGGACCCTGATTTCTGGTAAGTAGCCTTGCAATTGGTGGTGGATTCACATATGATGCTCAGGATCAGCTCCTTGGAATTTACACGGGTGTCTTTTTCCATTTGAATTCTTCACGGACTTTATATTTTCTCAGTTCTGGACTTTATGGGCTTTATGTTTGAAGCACTTTACATCTACACCTGTTCTGTTTATAACTGTTATGGTTTATGAGAACCTTATAGTGTTGTGATACTTAGGGTTCAATAACACCTCATTCACTCAGAGTTGGGGTGGTCTGAGCCTCCCAGTTCTGGGCCATTAGCACACTTGTTTTATATTATTGAAGTGTTGTCACAGTCATATATGATACAAGATTTGGGCTGATGCCCACACATGTTTGGTTTTCACATGAATCAAATAATTTTGGTTTAGCGCAATTATTTTTTCTTTTTTTCACATGTTTTGTATATTTACACCTTAATTGCTGCTTATTAATCCGATCCCTGCATCTCTCTTAGCGCAGTTGTTCCCATATTTTTCTCGTAACTTATGATGGGAGTTGCCCCAACTGTCTGCAATTTTAGTTCATTTTGTATCAAGTCAACTGTATTTTTGGAGTATTAACAAGCCTTAAAATTACATTTTATTTGCATTTTTCCTTTCATTCCTGTCAGCTTAAAAGTATATAGTTGCAGAGGACTGCAGTGATGTGAACCATCTTTTTGACCTCAAAGCACAACTGTAAACAAATCTTTTTTTTCTTCGTTTTGAACAGACCAGGAAAGAGTGAGTTTTTGGATTGTGGTCTGGGTCCCTAGCAGAGATATCCATCTTCACTACTTGGTAACAGGTCAGTGTCACAGTGACGGGTTCATTCCCTGATGGCAATAGATACAGCAATACTCATTTAGTAGAGTGGAGAGTGGTTGGAAAGTCTGTCAGGTTTTAATTGCTTTCACTGTTCTCTGTATTTTTCTATCCTAATGACAGAGGCAGCCTTTCATTTCTTGTCGTTGTGTCACCAGGACAGGAAAAGAGTGATATTCTAAGTGGGGGCACAGACTACAACAAAAGTTGCCAGATTTTCTAACTCTTATCCAGTTGAAAAGGAAGAAAATGGTTTTGGCAGAAGTTGGACTTGTTTTATATTTCCATGTCCTGCAGCGCAAGCATTATTCTGCGGGAAACTGCACAAGTATGAACAGGCTGGATGATAAGGGACAGAAACTCACCAACACCATACTTGGCTGTAAGTTCAACAAGTTTATCCTTCTCCTCCGTGTCCCATCTACCCTTCTTAATATCCTTACGAAGCCCTTTGACGTACCTACAGGATTAAAAAATAAATAAATCAATAATTGCTATGGAAATGCCAGGAAAGCTTTAAGGCTTGCTTCCATCATATAAAGCAGCCTATTTTCTCCTGCTTCTATTCGTGTTCCACATGACTGCTTTTGCTTGAAGAGTGCAACTGCTGCTTTTTGAAGCAGCTTCCATTTCTCTATACACCACCCACAACATACTGTATATATAATTTAGTGCTGAACCTGTACTGAGAAAATGTGGCAATTGCTAGGCTTCTCCTAAAAATGCTACTTTCCTGTTTTTAATATTTTCTGATTCACTGAGGTAGAAAAAACATGCAGGTGGTGATATCAGAACAAGGGGCGTACCTACAGGGGGTCACAATTGCAACCCAATCCCATGCTTCAGGGGACTTGGGCGGCTCCCCTGTACACCTGGATAGGAGGTGTGGCATATAAAAGAACTGATCCTCCTCCCGGGAATGTGTCAGGATGGAAAGTGGTGAAGGGGCCAGTAAATATGTAATTTCACTATTATACGTGTCCATTCATTCTGTGCAGCTGAGACTGCATTCATGGAAATTAAGTGTCTGCAATCGCCTTTCTCTGCCTCAAAGATAAAACACCAGAGTTCTGTTTGAACCCCTGATATTTTGCCAGGCCCTCCAATGGTGCTCCCAATTTTTTTTTTTTTTTAAAAGATAATAAATTAAAAAAAAAAAAAAAAAAAATGCTGATGCCAGTGGCAGCACTACCAGGGTCGCAAAGTTTGCATTGGGCCCGGGCAATCTGCCACCAGGTTCGGAAGAAAGGGCCCAGCTGGGGGTCAGAGTGGTCATTCATGGTTTCTTGCATCGGGGTCATGAAGGTTCTAGTTACGCTTCAAGTAGGCGTTTGTTCTAGGTCAGTAACAAACAGTAAAAGGTGTCCCATACACACTGGCTCCTATCCATGTAAAGAGGAAATCTTAAAAAAGGTTACAAACATTACATGCCATTAATAATGTAAACGATTGAGTCTTACCTCTCCCGGCACTGGACATCGCTCCTTCCCGGAACATCAAATCGAATTTTGTACCATCTCTCACCATATTTAGCTACTGCTTTTAACAACATCTAAATTGGGGCAAGAAAATGAAAAACGTGCTATGGAGACCTTAACATTCTCAGAATTCATGCTCTTTTATTAAAGGAAAACAACTGCTTCTGCAATTCCAAGCACAAATGCAACAAATCAGTGAAAGCATAATGCTAAACAGTACACACTGCAACTGTGTTAGGATTAGAAACTTGGCTTGGTTTGCCATAATCTGAGTAATCTGTGATCCACTAAAAACTAAAATTCAGAGAGCATCTCACACAATTATTGTTTGTGCTGTGTAATGCCCTCTCTTCACTTTCTGAATCACTACTCACATTCAAACTTCCAAGGCAGGTTTGAATCTGATTAAAGTGGAGGTTCACCCGGAAATAACATTTTTTAACCTTAGATTCCTGCTCATTTTGTCTAGGGGAATCGGCTAGTTGTTTTAAAATCGAAGCTGTACTTACCGTTGTAGAAAGCGATCTTCTCCGCCGGTTCCGGGTATGGGCTGCGGGACTGGGTGTTCCTATTTTGATTGACAGTCTTCCGACGGTCGCATCTATCGCGTCACGATTTCCCGAAAGTAGCTGAACGTCGGTGCGCAGGCGCAGTATAGAGCCGCAACGACGTTCGGATGCGACCGTTGGAAGCCTGTCGGAAGACTGTCAATCAAAATAGGAACGCCTGAGCCGCACCGACGTTCGGATGCGACCGTTGGAAGCCTGTCGGAAGACTGTCAATCAAAATAGGAACGCCTGATCCCGAAGACCATACCCGGAAGCGGCGGAGAAGATCGCTCTCTACAACGGTAAGTACAGCTTCGATTTTAAAACAGCTAGCCGATTCCCCTAGACAAAATGAGCATCAATCTAAGGGTAAAAAAAAATTTATGGGTGAACTCCCGCTTTAAATTATATTCTTTGTACTGATGTTTTGGTACAATCGGGCTTAAACCAGATATAACATGATAAAACTGTAAAGAAAACGTTATTGCTCTTCCTTGAAATCACAATAAAAGATAGGGTTTTCCCAAAGTCCTTATTCGTTGCACAAGTTATTGACTCGCTAGCTCTGACAGAGGTCTGCACTACACTTCTGAGGTGGTATTAATGGCATCCCACCAATGTCATTTTACTTTCACATTCTACTTTAGATGCAAGAGTAATATGGCTGATATGATGGAGCTACTCACTTCATCTTCCTCTTTGGTCCATGGGCCTTTCCTCAAACTGGGATCCAGGCACTTTGTCCATCGATACAGGAGCTGCAAACCGTCTCGACCCTCCATAAAATAAGAGACTAAAAAAAAAAAAAAAAAAAAAAAAAAAAAAAAACTTACTGGATTTCATAAAAGTAAAAAAAAAAAAAAAAAAAAAGAAAAAAATCTAGACTACACGCTATTCATCGACTTGCCACCTCCAACTGTATCAGATGTACCTAACCACGGTTTGATTTTGTACATGTAATTTGGACCTGCCAAATAATCACCTGATACTGGAGGCAAGTGGCGGACTTACTCTCCTCTGTACTTTCCACCCTTGTCCAATTGATCCCACAAAATCTGTTTACTTCTCCTGTTCACTGTTGTATCCTCTCTATTTGAACTGAACTGGTTTCTTGACCCCTCTTCTCCACCCCACAATCTGTATATATTAAGGATTCACCAATATCACTTTTTTAGGACCAAGTACAAGTACCGACACATTTTTTCCAAGTACTCACCGATACCGATTACAGATCCCCTTTTTTTTAATGTAATGTCAACGTTTGTGTTTCTGTCCTTTTTTTTGTAAATAAGTAAATAAGTAAATATTTCTCCCTCACTAAATGTGCGCTGATGAGCACTCATGAGTCTGCACTGATGGGCGGGCACTGATGAGGAGGTACTAATAGGATTAGGTGGTACTGTTGGACACTGTTGAGGAGGCACCAATATGCAGCACTGAAGTGATAGGTGGCACTGATAAGCAGCACTGGTGAGCCTCGATAGGCGGCACTGACTGATGGGCAATTGGCTGGCATAATGGAGACAACTAATATTTAAAAGGATTCAATTCTGTAGTGCCTGTTCAGTCAGAATCCGCGACCCATCATATTCGGAGATGGAGCGACATTCCATCAGAACTCGGCAACGCCCATCTTGGCACACCCTAGTCGTAGTAAGCCTGCAGTCAGAAGGTAGCAGCATACATCTTGTTACACCCATGCCATGGCGTTAGTGAACTATGAGCTGGCTGTAACACAATGTGTTCTGCCTTCTTCTGACTGCAGGGGCCGAGTGCAGGGTTTACCAAGATGGCCGTTGCAGTGTTCTGACGGAACGTCACTTCCGTTACCGAATGTGACGGGTCGTCGATTCTGACAGAACACCGGGCATTGGGAACATAAGCTGGCCCTGCCCCGGCCAGCTTACCTGCCACTGCTACGAGTATGTTCACACCCTCTCCACCCACTGACTTCCGGGAGTGATGCCTCTTCTTTCTCAGGTATCGGGATTAAGCATCAGAGCATTTGCTTAAGTACAAGTACTTGTGCAAAGGCTTGGTATCGGCACTGATACTAGTATCGGTATCACCCTAGTATAATTTTACCCTAACTTCTGCCCTCTCCTTATTACTGCATTCATCACCTCCTCCAAATTCTAATCCCACATGCTAATAAAACCCCCAGGATGCTGAGACATGTCCTCTCATATAAATCACATTCTCATATTCCCTCCCTCACCCTTCTGCGACTCCTAACCTCCGGAGACATATCCCTAAACCCTGGGACTCCATCATTTAATTGTACCCAACACACCCATCACCCAAGACCCTCTGGCAGCAGCAGCAATCCACACAATTTAGATTCCATTCCTCTCATTCACAAAACAAGCCTCCCCTTCTCCTGCCCGCTCTGTCTGCAACAAACTCACCTCTGTTCATGACCTCTGTCACTTACTCCTTTAATCTACTTGCCGTTACCGAAACGTGGCTTCATGAATCCGACACAGCTTCTCCTGCTTCCCTCTCCCATTGTGGCCTTCTCTGGACTCGCTTCCCTAGACCTAGTGGACGTAAGGGAGGTGGAGTGGAAATACTCCTATCCCCACACATCACCTTCCATATAGGCTCACTGTATAGGTCCATTTTCTCCCATTTCATTAAGAATTGCTGTGGTCTACCGACCCCTGGACTAATATCAACTTTCCTTGATAACTTCTCTGCCTGGCTGCCCTACTTTCTCTCTTCAGAAATTCCCACAATCATTCTCAGTGTTTTCAACATTCCTGTTAATACTAACACTCCTGCTACTTCTAAACTTCTTAGTCTAATCACCTCAATGAGTACATGCTTCTACGAACTCTGGTGGCAACACCTTCAACCTTGCATTTTCCTACCTTTGCACTCTGTGCAAGCTCTCCAACAATCCTTTTCCTCTCTCTGATCGCCACCTTATTAAGTTTCACCCTCTCCCCGTCTTCCACCACCTCCCTTGCCAACCAACAATTACCCGTAGAAACTTTCGTCATTTCAACCCTTCCCTTCTGTATTCTGCTACTGACCACCTCTATAACACCCCTGTCCTGCCCCAATCTAGCCACTTGTGTCTACAGTAGATGCCTGTCCTCTGCCCTGGACAAGCTCACCCCCCCCCCTCATTACACACAGAATAAGCCCCCGACACCTACAATCCTAGCAAACAGATGCCACCAAGTGTCTCAAAAAACATAGCCGCGCTATTGAGCATCTGTGGTGCCGGAATACGTCTCACAAAGACTTCAACCAATACAAATCTGCCGTCCAAAATACAATGTTTGCCTAAATACTGCCAAGCAGACCTATTTTATCACTCTCATTAACTCCTCAACCAACCAGTCACCATCAACTCTTCTGTACATTTAAGGCTGGGTTCACACTGGAAGGGTTCACACTGGAACATGCAGAGGTGCCCAGCATAAGTCCGGTGCGTCTCCATTCACTGTTTCAGGTCTGATTTCAGCCCGAATTTTGGGCTGAACTCGGACATGAAACGGACCAAGATGCACAGGGCTCCTTTGCAATTTGCACCAGAGCCACTGCAGAGATGTGTGAACCCGCTCCATAGAGAGCTGGTCACAATCTCCTGCTATGCAAATTAAATGCGGGGAAAACCCCTGCATAAGTGTCAAACAAGCCCAACTCATTACTTTGCCCCCCACTGCCTCCACCAACTAACTCAATCACTGCCCAGCCAATCACTTTAAACATTTTTTTTTTTTTTTTTTTAATGACAGCTTACCTATAAAATCCTTTTTTTGGAGTACACCACGGGACACAGAGCCATTCATTACATAATGGGTTAAGGGTCACCAACGGTGATTGGACACTGGCACAACCAATTAAAGACAGTTCCCCTCCATATAACCCATCCCATCAGGGAAGTACCTCAGTTTTGTAGCAAGCAATAAGGTTCCCATAAGAAGGGGGGGAAATCTGTGTCCCGTGGAGTACTCCAAGAAAAGGATTTTTACAGGTAAGCTGTTATAAAAATCCCTTTTTTTTTTTTATCGTACACCACGGGACACAGAGCCATCCATTACATAATAGGACGTCCCAGAGCAATGCTCAATATGAACGGTGGGAGACACAGATCAAGGCTCGAAGGCAGGCTCCATTTCTTGGAAAACTTCTCCTCACACATCCAAAAACTTCCTCCCCATTGGCTTACATTTAAATAGGCCAGTTCCTCCGTTGGCTGCCACTCACGCAATGAATTAAATTAAAAATACTAACAACAACTTACAAAGCCATCCACAATTTGGCCCCCAGCTACATCACTAATCCCAAGACCTCCAGCTCTCTAGTACCCTTGTTACCTCCTCCTATGCTCGCCTCTAGGAATTCTCCTGAGCCTCTACCATTCCCATTCCCTACCCCAATCTGACAGACAGACAATCTCCAACACTATGCACTTTTAGGCGATCCCTGAAAACTTCTCTTTAGAGAGGCCTATCCTGCCTTCACCTAACTATACTTTTCATTTCTCCATTACCCATCCTTCACAGTTATTACCTTTTGTATCACTTGACCCTCCCTTTTAGATTGTAAGCTCTAACGAGTAGGGCCCTCTAATTTCTCCTGTATTGAATTGTATTGTAATTGTACTGTCTGCCCTCATATTGTAAAATTGTTGGCGCTATAGAAATTCTGTATAATAAAAATAATTAGACCTCTAGAAGAACTCTATCCTAGATACATGAAACACCATTTTTAGCCCGTAAATAATTGGCCTTAAATGGATGCAACCTGCCCCACCTCTGGTGTGTCAATGGGTACACGCAGTAAATCAAAGTATACCATGAAAAGTTTGATTTACAAACATAAGGGGTAGCCCCGGAAGCACAAAAAAATTATATATATATATATATATATATATATATATATATATATATATATATATATATATATATATATATATATATATATATATATATATATATATATATATATATATATATATTTTATCACTTTTATTCCTATTACAAGGAATATAAACATCCCTTGAAATAGGAATAGTGTGCGACAGGTCCTCTTTATGGATAGATTCGGGGTCAATAAGACCCCACATCTCTCCTCCAGGCTGGGAAGCATGAGATGGTAAAGAAAAAAATAAATAAATCACGATCTCATGGTTTCAGCCGCGATTGAGGCTTTGTTTACTACAGGGTAGCTGGACGTGACGTCATAGCGTCGCGCCCGGGCCTTCGACGGTCATAGAGATGACCGGTGACCATTTGGTCTCCGGAAATCTATGCTCTTCATCCGGCGGCGGCCGATTCGTTCCCTGGGCCTCAGATGGCACGAGAGAGCCCGGAGAAGCACTGGATGGTGGTGGTGGTGGGGGGGGGGTGTCCCCTCCTGCTGCCTATAAGAACGATCAAGCGGCGGAATCGCCAATATGATCATTCTTATAGTGCGCAGAATCGCCGCCTGAAAACAGTGATATCTGAATGATGCCTGTAGCTGCAGGCATCATTGAGATATTCCCCACTGAAGTCCAGGACGTCATTTGAGGTACTGTGGTATGGAAGTGGTTAATAAAAGTTGTTTTGAGATAAAAAAATAAAAAAAACACACCACACACACATCGCTGTCTGTAGTTGATAAAACAAAATATAGTGCAGCGCAATAAATAGTCCATATAAAATTATCCAGTGATGAAAACTTGTGTGTGAGAGCAATCAAAGAGAGCCTCCTTATGTGCAATGATGGATGACAGACAAGAAGTTAAAGCCGTGATTACAGCCCATCCACCACAGATATTCAAGCCTCTCACCTCACAGACTTGACCTGTAAAAGGTCACATAGCTTTTGACCCACACCTGGGGTACCGATCACATACGATCCAGCCGATGATCTCTCCAGACATGAGGGAAAAGAAAAATAATCTAATGCTCTCCGTTTTACAGGTTTATTTTCAATATAATAAGAAGAATCCTACTTACAAACATAGTACAGCCGAGTGCAGACAAACGAGCATTGTGCAATTACTGGTCTCTAACCAGGAAGATGGCCACACAGGAGTTTATCACCACTGGATAATTTTTAATAGACTATTAATTTATTGCACTGCACTATATTGTTTTATTATCCGTTGAGGATTATCCTCGAGTGTCAGCTAGCAATTCTATGTGTATTTAAATGTATTTTTTTTATCTGCGCTGAATATTTGATGTTTTTTTTGATGAACATTTAACACTCACTTTTTTTATAAGGGATGTGTTCCCCAACCCTCATTCGCTGGACAAAATGTTTCAACATCTCATCTTCCTCCTTGGTGAACTCACTCCGTTTAAAGGCTTTGTTATTGCGCTGGAATGTCTGGAGACACTGGAACGCTGTCCGTTGGGTCTGTAGGAAGGAAGACAAAGATTTACTGGTCTGTACAGTCTTATTTCTTTCAGGGACTACAGGGCTGAGATTATCTTATATCTGCTGAGCTCTCATCAGTGGAGTCCCTGGAAGATATAAGAAGGCTCCAAGTGATTCAACATTCCACATATTTCAGCAATTTTAAACTCGTTTAGGACACTTGACACGTGTCTACGAAAATGTCCTTCTGCCATGCTGCCGCGACCCCCTTCCAACGCCTCAGCAGATTTTGGCTCTGATTAAAGTGATTGTAAAGGTTCATTTATTTATTTATTTTTAAATAACAAACATGTTATACTTTCCTGCTCTGTGCAAAGGTTTTGCATAGAATGGCCCCGATCCTTCTCTTCTGGGGTGTCTGGGCGGCACTCCTTATTGAGTGCTCCCATGGGCAGAGCGGCATTCCATGTGGGCACTCATACAGGTGTGCTCCCGAGTCCTGCTGCTGTGCCCATTGACACAGACCGCAGGACTCTGCCCTGCCCCCGACTCCTGTATCACTGGATTTGATTGACAGCAGTGGGAGCCAATGGCTCCCGCTGCTATCAATCTATCCAATGAGGACCTGCGACAGCGGCTGGGCTCTGCCTCAGCGCTGGAACGAACGGGTTAAGGTAAGTAAAAGGAGGGCTCTGGAGGGCTGCTGCAGCACAGGTGTTTTTTCACCTTAATACATTCTAAAATCTTGAAACGTTATAACCTCTTTAAGTTGCTGTGTACATGGAGGATCCCTAGCAGCTGCTGCTATCAAAATACATTTTTAACCAAGACCCCTTTCACACTACTGCGACTGGAAATTTGCACGATTTTACAGAGATTTCGCGGCCGCTATTTTAGAAAATGCCTGTGTAAACTTGAGGTCTATGGTCCTCAAATTGCATCAATGTTGGACCAAAGTAGTACAGGGACTACTTTGAAGTTGTTGCGACTTGAAGTCGCACATATATGAATGGCACTCATTGGAAATCATGGGATACGACTTGTCATGCGGCCATAGCCGCTCACTGTATCACTCGGCGCTTCACTGGATGTGATTGACAGCAGCGCCAGCCAATGGCTGCGCTGCTCTCAATCCATCCGCTCTAGCCAATCAGCAGCCAGGCTGAGCGGCGAAGAGGATCCCGGGACCGCGCACGGGACTTTCGAGGGGTCAGATGTTTTTGCACCTTAATGCATAAGATTGCATCAAGGTGAAAAAACATTTTCCTTTACAACTCCTTTAAAAAAGGAACCTGTGAAGTAAGGAATAAAATAAATAAAATTTGCCTTGTCAACCCAAAAAAACTCCTTCTCTTCCCTAGTATTAAACACATAGGGGTTTATTTACTAAAGGCAAATCCACTTTGCACTACAAGTGCACTAGGAAGTGCAGTCACTGTAAATCTAAAGGGAAGATCGAAATGAGAGGAAACTCTGCTGATTTCCATCATCCAAATCGTGTGCAAGCAAAAATGCTGTTTATTTTCCTTGCATGTCCCCCTCAGATCTACAGCGACTGCATTTCCAAGTGCACTTGTAGTGCAAAGTGGATTTGCCTTTAGTAAATAAACCCCATAATTTCATTTGTAAATAACTTTGCAAAGCTTTGTACCAGAATCATAATTTTAGTGTCATTTAAAAAAAGGGATTTTAAAAGGCAATTCTTTTTTTAAAAACTTTAAAATAACAAACATGTCATACTTACTGTATATGCCCTGTGCAGGGTTTTAATCTTCCTCTTCTTGGGTTCCCCTGCCGGTGCTCCTGGCCCCTCCCTCCTGATGAGTGCCCCCAAAACAAGCGGCTTACTGTAGAGGGTCCCAAGGAGGCTCGCTCCCAAGCCACTGCTCTGCGTGCCCCACCCCCTCTCTCCCCTCATTGGCTTACTGGCTGTAATTGACAGCAGCGGGAGCCATTGTCTCAGCCAATGAGGAGGGAGAGTCCCCGAAGAGCCAAGGGCTATCCTGCACATGGCTGAATGGCGATGGGGCTCAGGTAAGTATTAGGGGGGCTGGGGGACTGCTGTACAGAGAAGTCCCCCCCCCCCCAAATATACATTTTTATTGAGGGCCAACAAAGGGAGAGACCTATATTTACAACCAATATATAGTTATCATGTAATTTACAGACACTCCATGCAGTCATTGATAATACAAAGAACATTGCACAACCGTATATTGCGAGGCATAAACTGCAGTTGGTGAACACCACAGAAAATAATGTGTGCCAATGTATGTGTAAGTGTCCAAAAGCAACAGGACCCCTCGACTTTTTCTCCTTTTCCTAAGAACTGCAGAATGAACAACATATGGAGAAAGAGGGGATAGAAACTAGAAAACAAAAAAGGGCCTTACATCTCTGACTAAGCCCAGGCAATGACAACTGATATTATCCCATTTAATGAGAAGGACCTTACTGGCCACTATAACATTGTCACTGAATAAGAGAATTGTAGTAATCAAGACTTAGCCCAGATTTCAGACACCAGTAACAAAAGGAAACCAGTTTCAGAGGGGTGCATGGAAGAGGCTTAGACAACTAATAAGGCTAATAGTATCCATCTTGTAAAGTCAGCTTTTAGGCAGAACTTTCAGTTTTAAAAGGCTTAAAGGATCACTAAAGGAAAACATTTTTTTTGCTGAAATGACTGTTTACAGGGTATAGAGACATAATAGTTAAAGTGAAGGTTCACCCTATAAAACATTTCTAACACTACATCCAGCGCCGTGCTGCACATAAAATGACACTGACCTTTATTTATTTTTTGGCGTAGATATCGTTTAGCCGTGGAATTCACTGCGGCTTCCGGGTAGGGAATCCCGCGGGAGTGGGCGTTCCTATTGACATGCCAATCAATTGGCATGCTAAACGACGGCGCACACAGCGCGTCACAACTTCCCAAAAGAAGCTCGGGTCGGCTCGGCTCTATTCGGCGCCAGTGCCGAATAGAGCCGAGCCGACCCGAGCTTCCTTCAGGAAGTCGTGACGCGCTGTGTGCACCGTCGATTGGCATGTCAATAGGAACGCCCACTCCCGCGGGATTCCCTACCCGGAAGCCGCGGTGAATTCCACGGCTAAACGATATCTACGCCAAAAAAAAAATAAAGGTCAGTGTCATTTTATGTGCAGCACGGCGCTGGATGTAGTGGAAGAAATTTTTTATAGGGTGAACCTCCACTTTAACTGATTCCTTTTAAAAACGATTAAAAATAGATAAAAATCAATCATATAATGTGCCTCTTAGATGCAAAAATGAAACTGAAAGTAGTTTAGTCTTTGCATGTTATTTTATGCCTCTGTGCTGGACAGTGCCATAGAGAGTCATGGCTAGGAAAACTAAACTCTCCCATGACTTTTTTCATACGGAGCCAGACAACCAGGAAGTGTCCAGAACAGAGCAGTTTTACAGCAACATCAGAGCAAAAACAAGCAAAGAGGACATGAAACCAGGACTGCAGTAAGGTAAAGGAAGCTATTTAGCTAAAAAAATTCAGTCTAGTTTGTTAAGCTTATCTGTGGAAAGAAAACAAACATATTCTAGTAGCAATCTGAGTGGCATTATATTTTTGTCTGTAACTGCTGAGCACTGACCCCCAATTCCTGTGCGATCACTTGCCAGTCAACAAAGTTATGAGCCATTGCTATCTCCTTCAATTTTTCGATCTCTGCTTCTGTCCAGACCTCTTTGTTGATGTGCGGGTGCTCATAGTTGTGCCAAATATTGCACAGTCGCTCCGGGGTGTGAACTCCTTCAAACTGGACAGGAATTATTGGGTGAAAAAAAAAAAAATTGTTACACAAAAGCACGGAAATTAAACCTATTGCTAAGCTGAATGAACTATTCTCAGACATCATCCAAAAAGCCATTCCTTTTGTCTTGACATTTCTGGGCACTGAGAGACCCTAAACCTGGGTAAAGCCCTGTATGCCATTTCTGACAGAGATGGAGCTCTATGATTACCACCCAGTATCTGAAAATGCAATGCGATTATCTTGGACACCAAAAAAAAAAAAAAGGAAGAGGTTGCACTGGGACACTGAATTCTAGGTAAACTTTATAGAACACCCAAGAGAAGATTGCCAGGAACAAAAGGAAATGGGAAAACATTTATGTGATCTTTATAAAAAAAGCTCCAAACCAGTTCCCTGCATGCATACAGCATTTTTTTTTTTTTACATTTCATACATACATTTGTATAGCCGAGATAACATTGCTCAAGCATCTTGGCACTCTTAGACCGGCCATAGACTGTGTTGATGGGGGAATCAAGCAAAATTTGCACAGACAGTATTGACAGGGGAATCCTTACCACCAAGCCACTGTATTCTCCCGACGGGGGAAGCCGTCCCCGCCCATCAGGAGATGGCGATTATTGCCAGCGGCTTTAACAGTCACTTGCAGTTATTAAATGTAAAATCAGACAGGCTGGTTGTACCCAAGTTGGTCGATCAATCTACTTGAGTACATTCAGCCTGCCCATAAATGGTTTGAATATTGTCCGGTTCAGCAAGAGATTTGAACCGTCTATTGCTGGCTTAAGCCGTTCAAATAATCTTCCTTCCCAAAGCAGATTACACAAATGTTCCTGCCACAGTCAGACACTATAATTATTTGGCAAGATATAGATTGTTATTTTTATTCCTGCAACCACGGGTTGCTCGACTCCTCGATTCCCCCATCAACACAGTCAGAGTTGATGGGGGAATCCCTCCGGTGAAACTATTGTGTTATTTCGGCGGGGAATCGCAGGGAGCCATTCCTGCCGGGAGAGCACAATCATTACACCCAGCAGCTATAGCTGCTGGCAATAATCGCGTTCTAAAAATCTGACATGCTGGTTTATACCATGGATCGTCCTGGGTACAATAAGCCTGCCCAAAGAAGAATAGAATCTCGGTTGGTCACTAAACTGAAATTCGATTAGATCAGATCTATCTATAGACAGCTTAAATCGTATTTTTATAGCCATTTAAAGAATACCAAACTATTTACTCAGGAGGCGTTTACATCTGAATATCAGGATTATAGTGGGACACAAACACACACCTGATCAAAAGCTTATGTTTTTGAATTGTTGCAGGGAACCAGAGATGTGTTAGAAGCTCATACCAATTTGAAGAAACATGCATACTCCTTGCGGATAGAACTCAAACTAAAAGAGACCCAAAATGCCATTGATGACAGACTCCAATACTGAACAATGAAACAGTTCTATCCTTTATCTTTCAAAGATGGACTTTTCTAGGCCCTTGTAAGCATTCCGATTTATACCAGCTGCAAAGCGGGTCCAGAGTTCGGGGGGAGGGAGTGAGCTGTGTGCAGAGTTCGGGGGGGAGGGGGTTAGCTGCGTGCAGAGTTCAGGGGGGGGTGAGCTGCGTGCAGAGTTCAGGGGGGGGGGGGGTGAGCTGCGTGCAGAGTTCGGGGGGGGGGGGGGCTGCGTGCAGAGTTCAGGGGGGGGGGGTGAGCTGCGTGCAGAGTTCAGGGGGGGGGGTGAGCTGCATGCAGAGTTCAGGGGGGGGGTGAGCTCCGTGCAGAGTTCAGGGGGGGGTGAGCTGCGTGCAGAGTTCAGGGGGGGGTGAGCTGCGTGCAGAGTTCAGGGGGGGGGGGGGTGAGCTGCATGCAGAGTTCGGGGGGGGGGGGGGTGAGCTGCATGCAGAGTAT
This sequence comes from Rana temporaria, assembly GCF_905171775.1. Taxonomy (NCBI): domain Eukaryota; kingdom Metazoa; phylum Chordata; class Amphibia; order Anura; family Ranidae; genus Rana; species Rana temporaria. The sequence goes on from NC_053497.1 coordinate 112,296,713, forward strand.
GCAGGTTTTAGCTCTTTCACAGGCTGTCCACTTACACCCCTCCCCATGAAATAACATGGTGGGCCACATTCAGCCCGCAGGCTGAAGAAATATTTTTCTACATGACTGGAAAATACAATGGCACGTCCTGGCGATGGAATACACAAACCCCTTTAAATGTTCAGTTAAAGAATAACACTTAACAGCAAGACCACTTACATTGATGTTGGAAATTTTGTCCCAATCGTGGGAATCGGTTCTTTGTCCCAGCAACACATCCTCCTTAAGTTGGCTAAAAATAAAAATAAATTAAGTGTTAAAGTGTTTGTAAACGATAATTAAAAAAATTATGGTTATACTTACCTGCTCTGTGCATCTTGGCTTCTCCGCTTCTGTGTGCCCACATAGAAAGCTGCTTTCTATGGTGGCACACCTGTTTGACCTCTCCCAAACTGGGCTGTGTGCAGCCATAGACACAAAGCGAGGCTTTGTCTCACCCCCCCCCCCCCACTCAAAGGCTCCCACTGCTGCTTCCGTGTCCTCTAAAGAGAGAATCATGCTGCTGCAGACATGCTACGCGTTACGTAACTGGTCACGTGACATAACGCGTAGGACAATCAGAGACTGGAAGTGACATCAATGCGTAAGTGAAGCCTGGGAATTTTGTATTGAGACACATTTGAAAGTTTTAAGTATTTTGAAGTGCATTGGATTTTAATAAAACTTTTAACCTAATCATAATGCTACACAATAAGAGGCTTTTTGATATCTCCCCATATATGAGAGAGGCATGTGGGTAACATGAATCTGATGTGGTCTTAAAGGCACAATACTCCCAAATATTAAATCCAGGAGGAGGAGGTATTAATGGAGAGCCCCCTAGCGGTACAGAGGAGGAGGTGGCAATTATCTGGGAGGATAATCATATGCATGCTCTATTACATCCAACTGAAGTTGAGAGTTATGAGAGGATAGAGCACCAGGGCGGCACATAGTGTGCGATGGTTTCAGGCACTTATTTGGAAACACAAAATGTGGATTAATTTACTGGATTTTTTTGCACTATTATATATGTATAATTTGATTGAATTACATAAATTATATATTACTGGACTTCATATTGAGATCTCACACCATTGAGTTGGATACAAGTATATATTTTTTAGTTATCGCATTTATTCATTTAATTTATTCATCTAATGGTGATACCATTTTTTATTGTTTATTTTGAGCACTGAATCTGAGCAGCGCAGCACCCATCATATTGTCACTTTATCTAAACCTAGTGTGGGAACAGGCATTGATGCTAGCAGCAGCTCCAATATAGTACACCACAAATCTCTATTAATACACTTCAGAGCTCCACACGTAATCTATAAGGTAGTGCAGGAGTAACATTTCCACTAATATAGAAGGATTACGAAGAAACACCTACTTTCCTTTAAGCGCAATTTAAAGTATAAAAAACTAAAATAAAAACAACAGATAGAAAAACAAAATGTCAGCACTGTAGAGTCTTTAAAAAATACATCTGCATACATCTATAGACCACTAAAATAGGGCTCCAACCATACACATTTCACTGCAAGTCAGTAACGTAGGGTTCTAGTTCTCCACCAGGTATTTCCTGCTGCTGAAAGGCCCACCAAACACATCCCTACTAAGGATGAGCTCCAGCGTGTTCGCATAGAACACGTGCAGAGCCCGCCAGGAAGTCTGCACAGCGCTGTGCTAATCACAGCCAGGGAGACATTTCCCGATGCTCGGCTGCAGAGATCGGGAAATGTCTCCCTGGCTGTGATTAGCACAGCGCCGTGCAGACTTCCTGGCGGGCTCTGCACACGTACTATGCGAACACACTGGAGCTCATCCTTAATCCCTACTATATATGAGGTCAGGGGACAAGACACAGAAGACTCATTGGAGGGTGGTTAAGCATGTCACATTGGTTGGAAACAACGCTTCCTGTGCCATTATAATGGTGCAGGAAGCTGGTGTGAGTGGTGAAAATGGTTTTCAGAGTGAAAACTAAAATGTAGGTTCCATACCAAAATGACAAAGTCATCCTGGCAATTTTCAGCATAATACACTGCAGCAGATGCTTCCCAAATTGTACATGGCATACAGGATGTGAACTGTCTTCCAGTAACCTGCTACATAGCTCACATGCCTCGCACTGCGCATGCAGGGAACATACTACATGGCAGAACACACATAGCAGCTGAGTGGCAAGGGGCCAGCAGAGTGAACTAAAGGAAACAGCTCCAATTCTCTTGCCCTCTATGCTGTGCCTGGACTAGACATGCCATTAAAAATGGACCAGATCGTTTCCAATTAACAAGAGGGCTTGTGCCACCTTTGTAAAATTAGGATCAATATCGGCTTTATTTTCTCAATCTAGAACAGTGGTGCAGGCTTTGTTAATTGCCCTCATTGTATACAGATTCAAGGAATTCTTCTTCATGGGTGGAAATGCTGACCAAGTGCTATGCCATCTTCCCAACCAATGTAGTTATGATCTGGAGATAATCCATTGCATTAGGCACATTGAAGTTTCAGTTGTGCTTCTAAGTAACGGAAAAAGTATATGAAATTCTCACTTGATATCGTCCATTTCACTCTCTGCCTCTTGGATCTGCTTTGTTAAAATCTTCTTCTCAATGTCGTTTTTGGTATTATCGTACTTCTGCTGGAGATATTCTATCCTGCAGAGAAACATTCCCAGTTAATTCTTACAAGAAATACATCTTAATTAAAAAACATATCAGTTGGCTAAACAAATAAAAATATGTTCAGTATGTTACACTTGAAAAAAAAAATCAAAAATGAATAGCTCCAGACATGACCAGAGGGAGTCTATAGCAGTATTAAACCCAACAATAATATATATATATATATATATATATATATATATATATATATATATATATATATATATATATATATTATATATATATATATATATATATATATATATAAATATAATATTTTACACACACACACAAATAAATAAAATAAGTAATCAGCTGCATTGGTTTTCTTTTTTCTAAGCATTTTCTCCTCTGTTTTCATTTGCCAATCTGGCCAGTAACACACCCACTGTATTCAAGTGCCCTCACTCTGGATGAAGAAGCAGCTGCAACAGAGACCATTTTTGACAGCAGCATTATCAGTCTTGGGTTGTGTTAATTTGCCTTAAAAAGTAAATATACCCCTCAAAAATGTCCAAATTTTGTCATGTTACAACCAAAAACTTGAGATATTTTGCAAAGAAGAATGGGAAAAAAATGTCACTCTCTACATGTGCAAAGCTGGTAGAGACATCCCCAAAAAGACTTGCAGCTGTAATTGCAGAAAAATGTGCTTCTACAAAGTATAGACTCTGAATACAAATGCACGCCACACTTTTCTGATATTTGTAAAAAAAAAAAAAAAAATGAAAACCATTTATAATTTTCCTTCCACTTCACAATTATATTTCACTTTGTGTTGGGCCATCACATAAAATCACAATAAAAGCCATTTACATTTTTGGTTGCAACATGACAAATCGTGGAAAATTTCAAGGGTGTACGAATATTTTTTCAAGGCATTGTAGATATATTAGCAAGTTTAGATACACTAACAAATTGAGGCCAAACTCTAGCTAACAGTCGTTAAGAAGTTACAGAAACAATTTTGTTCCTTTTGGGATAAAGGTTTTACATAATAAATAAATTCTGATCATTCTAAGCACCTCTGTTCTGTTGAAAAACTGTACACACGATCGGATTTTCCGCAGACAAAGCGTAGGACTTTTGTCCAAAGGGCGTTGGCCAGGAATTTGTCTTGCATACAAACGGCACACAATTGTCGGCCAACAAACACAAAAATACATGTTTTTTCAGCTCTTTAGCAACACCCTTCGGGCACATTCTGCTAATGTTGCGTTTGGTGAGCATTGCTTCCGAGCATGCGTGTTTGTCATTTGGACTTTTGTCCGACAGACTTGTGTACACGCTTGTAAAATCCGACAACTGACCGTTGTTCTTGGAAAATTTTAAAGCGTGCCATCCAACATTTGTCCGCGGAAAATCCGCCAATAATTATCCGATGGAGCGTACAAACGGTCAGATCTTCCGCCAAAAGCCTGTCATCACACAATTCCCATTTGAAAATCTGATTATGTGTACGAGGCTTTACTGACTAAATCACAGTGAAAATAAAAAGAAAGCAAGCCTAAGAAAACTATTGCAGTCACCACATCAAAGAATTGTTAAGCTGCAATATAAAAATGGTTTACTTTTGGGTTTAATACTGCTAAATAAAGGGATAAAGGGCAAAAGGAAGTAGCAATGATCTTAAAGAGGCATTCCAGGCAAACCTCTACTAAATACAATATTGAAATATTATATGGAAAACCTCCCTACCTTTTAAAGTGCTATAAAATGGTAGAAGGTTTTTTTCACCTTAAAGCATTCTATGTATTAAGGTAAAAAACCTTCTACATGCATTTACCCACATAGCCCCCTTATACTTACCAGAGCCGGATATCGATTCAGCAATGTTCATGAGAGTAGAGGCGGTGTCTGCTTTCTCACTCCTTATTGGCCATTGGCACCTGCTGCCATCAATCAAACCCAGTGACGAGGGAGCAGGGGTGGGGCCGAGTCTTGCTGTCTGTATCAATAGATGCAAACAGCAAGTCTCGGGAGCAGGCCAGCACGAGTGTCCCCATAGCAAGTGGCTTGCTATGGGGTCACAGGACATATTCCCAAGTGGCTTTCTAGGGGCGCACTCAGCAGGGGAGGGAGGAGCAAGGAATTTCGGTGGGGGACCTCAGAGGTGTGGGGCTACTCTGTGCAAAAACTATTCCACAGAGCAAGGAAGTTTAACATGTTTGTTATTTTAAAAGGAAAACAAAAATATATATTATGTTTATTATCACTTTAATTCTGTCTGGCTAGTACTGTAATTTACAGTCTTGGCATGTTAGTAGTTTCAGCTTTTTCCACAATAGTTCACACACCTACACACAAAAAAAATACTGTGCTCTAAAATACAAAAGGTTCCTCATATGTTATTTTGCCTATGCACATGTGACATGCTTTTCCGGTTTATGTATCTGTTGTGTCTGTATACTCGACATTGATATGTATCCTTGCTTGTGGTGCATGTTGCACCAATTATTCCCATGTATGTAATCCTTTTTTTTTTATGCTCATTAAACGTAGTTTTTGATTTAAAATACAAAAGGTAACCTGTGACTGGAAAACATATGTAAAACAGACAAACGATACATTTTTGCATTGGTTGGCGGCCCGGGTTGAGGGGGAAGAGGCCCTTCTCAACATGGAGACAAGGTATGGATTGAGGGGGTCTCTAATGGAATTTGTTTTATTTTTGGCTGAGATCCCCCCAAAATCCATACCAGACCTGAAGAGCCTGGTAGGGATTAGGAAAAACTTGAAAGCAGTTTATCTTTTATGTCGGCCCTTTCTTTTGTTTACATTCTGCTGTCGGTGGGGAATCCAACACTGACAGCAATAATGAGACATGGTTGTTAAGGACGCCAGTGCATGGATGTAAAAAAATAAAAAAATGGATGAAAAACTGATGTAAATTGAACTGAATAATGATGTAAACTGAATCTGTTTTTTCTTTGAAAAAAACTTGACTGAATGGTTGACGCCCATGTGAAAAGGAGCCATAGGTGGAAACACAATAGAATTATAGCTTTTATTGCAAGACTTACTTAAGCATTTTGGGCTGCAGCATCTTCTGTAATGTGTCGCTGAAAATAGCTTTTTTCAGTTCCAAATCATCTGTGGGCTTCCCTGGACAAGCAAACAAGTGTAGTATAAATGACACAAACATTTTATCAATGAAAAAGTGCATCTTATGTCTTCAGTTTTAGCATTTAAATGGTTAGAACTCCTGTTGGGTTTTTAAACAACAGTACTTTGAAAAAGTTTTAAGCTGGTGTGAAGAAATGCTGTAAAGTAAGAAATATATTTTTTAATCAATTTACAAAAATGTGAAGCGAGAGAACATAAGAAAAATCTAAATCAAATCAATATTTGGTGTGACTACCCTTTGGCTTCAAACAAGCACCAGTTCTTACATTCGCGCACTTTGTACACATTCACAAAGTCAGGGATTTTGTAGGATTAGAGTCAGGTGTATGATTAAAGCGGTGGTTCCCCCTTAAAAACAACTTTTTTTTATTCCACTGCCCCCCCACATTACAATCGAATTAAGGCTCTTATTTTTTTTTTTGCTGCTGTACATACCTTGATACAGCATCTTCACCCGTGCATCCGGGTTGCGAGTCCTGCGGGAGTGGGCGTTCCTCACATGCTGTTGATTGACGTTTTGCCCAAAAACGAGCTCTCCCCCCGTCGCGTAAGCCGCGTCACGATTGGCGAAAGGAGCCGAACGGCGATGCGCATGCGCAGTATAGCGCCGACTCGCCGTTCGGCTCCTTTCGCCAACCGTGACGCGGCTTACGCGACGGGGGGAGAGCTCGTTTTTGGGCAAAACGTCAATCAACAGCATGTGAGGAACGCCCACTCCCGCGGGACTCGCAACCCGGATGCACGGGTGAAGATGCTGTATCAAGGTATGTACAGCAGCAAAAAAAAAAATAAGAGCCTTAATTCGATTGTAATGTGGGGGGGCAGTGGAATAAAAAAAAAGTTGTTTTTAAGGGGGAACCACCGCTTTAACCATGTATACCAAGCAGGTGCTAATGATCATCAATTTCATTTGTTGGTTGAGGCTGGGTTCACACTAGTGCGACACGACACTGGTCCTACTTTGGATCAGACTTTGCCCTGCGACTTGAAGCGACATACGTCCGACTTTCAATGAACGGAGATCCGACTTGGATCCCCGCCAATACTAGGCACTGTTTGGTATATATCTTGTGGGGGAACTCCACGCCAAATTTTAAATTAAAAACCGGCATGGGTTCCCCTTCCAGGGGCATACCAGGCTCTGATATGGATGTAAAGGGGAACCCCCTACGTTGATAAAAAGACCCTTATCCGAGCACACAGCCTGGCCATTCAGGAAAGGGGGTGGGGACGAGCAAGCCCCCCCCCCGAACCGTACCAGGTCACATGCCCTCAACATGGGGGGCTTGGTGCTTTGGGGCAGGGGGGCACCCTGCGGCCCCCTAACCACCTTGTCCCCATGTTGATGAGGACAAGGGCCTCTTCCCGACAACCCTGGCTGTTGGTTGTCAGGGTCTGCGGGCGGGATGACGAGATCCTGGCCCCCCACCCTATGTGAATGAGTATGGGGTACATCGTACCCCTACCCATTCACCTGGGGGAAATAAGTGTCAAGTAAAAAAAAAAAAAAAACAACACACTATACAGGTTTTTATAGTAATTTATTAGGCAGCTCCGGTGGTCTTGATCCAAATTCGAGGGTCTCTTCTCCGGCTCCCCGGTGCCTTCTGCCGGGCCCCTCTGCCCTCTTCTTTCAGCTCTTTTACTAGCGTTGGCCCAGTCTTCTCCCCTCTTTTCTTCCGATGTTGAAACGACTCTCTCCCGCTGTAATGCCGTGTGTGCGCAACGACATAAATAGGCATGGGGCAGTGTCACTGGGTGATGTCACCTAGTGACCCCGCCCCCTATGACATCACCACCCGGGGGATGATGACACTGACGTCATAGGGGGTGGGGTCACATCAACCGGTGACCATGCCTAAATAAATTGTCAGCACAGCTGCCCGCCTTCCTTGTATACACAGCGTGTGTGAGGTAAAATCCGTGAGGTGCACTCCGTTCAGAAAGCCAGTGCTAGAGACTTCCCAGGAGACAGACCCCCCCCCCTCACAGAAAGCGGACCCCGGCCCCCCCCCCCGACAGGTACACTCCGATCGCAGCGGGCCCTAGGGCAGGAGGGGAAAGGCGACAGAGATCAGGGAAAGGGAGAACCCCTTAACCACTTCAATACAGGGCATTTTCACCCCCTTCCTGCCCAGACCAATTTTTAGTTTTCAGCGCTGCCGCACTTTGAATGACAATTGCACGGTCGTGGGACGTGGCTCCCAAACACAATTGACGCCCATTTTTTCCCACAAAAAGAGCTTTCGTTTGGTATTTGATCACCTCTGCGGTTTTTATTTTTTGCGCTATAAACAAAAGAAGAGCAGCAATTTTGAAAAAAAAAAAAAAAAAACACCACTGTATTTCCGCATCTGCAACAAAAAGGATCGTTCTCTTGGACTAGAGAAATGCCTCACTCTAATAGATAACTGGATGACAAACAGTTATCTTAAACTCAATGGTTCGAAAACAGAACTTCTCCTGTTTCACGCTAACCGGAAAAATCACCCCGCGTCAACATGGACTCCCCCACCCATTCTGGGTAAAACTATCACCCCTAGCACCAAAGTCAAAAGTCTCGGAGTCATTTTCGATACCTACATGACAATGGATGCACAAATAGGATCAGTAGTCAGCGGATCCCACCATCTGCTGCGCCTACTACGCAGACTCACGCCCTTTATCCCGAAAGAGGACATTGCAGTCGTGGTGGGAATAATCATCAATTCCAGACTCGACTACGCAAATGCCCTCTATCTAGGACTCCCCAAATACCAAATTACTCGTCTGCAAGTCGTTCAAAATACGGCCGCTCGACTAGTGACTGGGAAAAAACCATGGGAATCAATCTCACCTTCACTGAGATCCCTTCATTGGTTGCCAGTAAAAGACAGAATCACTTTCAAGGCACTCTGCCTAATACATAAGTGTATTCAAGGCAACGCCCCCCAATATCTATGCGAAAAAATAAAAGCCCATAACCCCAATCGCATTCTGCGATCCACCAATCAAAACCTCCTCCAGATACCCAAAGCCAGATACAAGTCCAAAGGAGATCGAAGATTTGCAGTCCAGGGACCTCGGCTGTGGAATGCACTACCAACCACCATCCGACTGGAGTCGGACCACTTGGCCTTCAGGAGAAAGATTAAAACCCATCTCTTCTGAGGTCAAGGGGTTCCTTACCCATGAAATGGATACAGCGCCCAGAGGCGATTCAGTTTGCATGTGTTACGCTTTACAAGTCTCTCTCTCTCTCTCTCTTTTTGATTTAATAAATATCATTTTTTTTTTTTTTTTTTTAATAAAATAATGTTCCTCAGTTTAGACCGATACGTATTCTTCTACATATTTTTTGGGGGAAAAAAATAAATAAAATCGCAAAAATTAATTTGATTGGTTTGCGCAAAAGTTCTAGCATCTACAAAATATAGAATAGAATTATGGCATTCTTATTTATTTTTTTACTAGTAATGGCGGCGATCTGCGATTTTTATTGTGACATTGCGGCAGACATATCGGACCCTTTTAACACATTTTTGGGACCATTCACATTTACACAGCGATTAGAGCTAAAAAAAACTGCACTGATTACTGTGTAAATGTGACTGGCAGGGAAGGGGTTAACACTAGGGGGTGCTGAAGGGGTTAAATATGTTCCCTAAAGTGTGTTCCAACTGTAGGGGGAGGGGATCGATGTGTGTTCCTCTGTACTGGGAACACACATCGGTCTCCTCACCACTGACAGGACATGGATCTGTATGTTTACACACACTGATCCATGGTCCCGCCGTGATTGCGGGCAATCGCGGGTGCCCGGCGGACATCGGGCACCGAGTCCCGAGCAATGTGGCGGGGGCGCGCGCGTGCCCCCTAGCCGCCCGGGAATGCAAGGACGTCATACGACGTCCACTCTAAAGGAGGAAGGGTTCTCGCTGACGTAATTTTACAATGACTCAGTAGGGAAGGTGTTAATCCCGGGAATGCCCAGCTGTTCCATCCTGCCGAGGCAGGAGGAACCATACTTACCTATCCTTGCAAGGACATGCTGGCGCGTCCCTGACAGACCCACAACCGATGGTACGGAGTAGCTGTCAGCCTGGTCCACTGTGAGAGAGACAACAAAACAGCCCAGTCATGTGTGGACCCTGGAGCAAAAAGCCCACCGGCCACCCCAGGAGTCATGAGGTATGTCATGGCAGACCCAGCGCTTAGCTAAGGTGTGCTCACGCTCGATGGCTGGACTGGGAAGACTACAAGGATCTATATATCCAGTCTGTCACCCAGCCTGCAGTTGATAGAACAATCTTAAAACAAAATAAAATAAACATTTCTTCAGGGCGCTGGACCCAAAAAGGAGCCACGTCCTTCTCCTCTGCTAGGCAGAAAAAAAACTGAGTCTGCATGCTGCACGGTGGAGGGTCATGTCCGGAGGGACCGCCCCCTGGGCGGGGCTGTTCAACTCTGTTAAAGTAACAAGTATTTAAATATCTAACATGTTCTGCCTAGTCCTCTCCTATGAACAGGAACATAACCCACTTGTCAAGACTTGAGAAGGCTGTGTCCGTCCATGGACGATAAGAGAAAAAGGGTGGAGCATATAACATGTTCAAAAAGAGAACTTATCCTTTAACCACTTCAGCCCCAAAAGGATTTACCCCCTTAATGAGCAGGCCATTTTTTGCAATACAGCACTGCGTTACTTTAACTGACAATTGCTCCCTTGTACCCAAACAAAATTGACGTCCTTTTTTCCCCCACAAATAGAGCATTCTTTTGGTGGTATTCGATTACCTCTGTGGTTATTTTTTGCGCTATTAAAACGAAAAAAACACCAATTTTGAAAAAAAAAATATAAAGAAAACAATATTTTTTACTTTCTGCTATAATACATATACAAAAAAAAAAGAAGAAAAAATATATTTAGATTTATGGCATTTTTCTTTATTGTATTGTTTTATTACTAGTAATGGTGTCAATCAGTGATTTCTAACGGGACTGCGACATTGCTGCGGCCAGATTGGACACCTAACTGACATTTTTGACACTTTTTTGGGAACCAGTGACCTTATTACAGTGATCAATGCTAAAAATATGCACTGACATTGTACTAATGACACTGGCAGGGAAGGGGTTAACATCAGAGCCGATCAAGGGGTTAAATGTGTTCCCTGTTTCTGTTTTCTAACTGTATGGGGGGACTGTATAACTGTGGAAACACACAGATCTGTCTTTCTGCTTAGCAGGAAGACAGATCTCAGTGTCATCCCCTGAGAGAACGCATATCTGCCTTGTTTACGTTGGCAGATCCCCGTTCTGTCTCTGCGGGGAACGATCTTGGCTGGCAGACACAGAGTCCGCCGGAACCGCTGATTGGCTCCCCCACTGGCCAATCAGAGCCCGCCCACGAAAGCTAGTGCACGAATCGCCGTACCAGTACGGCGATTTGCGCAGATAAGCTACCTTGCTGCAATACATCTGTGGCGGCTGATAGGCAAGTGGTTAAAGTGGAGGTTCCCCCTAAAAAAAAAAATTCTAACACTACATTGAGCTGACTGATTACACTGCGGGTATGCTGTTTTTTTTTGTTTTTTTTTGTACATACCTCGTTATCGCCGTTTCATCCCTCGGCTTCCGGGAATGATTCTTTTGGGTCTGGGCGTTCCTAGTTGATTGACGTTCCTCCGACCGACGCATACTTGACGTCACGACTTTCCGAAAGAAGCCGATCGTCGCTGCGTAGGCGCCGTATAGAGCCGACTCTATACGGCGCCTGCGCAATGATGTTCGTCTTCTGTCGGAAAGTCGTGACGCGCAGTATGTGACGGTCGGAGGAACGTCAATCAACTAGGAACGCCCAGACCCAAAAGAATCATACCCGGAAGCCGAGGGATGAAACGGCGATAACGAGGTATGTACGAAAAAAAACAAAAAAAAACAGCATACCCGCAGTGTAATCAGTCAGCTCAATGTAGTGTTAGAATTTTTTTTTAGGGGGAACCTCCACTTTAAGAACTATCTTCAGCATAAAGAACAAGGAGTCCTAGAAGTGATGGTTTGACCCCCACAGAGCCCGGATCTCAACATTAAGTCTGTCTGGGATTACATGAAGAGACAGTAGGATATGAGGCAGCCTACATCCACAGAAGGTCTGTGGTTAGTTGTCTAAAAATTTTTGGAACAACCTACCTTCCGAGTTCCTTCAAAAACTTTGCAAGTGTACCTAAAAAAATGTATACTGTTTTGAAGGCAAAGGGTGATCACTAAATATTGGTTTGTTTTGGATTTCTCTTATGTTTATTTACTTTTCATTTTAACTTATAAAAATAAACTATTAACACTTCTATTTCTAAAAGCATTCCTAATTTACAGCATTTTTTCACACCTGCCTAAAACTTCTGCACAGTAGAGCATGTCTCACTGGGAATGTCCCTTTACTTTCTGCCCTGGAGACTCAGCATTAAGTGAGCAGAAACTGGTGAGAAATCCTCTTTTAGACAGCCGTTACTGAAATAGGTGTCCCCATTGAAAGATTTTGCCTTCTTTCTGTTCCCATGGATTTGACATAGCTATTATTCTAGCTGAGAATGGTCACCAGGACAAATTTAAAGTGGCTGTAAACCCTTACAACTCACTTTATGCTATAGGTAAGCCTATATTAAGGCTTACCTGTAGCTACCCTGGATATCTCCTAAACCTGCACGGTTTAGGAGATATCCCCTTGTCTGCATGTGCCGAGGAGATCGTTGTGCTGTTGCTTCAGCTAGTCATGCCGTTACCGGCGGCTCTCGTGCGCAGGAGTGACGTAATTTAGGCTGCTGCCAATCACAGCGTCGGAACCGCAATACCCAGAAGAAAGCCCCGGGAGAGAAGTCAACTGCCAGGGGGGGAGGACGCTGTGGGGGCTCTCGTTTGGAGGTAATCCATAATGAGCTAGTATGCTATGCATACTAGCTCATTATGCCTTTGTCTTGCAGGGTTCTTTTATTGGGTTTACTTCCTCTTTAAAGAAGTAGGACCAAAGCTCTTTTGGCCCCACTTCTCCTGTGGGTCACATGAGTGCACTTAGTTCTGCACTCCTTTGACCCGTATTCAGCCGACAGAGGGCTAAAGTCCGCTTTCAGCTGACATCATTCAGCCACTCCAGACTCTGGAGGGATTCTGAATTTAACGTCAGGATCCTCAGTTTCCTGACAGCAAGGAGACAGAGAGAGAGATCTCTTCAGCTGTGACCATTGTATTCTGAACAATGACTGCATCTGCCCGGGTGCAGTGTTGTTCAGCAGACAATTTTCCATCCAGCGTCTTTGATTTTTTAGTAAGGGGATGTTGGGCAGGAGGGGCCAACAGGGTCCATCAGGAACCAGCTGAAATTTGCTCTGTGTATAACCAGCTTTAGAGGAGAGAAGGAGGGAATGTGTTACTTACAATTCTTGTGAACCAGTTCATTAAATGCTTTTACAATATGGAGACTTCTTTCTTTCATTTCCTGATTAGCTGGAGGCCCCTGGGAGGAAAGTTAAAGTAAAGCAATTCTAGAATTTACAGACCTTACACATATTTATCATTTGTATTTCACACACTTTATTATAGCAAGCCACATTCATTTTAAAGCGTTTATTACCCTAAATAAAATAAAAAAAGTACTTGTGCTGTGTAATTTGGCCCAGTGTAACACCTGAAATACCTGGCTGATCCTGCCTGGTTCTGACCTCCCATTTGTAAACTGACCACAGTTTATCATGACTGCTGAGCACTGACACAGTGGTCAGTTTACGTGCCTCTGTCATCTGCAGCTCTCCTGTCCTCCTCTTCCCTCTCCTCCGCCCCCTCCCTGTCTGTCAGCTCCATGTCCGTGCCAGGCCCATACCATCCTGCTACTAAAATTACAGTTCGCAATTCACACTATGGTCTCTATTTATTAATGTAATCTGCCAGTGTCTGTGCCTTCTAAAAAAATAAAATGCAGCTATAAACCTGATTTCAGAGCGCCACTCACGTGACAGTGGGGTTAATCTTGGCCCCGCCCACTGCAACTGTCAGGCTGAGAGGGGAGAGAGCCAGTCGATCACAAGCGGTGCTCTGAAATCAGGTATATAGCTGCATTTTTTTTTATAAAAGCACAGACACAGGGGCAGATTATATTAATAAACAAAAGTGTGGCGCCAAGTGAGCAAGTGAATAGCGTGTAAACCTGGAAGGATAAAATAGGCAATGCAAAATTTAATGTGAACAAAACCAAAACATAAAAGTCCACAGTCAAAAATGGTAAAGTATACAAAGAAACACCCGCATGAAGCGCTACACCATAAGGACGGTAAACCACAGTGTTGTCAGTGGTTAAAGAAGTTTCACTAAAACACAATCCGTGCAGCTGTCAACCACTAAGGAGACATGGGCAAAAAGCAAAAGAACAAAAACATACAGCGCACAAGGGTTAAGTGAATGTCACTTTATAGTTTGTAATGTGTGGAAAAACATATATGCATGAAAAATTGAAAAGTTGAAAAAAAATTTAAAAAATTGAAGTAGCCACAAATAGCACACAGGAAAATAGCACATTAAAATTTTTTAATTTTTTTTTAAAAAAACTAATAACAATAGTCCGCATAACATAAGCAGCAGTTCACGTGGAGATGGTAGAGTGAAAACACATACACTTCGGGGGAGATGTTAGGAATGAATCCAGGTAGTGTGCATACACTTGTATGCAGAGGTAAAACAATACCTCAATAAAAGCAGCCGCTTCTACGTCTCAATGCAGGGAGATGGAATCCGTTGGTGGGATGATGACAGCCACACTGGGAGCAGATGTAGAAGTTATATCCATGCAGAGATGGATACTGCCATTTAAAGACCACTAGCTCAGGGGCTGATGGAAAGGAAACCTTCCTCGCAAACAGAAATCTCCAGCAGCAGGGGAAGTCCTGGAGGGGAGCCACCAAGCCGGTTCAGTGACGCAGCCGCGTCACACGGGAGCGAGGAAAGGGGGATGGTAGCCTGATAGAGTCACACAGAGAGCAGGAGGTGTCCGGACACCTTCGATCCAGCGTCAGGTGACTCAAAGCACCAATCAGTGTGGGCAGAAAACGAGCAGTAGAGATGCTGGGGCTAGAAACTGAGGACTACATGACCCAGGGCCTTATTATGAAGACTAAATTTAGAGAGAAGGGGTACCCTCCAGAATTATTAGAAGATGCTTTTAATGCTAGTATCACCATCAATAAAATTAATAAGGTCAGTAAGGATAAAGTTGAGAATAATGTAAGGTTCATTTCGACATTTAACACTAAACATAAAAATATAATAAATATTATCAATAAACACTTCAATATTCTTCATCTTGACCAATATTTGTCTCCCATTCTTCCATCTAAACCTGAGATTACCTTTAGAAGGTCCCGGACCATCCGGAACATCATTGCACCCAGTGAAGTACCCAAGATCAACCCCACCCGCCCATTAGATATTCGGGCTTATTTTAACAATAAAACCGGCATTTTTAGATGCGGCAAAAGGGGTTGCCTTACTTGTCAGTCCATTCCAAAAGGTGGTCCTGATACTATTAAAACCAAAGATTGTGTGTTCCCGATCAGCCAATTCCTTACTTGCTCTACGGAATATATCGTTTACATACTACGCTGTCCATGCAATTTATTATACGTTGGACGTACGATCCGTACCCTACGCATACGTATCGGAGAACACAGACGCCTGATCAAAAAGGGCTGTGATAAGCATAGTGTCCCTAGACATTTTTTGCATGTCCACAATAAAGATTTTAAGTGTTTGGAGGTTTTTGCTATTGAGTCCATCCCGTTGGGTTCTTTGACTGAGAACGAAAGATTTTCCCTCCTATGCAAGAGGGAAACTTTCTGGATCTTTCGGCTGGGCACTTTGTCGCCCGGTGGCCTTAACGAGGAGTTGGAAATTCTCAGCATCACTAATTAACCTAGTACACTGGGTACACACACTATTTTTTCCTTTTATTTATTTTTTCTTTTTATATTTCTTTTTATTATTATTTTTATTTTTATTTTTACTTAATATATTTTTATTTTTATTATTATTTATATTTTTATTTTTATTTTACTTGATTTATTTATTTTATTTATTTATTTATTTATTAATTATTTATTTATTATTTTTTGATTTTTGTGGTATAGGCGGTATATATGGAGTGAATGTATGTATGTATAGTGTTTTATCATTATTATTTTAGTTTTATTCACCGTCATCATTATTATCATTCTTTTTCATTTTCTTTTCCAGTTTTTTTTTTTTTTCATTTATTTTCCCTTTATTATTAATTATTATTATTTTTGTATTGAAGGTATGTCAGACTATCTTCTATGTATGTACATATGTTCTTCCATGAGAGAGATTATTATATACATATATGTCGTGTTATACATATTATATATACTCTATTATATGTTTTTAAACGTTTTCATTAAAGTGGTGGTGATGGTAGGGTTAAGACTATGAATCCTCCCCCTCCCCCTCCCCGTGCTATTGTCCAATGGGATTATTCCTTCCCCTTTATTAACTAGATGGTGGAGCCTGTCCGTGACTTTGATAAAGCGTCCTGGCACGCGAAACATGTCAGTCACGGCTCACCAGTACAATCTTTGATGCCCCTATATGTTTGCAGCAAGCACACTGCAGCTGATTTGTAGTGCCGACACTCGGGAAATCCTCTCAGTGACACTAGCGCCAGCATCTCTACTGCTCGTTTTCTGCCCACACTGATTGGTGCCTTGAGTCACCTGACGCTGGATCGAAGGTGTCCGGACACCTCCTGCTCTCTGTGTGACTCTATCAGGCTACCATCCCCCTTTCCTCGCTCCCGTGTGACGCGGCTGCGTCACTGAACCGGCTTGGTGGCTCCCCTCCAGGACTTCCCCTGCTGCTGGAGATTTCTGTTTGCGAGGAAGGTTTCCTTTCCATCAGCCCCTGAGCTAGTGGTCTTTAAACGGCAGTATCCATCTCTGCATGGATATAACTTCTACATCTGCTCCCAGTGTGGCTGTCATCATCCCACCAACGGATTCCATCTCCCTGAATTGAGACGTAGAAGCGGCTGCTTTTATTGAGGTATTGTTTTACCTCTGCATACAAGTGTATGCACACTACCTGGATTCATTCCTAACATCTCCCCCGAAGTGTATGTGTTTTCACTCTACCATCTCCACGTGAACTGCTGCTTATGTTATGCGGACTATTGTTATTAGTTTTTTTTTTAAAAAAAATTAAAACATTTTTAAAAAATGTTAATGTGCTATTTTCCTGTGTGCTATTTGTGGCTACTTCAATTTTTTCAACTTTTAAATTTTTCATGCATATATGTTTTTCCACACATTACAGACTATAAAGTGACATTCACTTAACCCTTGTGCGCTGTATGTTTTTGTTCTTTTAAAAATGGTAAAGTGTTCACGCTTACCAGATTCGATGGACCCGTTTCACCCACCGTATAGCACGTGGGTGAAACGGGCACTCTTGAGGGAATGACCTCAAACAGGAACTCCCACCACTGGAAAAACGGTAAGAAAGGTTCTACCCAAAGTTGAATGAGGACTGTCAGATATCCATGATGGACTCCAAAACATGCTCACTTAGCGCCACACTGTTTGGCTAGTGACGTGTTGGCTGCTTATTTTGTTCTCTATGTATAATTTTTTTTTTTTTTACAGATTGCATTAACAGAGGATAGTGTGAATTGCAAACTGTTGGTTAACAACCCCTTTTAAGAGATGCAAAATGCAATTACATCTCACATTCTGATATAGGCAGCAATATCCCAGGTAACGCAAGTAGGTAGGTGGGAAATCCTTATAAAAACACCTACCAATCCACTGACTTTATCCTTAAAGTATGGTTTCATGAAATGGCCCAAAGCCAGATTTAATGGGTAGAGTTTATTGGTTCCAGCCCTTTGAGTCTTTCGACCAGCGAGTTCCCACATTAGCTCCTCCTGAAATGATAAGATTGATTTTCAGATCTGCTAATTTGCAAAAGTTTTATCAAAAAATGTTAACAAAAATACTTTATACAATGGAACGATGCTTGCTTCAACGTTGCATAAAAGAACATGGACAGGCAGAAGTCTTATGGCGAATAATAAAAGCCTTACTGACAGCAGGTGGTGAGAAATATGTCCAATCTGGGCAGACAGTGAGACACAGCTTATTAAGAACAGCAAACACTTCCTAGACTTTTCTTCAAAGAAATATAGAGACTTTTTTCTAGTGGTTGGTAGCACGCTAAAAGTGTAGAGCATTTGTTTGTTTGTTTTCTTAATAGCGATATAATGATAATCTGGATATTATTTGAAAATACAAAAGATTTCATGTTAAAAAAATATATATATATTTTTTTTTTAACAGAAAAAAAAAAAACATGTTTAATCTGCAGAAAAAGAATTGTAATATAGCACAACTATACAATTTTTACTATATTTGTTACAGTGATTGTAATGCAATTATTTTAGTTGAAGCTTTTGTCATTTGATCATCTTTCTTTATCTATTGGCACTTAGGCCCCTTTCACACTGGGGTGGGAGCCGCGGTGGCGGTATAGCGCCGCTAAAAATAGCAGCGCTATACAATCAGATTTGCCGCGGGATTCGGCCGATAGCGGTGCGGTATTAACCCCCACTAACGGATGATAAAGTGTTAATACCGCCCGCAATGTGCCTCTGCAGAGGCGCATTGCGGGTGGTATTGCTGCGATTTCCCATTGTTTTAAATGGGAAGGAGCGGTATACATACCGCTCCTCTCACCGCCACAAAGATGCTGCTGGCAGGAGATTTTTTTCTCTCCTGCCAGCGCATCGCCTCAGTGTGAAAGCCCTCCGGCTTTCACATTGAGGTTGCTGTGCAGGAGTTTTTCAGGCGGTATAGCAGCGCTATTTTTAGCGCTGCGCCGCCTGAAAAACTCCTCAGTGTGAAAAGGGGTCTTATGCATGTGGGTTTATTTTTGACAAATTGTATTAGCGCTTTAGTCACTTTTTATATACAATATGAAGACTTGCTGTAATGTCTGAAAAACCTTTAATAAAAAATGAAGTTTAAAAAATAAATAAAAAAAAAAAAAAAAAAGTGTAGAGCACTTATAGATTGACGATAGACCAGTGGTGGACAATTTTTTTGATATGGGGGGCCCTCAAGTGTGGCCTCTGATGTCACCAAAGGGCTGCCCATACCATTCAGTGAATATTTAGTGTCAGGGACAGCGGGTACACAGCAGGATATAGTCAGACTGCAGACATGCTACAGGAGATGGTCAGAGACTGCAGATATGCTACAAGAGATGGTCAGAGACTGAACAGGCTATAGGAGTTTTTGGAGACTGAGGACAGGCTTTAGAAGACTGTCCTAGACTGGAGACCCATTACATAAGGTTGGGCAACAGGTAGATAAAGAGGAAATTCATTTTGACCTTGCGCCCTTCTTTAGATCTGCCGGACAGCAGTTTGTACCAGATTCCTTAAAGCAGCTGTATTGTCCGCTTGGTCATTTTTTTACCTACAGCCAAGCCTATAATAAGGCTTAGCTGTAGGTAAAATGAATATCTCCTGAACCTGCACGGTTTAGGAGATATACACACCTTTCATGCAGCCGCTTACACCAGCTGCGCATGTGCGCTGAAGGTCCTGCGGCTCGTGTTGGAACGAAGGACTCATGCGCGCATGCGTGGGAGTAACGTTATGACGGATCCAGAAAGTCACAGCGGCAGAGCCCACGAACCCAGAAGAGACGCTGAGAGAACATATCGGCCCCCTCGGCAATGACCGGGGTCAGCTGCGGAAGCTTCGTTCTACTGCAAGTTTGCTAGTGTCTTGTGGGGTTTTTTTCCGGCAGTTTACT
This sequence comes from Rana temporaria, assembly GCF_905171775.1. NCBI lineage: Eukaryota > Metazoa > Chordata > Amphibia > Anura > Ranidae > Rana > Rana temporaria. The sequence goes on from NC_053497.1 coordinate 112,316,382, forward strand.
ACCGCTTTAAAAGGCTCCGGTCACAAAACCTCATGCTTCCACTCAAATAGTTCCCTGTGCACTGGCTTATAGCTCACTGTTACAGTGAATGGAAAATTGTTAATTTTCCTAAATGATAATTGGATGATGTGGCCATGCTACATACTGAACATCAGAGCAGCACTATTGCCTTACAGTGCCACAGGTCCAAGACTAGCAAGGATATTGCTTGGAATACGCAAGTTCTTCCTGATTCTGTTTTGGTTTCTTCCCACAATCCAAAAGCATATTTATACTTTAATACATGTCTGAACAAACTGGCCCTAATGTTTGTCTTTGTACCTATAGGCGGCTATTAGGCTGTATGCTCCTTCATGTGCAAAGACTGATGTGAATGGTTTAGCGTACTCTGCTTTATAAAAATGCATTGCTACAAATCAGTAAAATAAGTATTTCTACAGCATGCAGATACCGCCACCCACTGTATTCAACTCTAATGTAATGTGAATGAAAGACTGGCTTCAAAACAAAACCCAGCCTGTCATGCCCCGTGATAGGTTTCACCCACATTGGGCTTAACGGTAGAGGTATGATTAGGCCCAATGTGGATGAAACAGAGGGCATGACTGATGGACTGGGATCTAAGCTAAAGCCAGTTTTTCATTCACCTTACATTGTAGCTGAATACAGTGTGCGGCAGTATCTGCATGCTATATTAAATTCTGGAGTGAAATGTGCTCTATTTCTGCCAGCACTTGAATACAAAGTGTAAACTTGGGAGACACACTGCAGTCTTGGTGCGAGCCAATCTGTTTTGGCGTTTGAAAGTATTTCTAGAATTATACATAAACGAATCCCTCTGTTGCCACCAATAACCCCCACAATACCTGCTGCTCCTTATTCTGTGCGATCAGCACTTCCAGTTCTTGCAGTTTCTCCTCTATTACGGCTTGGTACACAAGGTTCATCTGCAGGCACATCTCTGCCGAGCTCCCACCATCTTCCCAGGCGACATCATCCTAACAGAAGGAGGAAAAATGTCATAGAATCAGAGGCAGATAGAATGGGCAAGCAGAGCACTAAAAAGGAAAAATGTGAATCTGCGCTACAGAATATTTGAAAATAAGGTATATAATATAATAAGTGTGAGGGGCTGCCCCTGCAGAAAAATCCCCACAGAATGGAGAAAAAGTGTGAAATATGAGAAGCAGGTGGTGGCGCCAACCTTAAGTGTAGATTAAATATCAAAAAATAATGAATGTTGTATGGGTGGTATAATAAAGCCAAAACAAAAACAAAAAACAACAAATTAGTTGCGTGGTGATCCAAATAACAAACTGTTCAAAAAACTATTCAAGAAACAAAAAACTCAAAAAGTGTTCAAGTGCTGAAAAATCATTCCATCTCTGCTTCATGCAAAATTGAGTGAATCAATAAATATAAATATAAATATAAATATAAAAATAAAAATAAAAATAAAAATATAGTGCAGTGTGCTTTCAACAAACAGTTTCCATACTGTCAGTAAAAGAGTCTTTATGCAAAAAATCATGCAAAAATAAATAAATAAATAAAATATTAAAAGTGCTGTGTGCTTCTTCCACGTGAGAGCAACGTAGGTATAAATCTTCTGTGCAAAAAAACCGTGCTCGCTCCCTATGGTCCCGCACTCACCAGATACTTGAACCCCTACAGGGGTAACAGGCGTTCACAGTATAAATACTGACAGATCCCTGGATCTTCCCAGAATCTAAAATTCCACCGCTCAGAAGAGGAGGAGACAAATGGATTGCCCAATAGTGTGATATCGTTTTTAAAAAAGGAACAATTTTTATTCACATTATACAGGGTACTCACAATTTGGTAGAAAGGTTAATACACATAACATAAAAACGTGCTGTAGCTTAGAGTAGCGTCTGCTCTACCGGTTTCGTCGATCTGACGTCATCTGGAGCGCCAGATGACGTCAGATCGACGAAACCGGTAGAGCAGACGCTACTCTAAGCTACAGCACGTTTTTATGTTATGTGTATTAACCTTTCTACCAAATTGTGAGTACCCTGTATAATGTGAATAAAAATTGTTCCTTTTTTAAAAACGATATCACACTATTGGGCAATCCATTTGTCTCCTCCTCTTCTGAGCGGTGGAATTTTAGATTCTGGGAAGATCCAGGGATCTGTCAGTATTTATACTGTGAACGCCTGTTACCCCTGTAGGGGTTCAAGTATCTGGTGAGTGCGGGACCATAGGGAGCGAGCACGGTTTTTTTGCACAGAAGATTTATACCTACGTTGCTCTCACGTGGAAGAAGCACACAGCACTTTTAATATTTTATTTATTTATTTATTTTTGCATGATTTTTTGCATAAAGACTCTTTTACTGACAGTATGGAAACTGTTTGTTGAAAGCACACTGCACTATATTTTTATTTTTATTTTTATATTTATATTTATATTTATATTTATTGATTCACTCAATTTTGCATGAAGCAGAGATGGAATGATTTTTCAGCACTTGAACACTTTTTGAGTTTTTTGTTTCTTGAATAGTTTTTTGAACAGTTTGTTATTTGGATCACCACGCAACTAATTTGTTGTTTTTTGTTTTTGTTTTGGCTTTATTATACCACCCATACAACATTCATTATTTTTTGATATTTAATCTACACTTAAGGTTGGCGCCACCACCTGCTTCTCATATTTCAAGCAGAGCACTAAGTTGTTTCTAGCTGATGTAAACATACAGTCTCCAAATAATATGGACCTTTGTAAAATGCAAACAATTAAGCTTAAATTATAACTAATCAAGATTTATAAAGATTCACATTTTCCCCTAAATTAAGCAATACTCATTTTATCCGAGTCTTCTCTGTTTGACAGACACAGTGAGAATGTCACTTGAACTCTGACAGCTGTTGCCCAGTCAACTACACACCACCCCCAGCTCCTAAGAGTGCATAACAGTGTCAAATTAAAGAATGATGTGGACATGTCAATAAGTATGGGGCTCTGCCATTTGCTGATCTTATACACACTTTGAGACAATGTCTGAGGTCAGCGACTTGACACAAGCAGCAATAGCCAGATTCTATGTAACCTCTGACCCCCTGCCTCAAACTAATGAGGCTTTATCAAAGCACAGTCAATTATGAAGGCAAATATTCAACAGGAAGTGAGTGAAATCTCTCAAAAGAGAGGGTAACTCCCTTGTAAGACAGTTGTCACTGGAACAGGTGTCACGATTTCTCCTCAGCTTCTGTTCTGACGACAACTATACAATTCTGAATGGTCACCGGGACAAAAACCAGCAATAAATATCTTAGAGGGGTTAAAATTATAACAACATTTATACATAAATATATCTTTAGTAACCTCATGATAACTGAATATATCAAAGAGTGCTACAAATGCAGGAGGTATATTTATCCTGTGATTCCCATCCAGTAATCCAATAAGAAAAAAAAAAAACTTCCAGATGCCACCTATAAGCCACTAATTGTCTACTGGGCAGTCAGGCCTGGTTCACACCTATGCATTTTTTAGTGCATTTTCAGTTTTGCAGAAACACACTACAGTCCATTTACCATGGTTTCCTATGGGTCACGTTCACATCTGTGCATTTTATGGACCGGGGACTGTTTACTGGCTTTTGGTTCCATAGACTTCAATGGATCAAAAAAGTGTATTGAAAAAACACAAAATGCATATAGCTATTCTGGTCAACGGTTTTTCATTGTATCTGCAAGGTCACTACTGTAGCAGTGCCACTGTCAATAGACGTATGCATCTTAGGTCTAGTTCATTTGCTAACTACCTCCAGGGCATATTGTTTTATGCACACAAGTCCATACTCCTTAAATGGAAATCTCCCCAGGCACCTACATTAGTTTATTGGAAGTCTATTGTTGATAAAACAATCACATTGTACAAATTTACTTATGAACCTAGTGGATGCCCGCAAAAATTCTCCAAGGTGTGGGATATATAAACAGAGTCCAGGGATACTGTTAAGTAATCGGCAATGCCTCCAAAGAAAGTGTTGTCTTGCTTCTAAATATTTCTCTTGCCGGGTTTTATGCACTGAGGGACAATCTGCTTTGCATCTTCCAGCTACGTTGAAGTCTTCGTAGGCCTTGGTTGCCAAATACCTTGTGTTGATAGGTTATAATTGTGTTTTGTTTTTGTGTTTTGTTTTTGTGTCCCCCCCCCCTTTTCATAGGCTTTGTTGGTGTAATCTTTAAACTTTTTTATATTATATACATACATATACAGTGCAGACCAAAAGTTTGGACACACCTTCTCATTCAAAGAGTTTTCTTTATTTTCATGACTATGAAAATTGTAGATTCACACTGAAGGCATCAAAACTATGAAGTAACACATGTGGAATTATACATAACAAAAAAGTGTGAAACAACTGAAAATATATTTCATATTTTAGGTTCTTCAAAGTAGCCACCTTTTGCAGCAGACACATCTCTAGAACTGTTAAGAGGAGACTGTGTGAATCAGGCCTTCATGGTAGAATATCTGCTAGGAAACCACTGCTAAAGAAAGACAACAAGCAGAAGAGACTTGTTTGGGCTAAAGAACACAAGGAATGGACATTAGACCAGTGGAAATCTGTGCTTTGGTCTGATGAGTCCAAACTTGAGATCTTTGGTTCCAACCCCCGTGTCTTTGTGCGACGCAGAAAAGGTGAACGGATGGACTCTACATGTCTGGTTCCCACCGTGAAGCATGGAGGAGGAGGTGTGATGGTGTGGGGGTGCTTTGCTGGTGACACTGTTGGGGATTTATTCAAAATTGAAGGCATACTGAACCAGCATAGCTACCACAGCATCTTGCAGCGGCATGCTATTCCATCCGGTTTGCATTTAGTTGGACCATCATTTATTTTTCAACAGGACAATGACCCCAAACACACCTCCAGGCTGTGTAAGGGCTATTTGACCAAGAAAGAGAGTGATGGGGTGCTGCGCCAGGTCACTACCTCTTGAAGCTCATCAAGAGAATGCCAAGAGTGTGCAAAGCAGTAATCAAAGCAAAAGGTGGCTACTTTGAAGAACACACTTTTTTGTTATGTATAATTCCACATGTGTTAATTCATAGTTTTGATGCCTTCAGTGTGAATCTACAATTTTCATAGTCATGAAAATAAAGAAAACTCTTTGAATGAGAAGGTGTGTCCAAACTTTTGGTGTGTACTGTATATTAAAACGCAAAATGCACCTAGAATATGCAAACTGCAACCTACATAGGTGTGAACCAGGCCTTAACCACTTCTACACCGAGGACATCATACGACGTCCTCAACTTTTTTTCCTGCGATATCTGAATGATGCCTGCAGCTACAGGCATCATTCAGATATCACTGTTTTCTGCCGGCAATTCTGTGAACGATAAGAATACGATAAGAATATATATCTTATAGGTGGCGTAAGGGGACGTCCCCCCACTCCTGCCGCCATCCGGTGCTTCTCCGGGCTCTCCCGTGCCATCGAGGGACCGGAGAACTAATCGGCCAGTGCCGGTTTACGACGATAGAGATTTCCGTCATCTCTATGACCGAAGTAAACAAAGCCACAATCGCGGCTGTCAGCATGAGATTGTGACTTTTTTTTCACAATCTCATGCTTTCCAGCCTAGAGGAGAGATGTGGGGTCCTATTGACCACACAATTCTCCATAAAGATGACCTGTCACAATATATTCCATTCTTTGTAATAGGAATAAAAGTGATAAAAAAAAAAAAGAAGTAAAAAAAAATAATAATAATAATAATAATAATAATAATAATATGTAAAACGCCCCTGACCCCGGTAGCTCAGAAGCAAACACGCATGCAAGAACAGCCCACATATGTAAACGCCGTTCAAACCCCACGTGAGGTATCGCCATGTGAGTTAGAGCGTATGCAACAATTCTAGCACTAGACCTCCTCTAACTCAAAAATAAAAACCTGTAAAAATATTTAAAGCGTTGCCAATGGAGATTTTTAAGTACCGAAGTTTGGCGCGTGCCAATTTTAAAGCATAACATGTTAGGCATCTACTCAGTGCAACATCATCTTTCACATTATACAAAAAAATTGGGCTAACTTTACGGTTTTGTTATTTTTTAATTCATGAAAAAGGCGTTTGAAAAATGATTGCGCAAATAACGTGCGAGATAAAAAGTTGCAATGACTGCCATTTTTCCCCTAGGGTGTCTGCTAAACATATATATATTATATATATATTATGTTTGGGGGGTTCTGACTAATTTTCTAGCATAAAAAAATATGATTTTTAAATGAGGGAGAGAAGTGCCAGAATAGGCCCGGTGTTGAAGTGGTTAAACACAATATTAGGCAGAGCAATGTTAATTCAGCGCCACACATATTTTCCTATTTAGGTGTGATAACGCCTATAGAATACACATACACACACTACCTCAAAAAAGTGAGTACACACCTCACATTTTTGTAAATATTTTATTATATTTTTTTCATACGACAACACTGAAGAAATGACACTTTGCTAGTAGTGAGTGTACAGCTTGTATAACAGTGTACATTTGTTGTCCCATCTACATAACTCAATGCACAGCCATTGTCTAAACTGCTGGCAACAAAAGTGAGTACATCCCTAAGTGAAAATGTCCAAATTGGACCCAAAGTGTCAATATTTTGTGTGGCCACCATTATTTTCTTTAACCTTCTTGGGCATGGAGTTCACCAGAGGTTGCCACTGGAGTCCTTTTCCATTCCTCCATGATGGCATCACAGAGCTGGTGGATGTTAGAGACCTTGCGCTCCTCCACCTTCCATTTGAGGATGCCCCGCAGATGCTCAATAGGGCTTTGGTCTGGAAACATGCTTAGCCAGTCTATCACCTTTACCCTCAGCTTCTTTAGCAAGGCAGTAGTCACCTTGGAGGTATGTTTGGGGTCGTTATGTTGCCCCAGTCTCCAAAGGGAGGGGGATCATGCTTTGCTTCAGTATGTCACAGTACATGTTGGCATTCATGATTCCCTCAATGAACTGTAGCTCCCCAGTGCTGGCAGCAGCACTCATGCAGCCCCAGACCATGACACTTCCACCACCATGCTTGTCTGTAGGCAAGACACACTTGTCTTTGTACTCCTTACCTGGTTGCTGCCACTCACGCTTCACACCATCTCAACCAAATACGTTTATCTTGGTCTCATTAGACCACAGGACACGGTTCCAGTAATCCATGTCCTTAGTCTGCTTGTCTTCAGCAATTTGTTTGCGGCTTTCTTGTGCATCATCTTTAGAAGAGGCTTACTTCTGGGATGACCAATTTGATGCAGTGTGCGGCGTGTGGTCTGAACACTCACCGACTGACCTCCCCACTACCCCTTAAACCTCTGGAGCAATGCTGGCAGCACTATTTCCCAAAGACAACCTCTGGATAGGATGCTAAGCAATGCACTCAATTTTTTGGTCGACAATGGTGAGGCCTGTTCTGAGTGGAACCTGTCCTGTTAAACTGCTGTATGGTCTTGATCACCGCGCTGCAGCTCAGTTTCAGGGTCTTGGCAATCTTCTTATAGCCTAGGCCGTCTTTATGTACAGCAACAATTCCTTTTTTCAGATTTTCAGAGTTCTTTCCCATGAGGTGCCAGTGACCAGTATGAGAGACTGATGGCGATAACACCAAATTTTAACACACTTGCTCCCCATTCACACCTGAGACCTTGTAACACTAACGAGTCACGTGACAACGCGGAGGGAAAATAGCTAGTTTGGCCCAAGTTGGATATTTTCACTTAGGGGTGTACTCACTTTTGTTGCCAGCGGTTTAGACATTAATGGCTGTGCGTTGAGTTATTTTCAGGGGACAGCAAATTAACACCATTATACAAGCTGTACACTCACTACTTTACATTGTGGCAAAGTGTAAATTCTTCAGTGTTGTCATACGAAAAAGGTATAATAAAATATTTACAAAAATCTAAGGGGTGTACTCACTTTTGTGAGATACACTGTGTATGTAATTTATCTATACAATATACTACTTTATACACTCAGCAGAAAAAAAATAAACAGCTTACTGTCTGACAATCGCCATCAAATTGTTCTTCAAGATCATCTGCAAATAATGAATAACAAACAGGTAAATCATTCCTGTAAAAATAAAGTTAACCCCCAAGAACATCCATATACCACTAGTGTGCACAGAAACACAAACAAGAGAATATCAAACTTTCACTGCTGATGCACATTATATCATAAAAATGTGTAAATACCACAACGCTGCCCAGAAGGAGAGGGCAGCAAATGAGGGAGGATAATATAAAACATAACAACTGTCAGTAGAACAAGAAGTGACAAAATGGAGACCTACCCTGGTGACAACTGCCAAAAGGTGGAAATTTGGGGAGATTGGATTTTACTTCAAAATAAAAGGTATAACAGTGTGTGACTGTGGGTGGACATTAGAACGTAAGCTCCTTTGGTGCAGAGCTTGATGTAAATCGGTCAGCATTCTCTGTACAACACTGTGCAAGTATGATAAGCGTATCATGCAAGTATTATAAGCGTTATAATAAAAGTGTGACTGTAGAGGGGACAATGATGTATAAGCTCCTCTGGTGTAGAGACCGATGTAAATAGTAAAATGTTCTCTGTACAGCAGCACAGACTATGTCAGACCAATATAAACGCAGAACAGTGTGTGACTTTGAGGGGCACATTAGAGTGCAAGCTCCTCTGGACCACGGACTGCAATTGTAAGATGTTCTCCATACAGTAGCGCAAAATATGTTAGAAGTGTATAAATGTAGAATAATACTAGTGTGTGACTGTAGTGGGGACATTAAAGTGTGAGCTCCTCCCATTTACATTGCAGAGACCAATGTAAATGGTAAAATGTTCTCTGTACAGCAGCATGGACTATGTGAGAGCTATATAAATGAATACCAGTGTGTTTTAAGCGGAGTTCCACCCACTTTTGAAAAGTGGTCTTAAATAAAAAACACCCCTCCACCCCTCGTTTCGGGATATTTAAAAATATTTTTCTATAGTACCTTCCGTTGCAGCTGGGCCACGGCGCAGGATGTCATGGCCTCTTCTGCAGCGAGCCCCCCCCCCTCTGGGACCTGTGTCCCAGAAGACAAGCTGGCCATTCACAAAGTGCCACGCGACCCACGCATGCACAGTAGGAAACCGGCTGTGAAGCCGCAAGACTCATCTGCCAGTTTCCCTTAGGTAGAATTGCGGCACCTGCACCCAATCCAATGGACAGATCGGGCTCGGTGGGGGCGACATTGCAGGCTCCCTGGACAGGCAAGTGTACTTATTAAAAGTCAGCAGCTACAGTGTTTGAAGCTGCTGACTTTTTTTTTTTTTTTTTGTTTGTGGCTCAAACTCAGCTTTAGCCCAGGTTCACACTGGGTTAGATTTGCTTCGATTTGAGATGCGATTTCACATGTGAAATCGCATCTCAAATTGGCTGCATTTGCCGGCAATTGTCGGCAGTGACACCGTCCTAGTTGGTGCGACGCCGCATCTGCGGCGCTGCACCGATTTCAAAAAGTAGTTCCTGTACTACTTTTTGCGATTCCGGCCCGCGATTTACAATGACATCTGAGCAGAAACCTGCACAGATGTCTCTTAAATCGCGGCCGAAATCGGGACTGCCAGCGGGAGTGAAATTGTGCGAGTTCAGCTGAACTCGCACGGCTTCACTCCCGCAGCCCAGTGTGAACCAGGGCTCAAGGGGGAAATGAGTTTAAGCTCCCCTGACAGACAGACTAATTTACATGGTAAAACATTCTCCTTACAGAAGCACAAAATGCACGAGAGCTATATAAATGTATAATAATAACAACAACAGTGTGTAACTGTGGTTCAGACATTAGAATATAGTATAGAGAAACACCTGGAGTATCGCTTCAGCTCCCTTGGCATGGCTGCCCGGTACCAAGAATTGTAACTCACATAAAAAGCTCACCTAGCTTATAGGACTTTTACCAAGGACTTTGTCTTGATCCACACGGCACACCACATGCACTTTATTGTACATTATTATTAGAATATAGTATACTGCTCTGTTGAAGAGACTGATGGTTTGATGCTCTCTGTATAGCATCACAGTAGACGTATGATATATAAATGAATGAAACAAACATTCTTTTTGCTCTGCCTTACTGCGCCCTCTCGTGATTTTCCTTAATTTATAAAATACACAATACATTTAGTTTGCTCACCATCAGAATCGTCAGAGTCAGACACATCCACACTAAGTGCTGCAGCATTTGGACCCAAACTTCTCTCAAGTGCTTCAATCTCTCTCTGGATTTTATCCTTTTCTGCCTTCAGATCAAAAGCAGCCATGGTGCCTGCTTCAAAAATAACAAAACACAATTAAACAGTATAAAATGCACAATGCAATGCTTCTTTTTAAAGCAAGTTAGTTGAAGAGCGAGGACTGGGGGGTTTCCTGTAGCAGGCCTACCTTGCATACACTGGTGTGTGACTGCTTGAGCAGCACTGTGGCATTCTGGGTAATCATATGCAAATAACAGTGCAGTGTCAGGCTCAGCCAGCAGCATCCATGTGACTGAGCAGATGGTACAGCGTGCAGACGGAGGGCGTGGTCTGCTTCACAGATTTGCATACATTACCCACAAGGACTTGCAGTTTTTGCTGTCTCCTTCGCAGATGAGAAAACACATTACAGGCTGTAGAGAGAATAAGGAAGTGAGACTTGCTTGGAGATTCCCCCCCCCCCCATTTTTAAATCTTTTTTGAGGAGGAGAAAATAGTTATATATCTGCAAAGATCACAGCAAAGTTTAAGGCTGGATTCACACTTGTGCGGTGCGAATTTCAGCGCTGTTATCTCTGCAGAGAGATAAGAGGAGTGTTCAGCAGATCAGCTCCGTTTTAGATGCGAATTTAGAGACCCGAGGGAGGGGGTGGGGGGAAGTGTATTGAGCTGAATGAGAGAAATCCTGAAGAGAAATGAACACATGTGCGAATCAGATGCGTGCCCATAGAAGATAATGGGCCTGAATTCGCACCTGAGCCGCACCGCAATGCCTAGAAAACGCACAAGTTTTTTTAGCAATGCGCAGTGCGAATGCATTGCACATATGTGAACCAGCCTCATTGAAAACAAACAATGTATTTTATAATGTTATGCGAATTGGATGCCGCAACTAATTCGCATAGGTGTGAACCCGGGCTTGTTCACACCACATACGTGCATGAAAACAGATGAGAAAACTGCACAGACGTCAGTTTACCTCAATTTTCATGTACATGGACATCAGTTTTCATGTGCGTCAGCTATGTGCCCTGTTTTTTTTCTTCAAATGGAGTAATGTTACTATTTATATAGTGTGGAAGTTTAAATAAAGCTTTAAAAAAAAAAAATGCCCCTTTACACCAAGGTTGATGTCATGTCAGTTTTTTTCCCCCATGCAGAAAACTGCATACATGTTGCAGATTCCTGCGCGGAAAAAATCTGCACAGTGTGGTGTGAACAGAACACATAGAGAACCAATGTTTTTTTTGTTTAGCCCTTGCAGAACGCACGCAGAAAAACTGACGTCTCGGCACCAGGAGCTCCCTGGCACGAAAATATTCGAAAAGCGTTTACACTGTACTGGAAAACGTGCCTGTGCACATGAGCCCCTCCGGCTTGGTTCACACTGTGACATAGGATCCGACTTGTGAGACACAAAGGGGGTTGTTTACTAAAGGCAAATTCACTTTGCACTACAAGTGCAAACCACAAGTGCAAAGCGCACTTGAAAAACGCCCTCCCAAAAGCCCCTGCCCATTAAAAGGAATGGGGGGCGCTTCGGAAGCACTTTTTGTGTGAACCTCCGCTTTAAATACAGTGGGCTGGATTCAGTAAGATCAGCGGATCCTTCTGCTGGCGTAACGTATCTCAGATACGTTACGCCGCCGTAAATTTGGGCGCAAGTTCCGTATTCAGACAGCACTTGCGCCCTAAGTTACGGCGGCATAACGTATGTGGGCTGGTGTAAGCCCGCCTAATTCAAATGGGGATGTTGTGGGCGTGTTTTATTTAAATTTAACATGACCCCGCTTATTTTACGTTTTTTTGTGAGCGGCGCATGCGCCGTTCGTGAAAAAATCCCAGTTCGCATGCTCGAAATTACACCACAAGTCGTCATTGCTTTAGACGTGAACGTAACTTACATACAGTCCTATTCGCGAACGACTTACGGAAACAACGTAACAATTTCAAAACTCGGCGCGGGAACGACGTCCATACTTAACATTAGCTACGCCTCATATAGCAGGGGTAACTTTACGCCGGAAAAAGTCTAACGTAAACGACGTAAAAAAAAGCGCCGGACGTACGTTTCTGAATGGGCGTAAATACCTAATTAACATATTCCTTGCGTAACTATACGGAAGCGCCACCGTAAATATGCAGCCTAAGATACGACGGTGTAAGACACTTACGCCGGTCAGATCTTAGGGAAATCTATGCGTAACTGATTCTCTGAATCAGGCGCATAGATACGACGGCCCGCACTCAGAGATACGACGGTGTATCCGGAGATACGCCGTCGTATCTCCGTTCTGAATCCAGCCCAGTATTTGGAAATCGGACAGACTGTTTAGATGTTAAATTTTTAAAGCAGCAGCAAACCTCCTGACCTTACATGGTTGCTCATGTGACATAACACCTCTGATTTTCACATTTAACATGTAAACAGTCTGTCGGATTTACAAACACTGTATTTAAGCACATAAGCTCCATTTTGTGTTGAAAATAAGTGTGAAATATAAAACTCCAGTGGGTGGAACAAGATGTCCGCTTGCCCCCTTCACAATTTATCATTACTGTGCAGGAGTGTGGGGTGTAGCAAGATGGCGGCGACAGAATGTCACTTCCGGAGCATTCTGTGATGGGGAGCCGAATATGACAAGACACCGGCCTGGATTATGTGTCCGGGTTTTAGGCGGACTGAACCCTGGACACATAATTCAAAACCCGGACTGTCCAGGTGAATCCCGAACAGGCAACCCTCCTCCACAGCTTCACTGTTCACAGCTCACTTCTGTACCTCTTTCTTTATCCACCACAACCTCTGCACCCCTCACCCCCTTCATCCTTACAGCTCACCTCAACTTTTTCTGCTCAGTTCCAGAGCAAGACCACCTGGCTTTACCGCCTAAAGAGGAAGGGGTGGGGTCTATATTTCCACATACACAAGCACGTGAATGAGCCGCAGGATTTCTTTATTAATGAGTCGCGAAGCTTTACACATACCTCCCCCCCCCCCCCCCTCCTTCACGGCAATTTCTATGGTCAGTCACTGTTTCTTTATTTAAACGAGTAATAAAACAAACCACGCCTCCCTGAAATCTGTACCTCTTCTCCTTTGACGGTGAGAGGCTGGACAGCCTGTCAATCAGAGCGGCGGGGCGTGACATTTTTGCCAGTCTTCTCCAAGGTAACGACGGAACGCTCCGAGTCTGTGTGCGGCTGCTCACAACTGTTTCCATAGTAACGGGTCGACGCTACGTTCCACGGAGGCTGGTGAGGCCCAAGATACCTAGATTGTGATTAGTGATCGGCAATGGATAGATACAAGGTAATAATCCATATAATACATCCTGGGCTGAGCTCAAGGGAGGCACAAGCCAGAGTCTGCCTTCACCGCTGCTGTGCCTTTTCACTGTCTGCATGGTCCAGCTGTCTGCTGTCAGACCTCTTCCTCCTGATGTGTCCAATGGGTCCCCTTCTCACAGGATGGAGCCTACATTCTGTGTTCCCTGAGGATTGTGACCTCTGTCATCGGTAATCTCCATAGATGAGTCCTCGATCATTGGGCTTCCTACTCAGGTGGAGGGTGAACACTGAATCCTAACAACGAAATTCTTTGAAATGCTCCCTTTGGTCTGTTAAATACACAATTGAAAGGTTTTGTTACATCTGTTCAATAAGTGCAAAGGATACCTGTTGATCCTGCCAGAAATCCAGTGCTGTCCTGCGCGGTCTTATCTCAAGCAGTATTCTTAGCCTTGCCCAGGTCTCTTCCACAGAAGAGGAGGTGTTCTGTAGTCCTGACAGGCTTTCTGTTCTAGGGTGACAACACTGCTCCTTCATAGATAAAGGGGGTGAGCGTTGTCACCCTCGGACAGGAACTGTGGGCCAGATTCACGTACAAGAGCGCCGGTGTAACGTAACCCGTTTACGATACACCGCCGCAAGTTTCCGGTTTTAGTGCCCGACCCACAAAGCACTTACCTGGAAACTTGCGGCGGTGTATCGTAAAGACGTTCGGCGCATGGCAGGCCAATTCAAATGGGCGCGTGCCATTTAAATTAGGCGCGCTCCCGCGCCGGACCTACTGCGCATGCTCCGTTTCGCAATTCCCGTCGTGCTTTGCGTGCAGTGACGTCATTTTTCGAACGGCGACGCGCGTAGCGTAATTCCGTATTCCCGGACGGCTTACGCAAACGACGTTCATTTTTAAATTTCGACGCGGGAACGACGGCCATACTTTATACAGCAATACGATTGCTGTGTAAAGTTAAGGCAGGTCAAATAATGACTAACTTTGCGACGGGAAACTAGACTAGCGGCGATGTAGCGAACGCGAAAATCCGTCGTGGATCGCCGTAACTCCTAATTTGCATACCCGACGCTGGTTTATGACGCAAACTCCCCCCAGCGGCGGCCGCGGTACTGCATCCTAAGATCCGACAGTGTAAAACAATTACACCTGTTGGATCTTATGGATATCTATGCGTAACTGATTCTATGAATCAGTCGCATAGATAGAAACAGAGATACGACGGCGTATCAGGAGATACGCCGTCGTATCTCTTTTGTGAATCTGGCCCTGTGTTCCTAGCAGGATCGGCAGGTGATAATAAAAGAAAAAATAAAGTGAATTCAGCCAGCACAACTAAGGATATAGGTAAGCTGCAATATAGATTACATTGTTGTTCTTGGGTTTATATGCATTTAATGACCCTTTTTTTTTTTTTTAAATGTACATACTGTATTTACATATGCATGAGTCTTATATACCCTTAATCATTTGTGTATTAACAGGTGCTGGAGGAATGGCCGCCTGGAGCATTTGGGGTGACCTGTCTTGTGGAAGAGCCAGTGTCACAAAGGAAATTTGCTGTTAAAAAGGTTTCAAACACATCTATAGATAATATACTGACTTTCTGACTGCGTTCTTCAGGGATGAAGTAAACAATTTCACTTATGCTGCTTTCACACTGAATAAAAGATGAAAGAGCCCCTCCTTTCACTTCAGGCTCCTGCAGTCCCCTTCCAAGCTCCTCCCCCCCCTCTCCGTGCTCCTCCACCCCTTTTGTCCTAGATCTGTCAGGATGGAGAGCGGAAAAAGGAGCCAGTAAATATGTCATTTACCGACTCCTTCCTTTTCTGAATGAACAGTCAGTGACTCTGTCCATTCATAGCTGAGTATTGTAAACTGTGCTTACAATGCTTCAGTTTATGAATGGAGAGGAACCGCGGTCTCCTGTCCATTCATCTGCAGTGCAGCTTAGGCTACAGAGAAAGGGACTGGGGAATATCTCACCAAAGCTCCCCAACAGGGCTGATAAAAAAAAAAAAAAAAAAGAATTGTAACAAATATTTAAAAGGTTAAATTGTAAAAATAATAAAAAATAAAATAAAAAATACACTGACATTGTCCACTCCCCCCCCACCCCCCCCAAAAAAAAGGATTGGTAAAAACAAAAAAAATTTTTTAAAAACTACTGACACAGTCCACGCGTCATCAGTGCTGCATATTAGTGCCACTAGAAAGGGGGGAACTAAAGCGCTAGCCAATAACCCAAAGTGAAGAGTGGAAAAATAGTGACTTAAAATGAAATAATGAATAAATTAGTGCTGCTCAAATCTAAAATTGCAATAACAACAAATGAATAATATGAATAAAGGTGATTGATGAGCGCAAAAATTAATAGTGTAAAAAATTCAATAACAGTGAAACGTCCAATGAGGAATACCTCTAGTAAAAAGTAAACTCCAAAAGTGATGCAAAAATTAATACCACTTAGGTAACAAAGGTGACAAGTAAGCACAATGAATATAAATATTTTCAGTGTGTAAGTAAAATACTAGAAATTAAAGCAGATTGTGGTAAAAGTTCATGTGTAGCAATTCCAAAAAAACAGGAGTGATTAGAGATTCCAAAACGGTGACTGGATGTCCATGCAAAGTGATGACAACAATCCACAAAAAGCAGCTGAGCTCACAGTGCGCTTACCTCACCCACATGCAATAACAGCATGGTATATCCACAGATGGAATGTCTCCCGAGAAACAAATCCTCCTCACCTTTCCTGTAGTGACAGTAGCTGGAAGCCTGTGTGTTATGGAGATAGAGTCCTTCTGGCTATGTCTGCAGATGCGGTCTTCACAAAGATGGAGGCTCCGTGTGCAGAAACCACATTCAGATGACCCAAAATAAATGGAAAAGAGCTCCAATAGTGAAGTAATTCCAGATGGATTTAATAGCGTCCACAAAGTAAAAACAAAACAGGGTTCAGTTGAACAAAATCTGAACCAAACGAAACAGCGAGTGAAAACGGCTGTGTGATCGGGTGGATTCGACACTTCCGGTCACGTCTTACGTCACGTGACTTCATCAGAGGCTCTGATGCAATAACAGCATGTGGGTGAGGTAAGCGCACTGTGAGCTCAGCTGCTTTTTGTGGATTGTGGATTGGATTGGATTTTGTGGATTGTTGTCATCACTTTGCACGGACATCCAGTCACCGTTTTGGAATCTCTAATCACTCCTGTTTTTTTGGAATTGCTACACATGAACTTTTACCACAATCTGCTTTAATTTCTAGTATTTTACTTACACACTGAAAATATTTATATTCATTGTGCTTACTTGTCACCTTTGTTACCTAAGTGGTATTAATTTTTGCATCACTTTTGGAGTTTACTTTTTACTAGAGGTATTCCTCATTGGACGTTTCACTGTTATTGAATTTTTTACACTATTAATTTTTGCGCTCATCAATCACCTTTATTCATATTAGTGCCACTGTTACATGACATTAAAAAAAAGTATCAGTAATCGGTATTGGCGAGTACTTGAAAAAAGTATCGGTACTTTAAAGAAATGGTATTGTATCGGGCCAACCCTATTCAAAACGCTATCAATTTTTAATATTTTTCAAAAACTCCTATGGCACACCCGAAAATTTCATGCAGCACAATAGTTTGCCACGGCACACAGTTTGAAAATCACCGCTTTATGACTACAGTGTGCTCATCTTCTTCTATCCAGCAGGATAATGCACCATATCAAATATCACTACTGGTTGTCTTGAATAAGGATGAGCTCCGGCGTGTTCGCACAGTCCACGTGCAGAGTCCGCCAAGAAGTCTGCACGGCGCTGCGCTAATCACAGGCAGGGAGACATTGTCCCGATGCTCGGCTGTAGAGATCGGGAAATGTCTCCCTGCCTGTGATTAGCGCCGTGCAGACTTCCTGGCGGACTGTGCGAACACGCCGGAGCTCATCCATAGTCTTGAACATGATAATGAGGTCACTGTACTCCAATGGCCTCCACAGTCACCAGATCTCAATCCAATAGAGCACCTTTGGGATGTGGTGTAATGGGAGATTCGCATCATAGATGCGCAGCCAACAAATCTGCAGCAACTACGTGATGCTATTATGTCCATATGAAGCAAAATATCTGTGGAATGTTTCCAACACCTTGTTGAATCTATGCCACAAAAAATGAAGGCACGAGGGTCTCCAACCCGGTACTAGCAAGTTGTACCTAATAAAGTGGCCAGCTAGTGTACTTGCCAATAGATTTCAAGGGGCAAACCCTCTTCATCAGAGCATAGTTCCAACACTATAGCTCCTTGAAACACCTCAGAATGAGCGATGCCTAGGTCTTTGCTTAGGTATTCGTAAAGCATTTCCACACCTTGACCCGATTTTCACTTGGAACATGTTCAGGAAACATTTGATGCATCTTCTATAGTTTTGCCAGTGGTTTATTAGCTTTAAACTTGACACAGGTTTATTTTAAGGCACTCTTAAAGTATAACGAAAGGCACAACTTTTTTTTTTTATACTTTTGTATAGAGCAGAGAGGGATTTGTCTATACATTGGTTGCCTGTAAAATCCCACCACAAGAGGAATGTCAGGATATATAATAATAAGGGATGATAGCAATCACACCCCCAGTTATATGAACTTCTTTTTTCAGAAAAGAGGTCTGAGCAATTTCTTGTGACCAGCATTGCTGACGTGGGCCATATCTGATAGGGCATTGCAGCTTTAGATACTCATTGAACTGTACGGCTATCCGGTTCCAGGGCAAAGAAGCCATATGCTGATAAAGCCTTCTTTTTAGAAAGGTGATTTGCTTAATAATACATGTAATAACATAAAATCTTTTGTATCATTGACAGGTGGAATGTCTAGATGAGCAGGAAGGCAATCTTGCCCTAGAAGAGGTAATTTGCCAGCGGGGACTGTAACAGCTAAAACTTGTGTTTTTTTCTTTTAAGAAATGCCGCAGTCATTCATAAACATTTTGTAGTGAAACTGACATGACATTTATCTTGTACAATTGACAATATAAATCTATATGGTTGCCAGAATGGTTATTTTTTTTTGTCTGCCGTAGTCTACTTTTATAAAAAGTGCACTTATCAGTTTAAACCTCTCCAACCTAAAGTAACCTGAGTTGCAGCCGTAGGATGGCCGATCCTAGGCAGGATGCACGGGGTGCACCGCACCCAGGCGCCGCAAAGGTGGGGGCGCCAAAGCTCCAAAGTGCTCCCCTCCCTCCACCTTGTCTGTGTCCAGAGACGGAGAGCATGTAGCGGGTGCTGCGGTTCCCCATCCCGCTTGCTCTCTCTGCTGGCAACTGACAAGAGTGCATACCTCCCGCTGTCCCCAGAATCCGTGCTGGGTACCACAGCTGAGCCTAGTACCGAAACAAGTTCTGGTACTAGGCTTCACTAATTAATTCTGTCTGGTGCGCATGGAGCAGTCTCCTGTCTGCCCCACCCCCTCTGCGTGTGTCGGCTCTTCTCCCATAGGCAGTGTGATGAGAGGCTTCTGGGTTGGCCGGAGCTGCTGCCAATCATCCTGTGCACTCCCGGAAATGCTCTCCGAGTGCCACCCACCAAGTAACCAAAGATGCCACATATGCCCCGCCCCCCTGCAATGTGCTTCTGCTCCCCGTGCCCGAGCTACAGGGATCTATTGGACAAGTACTGTTCTATGGGGACACCTGCTGTGGGGGGGGGGGTCTGATTTTGACACCTGCTGTGGGGGGGCTCTGATGGGGGACACCTGCTGTGGGGTGGCTCTGATGGGGACACCTGCTGTAGGGGGGCTCTGATGGGGGACACCTGCTGTGGGGGGGGCTCTGATGGGGACACCTGCTGTGGGGGGGCTCTGATGGGGGACACCTGCTGTGGGGTGGCTCTGATGGGGACACCTGCTGTGGGGGGGCTCTGATGGGGGACACTTGCTGTGGGGGGGCTCTGATGGGGGACACCTGCTGTGGGGGGGCTCTGATGGGGGACACCTGCTGTGGGGTGGCTCTGATGGGGACACCTGCTGTGGGGGGGCTCTGATGGGGGACACCTGCTGTGGGGGGGGGCTCTGATGGGGGACACCTGCTGTGGGGGGGCTCTGATGGGGGACACCTGCTGTGGGGTGGCTCTGATGGGGACACCTGCTGTGGGGGGGGGCTCTGATGGGGGACACCTGCTGTGGGGGGGCTCTGATGGGGGACACCTGCTGTGGGGTGGCTCTGATGGGGACACCTGCTGTGGGGGGGCTCTGATGGGGGACACCTGCTGTGGGGGGGCTCTGATGGGGGACACCTGCTGTGGGGGGGCTCTGATGGGGGACACCTGCTGTGGGGGGGCTCTGATGGGGACACCTG
This sequence comes from Rana temporaria, assembly GCF_905171775.1. Taxonomy (NCBI): domain Eukaryota; kingdom Metazoa; phylum Chordata; class Amphibia; order Anura; family Ranidae; genus Rana; species Rana temporaria. Next base: position 112,336,296 of record NC_053497.1, read on the forward strand.
CTTTGGGGGGCTCTGATGGGGGACACCTGTTGGGGGGGCTCTGATGGGGGACTCTGATGGGGGACACCTGCTGGGGGGGAATCTGATGGGGGACACTAATGAAGACTTCTTAGGGGAGCATCTCTGTGTTTGATTCATAGCCATAGAAACATTTGTAAAGGGGAGGAGTTAGTAAGATGACCATTTCTGCACCCAGGCGTCTGTGACCCTAGGATCGGTCCTGGGTGCAGCTAAGTATATGGGGTGGTGGAGGATGGGTAACTTTAGGTCAGGTGGCAGAAAGAATTAGTTGAGTTTTTGTGAAAGTACAAATATCCTTAAAAAATTAGACAGCCAGTATGTTCCTTGTTAGAAGAGTATGAGGGATAAATGTGAGGCAATTATGACCCTACAATATAAAACAATTACTGTATGAGAACAAAAATTGGGTGGGACTTTACATGTACAGTACCTTGCAGGGTCTAATAAATACGCATACCAAAAATGGTTAACCACTTCAGCCCCAGAAGAATTTACCCCCTTCCTGACCAGAGTACTTTTTGTGATACGGCCCTTCGTCGCTTTAACTGACAATTTGCGCGGTCGTGCAACGTTGCACCCAAACAAAATTGAAATAGAGCTTTCTTTTGATATTTAATCACCTCTGCGTTTTTTATTTTCTGCGCTATAAACTTAAAAAAAGCCACAATTTGAAAAAAAAAACAATATTTTTTACTTTTTGCTATATTAAATATCCCCAACAAATATATAAAGAAATCATTTCTTTCTTTAGGCCGATATGTATTCTTCTACATATTTTTGATAAAAAAAAATCGCAATAAGCGTATATTGATTGGTTTGTGCAAAGGTTATAGCATCTACAAAAATAGGGGATAGATTTATGGCATTTTTTTTTATTTTAATTTTTTTTTATTAGTAATGGCAGCGATTTTTATCATGACTGCAACATTATGGCGGACACATCGGACACTTTTGACACTATTTTGGGACCATTGTCATTTATACAGCGATCAGTGCTATAAAAATAAAATTTTAGTTCTCATTCAGTCTGTTCCTTGGTTACAGCATAACCCTCTATGGTTCAAAGATAGAAATACTGCACAGC